>NC_086453.1:126766124-127966124 GCF_028390025.1 Pseudophryne corroboree
CAAATACATCCAGTAAGCATCTCTACAGAGGTCCGCAATGGACAAACCGCAGTAGAACAGCATACCACCTCTTATGGGCCCTACACACTGGGCGATAATACTGAAAGATATGAATGATCTCACTCATTAATGAACAAGATACCGTCCATATCTTTCAGTGTGGAGGCAGCAGCGATTAACGATTTTGCGGCCCCGCGCTTGTTCATCGCTGGTGCCCCTTCGCTTGTGCATGCAGGCCAATATGGATGATCTTGTCCATATTTGCCTGCAAATCTTTGGATGCTGGTGACAGGGGGAGTGAAGAAAATTCACTCCTCCCATCATTGCCCCCCCCCCTTCCCCACCGCCGGGCAGCTCAGCGTTGGATTGCGCAGTGTGTAGGGCCCATTAGAAAAGTAGAAAAATAGCATTCTTTAATTTGTAAATAGCTTCAGGCCTTACCAACTGTTACCTAACTCCATACCAAGTCATCCCTGGTCTCACCTGTCAATGGATTTCATCTCAGACTTACCTCCCTCCAAAGGGTATGATACCATCTGGGTAGTGGTTGACAGGTTTTCAAAGATGGCCCATTTTGTTCCACTCATGGGGTTGCCTTCTGCTCCAAAGCTCGCACAAATATTCCACGTGAAATCTTCAGGTTACATGGACTCCCAACGGAAATCATATCTGACCGTGGTGTTAAGTTTGTGGCAAGATTTTGGAAGGCCTTATGCTCTGCTTTAAACTCAAATTCTCTACAGCATATCACCCTCAAACGAATGGGCAGACCGAAAGGGTAAACCAAGAGCTTGAAACCTTCTTGAGACTTTATATTTCCTCATCACAGGACAACTGGGTAGATTTATTGCCTTGGGCAGAGTTTGCCTATAACTTCCGTTACCATACAGCCACCAATACTACTCCTTTATTTGCAGTTTACGGTCAACATCCCAGAGTTCCAGATTTCCAGGACCTTCCAGTTGTCAATGTTCCTGCAGCCACTTCAGCTCTTCAGCAGTTCTCTCAGGTTTGGGCAAAGATTCATCTTTCTCTCAAGAAAGCATCTCGACAGTACAAGGTCTTTGCTGATCGGAAAAGACGAGCAGTTCCCAGTCTAAAGCCAGGTGATAAAGTCTGGTTAGCTACTCGTAATCTCCGCCTTAGAGTTCCCTCTATGAAGTTTGCTCCGCGGTTCATTGGTCCGTTTCCAGTTGAACGAGTGATTAACCCAGTGGCTTATAAGCTGAAATTGCCTCCTTATTTGAAAATATCAAACTCATTTCATATTTCTCTCCTTAGACCCCTGATTCTTAACCGTTTTCAGAAAGCTCTTCCAGCAGCTCCGAGAATCCAAACTCAACGGGGTGTTGAGTACGAGGTTGAGAAGATACTGGACTCATGTTGTCAATGGTTGTCTACAGTACCTGATTGACTGGTCCGGGTATGGTCCTGAGGAGAGGAGTTGGGTTAAAGCCACTAATGTCTATGCTCCACGGTTAGTCCAAGCTTTTCATAGACTGTTTCCTTCCAAGCCTCGTGGGTGTTCGGTGCCCACCCATAAAAGGGGGGGTACTGTCAGGATTCAGCATTCGGTGATGTCTTACTTACTGGCACGCTGGTGTGCAGGCCTCCGAGGTCACGGCCCCAGTCTGCTGCCATATGAGCATCCTGTCTGTGGTGCGCAGTACCCACTATTGTGTTGCACCCCTGAAGTCTATTCTGCGGGTGTCCTCCTGTGTACTGGCAATCTGTTCAGCATGGACGCCGCCATGACACTTGTGGTCAGCTGACCGGAGAGCACCCAATCCTGTGCTGTGATTGCTCACATGATCAAAGTATTCAATGACTGCCGACAAGGGTATATAGGGGGTATAAGTCCAGAGCACTGGCTCAGTCTCATCACCTTGGACAACGCGTTGCATTGCTGCATAGCATCTCCTGGTTCCCATTCCTGTTTCCAGTCTTCAAACTCCTGTTTCGAGTCTCCAGTCTTCAAACTCCTGTTTCCAGTCTCCAGTCTTCAAACTTCTGTTTCCAGCAATCTCCTATTTTCAGTTATCTCCCGGTTCCAGCATTCCTGTAGAACTACAAGTCCCAGCATTACATCAGCTCCAGCTTATGCTAAAGTCAGCTTCCATCGTTTGCAGTAGAAACTTCTCTCCTGTATGTGATTGAGGACTTTGCATTACTAATTGACTGTGTGGAGAACTATTGCTGGGTTTTAAATCCAACTGTGGGAATGATCACCATCAGATTGCTATTTCAGTTTCCAGACTGGTTCATTGCCTATATTACTGCACTGGTTCCCAGACCAGCTGAATATCTGTGACTGTTTATATTTTCGTTGTCAGCATTTCCTGTACCAATCATTTCAAGTTCATCTGTTTCAACTTCTGTTATAATCTGTGAGCATTTATTAAACATCATTGCGCACATGCGCAGGAATCATTTACAGCCTCCCAACTTTCTCCATTGCACCACTATTGTCCCACTAGTGCCCCCTCCGCGGACAGACAAAACCACAGATCTGACATTGATATCCGAATAAATGAGGCGGCACTCGGAGACTTCATAACTTGCAAACAGATGTGTTTATAATCGGTAACGTTTCGGGGACGTGCTCCCCTTCCTCAGACCAACACTCAAGTGAAACAAAATACAATATATACCCTCACTTACCCTGCTGACCTCCACCACCAGCGTTCTCCATAGTCACGCTGCCCGCTGCTCCGTCCGGTCCACTTCCTGCTTCTGACTGCCGTGCGGAAGTGGCATCACGGGTACCGGCTGCGTAACCTGGGTAACGCTGTAAACAATACAATAAACAGTGTTACAACATGTCTGATTCAACTTGCAAGCATTAAAAACACAGCGCATAATGTAAGAATGTTGCTAAAACAAATGACAACATATTTGTGAAAAAAAACAATTACGTGAAAAAAAACCATATCATAATGTACCATATCCTACGGACATAGCGATTCATTAAAATGTTATACTAAAAACTATAGAGGCTGGAAGGGATATCACATACTTATTCAAAGGGCTAGATGCATCATCGCTTGGAAAGTGATAAAATGGAGAGTGAAAAAGTACCAGCCATCAGGTCCTAACTGCCATGTCACAAGCTGTGTTTGAAAAATGGTAGTTAGGAGCTGATTGGCTGGTACTTTTTGACTCTCCATTTTATCACTTTCCAAGCGATGATGCATCTAGCCCAACTATCTAGTGTGATATTTATATTAGTTTAGATAAAATGCCCTATCCTGCTATTATTTATATTAATGTCAATACAGGTTGAGTATCCCATATCCAAATATTCCGAAATACGGAATATTCCGAAATACGGACATTTTTGCGTGAGACTGAGATAGTGAAACCTTTGTTTTCTGATGGCTCAATGTACACAAACTTTGTTTAATACACACAGTTATTAAAAATATTGTATTAAATGACCTTCAGGCTGTGTGTATAAGGTGTATATGTAACATAAATGAATTGTGTGAATGTAGATACACTTTGTTCAATGCACAAACTTACAAAAAATATTGGCTAAAATTACCTTCAGGCTGTGTGTATAAGGTGTATATGAAACATAAATGCATTATGTGCTTAGATTTAGGTCCCATCACCATGATATCTCATTATGGTATGCAATTATTCCAAAATACGGAAAAATCCCATATCCAAAATACCTCTGGTCCTAAGCATTTTGGATAAGGGATACTCAACCTGTATCAACATCAACAGACTTTATAGGTTTAACAGACCTGTCTTGAAACTTTGTTAGAGTAAATAGTTAGAGAAAATGAATCAATCCTAAAGAGTCATTTAACCCTTTTGGACGCATGGTTTGCAATTTAAAAATCCATTGTGACTCTGTAGAAATTTTTTGCTTCGATTGCCTCCCCTGATGTTCTCAGGGACGTGATCTATAATTCTATGCCTCAGTCTGGCCATACTATGCTTCAAATTACACCCATATTTTACACCATACACAAAATGCATAAAAATGCACATAAACCGCCAGGGAGACCTATCGTATCTGCCCGAGGGTCGTTATGTGAACCGTTAGCTATTTATTTGGACATTTACCTTCAACCATGTATACAAAACACATTTACATTCAAAAATCAGTAAATTGCACAGAAATTATTAATATACTATAGGTATATTAATGATCTGATCCTCATGTGGACAGATACTTCAGAAGCATTAGAGAAAGTAGTGCTAGCACACAATAATACTGGTAGCCCCATTCAATTGACTCTTACTCATAGTAGACAGGAAATATGCTTTTTAGATCTTAAGATCAAATTACAAGAAGATTGTATTATGACCAGTTTGTATAAGAAGCCCACTGACCGTAATACCCTGTTAAGGCATGACAGTTTTCATAACATAGTTCCATAGTAATTGAGGTTGAAAAGAGGCAAAATGCCCATCGCGTTCACCCTGTATTTTGTATTAAGTTGAGTTGATTTTACTGTACCTGCTGAAGAATGTTTTATGACTAGTTAACAACTACAAATCATGTTACACCTGGATTAACAATATCAGTAGCTCCGGCACCATTGGGGGGGGCAGAGCTACCTCAGAGCGGGCTCAGCGGCATTTTGGCGCCTTGCTCTGCACAGCAGCAGCAGCCTCATACAGCTCCTCCAGACGCTGGGACACAATGGATCACTAGTACAGGGTGTATCTCAGGGGGAGCCGCTATTTTGCACATTCCTACATCCCATTAGGGAAGATAGATATGTAAATTCAGTGTTTCACTGAGTTACAGCTAGCAGCCTCACTGAGGGTGTGCTGGTGCCTTCTCCCTGTCTCCTCACACATACAGGGAAGCAGGCTAGCATTATATTGTCTATATTGTATGTATATGTTGGTGTATTACTGTCATCATGGTAAAACACAAGTTATGCAGAGTGTGTAACAACAGGTTCTTCCCACTTTTTTATGGCTCCATTTCTTGTGAACAATGTAGTCAGTCCTCACAAAACATTGAGGAGACTGTGGGGGAGGTTCAAGAGCCTTCCTGGCTAGGTGCCATCAAAACTATGATGTCTAATATGTCATCTCAGCTCACTGCAAATGCTCATAAAATGCAATAATTGCAGCAAGCTGTTGCAAATTTAGCTGCTAGGGCTGATGTTCCCCATCCCCCCCCCCCCCCCCTCCACAAAAATGTGCATTACCTGCATTACTATCAGACTCTGATGAGGATATACAGGAGGATGGGGACGATGTGGACCCTGTAAGTGGGGACTCCACTCCTAGACATGGTATTGAACCCCTCATTTTGGCTATACGGGATGTGTTAAAACTCCATGTAGAGGACACTGCAATACAGCAGTCATTTTTCCTCACACAAAACAAACTGAGTGTCACCTTCCCTGATTCTAAAGAATTAGAGGACTTACAATATTTAAGATAAGAAAAATCCAGATAAGAAATATCAGGTGTCAAAACGGTTTTGCATACTTTCCCTTTTGCCCCCGAAGGCTGAAAATTCTGGGACGAATCCCCGGCTGTAGACGTCTCTGTCTCTTGCCTCTCTCAGAAGGTGGTACTCCCTGCTCCGGGCTCCTTTACCATGAAGGACCCAGGGGATAGGAAAATTGTGACCACTCTGAAATCTATCTACACAGCTGCAGGTATATCTCAAAGACCAGTCATAGCAGGTTGCTAGATTACACATGCTATTCATACATAGGCTACTCAAATTCAGGAGGGCCTCTCTGAGGATATGACCCTGGTTACTACAGTGACTCTCCTATAAGACATTCAGGATGCAGCACGCATCCTCTGTGACTCGCTCAAAGAGATTGGCAATATTAATGCTAGGACTACTGCTATGGCAGTGTCAGCACGCAGAGCCTTGTGGTTGCATCAGTATCTTGCATACGCAGAATCCAATCACAATGTGGAATCCCTTCCCTTTACAGGGGAATGGCTCTTCGGGGGTGCATTGGACGTGTGGATCTCTAAGGTTACTGCTGGAAAATCCATGTTTCTTCCCCCAGGGGCCCTGCTAGCTAGACGTACCTTTCCAGGACCGTCTACTCAGTCCTTTCGATCCACCAGATTTCAATCTAGGGCCAGATGGGCCTCCAACGCAGCTAGAGGCACCAGAGCTAAGCCTAAGAAACCAGACGTTGCCGGCTCTCGGGAACAGAGCACCAGTTCAGCTTCCACTAAAGCCTCAGCATGATGGTGCCCACCCACCCATAGGGGATCTCGAGGTGGGAGCTCGGTTGCATCACTTCAACCACATCTGGGAAAGTTCCTGCCAGGATGCCTGTGTAAGGGACCTCATCTCTCAAGGATACAAGGTGGACTACGACCGTGGTCCTCCGCAACCCTTTTTCAAATCAAGCTTACCAGCTTTGGAGGATACGTGTGTTACGCTGCTGCTGGCCATCAACAAGCTGGTTCAGTCCCGGGTCATTGTTCCAGTACCACTGCAACAACAAGGACAAGGTGACTACTCCAATCTGTTCATAGTGCCAAAACCGAATGGGTCAGTAAGACCCATTTTGAACCTGAAGTCCTTGAACCCTTACCTGAAAGTTTTCAAGTTCAAGATGGAATCTTTGAGAGCAGTGATTATAGGCCTGGAAGAACAGGAATTCCCGGTATCCCTGGATATCAAGGATGCCTATCTCCATATCCCGATTTGACCTCCTCATCAGGCCTATCTGAGGTTTGCCCTGCTGAACAATCACTACCAGTTCCAGGTGTTACCCTTCAGCCTGTCTATTGCTCCGAGGGTGTTTATGAAAGTGATGGTGGAAATGTTGTTCCAGCTCCGGGTCCAGGGGGTCAACGTGGTCTCTTACCTTGATGATCTCCTGATAAAAGTGAGTTCCAGGGAGCTTCTATTGCTCCATATAGATTGTACTATCCAACTTCTGTCACACCATGGGTGGATCCTCAATCTACAGAAGTCCCACTTGGGCAATCTCAGCGGCTCCTGTTTCTGGGAATGCTACTGGATACTGTAGCACAGAAAGTGTTCCTTCTAGAGGACAAAGCGAGAACACTCTAGGAAATGGTTCGCATGGTTCTCCGACCTGCTCGAGTATCTTTGCATAAAATTGTTGGAGAAGATGGTAGCCTCGTTCGAGGGGATCCAGGTGATCAAGGTGATCCAGTATGGAAGGTTCCATGCAAGACCTTTTCAATTGGATATCCTGAACAAGTGGTCCGGTTCACATCTTCTGATGCACTGGATGATACAACTGTCACCCCAGGCCAGGATTTCATTCCTGTGGTGACTACAGTCTTCCAATCTCCTGGAAGGTCGACGCTTCAGGATTCAGGATTGGATCCTCCTCACGACGGATGAAAGTCTGAGAGGATGGGGAACTGTCACCCAAGGGGCACAGTTCCAGGGCAGGTGGTCTGCCCAAGAGGCCCTACTTCCGATCAATGTTCTGGAACTTCGGGCTATTTACAATGCTCTGATTCAGGCCTCCCCTCTGCTAAGGGATCATGCAATCCAGGTTCAGTCGGACAATGCCACGGCTGTGGCATACATCAATCGACAAGGAGGGATGAAAGGCAGGTCCTGCATGCAAGAGATGTCAAGGATTCTCCTCTAGGCAGAAAGAAATGCAAGAGCACTGTCCGCAATCTTAATTCCAGGTGTGGACAACTGGGAAGCGGACTTCCTGAGTCATCACAATCTTCACCCAGGAGAGTGGGGACTACACCTTCAGATTGACATGATGGCATCTCACCTCAACAAGAAACTTCGCTGTTATTGCTCACGAACCAGAGACCATCAGGAGAGCGCAGTGAATGCACTGAGGTCGCCTTGGCCTTACCGGCTGGTCTATTTCCTCAGATTCTGTTGATCCCAAGGGTGCTCAACAGGAACAGACATCAAGGAGTGCAGGCAATCCTGATTGCCCCTGAATAGCCTCGGAGACCTTGGTATGCGGATCTTCTGGGCATGTCCGTAGAAGACTCTTGGACTCTACCAATAAGAAGGGATCTTCTTCAGCAAGGACCGTTCATCTACCCGGACTTAAGGCGGCTTCGTTTGATGGCATGGAAGTTGAGCGGAACATCTTAGCTCACAAAGGACTTTCCAAGAAGCTCATTGCCACCACAGTGCAAGCCAGAAAGCCAGTGACGTCAAGACACTATCATCATATCTGCAGGAGTTCAGGACTAGTGAGCAGTTCCTGCTGAAGGTCATCTCTGCGTTCCACTTGAAACAACCTATTGTGATCCCATCAAGTTCGGGCGCTTCTGCCCCTCTGGAGGCATTGGATGCTGTGCGAGCCTTGAAGATCTATGTCAAGAGGACGGCTCGGATCAGAATGATGGAATGCTTGTTCGTGCAATATGACACACCGAAAACGGGTTGCCCTGCTTCAAAGCAGTCCATTGCTCATTGGCTTCAGCTCACTATTCAGCAAGCCTATATGTCGGCAGCCTTACCTGTTCCACAGTCTCTGAAGGCCCACTCTACAAGATCAGTGGGGTCTTCCTGGGCGGCAGCCCATGGAGTCTCAGCCCTGCAACTGTGCCAACCAGCTACCTGGTCGGGGAAGAACACCTTTTGTGAAGTTCTACAAGTTTGATATCCTGGCCAAAGAGGATACCCAGTTTGGGCAGGTGGTGCTGCAGATGTCTCTGCACGTTCCTGCCCATTCTGGAAGCTTTTGTACATCCCCATCGTACTAATGTGACCCCAATATCCCTTATGGATGGTAGAGAAAATAGGATTTTAATACCTACCGGTAAATCCTTTTCTCATAGTCCATAAGGGATATTGGGTGCCCGCCTCTGTGTAGTGTTTTTCTGCAGGCTATCTTATATGGTTACCTGTTCAGCTGTTACGGTTTGTTGCCAGCCGTTGCTGGCCAAGTTTTGTTGTGGTGTGCTGGTGTATAAATCTCACCACTTTTTGTTGTTTAGTTCCTTCTCTCAAGTATGTCCTTTCTCCTTTGGGCACTGTTTTACCTATAACTGCCTGTGGGAGGGGGCATAGAGGGGATACTTTGAGAAAGGTGCCATGCACCGAAACAGTCAGTGGTATGGAGGAATGTCTCCCCAGCTGTAACATGCTAATACATGTTGCTACCAGGAACAAGTCATGTATTTTTACTGGCTTGAGCAATATTTGGAGCACTTTATAATGATGAATTAAATTACTTATTGATATTGGATTTTCTGGTTGTGCTGGTCCTTCCCTTTCTTACACGCCACTTTCCTAGTGAGGATGGAGTTGGTTGTTTATCTACATATACATATGTAATTGTGAGAATATTGACAGAGGCATCCCAACATGCAGGATCCTGATACCTACTAGGTAAGTATACAACACCTAACCTCTTATCTCCATAACCCTACCTCCCGTAGACCTACTTTGACCCTCTCCAACAGCCTAACCCAAACCCTCCCCGGCGGTGCGTAAGCCTAACCCTGCCTCCCCACAGTCTAAACCTAACTCTACCATTTCCCAGGCATACTTACCTTCAGGATGCAGCAGCGCTCAGGATTCCGGTGCTGTCTTTGTGATCGATGTTGGGATCCCGTAGATGGTACTCTGTCAGGGTCTGAATTCTGGAGTTTCTATTCTCTCTGCTGGCATACTGAATGCAAGGATCCTGACCGGCTTCCATATTTATATGCATATAAACACACACATATCCAAGCGTATGTCAGATAACTTCAGTGTGCCCCAGGCTCCACCACAACCCCTTTACCTTTCGCCGTAATCCGTGTCTGTGTGTGTGTGTGTGTGTGTGTGTGTGTGCGCGCGCGCGCGCGCAGGGGGGGGGCACTGATATGTAATTCAGTCACACTAATGGGTGTAGTTTTATTATTATTACACTCATTAGTGTGACTGCATTATATATCAGTGCCTCCCCCCAATTAATGAGTTTGTAGGTGTAGCAGGTCCCCTATCCCTTGCATACCTCCCAACTCTCCAGCATTCAGAGGGACAGTACTGTTTTTCTGGGATTGTCCTGCTGTCACACTGATGGATGCAGTACTATTAATTCATCACACTAATGTGTGTAGTATTATTAGTAACATAGTTAATGAGGTTGGAAAGAGGCAAAATGCCCATCGAGTTCAACCTGTATTCTGTATTAAGCTGAGCTCAAAATCATGTCCCTGCTGAAGTTAAATTTTTAGTATTAATTAACTATAATTCATGTACCTCCCAGTTTATCAATTTTTAAAAAAATGCTATAACCTTGGATATCTTTTTTAATTAGAAATTTATCCTATCTGTTTTTTAATGTATTTACTGAGTCTGCCATTACCAGCTTCTCTGGCAGGGAGTTCCACATCTTTATTGCCCAAACTGTGAAGATCCCTTTCCTATGTTGTGTGCGGAATTTTTGTCATCTAGCCTCAGCGAGGGACCACGTGTCCTATACAGAGTTTTTTTAATGAACATATCTGTTACGTTCCTGGTGCTCAGAACAGGAGAGATGTTGCGTAGTGAGTCCAGAGCACCAGGACATGACGCTGAAATAAGGTGTGGTATGGAAATAGCCCCTAGCACCCTACCTCCATTGTTTCACCCGTGTGGTCAGTTCACGCCTGCATGACTATGGTTTCTTGGGCCCACGGCAGCCGCGTTTGAAGGGCAGATTAGGTCTGCCCAACTCCGATGCCCCCAGGTTTTAGAGTGAGACAAGGCGTGAACCGAGACAGGATAATAACAAGGGGACCTCTAACTAAAGCAAACAGAAGGCTAGGGGCTACTAACTACCCTAAAACTAAATATATGTGCGGCACGCCGCCAAAGGAAAAGAACAACAAAAGATACCACTGTCCACACCCCACACGGCACCGTCGTGTACCGGGGAGGACAGTGAAAAGCGGAAACCTCCACAAGAACACCAGTACAAAACAAACGCTAGGATTAAGCGGCCTAAGCCGCAACACGCGGCAGAAGCCGCTACTCACGGAACCGGGAGAGAACCCCAATCAGCAAGAACCCCCAGATGACTGCAACAGGTTCACTTGGACTGGAAGGATTCCCAGGACCGGCTTCAGAACTCCAGGACTCAGGAGGACGGGGAGCAGGATCGACCAGATACAGCAGACCAGGAACAAACTTTGCAAGGCAGGAACAGCGTACAGGAAGCTATAACCGGCGAGGCTGCAGTGTGCTGGCTCCCATAAAAAGGCCCTGCTGGCCAATGACAGGAGGGCCAGCAAGACCAGCCCCCAGACCCTATTTAATAGTTGTCGTGCAGCTGCCCTGCTGCACGAACAACTAATCAGTCTTATCTGGCAACGGGGAACGCGGTCCGCCAATGGCGTCCCCGTTGCCTTGGACCCGGCGTCCTAGCGTTACCAGGGACCCGGCGGCTACAGTACGCACGGCATCCTGGCGTTGCTAGGCGCCGGGCGGGCAGCAAGGGAGGTGCGGCGGCCGTGAGCGTCGCCCGGAAGCAGACCGAGCGGCGCCGCGGACCGTGGCACCTAACAATATCCCTTAAAACTCCTTGTTTTGTCCTTTTAAATATCTGAAGATATTAATAATGGCCCTCATTCCGAGTTGATCGGTCGCAAGGCGAATTTAGCAGAGTTACACACGCTAAGCCGCCGCCTACTGGGAGTGAATCTTAGCTTCTTAAAATTGCGACCGATGTATTCGCAATATTGCGATTACTAACTACTTAGCAGTTTCAGAGTAGCTCCAGACTTACTCTGCCTGTGCGATCAGTTCAGTGCTTGTCGTTCCTGGTTGACGTCACAAACACACCCAGCGTTCGCCCAGGCACTCCCACCGTTTCTCCGGCCACTCCTGCGTTTTTTCCGGAAACGGTAGCGTTTTCAGCCACACGCCCCTGAAACGCCGTGTTTCCGCCCAGTAACACCCATTTCCTGTCAATCACATTACGATCGCCGGAGCGAAGAAAAAGCCGTGAGTAAAAATACTTTCTTCATAGTAAAGTTACTTGGCGCAGTCGCAGTGCGAACATTGCGCATGCGTTCTAAGCGGATTTTCATTGCGATGCGATGAAAAATACCGAGCGAACAACTCGGAATGAGGGCCCATGTCTCCTCTTAGACGCCTCTTTGCTAGAGTATACATATTCAACCTAGTAAGTCTTTATTCATAATCCAGTGCCTCTAGCCCTTTAATCAATTTAGTAGCTTGCCTTTGAACTCTTTCAATCTCCCAGATATCTTTTTTTATAATGCGGTGCCCAAAACTGAACACAATATTCCAGGAGCGGACTTACCAATGATTTGTACAGAGGAAGGATTACACTCTCGTCCATTGCCTCAATTCCCTGTTTTATGCATGCTAGAACCTTACTTGCCTTCTTTGTTGTACTTTGACATTGTATACTGTTATTAAGCTTATTAACTATGAGTACCCCCAAGTCTTTTTCCACTAATGTTACCCCTAGATTTCCTCCATTTAATGTGTTGTATGCAAGTTTATTTTTTGTTCCAAAATGCATAACTTTGCATTTTTCTATATTAAACCTCATTCTCCATTTGGATGCCCAATTTTCAAATTGAAATAAGTCATTCTATAGAGACTCCACATTGATTTCTAAATTACCCTACACAGTTTAGTATCATCAGTAAAGACTGACACAGTGCTTTCCAGGCCTGTACCTAGGTCATTAATAAATATATTGAACAATAGTGGCCCTAGTACAGACCCTTGTGGTATTCCGCTGACTAATGTTGCCTAGCTGGAGAACATCCCATTGACCATTACTCACTGTTCCCTATTATCCAACCAATTACTTATCCATGTACAAATAGTTTTTCCTAGGCCAAGCTCCATTAATTTGACAATCAGTCTCATGTGCTGCACTGTATTGAAGGCTTTTGCAAAATCTAAATAGACCACATCCACAGCTTTCCCCTGGTCAAGATTGTCACTCACTTCCTCGTATAAACTAATGAAGTTAGTTCAGCATAATCTGGTCCACACATACCCATGGCAGTTTATGCTAATAATTTTAGCAGTCTGCAGATAATCCTCTATGCTATCTCTTAAAATTCCTTCCAATATTTCCCCACTATAGATGTCAAACTAACTGGTCTGTAGTTACCAGGATGATTTTTACTTCCCTTTTTAAATAATGGCACTACCTCCACTATAAGCCAATCTTTTGGTACCATGCCTGATCGAATTGAACTATAGAAGATCAAGTATAGGGGTCTTGCTAGTGGTGACTTAAGCTCCATAAGAAGCCTCAGATGAAGTCCATCTGGGCCCGGTGATTTAGTCATCTTAATTTTGCTTAGTCTCTCCCGGACTACATCCTCACTTAAGCAAGTATCTAGCCACGTGTCATTATAGTCACTGTAATTATGGACTACTCCCACTGTCTCTTCTTCTCTGGTGAACACTGATGAAAAACATTTGTACAGTATTTCTGCTTTTATTTTGTCATCATTAATCAAGACTCCCAATTCATCTTTTATTGGACCTACATTCTCCATTTTTAAGCTTTTACTGTTTATGTATTTAAAAACTTTTTAGGATTGGTTTTACTCTCTATAGCGATTTGCTTTTCGTTATCTATTTTAGCTGCTCTTATTACTTTTTTGCATCTTTTATTGCATTCCTTGTAATACTGGAATGACTCCACCGTTCCATTAGATTTAAATGCTTTGAAAGCATGCCTTTTTAACCATTTCTTCCTTGACCTTCTTATTAAGCCACATCGGTTTGATTTTAGAACTCCTGCGTTTACTGGCCATGGGAATGAATTTGCGAATGTTGCTATCAAACAACCCTTTTAAAGCCTCCTACATTTCTGTAGTATTCTTACCATGAATCAAAACTTCCCAGTCAATGTTGTTTAGTGCCTGTCTCAGCATATTGAAGTTAGCTTTTCTAAAGTTAAATGTTTTGGTTGATCCATTATAGCTATATTCCTTGAAACTGATGTCGTATGTAATCATATAGTGATCACTGTTTCCCAAGTTCTCCCCAACATTAATGTTTGATATTAGGTCCACATTATTGGTAATTACTAGAGCCAGAATAGTATTACCTCTAGTTGGGTCCTCGACTGATTGAGACAGTTAGTGATCCTTTAACGTATTTAAGAACCTGTTACCCCTAGCTTTGACACATGAATCGTAACTCCAATATGTAGCAGGATAATTAAAATCCCCAATTTGCTGCAAGAGTTGTTCTCCCCCTTGTATGCTAACATCCGGTAGTTTGTAGCACGTGCCTATGACAATTTTTATAGCTTCAGTACCCCCACTTGAGATTTCAACCCATAGTGACTCCACGTTATCTCCTGTCCCTTCATAAATAACCTCCTTTAAGTACGGTTTTAGAGATGGTTTAACATAAAGACATACACATCCTCCCCTTTTGTTAGCTCTGTCCCTCCTGAAAAGAGTATATCCCTCCAAGTTGACAACCCAGTCGTGAAAGTCGTCCAACCATGTTTTCTTTATAACTATAATATCATACTGATCCTTTAATGCAAGTAATTCCAATTCCCCTATTTTACCTGATAGGCTTCTTGCGTTCGCAAGCATACATTTTAGTGTACTATTTCCCTTGTCTGTTTGTTTTTTAATGGTATGCTATCATTATTTTTCTCTAACGTCCTAGTGGATGCTGGGGACTCCGTCAGGACCATGGGGAATAGCGGCTCCGCAGGAGACAGGGCACAAAAAGTAAGCTTTTAGGATCACATGGTGTGTACTGGCTCCTCCCCCTATGACCCTCCTCCAAGCCTCAGTTAGGTTTTTGTGCCCGTCCGAGCAGGGTGCAATCTAGGTGGCTCTCATAAAGAGCTGCTTAGAAAAAGTTTTTTAGGTTTCTTATTTTCAGTGAGTCCTGCTGGCAACAGGCTCACTGCTACGAGGGACTTAGGGGAGAGAAGTGAACTCACCTGCGTGCAGGATGGATTTGCTTCTTAGGCTACTGGACACCATTAGCTCCAGAGGGATCGAACACAGGCCCAGCCATGGAGTCCGGTCCCGGAGCCGTGCCGCCGACCCCCCTTGCAGATGCCGAAGTTGAAGAGGTCCAGAGGTCCGGAAACAGGCGGCAGAAGACTTTTAGTCTTCATAAGGTAGCGCACAGCACTGCAGCTGTGCGCCATTGTTGTCGGCACACTTCACACCAGCGGTCACTGAGGGTGCAGGGCGCTGGGGGGGGCGCCCTGGGCAGCAATGTATAATACCTTTTTCTATGGCTAAAATACATCACATATAGCCCTTGAGGCTATATGGATGTATTTAACCCCTGCCATATATCGCAAACTCCGGGAGAAGAGCCCGCCGTTTTAGGGGGCGGGGCCTATTCTCCTCAGCACACAGCGCCATTTTCCTGCTCAGCTCCGCTGTGAGGAAGGCTCCCAGGACTCTCCCCTGCACTGCACTACAGAAACAGGGTAAAACAGAGAAGGGGGGCATATTTTGGCGATATTTTTATATATTAAGCGCATATAACAGAAACAACACCTTTTAGGGTTGTTTATATACATTTTTATAGCGCTTTGGTGTGTGCTGGCAAACTCTCCCTCTGTCTCCCCAAAGGGCTAGTGGGGTCCTGTCTTCGATAAGAGCATTCCCTGTGTGTCTGCTGTGTGTCGGTACGTGTGTGTCGACATGTATGAGGACGATGTTGGTGTGGAGGCGGAGCAATTGCCGGTAATGGTGATGTCACCCCCTAGGGAGTCGACACCGGAATGGATGGCTTTAATTATGGAATTACGTGATAATGTTAGCACGCTGCAAAAGTCAGTTGACGACATGAGACGGCCGGAAAACCAGTTAGTACCTGTCCAGGCGTCTCAGGCACCGTCAGGGGCTGTAAAACGTCCCTTACCTCAGTCAGTCGACACAGGTACCGACACAGATGAATCTAGTGTCGACGGTGAAGAAAGAAACGTATTTTCCAATAGGGCCACACGTTATATGATCACGGCAATGAAGGAGGCTTTGCATATCTCTGATACTGCAGGTACCTCAAAGGGGGGTATTATGTGGGGTGTGAAAAAACTACCTGTAGCTTTTCCAGAATCAGAGGAATTGAATGACGTGTGTGATGAAGCGTGGGTTAACCCCGATAGAAAACTGCTAATTTCAAAGAAGTTATTGGCATTATACCCTTTCCCACCAGAGGTTAGGGCGCGCTGGGAAACACCCCCTAGGGTGGATAAGGCGCTCACACGCTTATCAAAACAAGTGGCGTTACCGTCTCCTGATACGGCCGCCCTCAAGGATCCAGCTGATAGGAGGCTGAAAACTACCCTGAAGAGTATATACACACATACGGGTGTTATACTGCGACCAGCAATAGCCTCAGCCTGGATGTGCAGTGCTGGGGTGGTGTGGTCGGATTCCCTGACTGAAAATATTGATACCCTGGATAGGGACAGTATTTTATTGACTATAGAGCAATTAAAGGATGCTTTTCTTTATATGCGAGATGCTCAGAGGGATATTTGCACTCTGGCATCGAGAGTAAGTGCGATGTCCATATCTGCCAGAAGAAGTTTATGGACGCGACAGTGGTCAGGTGATGCGGATTCCAAACGGCATATGGAAGTATTGCCGTATAAAGGAGAGGAATTATTTGGGGTCGGTCTATCGGATCTGGTGGCCACGGCAACAGCCGGAAAATCCACTTTTTTACCTCAGGTCACCTCCCAACAGAAAAAGACACCGTCTTTTCAGCCGCAGTCCTTTCGTTCCTATAAGAACAAGCGGGCAAAAGGACAGTCATATTTGCCCAGAGGCAAAGGAAGGGGTAAGAGGGTGCAGCAAGCAACTACTTCCCACGAACAGAAGCCCTCCCCGGCTTCTACAAAGCCCTCAGCATGACGCTGGGGCTGTGCAAGCGGACTCAGGGGCGGTGGGGGGTCGACTAAAGATTTTCAGCACACAGTGGGCGCGCTCACAGGTGGACCCTTGGATCCTGCAGGTAGTATCTCAGGGTTACAAGTTGGAATTCGAAAAGTCTCCCCCTCGCCGGTTCCTAAAGTCTGCTTTACCAACGTCTCCCTCAGAAAGGGCGACGGTATTGGAAGCCATTCACAAGCTATTCTCAGCAGGTGATAGTCAAGGTACCCCTCCTACAACAGGGAAAGGGGTATTATTCCACACTATTTGTGGTACCGAAGCCGGACGGTTCGGTAAGACCTATTCGAAATCTGAAATCCTTGAACCTGTACATACAGAAATTCAAGTTCAAGATGGAGTCACTCAGAGCAGTGATAGCGAATCTGGAAGAAGGGGACTTCATGGTGTCCCTGGACATAAAAGATGCTTATCTGCATGTCCCAATTTACCCTTCACACCAAGGGTATCTCAGGTTCGTGATACAAAACTGTCATTATCAGTTTCAAACGCTGCCGTTTGGTTTGTCCACGGCACCTCGGGTCTTTACCAAGGTAATGGCCGAAATGATGGTTCTTCTACGAAGAAAAGGCGTATTAATTATCCCTTACTTGGACGATCTCCTGATAAGGGCAAGGTCCAGAGAACAGCTGGAAGTCGGAGTAGCACTAACCCAAGTAGTGCTTCAACAACACGGGTGGATTCTGAATCTTCCAAAATCTCAATTGACCCCGACGACACGTCTGCTGTTCCTGGGAATGATTCTGGACACTGTTCAGAAAAAGGTGTTTCTCCCGGAGGAGAAAGCAAGGGAGTTATCCGAACTTGTCAGGAACCTCCTAAAACCAGGAAATGTGTCAGTACATCAATGCACAAGAGTCCTGGGAAAGATGGTGGCTTCTTACGAAGCAATTCCATTCGGCAGATTCCACGCACGAATATTTCAGTGGGATCTGCTGGACAAATGGTCCGGATCGCATCTGCACATGCATCAGCGGATAACACTGTCACCAAGAACAAGGGTGTCTCTTCTGTGGTGGTTGCAGAGTGCCCATCTGTTAGAGGGCCGCAGATTCGGCATACAGGACTGGGTCCTGGTGACTACGGATGCCAGCCTACGAGGCTGGGGAGCAGTCACACAGGGAAGAAACTTCCAGGGCGTGTGGTCAAACCTGGAGACGTCTCTTCACATAAATATACTGGAGCTAAGAGCGATTTACAATGCTCTAAGCCTGGCAAAACCGCTGCTTCAGGGTCAGCCGGTGTTGATCCAGTCGGACAACATCACGGCAGTCGCCCACGTAAACAGACAGGGCGGCACGAGAAGCAGAAGAGCAATGACAGAAGCTGCAAGGATTCTTCGCTGGGCGGAAAATCATATCATAGCACTGTCAGCAGTGTTCATTCCGGGAGTGGACAACTGGGAAGCAGACTTCCTCAGCAGACACGACCTCCACCCGGGAGAGTGGGGACTTCATCCAGAAGTCTTCCACATGATTGTGAACCGTTGGGAAAAACCAAAGGTGGACATGATGGCGTCCCGCCTCAACAAGAAACTGGACAGATATTGCGCCAGGTCAAGAGACCCTCAGGCAATAGCTGTGGACGCTCTGGTAACACCGTGGGTGTACCAGTCCGTGTATGTGTTTCCTCCTCTGCCTCTCATACCAAAGGTACTGAGAATTATACGGCTACGGGGAGTAAGAACAATACTCGTGGCTCCGGATTGGCCGAGAAGGACTTGGTACCCGGAACTTCAAGAGATGCTCACGGAAGAGCCGTGGCCTCTACCGTTAAGAAGGGATCTGCTTCAGCAGGGACCTTGTATGTTCCAAGACTTACCGCGACTGCGTTTGACGGCATGGCGGTTGAACGCCGGATTCTAAAAGAAAAGGGCATTCCAGAGGAAGTTATTCCTACCTTGATTAAAGCCAGGAAGGAAGTGACCGCACAACATTATCACCGCATTTGGAGAAAATATGTTGCGTGGTGTGAGGCCAAGAAGGCCCCAACGGAGGAATTTCAATTGGGTCGATTCCTACATTTCCTGCAGGCAGGATTGTCTATGGGCCTCAAATTGGGGTCTATTAAGGTTCAAATTTCGGCCTTATCGATTTTCTTCCAGAAAGAATTGGCTTCAGTGCCTGAAGTACAAACCTTTGTCAAAGGTGTACTACATATACAGCCCCCGATTGTGCCTCCAGTGGCACCGTGGGATCTCAACGTAGTTTTGGATTTTCTCAAATCCCATTGGTTTGAGCCGCTCAAATCGGTAGATTTGAAGTATCTTACATGGAAAGTAACCATGCTACTGGCCCTGGCTTCAGCCAGGAGAGTATCAGAGTTGGCGGCTTTATCGTACAAAAGCCCATATCTGATTTTCCATTCGGACAGGGCAGAACTGCGGACGCGTCCTCAGTTTCTGCCTAAGGTGGTTTCGGCTTTTCACTTGAACCAGCCTATTGTGGTGCCTGCGGCTACTAGCGACTTGGAGGACTCCAAGTTGCTGGACGTTGTCAGAGCATTGAAAATATATATTTCAAGGACGGCTGGAGTCAGAAAATCTGACTCGCTGTTTATCCTGTATGCACCCAACAAGATGGGTGCTCCTGCGTCTAAGCAGACGATTGCTCGTTGGATCTGTAGCACAATCCAACTTGCACATTCTGTGGCAGGCCTGCCACAGCCTAAATCTGTAAATGCCCACTCCACAAGGAAGGTGGGCTCATCTTGGGCGGCTGCCCGAGGGGTCTCGGCATTACAACTTTGCCGAGCAGCTACGTGGTCAGGGGAGAACACGTTTGTAAAATTTTACAAATTTGATACTCTGGCTAAGGAGGACCTGGAGTTCTCTCATTCGGTGCTGCAGAGTCATCCGCACTCTCCCGCCCGTTTGGGAGCTTTGGTATAATCCCCATGGTCCTGACGGAGTCCCCAGCATCCACTAGGACGTTAGAGAAAATAAGAATTTACTTACCGATAATTCTATTTCTCATAGTCCGTAGTGGATGCTGGGCGCCCATCCCAAGTGCGGATTGTCTGCAATACTTGTACATAGTTATTGTTACAAAAATCGGGTTATTATTGTTGGGAGCCATCTTTTCAGAGGCTTCTTCGTTGTTATCATACTGTTAACTGGGTTCAAATCACAAGTTGTACGGTGTGATTGGTGTGGCTGGTATGAGTCTTACCCGGGATTCAAGATCCTTCCTTATTGTGTACGCTCGTCCGGGCACAGTACCTAACTGAGGCTTGGAGGAGGGTCATAGGGGGAGGAGCCAGTACACACCATGTGATCCTAAAAGCTTACTTTTTGTGCCCTGTCTCCTGCGGAGCCGCTATTCCCCATGGTCCTGACGGAGTCCCCAGCATCCACTACGGACTATGAGAAATAGAATTATCGGTAAGTAAATTCTTATTATTAATGCCTTCCCGTAATTACTCTTATTACATTCATTAGTGTGACTGCATCATATATCAGTGCCTCCCCCCAGTCACTGAGCTTATCAGAGTAGCAGGTGCCCCATCCCTTGCATACCTCCCAACTCTCCAGCATACAGAGGGACTGTCCTGTTTTTCTGGGATTGTCCTGCTCTCCCACTTATGGGTTGCAGCGTCCCAAGCTGAGGAGAGCACACACCACTGCTCTGCATAGCATCATGTGAATAGATGCCATGCACATGCACACAACATCTATTCACAGTGCAGGGAGAGCCTGGGGGCAGTCCAGCATCTTGGAAAGTACTGGGTAACCCTCCAAAATGATGAGAACGGGGATGCTGCAAGGCTCTACCCCTTTTATCGAGGATCCTCTGGTGCGCACAGTGTCCCGTTGCTGAAGGCTCATATGTTGGGAAGTGTGCCATTATAATTCCCATTATTGCACCCTGCTCAGTCAAAATAGGGAGGGGGGCCCCAATTTGTATCTTGCTTAGAGCCCCATGATGTCTAAATCCATCTCTGACTGGGGGTACAATATTGTGGCATAACCTGAACATGGAACACTGTATTGTGGAATAATTTAAACTGGAGGGCACTGTAATGTGACACAATATAAACTGGATGCACTATAGAGTATCATAATCTGAAATGGGGGCACTACAATCAGAGGTGTAGCAAGGTGTCATTGTGCCTGGAGCAAGGTATGTTTTGGCTCCTCCCTCCCCTGTACTGAATTGGGTCATGGCCACCAGGGCCAGTTCTAGACCTTGTGGCATCCAGGGTGAAAGATCCTTTGGTGCCACACACTCAAACACCTAAAGGCAAAACATAGTGCGCGCCGAAGGTGCGTGGCAAAAAATAGGAGCATGGTTTCATAGGGAAGGGGCATGTCCACAGTTATGCCCCCTGTAGTTATGGACCCAGTAATTGTGCCCCCTGTAGCTGTGCCCCCTGTAGCTGTGCCCCCTGTAGATGTGCCCCCTGTAGCTGTGCCGGGGGTAGTTGTGCCCCCAGCAGTTGTGCCCCCTGTAGATTTGCCCCAGTAGCTGTGCCCCCTGTAGCTGTGCCCACTGTAGATTTGTTCCCAGCAGGGGTTAAAGTGAGCCGGAATGGGGCGGAACTGAGTTCCGTCAGTTCCACTTGGAGACGGAACTTAGTTCCACCTCCTCTGGCTCACATAACCCGATGTGTCCCCAGTGCCGCACAGGGAGATGACGGGCGCCCGCTGAGATTGTGTTACCAGCGGGTGCCCGTCTGCCTCTCTACACCAAAAGCCGGAGGCATGAGCTCAGTACTGAGCTCCGGCTTCCGGCTCGGTCACTGAGCGGCGTGCGCTATGGGAGAGACATCAGTCATGACGTCTCTCTCATAGTGCTGAGGAGCGGACGCCAAGAGAGAAGGATTGCAGCTGTCTGGAAGCGGGAGCGGGGCTCGGTGAGTATGATGTGTTTTTTTGTTTTTTTCCTTCATGCAGCGGCACATCTACTGGGGGGATATTACTACTGAGGGGGCATCTACTGGGGGGACATTACTACTGAGGGGGCATCTACTGGGGGCAAACTACGGGGTGACATTACTACCGGGTGGGCATCTGCAAGGGGCATTACTACTGTGGGGGCATTACTGGGGGCAACTACTGTGGGGCATTACTACTGGGGGCAAACTACTGGGGACATTATTACCGTGGGGCATCTACTGGGGCAAACTACTGGGGGACATTATTACTGGGGGCCAACTACAATGGGGCAACTACTGGGGGTAAGCTACAAGGGGGCAAGCTACAAGGGGGCAAACAAATGGGCTAACTACTGGGGGCAAACTACAGGAGGGCATTACTACTGGCAGCGTAACTACGGGGCATTACTACTTGGGATCTAAACTACTTGGGGGATAATCTACAGGGGGCATAACTACAGGGGTCAAACTACTGGAGGCTAAACTACACGGGGGGCATAACTACAGGGGCTAAACTACTGGAGGCATAACTACAGGGGCTAAACAACAAGGGGGCAAGCAAACTACAGGGGGGCATTACTACTGGCGGCAAAACTACAAGCAGGCAAACTACTGGGGGCATTACCACTGGGAGGCTAAACTACATGGGGCAAACTACATGAGGATTAAACTACTGGGGGCATTACCACTGGGAAGCTAAACTAAAGGGGGGGTAAACTACTGGGGTCATAACTGCAAGGGCATTACCACTGGAGGCATAACTACTAGGACTAAACTACAGGGGGCTAGACGACTGGGGCATTACTACAGGCAACATTACTACCGGGGGCAATACTACACACGGGCATTACTATTAAGGGCATTACTACTGGGGGCCCTACTAATGAGGTCATTGTAAAGGGGGCACTTCATTAGGGGCATCACTCCTAGGGACATAATTGGCACTACTATTGCGGGCATTGCATAAGGGGCACCAATACTATAGGGTCTATATAAGGGGCACTATCACTGTGGGCACTACGAGTACAGTGGACAGTGCATAATGAGCACTACTACTGTGGGCATTGTATAAGAAGCGCTACTATGGTGGGCATTATGTGTATTACGGGGTGCTACTACTGTGGGCATTATTATTGTGTGACCACACCCCTTTCTTTCAGAGACCACGCCCCTTTTGTGGCACGCAATACCTATATTACTTGGGCACAGTGGGGAGGGGGGTGAGTTCCGCCACCTCTCTAGGCCCACTTTAAGCACTGGCCCCCGGTAGTTGTGCCCCCTGTAGTTGTGCTCCCAGTAGTTGTGCCCCCTGTAGCTGTGCCTAGAGTAATTGTGCCCCCTGGTTTGTGCCCTCTGTAGCTGTGCCCCCTGGTAGCTCCGCTTACAAACACTAAAGAAAAACAAAACAAAATACTCACCTGCCCCGCTCCGTCTTCACAGTCCCTCTGAGTCTGGCCGCGTCTCCGCCCATCTGACGTCATGACGTCAGATGCCTGTGCTTGTGAGGTCACAACATCACATGCAAGTCATGGAGAACGGAGGGGAGGTTTGGAGGGAGGTAGAGAGCTGTCGCAGCTCAGGCTCCCTGGCGGAGTCGATCTGTGGTGCCCTGTTCTGTCTTGAGTGCCTGGAGCTCGAGCTCCACCGGAACCGCCCTCCCTACGCCCCTGACTACAAAGAAACATAATATGAACTTGTGGCACTACAATGTGGCTCAATATGAACTGGGAGCACTACAGTGTGGAATAATATGTACTGGAGACATGCTGTGTGGTATAATATGAACTAGTGCACTATTTCATAAAACCGTTAAAAATGACTTGGCATATAAACTCAATACACTGCTGCATCATTTTGACTGTAGCACTACAGAGATATCAGGTATTACAACCTGATAGGATGCATGCAAACTGCTTTAAAGGGGTTATTCAAGTTGGATTGCAGATTCTGCTAAAAAGCTGAATATGCCATCCATTCTTTTGCATGCTGCTGGGCGGCCTTCGTGGGGCAAAGCCAACCAGCATGCTGACCAGGCCGCCCAACAGCTGCGAATGTAATTTAAATGCGGTCGTAACAACTGTGGATTACCCCCTGCCTCAGCAGCCCGCCATGTAACGTCCCACACCTGCCCCAAAAACGCAGCCAACCCACCCCCATTTTCCCCGCCCTGCAACAGTCTTTCACCGCACCCGCCTGCCCCGCGAATGCCTCTACTTGTCAATCAGGTAGAGGTGTTCACAGCCAATGCAATGCTTTCACATTGGCCATACCGCGTAGGATGGGACCTGCGCGTGTACAGAAACACTACAAATGGGGATATTGTGGTCACATCACTTAGCAATACAACCTGAATAACCCCCTAAGTCAAGTGACCCTAGTGTAGAGCCCTATTTACAAGGTGAACCAAGGGCCCTGAACATACATATGAGAAAGGCTAAAAAAAATAGTATAACTTTGTGTAAATATATATAAACATATGAGGCAAAAAGTTTATGTGTAATTCATAAAAATGCATATCTAATATTATTGAGGTAGCATAATAAATGTATAATAAGTAAGTGTTAAATTCCATGTAATTAACCATATTAATTGAGTGTTACTTATAACTGACTAGCACTGAAGGAGTTGAAATGGCACTTATGGGGACCCTTAGGGATGTTTCCAGAGCTCCCTCGACCTTAGTAAGAGTGGACTCGCATGCTAGCTGCGGAAAAGCATAGTGTCACGAGGGGGTCGCATGGCTATCTAAGGGACAGTATAAAAGGGGGCCCCTGACAGCAGTGAGTAAGGCTGGAGATCCCCCAGAGAGAGTTCGCTCCTAGGCAACCAGCGCCTCCCAGAGAAAAGAGCTGTGCTGTAAACAGTGAGGTGGCGCTGGAAGCCTTTTGAGAAATGTAGCTGGCACAGGGCAGGAGCTGGGGCAGCATGGTACAGAGAGTGGTGCCAGTAGTGACTGTACCGGGTTAGCGCCGATCACCTGCACTGTGGCATTGCTCGATCCATTAACAGCAGTGGCAGTAGTAAAGAGGGCAAAGTCTCAACGCTTCCACTGCTGACAGTGGGCAGAGCTCTGAGATGCCAAGTCAGTAGCTGTGTTCCTGCATCCACCCAAACATAATGACCTAGCGGCATCCCTGATAATCAGCTCCCTAACCCAAAAGTAATTCAGACATGGGGGTATATGCAATTGCGGTCAAATTCCCGAAATTGTCGAATTTCGGGTCATTTTCGACCAAAAAAAAAATTCGCCTATGCAATTCAGTGCTTTCCGACCAAAAAACGGACTTTCAAAATTCGACTTTTTGAAATTCGAATTTTTGCAAATTCGACTTTTCTGCAATGATACAAGTGCTGCAATTCGACCAAAGCATATTCAATTCAAGTTTGGAAATTCGACAGCAGTGCTTTTAGACAGCAAATTCGTCATTTTCAATCCGCCACACTTTGGAGGGTGAAAACAAATAAAAAAAATTTAAACATGTTTTTTTTGGTGGTTTTTTTTTTGGGAATAGCAGATCTATTTATATTAGAAGGGATTAGGTACTTTTTTTTTTTTTTTTTTGGAGGCACAAATATTATTTATATATTTTTTTAAATATTATTATTTTTTATTTATTTTTTTACTGCTGGAACGGTAAAATCCTAAAAAAAAAAATGGCGTGGGGTCCCCCCTCCAAAGCATAACCAGCCTCGGGCTCTTCGAGCTGGTCCTGGTTCTAAAAATGCGGGGGGGAAATTGACAGGGGATCCCCCGTATTTTTAAAACCAGCACCGGGCTCTGCGCCTGGTGCTGGTGCCAAAAATACGGGGGACAAAAAGAGTAGGGGTCCCCCGTATTTTTAACACCAGCATCGGGCTCCACTAGCTGGACAGATAATGCCACAGCCGGGGGTCACTTTTATGCCGTGCCCTGCGGCCGTGGCATTAACTACCCAACTAGTCACCCCTGGCCGGGGTACCCTGGGGGAGTGGGGACCCCTTCAATCAAGGGGTCCCCCCCCCCCAGCCACCCAAGGGCCAGGGGTGAAGCCCGAGGCTGTCCCCCCCATCCAATGGGCTGCGGATGGGGGGGCTGATAGCCTTTTGTGATCATGAAAAGAATATTGTTTTTTCCAGCAGTACTACAAGTCCCAGCAAGCCTCCCCCGCAAGCTGGTACACTTGGAGAACCACAAGTACCAGCATGCGGGAGAAAAACGGGCCCGCTGGTACCTGTAGTACTACTGGAAAAAAAATACCCAAACAAAAACAGGACACACACACCGTGAAAGTAAAACTTTATTTCATACGTCGACACACACATACTTACCTATGTTCACACGCCGACATCGGTCCTCTTCTCCATGTAGAATCCAGGGGTACCTGAAAATAAAAGATCAATATACTCACCTCAACCAGGCTCCAGAGATAAATCCACGTACTTGGAGAAAAAAACAAACCGGACAACCGACCACACGGACTGAAAGGGGTCCCATGCTGACACATGAGACCCCTATCCCCGAATGCAGAGAGACCTGTCAGTGACAGCTGTCACAGAAAGGTCTCTAAAGCCAATCAGGAAGCGCAACTTCGTTGCGCTCATCTGATTGGCTCTGCGCGTCTGAGCAGACAGCGCATCGCACAGCCCAGTCCATTATATTCAATGGTGGGAACTTAGCGGCTAGCGGTGAGGTCACCCGCCGGTCAGCGGCTGACCGGCGGGTGACCCCCCCGCTAGCCGCTAAGTTCCCACCATTGAAACTAATGGAGCGGCTTTGCGATGCGCTGTCACAGCACAGACAGCGCACAGCCAATCAGATGAGCGCCACGGAAGTAGCGCTTCCTGATTGGCTGAAGGGACTTCAGTGACAGGAGTCACGTGATGTCCCGGGATTCGGGAGAAAGGGGTCTGATGTGAAAGCATGGGACCCCTTTCAGTCCGGTATGGAGCGGGTGTTCGTTTTTTTGTTTTGCCAAGTACGTGGATTATCTCTGGACCTGAATGTACCTCTGGACGCTGGAAGGTGAGTATAATTTTTTCACAGGTACCTCGGATCGTCGGAGACCGTGGCAGTCGGCGTGTCAACATAGGTAAGTATGTGTGTGTCGGTAGTGTGTAATAAAGTTTTACTATCAAGGTGTGTGTGTACTGTTTTTATTTGGGTATTTTTTTTCCAGTAGTACTACAGGTACCAGCGGGCCCGTTTTTCTCCCGCATGCTGGTACTTGTGGTTCTCCAAGTACCAGCTTGCGGGGGAGGCTTGCTAGGACTTGTAGTACTACTGGAAAAAACAATATCTTTTTATTATCACAAAAGGCTATCAGCCCCCCCATCCGCAGCCCATTGGATGGGGGGGGACAGCCTCGGGCTTCACTCCTGGCCCTTGGGTGGCTGGGGGGGGGGACCCCTTGATTGTAGGGGTCCCCACTCCCCCAGGGTACCCCGGCCAGGGGTGACTAGTTGGGTATTTGATGCCACGGCCGCAGGGCACGGCATAAAAGTGACCCCCGGCTGTGGCATTATCTGTCCAGCTAGTGGAGCCCGATGCTGGTGTTAAAAATACGGGGGACCCCTACTCTTTTTGTCCCCCGTATTTTTGGCACCAGCACCAGGCGCAGAGCCCGGTGCTGGTTTTAAAAATACGGGGGATCCCTGCCCAATTTTTCCCCTGCATTTTTAGAACCAGGACCAGCTCGAAGAGCCCGAGGCTGGTTATGCTTTGGAGGGGGGACCCCACGCCATTTTTTTTCCGGGTTTTTCCCGTTTTTTCCCGTTTTTTTAAATCGCGGCAAAATCCGCCAAATCGGCCGATTTTCGCCCGCGATTCTGGCGAATCCGTTTTTCATTGAATATGGTGAATTCCGGAAGCCACCTTCCGGAATTCACCTGTCGAATTAAGTCGAATTAAAAAACGGCGAAAAATTGCCGCGATTCGCCGTGAATTGCATATACCCCATGGAGGTTAAGTTGGATCAAAATTACTGACCACAGTTTTATTGTAATGCTTTATAAGGTTGCAGGGCACAGAAGTGGTGGCAAAGGTGAAGTATGTTATCAACCCATTTCATTTACCTGGGATAGCACTGCCTAGGCATCCAGCCCCCTGGCCCATGTCACGCTCGCCCAGGGGTTAAAGTGAGCCGGAACGGGGCGGAACTGCGTTCCGTCAGTTCCACTTGGAGACGGAACGCAGTTCCGCCTCCTCTGGCTCACCTAACCCGGCGATGTGTCCCCCGTCGCTGCAGGGAGATGAGGCGCCCGTCTTCCCGCACAGCGGCAGCCGGAGGCAGGAGCTCAGTACTGAGCTCCGCCTTCCGGCTCAGTCAGTGCGCGCTATGGGAGAGACGTCATGACGTCTCTCTCATAGTGCAGAGGAGCGGGCGACGAGAGGACTGCAGCGGCCGGACACGGAGCGGGGCTTGGTAAGTATGGTGTGTGCTGTGTTTTTTTATTTTTTTTATTTGTGTAGCAGCTGGGGGGCAAACTACTGAGAGGTCATTACTACGGGGGCATTATTACTGGGGGGGCAAACTACTGAGGGGCATCTACTGGGGTCATTACTACTGGGGGGCATTTACTGGGGGACATTACTACTGGGAGCAAACTACAGGGGGCAAACTACAGAAGGGCATTACTACTGGGGGACAGACTACCGAGGGGCAGTACTACTGGGGGACATTACTACAAGGGGGAAAACTACAGGAGGGCATTACTACTGGGGGGCAAGCTACTGAGGGGCATCTACTGGGGGGCATTTACTGGGGGGCATTACTACTGGGGGACATTACTACAGAAGGGCATTACTACTGGGGTACAGACTACTGAGGGGCAGTACTACTGGGGGACATTACTACAAGGGGGCAAACTACAGGAGGGCATTACTACTGAGGGGCATCTACTGGGGGGCATTTACTAGGGGACATTACTACTGGGGGGCATTACTACTGGGGGACATTACTACAGGAGGGTATTACTACTGGGGGGGCATTACTACTGGTGGGCAAACTACAGAGGGGCATCTACTGGGGTCATTACTACTGGGGGGCATTTACTGGGGGACATTACTACTGGGAGCAAACTACAGGGGGCAAACTACAGAAGGGCATTACTACTGGGGGACAGACTACTGAGGGGCAGTACTACTGGGGGACATTACTACAAGGGGGCAAACTACAGGAGGGCATTACTACTGGGGGGCAAGCTACTGAGGGGCATCTACTGGGGGGCATTTACTGGGGGGCATTACTACTGGGGGACATTACTACAGAAGGGCATTACTACTGGGGGACAGACTACTGAGGGGCAGTACTACTGGGGGACATTACTACAAGGGGGCAAACTACAGGAGGGCATTACTACTGAGGGGCATCTACTGGGGGGCATTTACTGGGGGACATTACTACTGGGGGGCATTACTACTGGGGGACATTACTACAGGAGGGTATTACTACTGGGGGGGCATTACTACTGGGGGGCAAACTACAGAGGGGCATCTACTGGGGGCATTACTACTGGGGGCATTACTACTGGGAGACATTACTACTGGGTGCAAACTACAGGGGGCAAACTACAGGAGGGCATTACTACTTGGGGCATAACTACAGTGGCATTTCTACTGGAGGCGTAACTACAGGGGTTAAACTACTGGGGGCATTACTACTTGGAGGCATTACTACTGGGGGCTAAACTACAAGGGGGCATAACTACAGGGGCTAAACGACTGGGGGCATTACCATTAAGGGCATTACTACTGGGGGCACTACTAATGAGGGCATTGTAAAGGGGGCACTTCATAAGGGGCATCAATCCTGGGGTCATAAGGGGCACTGCTATTGCGAGCATTGCATAAGGGGCACCACTACTATGGGCTCTATATAAGGGGCGCTACCACTGTGGGCATTGTATAAGAGGTGCTACTGCGGTAGGCATTATGTGTATTATGGGGTGCTACTACTGTGGGCGTTATTACTATTGTGTAACACGCCCCTTTTTTGAGACCACGCACCTTTTTGCGGCGCGCGCCGTAGGCGCGCGCAATACCTTTGTTGAATTGCCACCGTGGGAAGGGGGGTGAGTTCCACCACCTCTCTAGGACCACTTTAAGCACTGCGCTCGCCGGAGACACGGGCCTAACCGTCCAAGGCTGGAGCTGTGTGTGTGCCCATTCATTGAGGGTGAATCTACAAACCTCTGCTGGCTTCCCCCATTCACCATGCCTGAAGCACAGTGGTGCAAGTAGAAATATTTTCTTAGTGGTACTGAGTGTCGAAAAATGGGCGTGGTCCTGTGTTGTGAGGGGGCGTGGTCACATGCTGCTAGTGGGAGTGGCTACATGACACTAGCGGCATGGCCACACGACAGCCCGTATTTTGGGGGGAATCTGGAGGCAAGGCTAAAAATATATAGCAATGCCTCCAGTATAATAGAAATATATAGTAATGCCCCCCAATTTAATAACAATATATAGTAATGCTTCCATTATAACAGGAAAATACAGCCACTGTCGCACTGACAAAGTGGGAGGAGCCGTCATGCTGCCAAGCACCATTGTCTTGTTGCTTTGTGGCACGTTATAATTGTGGTAATGGCAAAGTGTGTGGCAGGTGGTACTGCATACTTAAGGGTACTCCGTACCCGAGTGTACCCGCATACTTGCACCGCTGCTTGAGCACCATTTTTCCCGCCACCCGCCAAACAAAACACCATCACCCTTAACAAATTTAATACCAAGTTCAACTGAAAGTATATATACATATATATATATCCAAGTGCGCTGTCTTGGAGTAATCCTTGACTTCTCCCTCTCCTTCAAACCTCACATTCAGCACCTCTCACAAACCTGCCGTTTTCATCAAAAAAATATTTCCAGGATCAGACCCTTTCTGACCCAGGATGCTACTAAGACTCTTATCCACTCACTGGTCACCTCCAGACTGGACTACTGTAATCTCCTCCTGACTGGCATTCCTGACAAATACCTCTCTCCACTCCAATCTATCCTCAATGCTGCTGCCCGGCTCATTTTCCTCACCAAACGCACTACGTCCACCTCTCCTCTCTTACTAGACCTTCACTGGCTCCCCTTCCCTTTCAGAATCCATTTCAAGCTTCTCACACTTGCTTACAAAGCCCTCACCCACTCCTCTCCCATCTACATCTCTGATCTTATCTCGCTTTACACTCCCACCCGTCCTCTTCGCTCTGTTAATGCTCGCCGACTCTCCTGCCTACGAATTACTTCCTCCCACTCCTACCTCCAAGATTTTTCACGCGCTGCACCACTTCTCTGGAATTCCCTACCTCTCCCCCTCAGACTCTCCACCTCTCTGCAAAACTTCAAACGGGCTCTCAAGACCCACTTCTACACCAAACCCAGCCAAATCTCATCCTAAACCTCTGTTCCACGCTCTCTATGTACCCCATCTGTCTCACCCCTGTCTGTCTACCCCTCCCCGTTAGAATGTAAGCTCTCACGAGCAGGGCCCTCTTCCCTCATGTGCTTACCCTTTTCTTACTTTAATAATCTTCAACTGCACCAAATCCAGCGGTCTTCTGCCACCTGATACTTATTCCAGTGTCATCTGCTGATGTAGCTATGTTTATTTACCCTGTACTTGTCCTATATTGTCGTCAACTGTAAGTTGCTGTTTTCTTGTTTGATTATTTGTTTATGTACTCTGTAATTGGGCGCTGCGGAACCCTTGTGGCGCCATATAAATAAAGGATAATAATAATAATATATATATACATATATATATACATAATATATAGCCATATATCCTCTATATATACTATATTTTAATATTTATTTATTATTTCTTTTTAATAAAAGTTACAAGCAGACTCACATAAGCATCAATTGTGCAGCATCAAATGCATCCTTTTCCTCACAGCAATAGGGATACAGAAATTTATGAAATGGATCCATGATTTATGTGCTATAGACACCCTAGATAGTATTTACTGTCTAAGCAGAAAAGCAGGCATTTAGTATTAAAGAGATTCTGACTCTACATCAGAGCACAATATTACCTTTGACCCTATTTAGCAGCCACTGGAGGGACATTGCCATGGAATACATATGATATAATGGCCATCGAGATGCCGGCTGTCAGTATCCCGACAGCGGCATCCCGGTAGCCGGCACACCGGCAGCGAGCGCAGTAAGTCCCCTCATGGGCTCGCTGAGCTTGCCACTCATCAGGCATGGTAGCGAGCTTTACTCACCACAGGTTATATTCCCACTTTGGTGGGAATACTGGGCTGCGGTCGGGATTCCGACCACAGGCATTTAGTTGCCTGATGGGATTCTGGTGTCAGAATCCCGAACACCGGGATCCTGACAGGCAGTATATTAACTGCATACCATTGCGATACCTTGTTCAAAATCCCATATAGTGTATGTTAATGAGGAACTGTTTCGAGATTGATTAAGCTAACGGACTCTAAATTACATATTTACTAAAGAATAGGAACACTACGAGATGTATGTAAACCAGTGAGGGGTCTATTCATGTAAAATACGGAAAATTAATTGCTACTTATCTGTGATCACTATATATCGTCGGTTTGATGTGATATATAGCTGTAATAAGTATCAAATCATGTATACTCACTATTCCAGTGAGGTTTTCTCCAGGCAGTTCCCTCTGCGATGCGCGGAGTCAGTCGGCGTGTCCGTCTGTGCATGCACTGCTGGCTGACCTCCCATGGGGCTACTGGGAGGTGAGGGGGCGGAGCCAGCACGTTGGCTTCCCTGTCATCTCCGCACCAATGTTCAGGTTGCGCCATCCTGAGATGGTGAAAATGAACTCCATGGAGAAGCTGAAAATGTTTTTTTTCCGTTGCTTCATGAGATGTGATTCAGCAGCGGAGCGGGGGTGCTACTGGAGAAGTCAGGGACTTCTTCATGGTAATCTGCTCTGTGAATAGCACAAAGAAGAGGAAAGCTTTTCTCTGCTTTATGAATAGACCCCTAAATGAGATAATTCATCTCTAAGTTCACACAGTTACGCACCATAATAAAAAGAGTTTTGCTAAATAATAAAACTTTAGTGAAAGGAAAGAAAGCTGAAAAGTTGCATGTACAGTAATTGGATGACTGAGCTGAAAGAGGAATCTGGATATGAGTGTAACATTTAATGTTACTAGTTATAGCCAAGAAACAATTATTCACAAATAGGTTTTATTCATACACTGATTTTTGATACTTTGTGTCCATTTCACTTAAATGTGTAATAGAAGGACAATTGATACTCAAGTTAGATAGTTACTGCTTACAAAGTGGAGTGAAAAGAAACAAAACCAAAACTATGCAGGCTGGGATGCAAATTAGTAACAGGGTCTTCTAGGACACAGAAAGCAACTAAACGTATGAGCCTATACCTTAATGCAGGCATGTCCAAACTGCGACCCTCCAGTTGTTGAGAAACTACACATCCCAGCATGCTCTGACACAGCTTTAGCATTCTCTGACAGCAAAACTGTGTCAGGGCATGCTGGGATATGTAGTTTCACAACAGCTGGAGGGCCGCAGTTTGGACATGCCTGCCTTAATGTCAAAGTTTACACACCACGAAAGGGCCCATTCACATAATTTATTACATATGACATTATACGACAAGAAGTCTTCTGAAACATTTCAGAGAAGGGATGTTGCATATGGTGGGTGGTAGAAGTTGACAGGACCCTGCAAGTAAAAGCATAAATTATGTTGAACTATCAACACATCTATTTATTCTTTGGATATTGGTGGTTATTCAGTATGGATTGCAGATTCTGCTAAAATGAAGAATCTGCAATCCTTACTTTCACATGCTGGGGGCCGCCCATTGCAGGGATAGGCCGCACAGCATGCAGAATGGCCTGCCCAGCGACTGTGACCACAATTTAATTGCAGTCGCAGCATCTCTGGAAGACTCCCTGCAGCTGCAGCAAAGCTGTATATGCAGGAGGTACAATTTTTTAGATCGGAGAGGCTGCGCGTGACATCACGTAGCCGCCACCAAAATACTGCTGACCTGCCCCTATTTCAACATGCCGCCCCCGAAATTGTCCATCGCCGCTTCCCGCCAGCCCCTTAAACACCTCTGCCTGTCAATTAGGCAGAGGCGTTTGCACTTACTACAAGCCGAATGCATTTGTCGGCAACGCAAGAGTAGGACGGTACCTGCACATGCTCAGTGCTGCTGTCACTGGGGTTATTGCGGTCACATCGATGCGACCTGAATAACCCCCATAGTCCACGGGCCCCAACTGTGCTCCTGCATACTACATAAACTGCTGTGTATACATATATATGATATGTATAACCCTAGCTTAAATGAGTATTCAGTGGGTTTATTTTTTGTTATTATCAAAGGTATTTTTTTATATTGCATGCAATGTATATTGTATAGTACACTGCAAATGTTTAGTTTACAAAAGCTAAAGTAGTGACGTGGATCAGAGTAAAAACACAACTGTTGACCTGCAGTACTTAAGTCCATTTATTAAAAAATTCTGTATTCACCTGTTCAATGTAGTCCCGATGCCCGATGTACATTCCTTGTTGGATCCTGAGGAAAGAAAACAGGAATACATACAGCACAGTACTTAAAATACTGTATTTATTGAAATTGTGTGTAATGTACTGTATGAGTAAATTCTTATTATAGATACTTATCCATTACAAACTACACATAAGCTCTAGCAGTTCTCTACCCAATGCTGCAAGACCGCCAGCCACAGCCTAAGAATAGCCGGGAGGGTTCTCATTTGGCTATGGGGGGTGGTTAGGTTTAGGTGCCACCCGGGATGGTTAGGGTTAGGCACTAAGGGAGAGTTAGTTAAGGGTTAGGCTGTGGTAGGGGCGGGGGGGGGGGGGGGGGGGTAGAATACTTACCTCACCCTTTTCAGGATCATGATCATTGGGGTGCCAGCATTGGTATTGTGACCACAGGCATCCCGTCCGCCAGGATCACAAACTGATTCCTTGTAAACTGCATACCTAAACAGAGCATAGTAATTGTTCTAAAAACATCGCCTAATTTAATGTTATTAAAATATCCATATAGCTTGGCAAAAAAAATCTGTTCAAAGCAATGGAGAGCCACTTCAGTGTAAGGGACCTGTTACTTATGGTGATACAGTATAAAAGAAAGCGATACTTAGCTGCCCTGGCAAAACTAGTCTGGATCTGTAAGGGTAAAGCTAGCCTTTGTAGATATGACGGTGGCTCAATAAGTAAGGAAGTAAGGTTACTAATACTATACAAGACCTCTCATATGTGTAATATTCTCTATTTCATTCTAATTTCCCACCAGGCCAGAGCAGGTAGACCACTGCTGCCCCTCATGGAATAAATTGAATGTGTTGAGTTTATCGATATGGATAATGATAATGATCAGTCGAGAGAAGAGAAGGAACAGCAAACGAATACTGAACTACAAATTTCACAAGGAAAACCTTTATACTCAAAGTACAGAGACTTCTGCAATGATGGATTCCAGCGGGGATGAATTCATATTGTGTGAGGATGATGTAAACACTGAGGAGCCAGTTCTTGTGCTGAAGTGATTGGTTTGTAAAACTGTGCATGTATTTTTTTATTTCCAACATAAGGGTGGGTGTGAGCGCCCAAGGTCAATTCCAACTTGCACAACTTTTCTGCCACTGCTGTGTGGCAATGTTTCATAGATGTGCTATAAACTGCCATGTGTTTGTGCCTTTGGCCTAAACCTGATGAAAACAATATTGTGAGTTGTGAGGTGATCAAAATTGATTTGAAATGGCTGGAAATGAATGTTCTTGGAATTAATAATACTGTAGGGGGGGGGGGGGTAAAGGGACAAATTATTTAATTTTAGCTTTTTTTGTCAATATCTGAATAAACAAAACAAAACCAGTTTTTATAATTTTTTTAAAATATTTCTTTATTTATTACCAGTTATTTATATAGCGTACACATATTCCGCAGCGCTGTACAGAGAATATTTGTCCATTCACATCAGTCCCTGCCCCAGTGGAGCTTACATTCTATATTCCCTACCACATGTACACAGACACATTCACGTTAGTGTTAATTTTGTTGGGAGCCAAATAATCTACCAGTATATTTTTGGATTGTGGGAGGAAACCAGAGTACCCGGAGGAAACCCACGCAAGTACGGGGAGGATATACAAACTCTGCACAGTTAGAGCCATGGTGGGAATCGAACCCATGACCTCAGTGCTGTAAGGCAGTAATGCTAACCATTACACCATCCATACTGCCCCAATATAGATCAAAATAAAAACCAAAACATGTGAGGGTGGTTTTAACAAAACCAAAACACAAAGTTAATGCAGATCCAAAACCAAAACACATGGGTCAATGCACATCTCTTCTTTTAATCAGACCTGTTTTACACCTTAATGGTGCACATATCCCGGATAACTTGGACCAATGTAAAAAATAAAGAAAAAGCTTATTCAGAAGCACAAAATTGACATCTGTAATAAAATCGATCCCCATGTCCATACTGCTTATTCAACCTACATCTTATTTATTTGTGCTACTGTAAAGTTCACTGTAAAGGTGAAAGCAAAAATAAATCTGGTGCTATGAGTAGTATATTTTTTATTACAGTATACAGTACCTAAACTGAATAAGCTTACCTGCCAACCTCCTACTTATGTACGGCATATGATGTATATGCTGACATCTATTTACTGTATACACTCTTTGTTCCAGCTGGTAGGCAATGGAACAAATGTGTTGAGGTGCCGCCGGAAGGACCCTCTTCTGTTTGGATGTTTGAATAGCAGGAAAGGTTCTTTAAATAAGCCCTAATTTTATTTTTCTGGTGTACAGTCATATAGTGTGTGAGGAAAACCTTTTAAAACATATTTTTTATCTTTTGATAGATACTGTCATCTGTGGATTAAACAATATATGATCCGACACCATGAGGCACCAGATAAGCACTATTATTGTACCTGGTTAATTTCATAGTATACTGTAGCACAACTTTATTTGCTGATGTGAAACTCACCGAATGAAATGTTTAAGCACCAAGGGGTTTGTATGTTTATGGAGTTTATTTTGTTGAAGGACCTTTCACCTATGGAACTGGTATGCATTGCAGTTTGCTTTTTACACACTTTAGATACTTGTACTTTAGATGCAAGTATAAAAGTTTTATTATTTTGCACAAAGCACTTTCTTGTATAATAAAAGTATTATACTGTGCTACATTTATTTTCTTTTTTCTTTTTTTCTCAAAACACTACGGAGGATTTATGCAAGCCTAAAAAAAGAAAAATCCATGGAAACAAAAAGCATATACAGATAAGCTGACTTTTATCATTCTTCTGGTATGCTTACACTTTATTTGGAATTTAATAAACAATATGTATTCAATTTTAGAAATGCTACACTAGGTAGTACTGGTGTACTGTCTACTCACTTATAATATATATGCTATATATATATATATATATATATTAGTGCTGAGCAAAAGTTTAGGCAGGTGTGGAAAAAATGCCACAAAGCAAGTATGCCTTCAAAACAGCATCATTTTTTCTAGGTACATTTGCACACAGTTTTTAAGGGAACTCGGCGTGGAGGTTGTTCCAAACATCTTGGAAAACTAACCACAGATCTTTTGTGGGTGTAGGCCTGCTGAAATCCTACTGTCTCTTTATGCAATACCAGACAGACTCGATGATGTTTAGATCAGGGCTCTGTGGGGGCCATTTCATCACTTCCAGGACTCATTGTTCTTCATTATGCTGAAGATAGTTCTTAATGACATTGGCTGTATGTTTGGTGTCATTGTCCTGCGGTAAAATAAATTTGGATCCAATCAGGAGCCTCCCTGATGGTATTGCATGACCGGGATTACATGAAGAGACAGAAGGATTTGACCAAGCATACAACCATAGAAGATCTTGGGTTAATTCTCCTAAATGTTTTGGAACATCTCCCTGCCGACTTCCTTCAAAAACTGTGTTCAAGTATACCTAGAATTGATGCTGTTTTAAAGGCAAAGAGTGGACACACCTAATATTGATTGGATTGGAACATCTTTTATGTACCATTGATGTGGTAGCAATTATTCAAAACAATTATCCCCCACATACAGGGACTGGAGTAAATGCAACTATTCTTGAAGAGAAGATCAACCTATACAGAACCACACATTCCCTTCATTTATCATTTATTGTAGAAAACCCTAGTGAGAAACTATTGTCTGTTCAATAATGATTTTTTGGCAGTTTAGAGGATGTGCCATGGACAGTCATGTGGCTCCGTCATACGCAAACACTTACTGTACATGGTTTTTTTTCGAATGCAAATCTATTCATTCATTATATAGATGACATTTTTGTACTGTGGGATGGCACTGAAGCAAGTTTTAGAAATACTATGGCATCAATCAATGAGGCTCATTCACACATTAAGTGTTAGGGTCTCCTGCCCTGTGCTGCCACGTCGTCATGGCAACCGGGAGACAAGTGCTAGTGGAGTAACCTGAGCGCAGCTGATACTCCGGTTCGGGTCTTTTGCTGTGCAGTGGTTATAGGCTCTGTGCACGGCAGGGGATCCGGTGCTGGTTTTTGTGCTCACAGTCTGTGAGGTCTGAGTGGGGCGTGGACAGCACCTGCTTTATAAGGCCTCTTTTCAGGGTAAGCAGATGCTGCTGAATCTTTGTTGGTTAGTCAGTTCATGAAAGTTAGCCAGTACTGTGTAGCTTTGTATTTGTTTGTTGCTTACTGCAAATAGGCCTAGGGATTTGGTATTACACTCTGCCAATCCAGACCTAGCAGTAAGACTGCTGGGGTTCTGTTACTACTCTGTGAACTTAGCAAGTTTGCGGCTGTATTCTAAGACTTGCCTGTCTAATCCTGTCTCACTGTGCTAGGTGTCAGGGGTCAGTTTAGTGGCAGTAAGCTAAAACCTGTGCACTGCAAGTGAGAAATAGGATTGTGGAGACTCTCCTTGTGTCTATCATTCCATCTCTGACCAAGGAGTTTACTGCCACACCCGTTGGTAACCCTTTAGGGTTTTGCTGTTGCCCTTAGCAACAGCATTTCGGGTTCTCTACGTATTAAAACACAACATCTTGCTGTTTCCATCTGTGCAGTTCTAATACAAGGGAGATACCCAGTTCCTTAGCCTCTGGGCTTCTCTGTTCACTTTGTGTGTATTTTGTTACCCTATTACCTTCTGTGTACGTTATGTCATATTCCCCAGTTTGTCTGTTAGTCCATTTGTTTTGCATAACAGTTCAAACACCAGTACATTCCTGCAGACACTGGAGTGCATAACAGTTCTGACACCAGTACTTTCCTGCAGGCACTGGTGTGCATAACATATTCAGCAGCCTAATACTCCTGTTGAAATTTTGTGGGAATATGGAGCATACCCCTCAAAATACGTTGCAACAGGTGGTCGATCAGGTGCAGGTCCTGACTCGACAATTTAATGATTTGTCCATTAAAATGCACACCTCCCAGGCTGCTGGCGGAGCTCCCGCAGCAGCAGCACCTGCAGGGGTTAAGGAGCCGAAAGTAAATCTCCCGGATCGTTTTTCTGGAGATCGCTCGCAGTTCTTTTGTTTCAAGGAGAGCTGCAAGCTATACTTCCGGCTTAGGCCTCAGTCTTCTGGGTCGGAGATTCAGCGGGTGGGCATAGTGATTTCCTTGCTACGAGGAGACCCACAGGTCTGGGCATATGGGTTGCAGCCTGACTGTCCGTCGCTTAAAAGTGTTGATGCTTTTTTTACGGCACTGGGCATGTTGTATGATGACCCTGACAAGACGGCCTCAGCCGAGGCTCAGATTTCGATCCTTAAGCAAGGGCGAAGGCCAGTTGAGGTTTACTGTACGGAGTTTCGGAGGTTGGCCCATGATACCCAGTGGAATGACCCAGCCCTGAGACACCAGTACCGAAGAGGTCTTTCTAACCAGATAAAGGACCAACTGGTACAATATCCCTTGCCTGATAGCTTGGATCAGCTCATGCAGTTATCCATCCGGGTGGATAGACGGCTGAGAGAGCGTAGGCTTGAAAGGGAGATTGAGATTTCCTTCCTTCCCAAGGGAACCTCAGACTCTGAGGAATTTTCTGAGGAGCCTATGCAGATTGGGGCTACCCGCCTCTCCTCGCGTGAGAAGACGCGGAGGAGACAGCAGGGGTTGTGTTTGTACTGTGGGAATAAAGGTCATGTGGTAGTATCATGCCCAGAAAAGCCGGAAAACTTCAGGGCCTGAGGGTGATGGGAAATATCCTGTCAGGCCAGAAGTCAGAATTTCCCAAGAAGACTTTTATCATTCCGGTGACCTTGAAGATCCTCGGTCAAACTGTCAAGACTGAGGCCTTTGTGGACAGTGGGGCCGACGGGGTTTTTATGGACCGCCAATTCGCCCTGAAACACTCTGTTCCCTTAGTACCCTTGGCAACGGAAATTGAGATTTGTGGGTTAAACGGGGAACCATTATCCCAAGGTAAAATTACCTCTTGCACTAGCCAGATTTCTTTGTTTATTGGAGCCACACACTCTGAAAAATTGTCCTTTTATGTGACTGTCTGTACTTTTGCCCCATTGGTGTTGGGGTTACCCTGGTTAAGGGCCCACAATCCTCAATTTGACTGGGTCTCTGGGGAGATTCTTAGTTGGGGTACTGATTGTTTCAGGAGTTGCTTGAGCCTTCCAGTCAGGCTCTCGCAGCTAAGTTTGCCAGGATTGCCAGGGTGTTATGCAGATTTTGCGGACGTGTTCTCCAAAAAAGTTGCAGAGGTACTACCTCCCCATCGCCCCTATGACTGTGCCATTGATTTGTTGCCAAATGCTAAGCTTCCCAAGAGCAGGTTGTACTCCCTGTCACGTCCTGAGACTCAGGCTATGGCAGAGTACATTCAGGAGAACTTGGCTAAGGGATTTATCAGACCTTCACAGTCTCCAGTTGGGTCGGGGTTCTTCTTCGTGGGTAAAAAGGACGGTTCGTTGCGACCCTGCATCGACTTCAGGGAATTGAACCGTATCACGATTAAAAACTCATACCCACTGCCTCTCATTTCGGTCTTGTTTGACCAGCTTCGTACTGCCACCATTTTTTCTAAGATTGACCTACGCGGTGCGTACAATCTAATCCGAATAAGAGAGGGGGATGAATGGAAGACTGCCTTTAATACCCACTCAGGGCATTATGAATATTTGGTGATGCCTTTTGGGCTCTGTAATGCCCCGGCAGTCTTCCAGGATTTCATGAATGATGTGCTCAGGGAATATTTGGATAGATTCTTAGTCGTATACTTAGATGACATCCTAATCTTCTCCCATTCCCTGGAGGAACATCGGAAGCATGTACGCTTAGTCCTCCAGAAACTCAGAGACCACCGCCTTGGGGCGAAGCTGGAGAAGTGCGAATTTGAAGTTCAGCAAATCGCATTTCTAGGATATATTATCTCCCCAGAAGGTTTCCAAATGGAGGGTTCCAAGGTACAGGCAGTCCTGGATTGGGTGCAGCCCACTAGTTTGAAGGCGCTTTAGCGTTTCCTGGGCTTTGCAAATTTTTATAGACGATTTATCGCTGGATTTTCGTCTATAGTGGCGCCCTTGGTGGCACTCACTAAGAAAGGGGCGGATGTTGCTCACTGGTCTTGTGAGGCTAAAGCGGCTTTTGCCCGTCTCAAAAGGGCATTTGTTTCGGCCAAGGTGCTGCGACACCCAGATCCAGAGCGTCCTTTTGTGGTGGAGGTGGATGCCTCTGAGATGGGTATTGGGGCAGTGCTTTCTCAGATGGGAGTGTCTGATAATCGCCTTCATCCCTGTGCTTACTTTTCCCGTAAATTTTCGCCTGCCGAGATGAATTATGACGTGGGTAACCGGGAATTGTTGGCTATTAAGGATGCACTCGAGGAGTGGAGACACTGGCTTGAGGGGGCTAAGTTTGTGGTCTCAATTCTTACTGACCATAAGAATCTGGCATATTTAGAGTCAGCGAAGCGTCTCAATGCCAGGCAGGCACGATGGGCTTTGTTTTTTGCTCGCTTTAATTTTTTGATAACATATCGCCCTGGGTCAAAAAACATCAAGGCTGATGCGCTCTCGCGGAGTTTGCTCCAATCCAGGAGACCACCGAGGAGCCGTTGCCCATTGTTTCCCCATCATGTATTAAAGTGGGCATTACCCAGGACCTCTTATCATTAGTCCTTAGAGCACAGGAGCAGGCTCCTCCAGACCTTCCGGTAGGTCTTTTGTTTGTGCCTCCTAGGTTAAGACAGCGAGTGTTCCTGGAATTCCATGCCAAGAAGTCGGCAGGTCACCCGGGTATTGCCAGAACTCGGGAGTTGCTATCTAGGGCGGTGTGGTGGCCCTCGGTGGCTAAGGATGTGGATCAGTGGGTTCGGGCATGTGACATCTGTGCCCGAAATAAGACTCCTAGAGGGGTTCCTGTTGGCCCATTACATCCACTCTCTATCCCATCTAAGCCATGGACCCACATTTCAATGGATTTTGTGGTGGACTTGCCCAAATCCTCGGGGATGACAGCCATCTGGGTTGTCGTTGACAGGTTTTCGAAGATGGCGCACTTCGTTCCACTGGTTGGGCTGCCATCAGCCAGACGCCTGTCTGAATTATTTATGCTGCATGTTGTGCGTCTCCACGGGTTGCCACTTGATGTGGTCTCTGACCGCGGATCCCAGTTTGTGGCCAAATTCTGGAGGGCATTTTGTTCCGATCTCCAGATTTCTGTCAGCTTGTCGTCAGGCTACCATCCGCAGTCTAATGGGCAGACTGAAAGGGTGAACCAGTCCTTGGAGCAGTTCCTCAGGTGTTATGTCTCCAAGTGTCAGACTGACTGGGTTGCTCATCTGTCCATGGCGGAGTTTGCCTATAACAACGCGGCTCACTCTGCTACAGGGATCTCTCCCTTCCTTTGTGTGTATGGGCATCATCCTAAGGCCAATTCTTTTGACCCCCTGGACTCCACGCCTGGTGGTTCCTCTGTGGTTTCGGTCCTTAGAGGTATTTGGCGGAAAGTGAAGAAAGCCCTTGTGTCTGTGTCATTAGTGACCAAAAGGGTTTTTGATAAGCGGAAAAGACCCTGCAGCTTCAAATTAGGAGACTTCGTCTGGTTGTCTACCAAGAATTTGAAGTTGAGACAGCCATCTCATAAGTTAGGGCCCCGGTTCATCGGCCCTTATAAGATCACCAGGGTTATCAATCCGGTGGCATTTCAGTTAGATCTGCCCCGTTCTTTGGGTATCAATAAAACATTTCATTGTTCCCTTTTAAAACGGGCGATTAGTAATCCTTCTTCCAGTGGAAGACCTTCCCCTCTTCTGATACGTGGCCAGAGGGAGTTTGTTGTTGAAAGGATTCTTGACTCCAAGGTGGTTCGGGGTCGGCTGTCATTTTTGGTGCACTGGAAGGGGTATGGCCCGGAGGAGCGGTCGTGGGTGCGCAGTTGTGATCTTCATGCCCCCAGACTGATACGCTCTTTCTTCTCGCAGTTCCCCGATAAACCCGGTGGTAGGGGTTCTTTGACCCCTCGTCAGAGGGGGGGTACTGTTAGGGTCTCCTGCCCTGTGCTGCCACGTCGTCATGGCAACCGGGAGACAAGTGCTAGTGGAGTAACCTGAGCGCAGCTGATACTCCGGTTCGGGTCTTTTGCTGTGCAGTGGTTATAGGCTCTGTGCACGGCAGGGGATCCGGTGCTGGTTTTTGTGCTCACAGTCTGTGAGGTCTGAGTGGGGCGTGGACAGCACCTGCTTTATAAGGCCTCTTTTCAGGGTAAGCAGATGCTGCTGAATCTTTGTTGGTTAGTCAGTTCATGAAAGTTAGCCAGTACTGTGTAGCTTTGTATTTGTTTGTTGCTTACTGCAAATAGGCCTAGGGATTTGGTATTACACTCTGCCAATCCAGACCTAGCAGTAAGACTGGAGTCAGTCGTTTAGCTTGCTGGGGTTCTGTTACTACTCTGTGAACTTAGCAAGTTTGCGGCTGTATTCTAAGACTTGCCTGTCTAATCCTGTCTCACTGTGCTAGGTGTCAGGGGTCAGTTTAGTGGCAGTAAGCTAAAACCTGTGCACTGCAAGTGAGAAATAGGATTGTGGAGACTCTCCTTGTGTCTATCATTCCATCTCTGACCAAGGAGTTTACTGCCACACCCGTTGGTAACCCTTTAGGGTTTTGCTGTTGCCCTTAGCAACAGCATTTCGGGTTCTCTACGTATTAAAACACAACATCTTGCTTTTTCCATCTGTGCAGTTCTAATACAAGGGAGATACCCAGTTCCTTAGCCTCTGGGCTTCTCTGTTCACTTTGTGTGTATTTTGTTACCCTATTACCTTCTGTGTACGTTATGTCATATTCCCCAGTTTGTCTGTTAGTCCATTTGTTTTGCATAACAGTTCAAACACCAGTACATTCCTGCAGACACTGGAGTGCATAACAGTTCTGACACCAGTACTTTCCTGCAGGCACTGGTGTGCATAACATTAAGTTTACCTATGAATGCAAATACCACTCACTACATTTTCTGGATGTCAATGTGAACTGGACTGGCACAGAATTCAGGACCTCTATATATTAAACCAATTGACTCCCATAACATTTTGCATGCCCACCATCATTGAAAAAGGGCTTGCCATACTCGTAGTTTCTGTAAATTCATAGGAGAACTAATGATGACACTGTTGTGGCCAATGAAAGCGATAAGATAATGATGAATTACATTAAGAGAGTGTACTCTCAACAGGAGTTAACAAGAGCAAAATAAAAGGTTATGCTTAAGAACCGATTGGATTTGACACAAGTCCAGCATGGAATACTACAATCTATGTTAACAAATACAATACAGCCAGTAAGAAAATCAACCGGTAGCTATGTCTTATATCCCTATTCAGAAAGGAAACCTGCTATATGGTTTGTACTCACATGCAGTAACAAATTTGTAATCTACATGATACATTGTCCATGCAGTCTCATGTATATAGGGAAAACTACCTGCACCTTTTGTGAACATATGACACAACTATCAGATTGGCTTGAAAAGGAAAAACAGTGTATCAACCGGTGCCTCGCCAGTTTGTGGAACTAATACTTCTGTTGTCAGCCCTCACTGACAAGATAGTGGACCATGTTCTGGCATCTGTTATAGGTGGAAACAGAGACAAACGACTATTACAATTGCAAACACAAAGGATACATAGGATGAACTGTGTTGTCCCATATGGTCTCAATGAGACTCTGTTGTTATCCTGTTTCCTTTGAACTTATCCTCTTTGTGTTTCCTCACCTTTGTGTCTTCTATTATTACCTCTCCATGAAAATTGAATTTTTTTCTGAGACGAATACCTTACAATTGTCAGTTCGACATAATAGATTAACTTTGTTCCTAATTGCAACATTGTCCTAGATCTTAAGATAGATTTTATGTAATTTGCCTATTGTTATTCTTAAACATGTTATTACAGATTTATATATATATATATATATATATATATATATATACATTACCTTTCTATCACTTCAACTGGTATACATTGCCTATTAATTGTGCTGTTTTATGCACTATTGCATTTTATTTTTAAGTAATAGTGCACTTTCAAAATAATGTATCGATTCTATTGTTTACATGGCACAAAAGTGATCAGATTGCATTTCCATAGACAGATATATATACAGCTTTTTATCAAGTAAATTAGAGCACAGTCCTTATGAATTAGTCAACTCTTTATTTGTTGCATCATTGCACTTTGATAGCAAATGTTTTGATTTGTACTATTTACAGGATACCATGGCGACTGCACGGCGTCCTGTGGAACTTCTGGGTTGATGTATGTCGGAAGTAGATGGACCCCCGGAGGGAGCACATGATATCATTGTTCTGGATCTCCCAGCATGCAGTGGGGTCAGTGGACGCATTCGGGACCTGTCGCACATGGTGACATAATCCGGAAGTGCCCTGAGATGCACGTGGAGTGGGCCAGGGTACCTTTGATCCCTTTTTTATGATCTTGAAATAGTCAATAAGTACTGATAACTGAAACGTTGAACTTGTGACACAGCTGTCCTGTGAATGTTTTCTGATTGAGTCCTGTAAGCGCCGCCATGTTTTTGGACCATATATACAGTATATATATATATATATATATATATACTGTATATTTACATATATATATATAGAGAGAGAGAGAGAGACAGCACTCCAATACTCCGTATTCCATTATGGCCTTGGTGCCTCCCCCAGTCGCTGTCACTGCCAAATATGGAAAGAAGGCCATATGGGTAGCACTCGCAGGACTTGCTATAGCCAAGTTATAAATAGGCGTCTGGCACCATGTAATATGGTGCCAGATGTCTTTTTCTAACTTGGTTATAGCATGTCCTGGAAGTGCCACCTGCATTTCCTTTTATATATATATATATATATATATATATATATACAGTATGTATGTATGTGTATATATATATATATATATATATATATATATATACACACAGGAAATCCTGCACTCTCACCCAACCTGAACAACAGCTGGGATGCCAAATCGGAGGGTGGGACCCATGGTACAGTGCAGTGAAATGCAGCAGTTGAAATGATAGCACTCACCAGACTTTAAATATCAATAGCAAAACCAATGTATTAGAAAAAGTGAAAAAAATACCATCTTACAACGAGGTATGCAGAGTTCACCAACGTTTCGGTACCAAACTAGGACCTTTTTCAAGGCAAGGCAGCAGAGTCACAGCAACAACATAGTCACAAATGTAAACAGCAGGGTACTGGAACTGAGGGCTAAGCCTCCCAGGCCCCTGTTAAATACTCAATAGCAAGTGATGTAATGGGTGCCAATCCAGCCTCGCCGGACTAGCTGGTGCATTCCGCAGCCTGGAACACAAGCATCACTTCCGGTAAAAGCCGGTGAGGATTTAGCAGTGTCTATTTATAAAATACAGTGGTGCTAAGGACAATATTACTAAGCGGCTAGTCAATAACCTTAATTGCATAGAGTAGCGAGACAATGAAAATAGTGTGAGCATCAGATCCGCCATGTCCGGGAAGTACATGCGTTCCACATCCCGGAACACAAGCGTCACTTCCGGTAAAGGCCGGAAGTGAGCTGCAATTATCTGGGAATACTAGTAGCACTGTATTAAACGCTAATACAATCCATAAATGCATGATTGACATGCCAAGTATATTAGGTGACATGTCCTGAGTAAATACAAGTCTGTGGAGGCGCTCTATTATGGAAACAAAATTATAATGTTATCTCATGGTGGCAGCGCCACCTAGAGATAAGGAGGTATAACAGAGACCTGGGAGAAGGCATACACCAAAGTATCAGCACACAGATCAAAATATGCAGTAATATCATTAAGCATCTGGAACATATAGGGGGTAATTCTGAGTTGATCGCAGCAGGATTTTTTTTAGCAGTTGGGCAAAACCATGTGCACTGCAGGGGAGGCAGATTTAACATGTGCAGAGAGAGTTAGATTTGGGTGTGGTGTGTTCAATCTGCAATCTAAATTGCAGTGTAAAAATAAAGCAGCCAGTATTTACCCTGCACAGAAACAAAATAACCCACGCAAATCTAACTCTCTCTGCAAATGTTATATCTGCCCCCCCCTGCAGTGCACATGGTTTTGCCCAACTGCTAAAAAAATTCCTGCTGCGATCAACTCGGAATGAGGGCCATAGTAATAATAATAATAATGGTCTAAGCAGACGTAATCAATCAGAAGTAGATGGTACATAGTGAGTGACCATTACAGGGGGAGGAAAAATAACATTAGAGTGCGTGGCTTGCTGGAAGATGTCCATCAAACAGGCTTGCATGATGCTCTTACAAGGATCTTTAATGAGATATTGGGTAATGACCCTAATGACACCATTACCTTCTATAGGGCCCACCGTGCTCTGAAACCAAGTGGCATTGTTGTTTTGGGGGGAAATTTGAATTGGACAATGGATTCTTCTACCAATGCTCCCAGGGCCTCCCAACGTAAATATCAGCAAGTTTAAAGGTTATTCCACGATCTCCAGCTGGCTGACTCCTGGAGGGTCCTCCACCCCTCTGACCGAGATTACTCTTTCTACTTTAGTCCCCACCAAACTTTTTCACGTCTTGAATATCTGTTCCTCAGCCATAGACATCTTCCCTTACTAATTGATTCTTCTATTGGCTTGATAACTTGGTCGGACCACGTTCCAGTGTTCATGACTTTCTCAGTTCCTCTAAATATTCCAGGCCAGTGGACTTGGGGTCTTAACGAATCCCTGCTACAAGATCAATATTGCAGGTGGGAAATTGAGAAGGCCTTAACCGAATTTTTCTTCATAAACGATACTGACGAAGTCTCTAAGATTATTCTATGGGAAGCGCACAAATGCACTATTCGGGGTAAACTTATACAGCTGAGTACATTTATGAAAAAACAGAGGTAAGCGCTTATCGCCAAGCTATTACAAAAACTTAACTCTCTAGAGTTCCCTCATAAATCATCTTTGTCAGAGACTGATTATTTAGAATTAACTGAAACACGGGCATGACTAAAGAAGACCCTTAATGATAGCATTCATAAATGTAACTCTAAATATTACCAGTGGGGTAATAAACCTGGCTGCCTCTTAGCTCAGGCGCTTAGAGCCCAGCGCACTACCTTGTTTATTAACAATATGAAACATCACAAAGTTACCCTACATTTTAAAACTCCTGAGACAGCAACTTGTTTTAAACAGTACTATTCTCTTTTATATAACTTAGAGGAACATTCCGAGGGTATTGCCCCTCTTTATGCCATTCTAAGAGCGAAGGCATATTTAGAAAAGGTATCTAACCCCGTTCTTTCTCCCTCGGATAGGGAAGCCCTAAAATTGCCTTTTACTCCGCAAGAGCTGGAGCTTGCTTTAACCTCTATGCCTTCTGGTAAGAGTCCGGGACCGGACAGTTTTCCATCAACTTACTATAAACAATTTAAAGATGTACTACTCCCCTATTTCCTACATGCTTTTAATTCTATCTCTGCCGATACTCATTTTTCTGGCCAGTCCTTAGAAGCCCACATGACTGTTCTCCCGAAACCCGGTAAGGACCCCTCGTGTGCTCCAGTTATAGGCCCATATCTCTTCTCAATGTTGATGTCAAATTTTTTTCTAATTGATGGCAAATAGGCTGAACAACTTCCTACCTTCTCTTATTCACACTGACCAGGTGGGTTTTGTCCCAGGCAGATAGGCAAAAGATAATAATACCAAGATTGTAAATCTAATCCACTTAGCTTCTTGGGGTAGTTCCCCCCACTGTATTGTTGTCCATTGATGCCGAAAAGGCTTTTGACAGAGTCAATTGGGATTTTATATGGTCTGTACTGGGGCACATCGGACTGGGTCCCCGAGCACTTGGTAGGATCATGGCGCAATGTAGTTTGAATCTAATATCATGGCACTCTATAGGTTAACCACAGCCCGGGTCCAACTTAATGGCTCCTTGTCTGATCCCTTCTACATAAGTAACGGGACACAACAAGGCTACCCATTGTCTCCCCTGATCTTTGTCCTCTGTATTGAAGCTCTTGCTAGGACTATTAGGGCCAATGACCGTATTACTGGTCTGAGAGTTGGAGATATGGAGCACAAACTTGCACTGTTCGCTGACGATATACTGGCAACTTTAACGCATCCAATTTCCTCCCTTCCCCATCTTATGAAAGAACTGTACACTTTTGGCTCACTCTGTAATTTTAAGGTCAACGTGTCCAAATCATGCACCCTAAATATTCCTCCCCTCCCAATATAGTGGTCAAGCTCAAACGTTCTTTTCCTTTTACTTGGAATACCTCTCATATTACTTAGGAATACAACTACTGCGGGATCTTTCCCGCCTAGTTTCACTACATTTTTTGCTTCTTGTTCGGACTCTTAGAACCGATTATAGTAGGTGGTATTGTAAGCCACTTTCATGGGGAGGGTTAATGTTGTGAAGATGAACACTCTTACTAAGCAACTTTACAAACTTTAGGCTCTTCCCATACAGATCCCAGATTCTTGGTTCAGGTCTGTCCAACTCTTAATACAACAATTTGTATGGTCCCGGAAAAGACCTAGAATTAGCCGGGCCACTATGGCTCGCCACACTTGGCAGGGTGGCTTTCAACTACCGGATATTAGAAACTATTACTGCCCAATTTTACTTACTGTAATATACAGTAGTTTTGGACTGGACAAGGAGTCGGGAGACTAAGCAATGGGTGGTCCTGGATGGGCTTTATATGCAACAATATCCTGATATTTTCCATTGGCTTTATTCCCTACATAAACCTCCTTTTACCCACCCAACTATTTCTCCTACCCTTTTCTTTTGGAAAAGGTGCGCGGCTTTCATGTCTTCAGAATTTGGCCTGTTGACCTCTTTCCTAGCCAATTTTCACTTTATACCTGGTCTAACATTCTCTCATTTCAGTAACTGGGCTCTGGAAGGGCTCTTCAGGGTGGGCAAGCTGGTGATCTCCTCAGGGGTTAGACAATTTTGGGAAATACAATCTAAATGGGAAATCCCACAACACGATTTTTGGAAATATTTACATCTTAGACACTTTGTATACTCCAAAAACACATTCCTTCAGGGCTCTAGCAAATTAACATTATTTGAGAGACTATGTATCTCTACTTGTGACCCTAAACAAACTGTTTCCACTCTCTAAAAACTACTACAAGGCCCCAATGCTCAGACATCTCCATCTTTTCAGTTGGCCTGGGAGAGGGTCCTTGGGTTTAAATTTTCAGAAAAGTAATGGGAGGTTATATTTCTCAAATCTCATAATAGTTCTGTATACATACAGGTGAAAGAAACCCAATATAAACTTTTAATTAGATGGTGCAGACACCCCTCTCTTCTCCATTCCATATACCCTAGGGTGACAGATAAATGCTGGAGATGTCTTAATACCATTGGCTACTTGTTACATATCTGGTGGAGCTGCTCTCTGCTTAGGCCATACTGGGATGATATAATCTCTATTTTCCAAGATATACTTAATATTACCATCCCATATGACCCAGCCTTCTGACTGTTATCCCATTCCTCCACTTCATTGGCTCAATAAAAAACATCTCTGATCGGCCATCTGTCTAATGCAGCATGGGCGGTTATTCCCACATTATGGAGATCATCATCTCCACCCACACGGAAAACTTGAATCACTAGAATTGATTACTATATAAATATGGAGAACATTTTCCTAGCCTCCAGGGACAGGCTCTCCGGATTCAAAGCCACTTGGTTTCCTTAGATAGAATATTAATCCTCGAAAGAGTACAAAGATTATATATATGCTATTAAATGAATTGGGAACAGCAATCGATTAAATAAAAATAACACAATCCTCTTTCTTTTGCTTGACAATCTCCCAGAATTGGTCACACTACATTTTTTTTCATCTTTTCTTCCTTCTACTATGTTGCTCTTTCCCTACACTTTTCTATTTTATTCCTTACGTTGCTCAGATTACATTCAATGTTTTAATAGTTAGATGGCATTGTTATACTCCCATTAAGCACTTTGTTGGAAAATGTTATTACTCCGTAGTAAGCTATACAGGACTGTAAGCATTTTTTACCTACTGTGCCTAACATACAATTGTCGCCAGTCGTGTGGCGTTCCCTTGTGTATTTGAATGTACTTTTCAATCTTTCTTAAATAAAAACAGATTACACAAAAAATATAGTGAGTAACCACAATGGGGTAATACATCTCAGGTGGTAGAGGTAGGTTGACAGTGCCCAAATATTACAATGTCAAAAATTGGATGAAAATCAATTGAAGTGGAACCACATGGGATACCAAGTAGAAAATGGAGGAATAGAGTATAATTACTGGTGTGAGTGATATTATTAGCTAACAGTGATGACATCCTGAAAATAAAATTATAGTCAGGAAACATACAGTATAGTATTCTGAAAATTTAAATCAAGAAGGTGTCATCAGACAATTCCTGAAAAGCCATTATTTAAGGAAGATGGCTAGTGGATTGTTCTCATTCATGCCCCTTGGGACAATCGTATCTAGTCTATGGATCCAGTAGCTTTCCTTCTTGCACAGCGAAAGGGCTCGATCACCTCCATGAGCTGGTGGGGGAATCCAATCAATAAGCTTACAGTTCAGGAAATGGCGTGCAACAGGTTGTTCCGCTACACCAGATTCGATATACTACATGGTCCATGGTTTAATGTAGTTTGAATCTAAACAACTTCTACTTAGACTGATGGCTAGTCCTAATAAGACTAGCACCACTACTTGGCTACACGAGAGGAAACCAGGCTGCTAGAAGTGCACTGGGTGTGTCACTTGTAGGAGTATGATGACGGGCCCTTCATTTTCACATCCACACACAGGACGACCTATCAATATTAGATTCAAACTACATTGCACCATGGACAATGTAGTCTATATACTGACCTGCCCTTGTGGCCTCTACTGTGTCGGAATGACCACTAGACACTTCCGTGACCGGACGGCAAATCACCGTACATCTATACACCAAGCTATCGAAACTGATGTAGTGGGACAACCTGTGCACACCATTTCCTGAACTCACGGCATCAGGTTTCTAATCTACACTGTAAGCTTATTGATTTGATTCCCCCACCAGCTCGCGGAGGTGATCTATCTGACTGTAATTTTATTTTCAGGATGTCTTCACTGTTAGCCAATAATATAACTCCCACCAGTAATTATACTCTTCCTCCATTTTCTCCTTGGTATCCCATGTGGTTCCACTTCAATTTATTTACATCCAATTTTTGACATTGTAATATTTGAGCACTGTCAACCTACCTCTACCACCTGAGATGTATTACTTAATCCTAGTGATGAGCGGATTCGGTTTTACTCGGTTTTACTCGGTTCTCAAAACCGAATCTTATTGGCTATCCAAAACACGTGACATCAGTGAGCCAATAAGATTCGGTTTTGAGAACCGAGTAAAACCGAATCCGCTCATCACTACTTAATCCTCACTACATTGTGGTTACTGACTATGTACCATCTACGTCTGATTAATTACGTCTGCTTAGACCATTATTATTATATAATTACTATATGTTCCAGATGCTTAATGATATTACTGCATATTTTGATCTGTGTGCTGATACTTTGGTGTATGCCTTCTCCCAGGTCTCTGTTATACCTCCTTATCTCTAGGTGGCACTGACACCATGAGTTAACATCATTTTGTTTCCATAATACATAATACATAATACATAATACATAATACATAATACATAATTCCATAATGTCTCCACACACTTGTATTTACTCAGGACATGTCACCTAATATACTTGGCATGTCAATCATGCATTTATGGATTGTATCAGCGTTAAATACAGCGCTACTAGTATTCCCAGATAATTTCGGCTCACTTCTGCCCTTTACTGGAAGTGACACTTGTGTTACGGGACGTGGAATGCATGGACTGCCCGGACATGGTGGATCTGATGCTCACACTATTTTACTTCGTCTCACCACTCTACGCATTTAAGGTTATTGGCTAGCCGCTTAGTAATATTCTCATGTATCAGGGGTATACCGCACAGGGGAATAATGAAGTATAAAGTGGATAATGTAATAACCAAAATGCAATAATAAGGGAAGAAAAACACTGTTTTCTAATCTATCTTAGATTTGGTGGTGCACCCTGAGTCAGTAATGAAACATGCAAAAGGAAAGGAGAAAAGAAGACTCTTTTGTGGGTGCACTCTTGTATATCTTGAAGTCTCAAAAGAAACAGTGGTTTTATATTAAAAAATATAATTTTTATTAACAATATCAATAAAATAAAATAGTAGTTGGATATACAAACAAGTAAAAGGGAAAAAGAAACAACAGAACCAATAATACTAGCGTACTAGTTTGGATGAGACTCGGTGCAAGCAGGAGACGTCCGCGACAAAGTACAAATGGCCTGTCGCTGAAGCACACTGCGGTTGTGGGATGCCGTGTGACCGCTGGGCTGAATGAAACGAGGTTGTCAGAGTCTGTGTCAGAGGTCTAAGACGCGATGTCAGGTACCACGTCGTAGTAGCGCATAGCGGACGGAAAATGCCGGGTGGACGCTGGGCTGGATAAGACAAGGCTGTATGAAGCTCAGGCAGGCAGAAGACGGCTGTGTCCCCGGACAGTGGATGTATGGAAGACGTGTTTCGCCCGTTCGACGGGCTTGGTCACTTCCTCATTGAGGTGCCATTGATTTATAAACTTGCATCAGCCTAGGAGCATTTATTTTCAGGCAGTCAGTTGAGGCAAATCTGTATTTGAAACCCAGACAATTTGGAACCGTCATTCAGTATCTATGCTAGTAATATTCTCATTAGCGCCGCTGTATTTTATAAATAGATGCTGCTATATCCTCGCCGGCTGGGCACTTCCGGTTTTACTAGAAGTGATGCTTGCGTTCCAGGCTGCGGAACGCACCAGTCAGTCCGGCGGGATGAGATTGGTGCCCATTCTATCACTTGTTATTGGGCATTTAACAGGGGCCTGGAAGGCTGAGTCCTCAGTTCCAGTTCCCTGCTGTTTACATTTGTGACTATGTTGTTGCTGTGACTCTGCTGCCTTGCTTTGAAAAAGGTCCTGGTTTGGGATCAAAACATTGGTGAACTCTGCATACCTCGTGGAACTGTGAGATTTGTTTTTTTTACACTTATTCTAATAAATTGGTTTTGCTATTGATATTTAAAGAGTCTGGAGAGTGCTATCATTTCCACTGCTATGGAAAACACTGCACTAGATAGATAGATAGATAGATAGATAGATAGATAGATAGATAGATAGATAGATAGATAGATAGATAGATAGATTGTGGCAGAGACAGCATGTTTCCATGTGAAAGTAATGTGGAGGATCCAGACCAGGTTTTGGAAGCAGTAGCAGAATCCCAGGTGTGTGAGCAGCTGCACCTGGGATTTCCTGATATAAGGGTTTCCAGGGCAGAGTCACCTTGCTCCTGATGGCAGTTAGTGTCCAGGTAATAGGCCGGGGTGTGTGGGTTAGACTAGGGACCACTGGAGCCTATCAAGTGTCTGCTATGCTGACAGTGCCTGTATGCTACTGCCTGTAACACCGACTGCATATGGATGTAACTTGCTGTGTGCTGACCTGCTGTTCCAAATAAACACAGAAAATGTTCATCTGAGTTCCTGTTTGTGTGATACTTGTCACAATATATATATATAAACTGAATAGGCCCGTGCTGTAGTTTTATTTTAGGTTATGGAAGGATTTTATTCTGCCTGTCAGCTGCAATCTATCAGTTAGACTGGAAATGGAACTATGAATCAGTTTTAGAACAAATGTAAAGGTTTTATGCCTCTACTGTTCACTGCAACTCATTATTGGTCTTGAATATGACAATCTTCCCTATGGTCAACCTTTGCTGTATTACTTGTTATCACCTGTTTGTCATGAGCAGTGAATAGAGATTTTACTTATTTCTTTTACCCAAACTGTGTAGTTTGTGATGATGTTCTATTCTTTTGTCTGTTGCATAAAACAGATTTGGTTGTATTTTAACTTAAGGCTAGTGTATTTAACTGAGTTGAAAGGTGGGAAGCTTGGGATTTTGTATTTTGTTAGTTTGTCCAATAGGATCTATAAATGGAGGAGTTAGCAAAGCTATATATAATTAATGGAGAATACTTGTTCTTTTTTCCTGCAAGCTGATGTTTCCTGCCCACCTTTCCATTGTGATGATGTTTTGCTTGTTTTGGTTTAATGCTTTTTCCCTGTTTGTTATGGTGGTGGAATTACATAATTGCAAGCAGATATGCTTGAGGTGGATGTATAAAGCCATGGAGAGAGATAATGTGGAAAAGTTGCCCAAAGCAACCAATTAGGTTTTAACTGACATTTATCTGGGTATGGGTTATTGGGTCGATACAATTTAGGTCAACAGTCATTAGGTTGACCACTGAAGGTCAACATGGGCATTATGTCGACATGTATTAGGTCGACATGGGAATTTAGTCGACATGTACTACGTCGACAGGTGAAAAGGTCGACATGAGTTTTTTTTCTTCTTTTTTTGGTGTTGTTTTCTGCGTAAAGTGACGGGGAACCCCAATTAGTGCACCGTGTCCCCTCGCATGGCTCGCTTTGCTCGCTATGCTCTGGGCAAGGTGCCTCACATTGCTATCGCTGTGCTCGGCACAGGTTACCGTTCCCCATTGTAGTCCACGGGGACCGTAAAGTATGAAAAAGTCAAAGAATTGAAATTTTAAAAAAAACTCATGTCGACCTTTTGACCTGTCGACCTAGTACATGTCGACATAATGCCCATGTTGACCTACAGTGGTTGACCTAATGACTGTCGACCTAAGTTGTGTTGACCTAATGACCGTATCCCATTTATCTAGCACAATCTTTGAAATAACAGAAGATTTGCTGCTTTGTGCAACATCTACACTTTGTCTTTTTCCAAGGCTTGATACATCTCCCTGTTGGGACATGAGGTGATTGCACAGTAATGACTTTGGTAGACTAAAGTCACAACTCAAGATGCGGGACTTAGTGAGTGATAGTGTTACTGGTACAGTACTAACTCTGGCTGCAGCATGTGTAAATGTGAAGATGACAGATGTATGCTCTTTGTCAACATCTTTCCCTTAGAGGGGTCTGTTCAATTATTTTCGGAATTTCAGAAAAGCCAGAAAAACTGCACTTTCCGACTTTTTTAGGTCGAAGCTGTATTCAACCTATTCAAGTCCAGTGCCGTTTTTCCGACTTGCTGAAAACACCGGTATCAGCGGATTAACTGCGGATCCACATTTTTTTTAAATTTGCAGGCATTTCCGACAGGTTTTTGGGCCATTTTCAAAAATGGGCAAAATCTGTGAAAATGGGCAAAACCTGTCAGAAATGCCCGCAAATTGAATAGTGAAGTGTCAGATCCTCTCCATCGAAGAGGATCCGACACTAATTGAATATACCCTTAATCTCCAGTTATCGTTTCTAATTTATTTAACAATATTTTTTTCATAGAAAAGCAAAGGATAACAGCATCAAGACTAAATTATAATTTATAAAGTATATATGTGTTAGGCGCAGCGGTCCGTAGCCGGCCGCTGCACCTTCTCCCCTTTCTGCACGGCGCCTGGCAACGCTAGGGACGCCGTGCGCACTGAGCCGCCGGGTCCCTAGCAACGCCAGGACGCGTGCGTGCCAAGCCGCCGGGTCCATAGCAACGGGGACGCCACAGGCGGACCGCGTTCCCCGTTGCTGGTGTTTAATTAGTATGCTCTCACACATGTTCTCTGGTCGTGCAGCAAGGCAGCTGCACGACATTTTGGGTAATTAGGCTCTGGACTCTGGAGGGTTCCCTGTTTTAAGCCTCCTCAGTGCCTCACACAGACGCCGGTGATAGCTTCCTGCATGCTGCTCATGTTTGGTGAACGTCTGTTCCTGGTCTGCTGTGCCTGGTCTTTCCAGTTCTCTGAGTTCCTGAGTCTTGGAGTAGCCGTCTTATCCTAAGGAGTTCTTCTGGTCCTCGTTTACCTGTGGCAGTCGATAGAGGATCTTGCTTGGTTTCGTGAGTGGCGGCTCCGCCGCGAGTTGCGGCCTAAACCGCTTTATATTGTTTTCTGTTATTGGAGCATTTGCGAAGGTATCCGCTTCCACAGTCCTCTCCGGTACTCGGCGGTGCCGTGTAGGAGAGTGGACAAGTAGAGTATTTTGTTGTTCTTTTCCCTGGCGGAAATCCGCGCATACTTTAGTTTCAGCTTTGTTAGTAGCCCCTGGCTTTGTTGTTCAGTTAGAGGGCCCCTTGTTATCACCCTGTCTCGGTTCACTCTTTGTCTCTCATTAAGACCTGAGGGGGCATCGGAGTTGGGCAGACGTAAGCCGCCCTTCAAACGCGGCTGCCATGGGCCCAAGCAACCATAGTCTCGCAAGAGTGTACTGACAGCACGGGCGAGACAACGGAGATAGGGTGCCAGGGGCTATTCCCTTTCCATTCCCCTTTCCCAGCACTACGTTTTGGTATTCAGGTCCTACCGTATAAGATCACCCCTGACCTGAGGATCAGAATCATAACATTATGGACCTTTCTACCCACATTCTATAAATAAATTAGAGTTGTGCGCCGACCCCCGTGTATTTTGTTTTAGTTTTGGATCTGTATTAACTTCTTGTTTTGGCTTTGGTTTTTCCAAAACTGCCCTCATGTGTTTTTTTCCCCCTTTTTTTTTAAATTTATAAAAACTTCTACAATCACATAATGTGGGCGTTTTTGGTTCCTACAGTATTATTGACCTCAATAACATTAATTTCTACTCAATTTTAACCACCTCACAGCTCACACAAGTCTTCACCAATTCTTTACCAATACTGCCTCAAGGCTGGCTAAATGAAGCAACAAAGCAGCGGCACAAACACCTGGCATGTACAGTATATCTGTTTACAAATTGTGCTACAAATTGGTAATGCAAAGACCGTCTCCAATGACCCCAAATATTGCCCATTATGAAAAGAAAAGTGGTGCAAGATGGAATTGTTCATGAGCCCTCCCACCCACTTTTATGTTAGATATTGAAAAAGACATGCAAAGTTTAACAAACTAAGTATGCCAGTGATAAGGATTTGATGGGCCCCCACAAATCATTTTTTGGGAAACACTACCTCTGTTCACTAATGATGAGGTTGATGATGAGGGTGTTAATTACAGTATGATTTTGTAGAATAAATGTCATGAACATGTAGCAAATGCTAACTTTGGCCTCACAAATGGAGCAGATGCCTACACACACATTGCCAGGATTTTGGTAAAAATAATCCCTCATCCAGAAGGTGGCTTTTTTGGTCTTATGCCAAGGCATCACAAACACTTTATTTTTTATCACGGACAAGAACTGCAGTCACTTTTGGGTGATTTACACAAACAATATCATCAACATCCTCATCCTCAGTGTCAGATAGTAGTAGTACACACATATCCCCCTTATCCTGTTCCACTTCCACATTAGCATCCTCAATTTATATTACTGTATGTCCTCATCACCATCTTCCACATGTGCAGATGGTGCAGACATGGTGAGAGGATATGATAGAGGCTTCTCTACAAGGACAGTGTGAAATGTGAGACTCACACATACTGTAGCTAACAAACTGTAGACACCCACAGGGATTTGTGAACGCACAGTTTGAGCCTTAGTGTACTTTTTTTAGACACTAATTTGTTGCTTTTTAAGGTGATACATCTACCCCTTTTTTAACATTGGGAAAGATTTGGATTTAAGGATCCCTTTCCTAAGTTTTCTGCTTCATAGAGCACCTTTAGTATATGTTATACTAATATTTGGTTTGCTGCTCCTTCTCTTCTCTCCACTGATCGTTATCTATATCCATGAACACACAGAAGTAGTACAAACAAAACAAAGGTTTTTCTTTTTCTTAATTCACAGCTCAGCTCACGCTGTGTGGAGTCATATTTCTTTTATATGTACACGAACAAAAGTCAAGGGCACAGCGCACACAATTTGTACAAAAACATTATTTTAGGGGTTTTTTGTTTGTTTTTTTCACAGCAAATGACAACTGACACTTATATTTATGCCAATGCAATGGGAGACACTACACAGGTTGTACAAACAAAAAAACCTTTTGATTTTTTTTTTTTTACTTTTTAACAGTTTTTTTTTACTTTACACTGCTTATATTTATGTCAATGCAGTGGGTTATGGCCTGCGGAGTCACAGTGCAGCACCACTGTGTGACAGACTAATTAGACTAGTAATAATTCCAGCACAATAAAAAATAATAAACAATGATTGGTTATCTGCCTTTACTGTAAATTTATATCAGCCAATAATAAGAATAAACAATACTATCTTCCTGCACTATTCAAGTAATGAACTAATTGAAAAGTAATCCTTGGGCAGCCATTTTCACTTAGATTCCCTGTTAGGAAGAACCAAAAAGTAGAATATAAACCAATAGTGAATGGGCGCCCCTGTGTTATTAAAGTCCAAACTGTTCACATTAACATCATCAACTACCACCTAATAGCAGGATGTAACAACCAAGATCCTAAAATGACAAACTTCAAAAGTGTTCTATTTGATCCATATATTTATTTAAAATTCATAAAATATAGCGATAAGTGTCAATTGTTTCATAGAAATCCTTTCTGCCTCCTATTCTTGTAGATTCGAGGTCACAAATAGATACAGATAAGCCAACGCATTTCGTTTCTTGCCGAGACTCCATCAGTGGTACATCTTACAATGAATTAGGCAATCATAAAAATCAGAAGTGGATAAAATATATTTGGACACTAAGGTCTAACCAATTGAGCATATGGTTCTTATATACATGGCCCAATCACCTGGTTAGTTCAGAAATGGTGTATGATAAATCAGATACTAAGAATAATCAGGTTCAGGGAAAATCCCCAATGTATTCAACCTCCTGGTAATACAATATGAGCTTGCCTATGGATACAAGTATCTGATCCACTTCAGATACTTGGATCCATAGGAAAGCTCATATTGTATTACCAAAATGTCATCATCCCACTATAGAATTCTCACGGGTTTTGGATTGCATATAAGGAGCTGCACATCGCAGCCATTTTTACTCCGAACTTGGAGAGTATGGGAGACAGACCTCTGTCTCTCTGTGGGTGGGGGTGTTGGGTGGGGTCAGTGTGTGCTCTTTGGAGTGCTGACCTGTGTGCTGTTAGGGGTGCTGTCCTGTCACTGTGGTGTCCTTTGCTGTTAGGGGTGTTGTCCTATCACTGTGGTGTCCTGTGCTGTTAGGGGTGCTGTACTATCACTGTGGTGTCCTGTGCTGTAAGGGGTGCTGTAGCTGTACATGGGTGTTGCTGTCCTGTCACTGTGGTGTCCTGTGCTGCTAGTGGTGCTGTCCTGTCACTGTGGTGTTAGAGGTGCTGTCCTGTCACTGTGGTGTCCTGTGCTGTTAGGGGTGCTGCAGATGTACATGGGTGTTGCTGTCCTGTCACTGTGCTGTACAAGGGCCCTGTCCTCTATGCTGTAAAAAAATAAAGGGGTGCTGTAAGGATACACCGGCCCTGTCTTGTATTCTGTAAAAGTACAAGGTGTGCTGTTGTTAAAATAAAGGTACACTGGCCCTGTCTTGTATGCTGTAAAATTACTGGGGTGTTTTTAAAATACAGGGCTGCTGGCCCTGTCCTGTATGCTGTAAAATACTGGAGTGATTTAAAAATACAGGTGTGCTGTGAAAATGTACATTGGCCCTGTCTTGCACACTGTAAAATACAGGGGTGTTGAAAAAATACAGGGGTTCTGGACTTGTCGTGCATGCTGTAAAAATACAGGGGTGCTGTGAAAATAAATGTACACTGGCCCTGTCTTGTATGCTGTAAAAATACAGAGGTGCTGTGAAAATAAATGTACAATGGTCCTGTCCTGTATGCTGTAAAAATACAGTGGTGCTGTTGTTAAAATAAAGTTACACTGTCCCTTTCTTGTTTGCTGTAAAATTACATGGGTGCTGTAAAAATAAATGTACACTGGCCCTGTCTTGTTTGCTGTAAAATTACATGGGTGCTGTGAAAATAAAGGTACACTGGCCCTGTCTTGTATGCTATAAAATTACAGGGGTGCTGTGGAAATAAAGGGCCACTGTTCTGTGTGCGGTAATAATAAAGAGGTGCTTTCCTGTTAAATGGAGAACAACAATTTGGAGGAAAAATAGTGAAAAATCAGGTACCACTTCCAGTTCCTAATACTACTGCTGCAGCTGCTGCTGCCACCAGTCATGACATTGATGATGCAATTCCATCAACATTGTCTGCTAAGGCCGATGCCCAATGTCATAGAGGGGATGTAAAATCCAAGAGGCAAAAGTTAATTAAAAAAAAAAGAAATTATCTGATAAGAAACAAAATTGGCAATATGCCATTCACGACACAAAGTGGCAAGGAAAGGCTAAGGCCTTGGCCTATGTTCATGAGTGGTGGTTCAGCGTCTCATGATTTCACAAATCCCCAAGGAGAGTCCAAGTGTGTCCGTGGTTGCAAAGTCTAGGCCTGACCTTCCCAAGACTGTATGAAAAGAGGAGGCTCCTACCACCATTTGCAAGCCCCCTGCAAGTGCTGGGAGGAGCATTGCCAGTCCAGTTGCTGATACTGAGATTGAGGATGTTATTGTGGAAGTACACCAGTATAAGGAGGATATTGGTGTAGCTGGCGCTGAGGAAGTTGATGATGAGGATTCTGATGGTGATGTGGTTTGTTTGAATAAGGCAGCAGTGGAGACAGTTGTTGGCCATGGGATGAAAAAGCATATTGTCATGCCTGGGCAAAATATCAAAATATCCACTCCTTCGGTGTGGAATTTTTTCTCTGTGAGGATGAGGATGTAAACACTGAAGGGTGTGAGGAATTGGAGGATAAGGTTGAGGACAACATCTTGCCTCTGTAGAGCCAGTTTGTGCAAGGTGAGATTAATTGCTTCTTTTTTAGTGGGGGCCAAACAAACCAATTATTTCAACAACAGTAGTGTGGCAGACCCTGTCGCTGAAATGATTGGTTTGTTAAAGTATGCATGTCCTGTTTATACAACATAAGGGTGGGTGGGAAGATTCAATCTTGCACGTCTTTTCTTTGTCTGCTACATCATTCCAGGGGAGCTGCCTTATATGGGGTGCTGCCCCATTGCCCTATCAGTCCAGGGGTGCTTCCTCAATGCTGTTTAAGTCCAGGGGTGCTGTTGCCTATTGGCTGTGCTGTGTAATTGTCAATGGATGCTGCCTATGCTGTATAAGTCCAGGGGTGTTACCTATCTGCTGTATAAGTCATGGGGTCTGCCTATCTACTGTATAAGTCCAGAGGCGCTGCCGTATAATTCCAGGAGTGCTGCTATACTTGATCCTAGGTTTAAATGAAAGCCTAGAGAAGAATATGAAACAAGCTTCAACATCACAACCAGATTTATGAAAACATATAGCCGCAAAGGTGGAAATTGGAATTTTGATGGTGTTTTCCAATAAATTGGGGAGAGACCACATTTGTGGCCAAAGTCAGTCAGACTCAGAAGAGACAGAATCACAATCCAGCGGAACGTGACATGGTAACATCTCCTACTTCATTTTCTCTTTCAACTGCTGGAGAAAACTAGATTCTCCAAACACACCTACAGTATGTCTATATGTCTGCCATATAATTCCAGGGGTGCCATGTCTGAACCCACTCATCTTTAATAGATATATATTTTAGTGTGCATTGAGTACCTAGCATTAGAGAGAGTTTCTTCTCAATTATTTCATGTTTGACACAAATGAATGGCTCCAATTAGTCAACCTTCATTTTTTTTTATTATTAATGTTCCACATTTTGGGATTATTTACAAGATGCACATTTGTTATACAGGGTTCTTTTCCTTTATTTTGTAAATGTTTTCGCCTTAATAATTGTACAATGTAAGAGCTGTGTAGGGTTATCACAAGACTTCGCGATGTTAGAAGAACAGAGTTTCAGTGATCTTGCATTACATCAGCTTTCCATTGCACTGCAGCACTAGATGGGCCAGGAGCTCCTGTGCGGTGCAAACAGTTACTGAATAAGGGCACAGTATGGAGTCTAATGGTGGCTTACAGCATGCTGTTGGCACAGAGGTTAGCATTGCTTCCTTCCACAGTCCTACTCGTATTATAAAATTAGTTTCGACTAGAGTGGTAAGCTCGACTAGGGAGGGGCAGAATAACAAAAAATTCACTGCACAGTCCTGCTTAGTACTGTACCGAACCCACCCAAACTTAACTTACCCGATCCGGGGCTGCTGTGTAGGCTCACGAGGAGCTGCTAAAACATCTAATGGGCTGCTTTATTTAAAAATAAAATCTGAATAAAATAAACAAGACACACAGGTATGCTCACATGCGTGTAACTGGGAGCTGTGAAAAACAAAAATAAGGCATCTGCCACAAAATATGTAAATAAAAATGCAATAAAAAAATGGAAAAGAAGAAACCCATGAGATTTTCATAAAATATGTCTCCAGATTCAGTGAACGGAAAATACCCTATCTTGATCCTGTGGTATACACCAGTTTATTTGCATCCCATCATTAAATCCAAGATTATCTTAATCCCTGAAAATGGAGAAGGTGGTACAAATTCGGAGGCTTTGGCCCCTAGTTTTTCAGTTTGTCCAGAAAATGTGGTAATTATATATTTGCTTGGTTAAAGTCCTTTCTGTTCCACACCAATATAGGAGTGGAGGTGAAAGCCTGTGTGTTGTTCCCGATTGCGTGTGCCTTTCTAATTTTTAATCAACTTCTTGACACAGTCCTCTTACTCCTGCCTCTTCTCATAATGTAAAAAATCATCAAATATGGAGGAGGTACAGTATGTTTGTTGCTAGCTATGATTCTGAGAATTTGGCAAGATTTTTCCAGGGGGACCACCTGTCGCTGAAATTATATGTTTATTAAACTGTGCATGTCCTGTTTAAATAACATAAGGTTGGGTGGGAGATGGACAATTCCATCTTGCACATCTTTTTTTTCTTTGCATTATGTGCTCTTTGTGGCCTAGTTTTTAAAACTGACATACTGTCTGCCACTGCAGTGCCACTCCTAGATGGGTCAGGTGTTTGTGCCGCCCACTTGTGTCACTTAGCTTAGTCATCCAGCTACCTTGTGCAACCAATTGGACTAAAAGCAATATTGTGAGGTGTTCAGAATAGACTGGAAATTAGTGGAAATGAATGTTATTGAGGTTATTAATACTGTAGGATCAAAAATACCCCCAAATTCTCTGATTTTAGCTTTTTTTATGCTTTTTAAAAAAAAATCCAATTGGCCTAAAAGCAATATTGTGAGGTGTGAGGTGTTCATAATAGACTGGAAATTAGTGGAAATTAATGTTATTGAGGTTATTAATACTGTAGGATCAAAAATACCCCAAAATTCTCTGATTTTAGCTTTTTTTATGCTTTTTAAAAAAAAAATCCAGATCCAAAACCAAAACCTAAACCCGAAACGGTGGCTTTGGTCAAACCAATCCAGATCCAAAACACGAACGGATATCCAGATCTAGAACCAAAACACAAAACCGAAAAGTGTCCGCCGCACATCTCTAATATATATATGTGTATGTATATCTATCTTTAGTGATGTGCACCGGACATTTTTCGGGTTTTGTGTTTTGGTTTTGGATTCGGTTCCGCGGCCGTGTTTTGGATTCGGACGCGTTTTGGCAAAACCTCCCTGAAAATTTTTTGTCGGATTCGGGTGTGTTTTGGATTCGGGTGTTTTTTTACAAAAACCCCTCAAAAACAGCTTAAATCATAGAATTTGGGGGTCATTTTGATCCCATAGTATTATTAACCTCAATAACCATAATTTCCACTCATTTTCAGTCTATTCTGAACACCTCACACCTCACAATATTATTTTTAATCCTAAAATTTGCACCGAGGTCTCTGGATGACTAAGCTAAGCGACCCAAGTGGTCGACACAAACACCTGGCCCATCTAGGAGTGGCACTGCAGTGTCAGGCAGGATGGCACTTCAAAAAAATAGTCCCCAAACAGCACATGATGCAAAGAAAAATGAAAGAAAAAAGAGGTGCAAGATGGAATTGTCCTTGGGCCCTCCCACCCACCCTTATGTTGTATAAACAGGACATGCACACTTTAACAAACCCATCATTTCAGCGACAGGGTCTGCCACACAACTGTGACTGAAATGACTGGTTGGTTTGGGCCCCCACCAAAAGAGAAGCAATCAATCTCTCCTTGCACAAACTGGCTCTACAGAGGCAAGATGTCCACCTCCTCCTCATCGTCCGATTCCTCACCCCTTTCACTGTGTACATCCCCCTCCTCACAGATTATTAATTCGTCCCCACTAGAATCCACCATCTCAGGTCCCTGTGTACTTTCTGGAGGCAATTGCTGCTGGTGAATGTCTCCACGGAGGAATTGATTATAATTCATTTTGATGAACATCATCTTCTCCACATTTTCTCTATCGTCCTAGTGGATGCTGGGGTTCCTGAAAGGACCATGGGGAATAGCGGCTCCGCAGGAGACAGGGCACAAAAAGTAAAGCTTTTCCAGGTCAGGTGGTGTGCACTGGCTCCTCCCCCTATGACCCTCCTCCAGACTCCAGTTAGATTTTTGTGCCCGGCCGAGAAGGGTGCAATCTAGGTGGCTCTCCTAAAGAGCTGCTTAGAGAAAGTTTAGCTTAGGTTTTTTATTTTACAGTGAGTCCTGCTGGCAACAGGATCACTGCAACGAGGGACTGAGGGGAGAAGAAGTGAACTCACCTGCGTGCAGGATGGATTGGCTTCTTGGCTACTGGACATTAGCTCCAGAGGGACGATCACAGGTACAGCCTGGATGGTCACCGGAGCCGCGCCGCCGGCCCCCTTGCAGATGCTGAAGTTAGAAGAGGTCCAGAATCGGCGGCTGAAGACTCTGACAGTCTTCTAAAGGTAGCGCACAGCACTGCAGCTGTGCGCCATTTTCCTCTCAGCACACTTCACACGCTGTCACTGAGGGTGCAGGGCGCTGGGGGGGGGCGCCCTGGGAGGCAAATGTAAACCTATATACTGGCTAAAAATACCTCACATATAGCCCCCAGAGGCTATATGGAGATATTTAACCCCTGCCAAACTTCACTAAAGAGCGGGAGACGAGCCCGCCGTAAAAGGGGCGGGGCCTATCTCCTCAGCACACAGCGCCATTTTTTCTCTCACAGAAAGGCTGGAGAGAAGGCTCCCAGGCTCTCCCCTGCACTGCACTACAGAAACAGGGTTTAAACAGAGAGGGGGGGCACAAATTGGCGATATAAATATATATATAAAGATGCTATTAGGGAGAAACACTTATATAAGGTTGTCCCTATGTAATTATAGCGTTTTTTGGTGTGTGCTGGCAAACTCTCCCTCTGTCTCTCCAAAGGGCTAGTGGGGTCCTGTCCTCTGTCAGAGCATTCCAGGTGTGTGTGCTGTGTGTCGGTACGTGTGTGTCGACATGTATGAGGACGATGCTGGAGGAGGCGGAGAAATTGCCTGTAATGGTGATGTCACTCTCTAGGGAGTCGACACCGGAATGGATGGCTTATTTAGGGAATTACGTGAGAATGTCAACACGCTGCAAGGTCGGTTGACGACATGAGACGGCCGACAAACAATTAGTAACGGTCCAGGCGTCTCAGAAACACCGTCAGGGTTTTTTTATAAAAAACGCCCATTTACCTCAGTCGGTCGACACAGACACAGACACGGACACTGAATCCAGTGTCGACGGTGAATAAACAAACGTATTCCTCATTAGGGCCACACGTTAAGGGCAATGAAGGAGCTGTTACATATTTCTGATACTACAAGTACCACAAAAAAGGGTATTATGTGGAAGTGAAAAAACTACCTGTAGTTTTTCCTGAATCAGATAAAATAAAATGAAGTGTGTGATGATGCGTGGGTTTACCCCGATAGCAAATATTGGCGTTATACCCTTTCCCGCCAGAAGTTAGGGCGCGTTGGGAAACACCCCTTAGGGTGGATAAGGCGCTCACACGCTTATCAAGTGGCGTTACCGTCTCCAAATACGGCCGCCCTCAAGGAGCCAGCTGATAGGCAGCTGGAAAAATATCCTAAAAAGTATATACACACAGACGGTGGCTATACTGCGACCAGCGATCGCCATCAGCCTGGAGATGCAGTGCTGGGTTGGCTTGGTCGAATTCCCTGACTAAAAATATTTTATTGATATAGAGCATTTAATAGGATGCATTCTATATATATGTATGCGAGATGCACAGAGGGATATTTGCACTCTGGCATCAAGATAAGTGCGTTGTCCATATCTCCCAGAAGATGTCATGGACACGACAGTGGTCAGGTGATACAGATCCCATACGGCACATGGAAGTATTGCCGTATAAAGGGAAGGAGTTATTTGGGGTCGGTCCGTCGGACCTGGGGGCCACGGCCACAGCTGGGAAATCCAACCTTTTTACCCCAAGTTACATCTCAGCAGAAAAAGACACTGTCTTTTCAGCCTCAATCCTTCCGTTCCCATGTGGGCAAGCGGGCAAAAGGCCAGTCATATCTGCCCAGACATAGAGGAAAGGGAAGTAGACTGCAGCAGGCAGCCCCTTCCCAGGAAAAGAAGCCCTCCACCAGTGGGGGGGTAGTCTCAAGAGTCTCAGCGCGCAGTGGGATCACTCGCAAGTTGACCCCTAGATCATACAAGTATTATCCCAGGGATACAGATTGGAGAGTCGAGACATTTTTTCCTCGCAGGTTCCTGAAGCCTGCTTTACCAACGGCTCCCTCCGACAAGGAGGCAGTATTGGGAAAAAAATTCACAAGCTGTATTTCCAGCAGGTGATAATCAAAGTACCCCTCCTACAACAAGGAAAAGGGTATTAGTCCTCCACACTATATTGTGGTACTGAAGCCAGACGGCTTGGTGAGACATAGTCTAAATCTGAAATCTTTGAACACTTACATAAAAAGGTTCAAATCAAGATGGAGTCACTCAGAGCAGTGATAGAGAACCGGAAAAAAGGGGACTATATGGTGTCCCTGGACATCAAGGATTACCTCCATGTCCAAATTTGCCCTTCTCAACAAGGGTACCTCTGGTTCGTGATACAGAACTGTCAATATCAGTTTCAGACGCTGCCGTTGAATTATCCACGGCACCCCGGGCCTTTACCAAGGTAATGGCCGAAAAGATGATTCTTAAAAGAAGAAAGGCATCTAAATTATCCCTTACTTGGACGATATCCTGAAAGGGACAAGTTTCCAGAGAACAGTTGGAGGTCGGAAAAGAACTATCTAAAGTAGTTCTACGACAGCACGAGTGGATTCTAAATATTCCAAAAATCGCAGCTGTTTTCCGATGATACGTCTGCTGTTCCTAGGAATGATTCTGGGCATAGTCCAGAAAGAGGTATTTCTCCTGGAGGGGAAAGCCAGGGAGTTATCCGACCTAGTCAGAAACCTCCTAAATCCAGGCCAAGTATCAGTGCATCAATGCACAGGAGTCCTGGGAAAAATGGTGGCTTCTTACGAAGCGATTCCATTCGGCAGATCTCACGCAAAAACTTTTCAGGGGGATTTGCTGGACGAATGGTCCGGATCGCATCTTCAGATGCATCAGCGGATAACCCTGTCTCCAAGGACAAGGGTGTCTCTTCTGTGGGGGCTGCAGAGTGCTCATCTTCTAGAGGGCAGCACATTCAGCATTCAGGACTGTGTTCTGGTGACCACGGATGCCAGCCTGAGAGGCTGGGAAACAGTCACACAAGGAAGAAATTTCCAAGGAAGTGTGGTCAAGTCTGGAGATTTCTCTCCACATGAATATACTGGAGCTAAGGGCAATTTACGATGCTCTGAGCTTAGGAAGACCTCTGCTTCAAAGTCAACCGGTGCTGATCCAGTAGGACATCATCCTGGCAGTCGCCCACGTAAACAGACGGGGCGGCACAAGAAGCAGGAGGACAATGACAGCAAGGATTCTTCGCTGGGCGAAAGATCATGTGATAACACTGTCAGCAGTGTTCATTCCGGGAGTGGACAACTAGGAAGATTTCCTCAGCATAAATGAATTCCACCCGGAAAAGTGGGAACTTCATCTGGAAGTTTCCACATGTTTGTAAACCGTTGGGAAAGACCAAAGGTGGTTATGATGGCGTCCCACATGAAGCGCCAGGTCTAGAGACCCTCAGGCAATAGCTGGGACGCTCTGGTAACACCGTGGGTGTACCAGTCGGTGTATGTGTTCCCTCCTCTGCCTTTCATACCCAGTGTATGGAGAATGATAGGAAGGAGAGGAGTAAGAACTATACTCGTGGTTCCGGTTTGGGCCAAGAAGAACTTGGTACCCGGAACTTCAAGAGATACTAGAAAGGATCTTGATTCAGCAAGAATCATGTCTGTTCCATGACTTACCGCAGCTGCGTTGACGCCAGGGCGGGTGAACGCCGGATCCTAAGGGAAAAAGGCATTCCGGAAGAGGTCATCCCTACCCTGGTCAGAGCCAGGAAGGAGGTGACCGCACAACATTATCACCGCTTAGGTGAAAATATGTTCCATGGTGTGAGGCCAGGAAGGCTCCACGGAAGAATTTCAACTAGGTTAATTCCTACATTTCCTGCAAGCAGGAGTGTATATGGGTCTCAAATTGGGGTCCATTAAGGTTCAAATTTCGACCGGTCAATTTTCTTCCAGAAAGAAATTGGCTTCAGTTCCTGAAGTCCAGAAGTTGTTAAGGGAGTACTGCATATACAACCCCTTTTTGATGTCTCCAGTGGCACTGGGCGATCTCAACGTAGTTTGGGATTCCTAAAATCACATTGTTTTAAACAACTCAAATCTGTGGATTTGATATATCTCACATGGAAAGTGACCATGCTGTTGGTCCTGGCCTGGGCCAGGCGAGTGTCAGAATTGGCGGCTTTATCTCACAAAGCCATATCTGATTGTCCATTCGGACAGAGCAAAGCTGTGGACTCGTCCCCAGTTTCTCCCTAAGGTGGTGTCAGCGTTTCACCTGAACCAGCTTATTGTGGTGCCTGCGGCTACTGGGGACTTGGAGGACTCCAAGTTGCTGGATGTTGTCAGGGCCCTGAAAATATAGTTTCCAGGTCGGCTGGAGTCAGGAAATCTGACTTGCTGTTTATCCTGTATGCACCCAACAAGCTGGGTGCTCCTGCTTCTAAGCAGACTATTGCTCGTTGGATTTGTAGTACAATTCAGCTTGCACATTCTGTGGCAGGCTTGCCACAGCAAAAAATATGTAAATGCCCATTCCACAAGGAAGGTGGGCTCATCTTGGGCGGCTGCCCGAGGGGTCTCGGCATTACAACTCTGCCGAGCAGCTACGTGGTCGGGGGAGAACACGTTTGTAAAATTTTACAAATTTGATACCCTGGCAAAAGAGGACCTGGAGTTCTCTCATTCGGTGCTGCAGAGCCATCCGCACTCTCCCGCCCGTTTGGGAGCTTTGGTATAATCCCCATGGTCCTTTCAGGAACCCCAGCATCCACTAGGACGATAGAGAAAATAAGAATTTACTTACCGATAATTCTATTTCTCGGAGTCCGTAGTGGATGCTGGGCGCCCATCCCAAGTGCGGATTATTCTGCAATACTTGTACATAGTTATTGTTACAAAAATCGGGTTATTGTTGTAGGAAGCCGTCTTTCAGAGGCTCCTTTTGTTATCATACTGTTAACTGGGTTTAGATCACAAGTTGTACGGTGTGATTGGTGTGGCTGGTATGAGTCTTACCCGGGATTCAAAATCCTCCCTTATTGTGTACGCTCGTCCGGGCACAGTACCTAACTGGAGTCTGGAGGAGGGTCATAGGGGGAGGAGCCAGTGCACACCACCTGACCTGGAAAAGCTTTACTTTTTGTGCCCTGTCTCCTGCGGAGCCGCTATTCCCCATGGTCCATTCAGGAACCCCAGCATCCACTACGGACTCCGAGAAATAGAATTATCGGTAAGTAAATTCTTATTTTCTGGAAGTAACCTCGTACGCCGATTGCTGACAAGGTGAGCGGCTGCACTAAACACTCTTTCGGAGTACACACTGGAGGGTGGGCAACTTAGGTAAAATAAAGCCAGTTTCTGCAAGGGCCTCCAAATTGCCTCTTTTTCCTGCCAGTATACGTATGGACTGTCTGACGTGCCTACTTGGATGCGGTCACTCATATAATCCTCCACCATTCTTTCAATGGTGAGAGAATCATGTGCAGTGACAGTAGACGACATGTCAGTAATCGTTGGCAGGTCCTTCAGTCCGGACCAGATGTCAGCACTCGCTCCAGACTGCCCTGCATCACCGCGAGCCGGTGGGCTCGGAATTCTTCGCCTTTTTCTCGCAGCCCCAGTTGCGGGAGAATGTGAAGGAGGAGCTGTTGACGGGTCACGTTCCGCTTGACTTGACAATTTTCTCACCAGCAGGTCTTTGAACCTCTGCAGACTTGTGTCTGCCGGAAAGAGAGATACAATGTAGGTTTTAAATCTAGGATCGAGCACGGTGGCCAAAATGTAGTGCTCTGATTTCAACAGATTGACCACCCGTGAAACCTGGTTAAGCGAATTAAGGGCTCCATCCACAAGTCCCACATGCCTAGCGGAATCGCTCTGTTTTAGCTCCTCCTTCAATGTCTCCAGCTTCTTCTGCAAAAGCTTGATGAGGGGAATGACCTGACTGAGGCTGGCAGTGTCTGAACTGACTTCACGTGTGGCAAGTTCAAAGGGTTGCAGAACCTTGCACAACGTTGAAATCATTCTCCACTGCGCTTGAGTCAGGTGCATTCCCCCTCCTTTGCCTATATCGTAGGGAGATGTATAGGCTTGAATGGCCTTTTGCTGCTCCTCCATCCTCTGAAGCATATAGAGGGTTGAATTCCACCTCGTTACCACCTCTTGCTTCAGATGATGGCAGGGCAGGTTCAGGAATGTTTGCTGGTGCTCCAGTCTTCGGCACGCGGTGGCTGAATGCCGAAAGTGGCCCGCAATTCTTCGGGCCACCGACAGCATCTCTTGCACGCCCCTGTCGTTTTTTAAATAATTCTGCACAACCAAATTCAATGTATGTGCAAAACATGGGACGTGCTGGAATTTGCCCAGATGTAGTGCACGCACTATATTGCTGGCGTTGTCCGATGTCACAAATCCCCAGGAAAGTCCATTTGGGGTAAGCCATTCTGCGATGATGTTCCTCAGTTTCCATAAGAGGTTTTCAGCTGTGTGCGTATTCTGGAAAGCGGTGATACAAAGCGTAGCCTGCCTAGGAACGAGTTGGCGTTTGCGAGATGCTGCTACTGGTGCCGCCGCTGCTGTTCTTGCAGCAGGAGGCAATACATCTACCCAGTGGGCTGTCACAGTCATGTAGTCCTGAGTCTGCCCTGCTCCACTTGTCCACATGTCCGTGGTTAAGTGGACATTGGGTACAACTGCATTTTTTAGGACACTGGTGACTCTTTTTCTGAGGTCTGTGTACATTTTCGGTATTGCCTGCCTAGAGAAATGGAACCTAGATGGTATTTTGTACCGGGTACACAGTATCTCAATTAAGTCTGTAGTTGCCTGTGAATTAACGGTGGATACCGGAAACACGTTTCTCACCGCCCAGGCTGCCAAGGCCTGAGATCCATTTTGCAGCAAGATGACTGCTGTGATATTTCATCTTCCTCGCAAAGGACTGTTGGACAAGTGGTCTTCCGACTTCCCCTCTGGGATGACGATCGACTCCCAGCAGCAACAACAGCAGCGCCAGCAGCAGTAGGCGTTACACTCAAGGCTGCATCGGAGGAATCCCAGGCAGGAGAGGACTCGTCAGACTTGCCAGTGACATGGCCTGCAGGACTATTGGCTTTCCTGTGTAAGGAGGAAATTGACACTGAGGGAGTTGGTGGTGTGGTTTGCAGGAGCTTGGTTACAAGAGGAAGGGATTTAGTGGTCAGTGGACTGCTTCCTCTGTCATCCAAAGTTTTTGAACTTGTCACTGACTTATGATGAATGCGCTGCAGGTGACGTATAATGGAGGATGTTCCGAGGTGGTTAACGTCCTTACCCCTACTTATTACAGCTTGACAAAGGCAACACAAGGCTTGACACCTGTTGTCTGCATTTGTGTTAAAATAATTCCACACCGAAGAGGTGATTTTTTTGTAATTTTACCAGGCATGTCAATGGCCATATTTGTCCCACGGACAACAGGTGTCTCCCCGGGTGCCTGACTTAAACAAACCACCTCACCATCAGCATCCTCCTTGTCAATTTCCTCCTCAGCGCCAGCAACACCCATATCCTCATCCTGGTGTACTTCAACAGTGACATCTTCAATTTGACTATCAGGAACTGGACTGCGGGTGCTCCTTCCAGCACTTGCAGGGGGCCTGCAAATGGTGGAAGGTGCCACCTCTTCCCGTCCAGTGTTGGGAAGGTCAGGCATCGCAGCCGACACAATTGGACTCTCCTTGGGGATTTGTGATTTAGAAGAACGCACAGTTCTTTGCTGTACTTTTGCCAGCTTAAGTCTTTTCATTTTTCTAGCGAGAGGATGAGTGCTTCCATCCTCATGTGAAGCTGAACCACTAGCCATGAACATAGGCCAGGGCCTCAGCCGTTCCTTGCCACTCTGTGTCGTAAATGGCATATTGGCAAGTTTACGCTTCTCCTCAGACGCATTTAATATTGATTTTTGGGTCATTTTACTGAACTTTTGTGTTTTGGATTTTACATGCTCTCTACTATGACATTGGGCATCGGCCTTGGCAGACGACGTTGATGGCATTTCATCGTCTCGGCCATGACTAGTGGCAGCAGCTTCAGCACGAGGTGGAAGTGGATCTTTATCTTTCCCTATTTTACCTTCCACATTTTTGTTCTCAATTTTTTAATGTGTGGAATTATATGCCAGTATCAATAGCAATGGCCTACTATTATATATACTGCGCACAACTGAAATGCACCACAGGTATGGATGGATAGTATACTTGACGACACAGAGGTAGGTAGAGCAGTGGCCTACTGTACCGTACTGCTATATATTATATACTGGTGGTCAGCAAACTATGCAAAATTGAAATGCACCACGGTATGGATGGATAGTATACTTGACGACACAGAGGTAGGTAGAGCAGTGGCCTACTGTACCGTACTGCTATATATTATATACTGGTGGTCAGCAAACTGTGCAAAACTGAAATGCACCACAGGTATGGATGGATAGTATACTTGACGACACAGAGGTAAGTAGAGCAGTGGCCTACTGTACCGTACTGCTATATATTATATACTGGTGGTCAGCAAACTATGCAAAATTGAAATGCACCACAGGTATGGATGGATAGTATACTTGACGACACAGAGGTAGGTAGAGCAGTGGCCTACTGTACCGTACTGCTATATATTATATACTGGTGGTCAGCAAACTGTGCAAAACTGAAATGCACCACAGGTATGGATGGATAGTATACTTGACGACACAGAGGTAGGTAGAGCAGTGGCCTACTGTACCGTACTGCTATATATTATATACTGGTGGTCAGCAAACTGTGCAAAACTGAAATGCACCACAGGTATGGATGGATAGTATACTTGACGACACAGAGGTAGGTAGAGCAGTGGCCTACTGTACCGTACTGCTATATATTATATACTGGTGGTCAGAAAACTGTGCAAAACTGAAATGCACCACAGGTATGGATGGATAGTATACTTGACTACACAGAGGTAGGTAGAGCAGTGGCCTACTGTACCATACTGCTATATATTATATACTGGTGGTCAGCAAACTGTGCAAAACTGAAATGCACCACAGGTGTGGATGGATAGTATACTTGACGACACAGAGGTAGGTAGAGCAGTGGCCTACTGTACCATACTGCTATATATTATATACTGTTGGTCAGCAAACTGCGCAAAACTGAAATGCACCACAGGTATGGATGGATAGTATACTTGACGACACAGAGGTAGGTAGAGCAGTGGCCTAATGTACCATACTGCTATATATTATATACTGGTGGTCAGCAAACTGCGCAAAACTGAAATGCACCACAGGTATGGATGGATAGTATACTTGACGACACAGAGGTAGGTAGAGCAGTGGCCTACTGTACCGTACTGCTATATATTATATACTGGTGGTCAGCAAACTATGCAAAATTGAAATGCACCACGGTATGGATGGATAGTATACTTGACGACACAGAGGTAGGTAGAGCAGTGGCCTACTGTACCGTACTGCTATATATTATATACTGGTGGTCAGCAAACTGTGCAAAACTGAAATGCACCACAGGTATGGATGGATAGTATACTTGACGACACAGAGGTAGGTAGAGCAGTGGCCTACTGTACCGTACTGCTATATAATATATACTGGTGGTCAGCAAACTGTGCAAAACTGAAATGCACCACAGGTATGGATGGATAGTATACTTGATGTCACAAAGGTAGGTAGAGCAGTGGCCTACTGTACCGTACTGCTATATATTATATACTGGTGGTCAGCAAACTGTGCAAAACTGAAATGCACCACAGGTATGGATGGATAGTATACTTGACAACACAGAGGTAGGTAGAGCAGTGGCCTACTGTACCGTACTGCTATATATTATATACTGGTGGTCAGCAAACTGTGCAAAACTGAAATGCACCACAGGTATGGATGGATAGTATACTTGACGACAAAGAGGTAGGTAGAACAGTGGCCTACTGTACCGTACTGCTATATATTATATACTGGTGGTCAGCAAACTGTGCAAAACTGAAATGCACCACAGGTATGGATGGATAGTATACTTGACGACACAGAGGTAGGTAGAGCAGTGGCCTACTGTACCGTACTGCTATATATTATATACTGGTGGTCAGCAAACTGTGCAAAACTGAAATGCACCACAGGTATGGATGGATAGTATACTTGATGACACAAAGGTAGGTAGAGCAGTGGACTACTGTACCATACTGTTATAGATTATATACTGGTGGTCAGCAAACTGTGCAAAACTGAAATGCACCACAGGTATGGATGTATAGTATACTTGACGACACAGAGGTAGTTAGAGCAGTGGCCTACTGTACCATACTGCTATATATTATATACTGGTGGTCAGAAAACTGTGCAAAACTGAAATGCACCACAGGTATGGATGGATAGTATACTTGACGACACAGAGGTAGGTAGAGCAGTGGCCTACTGTACCATACTGCTATATATTATATACTGGTGGTCAGCAAACTGTGCAAAACTGAAATGCACCACAGGTATGGATGGATAGTATACTTGACGACACAGAGGTAGGTAGAGCAGTGGCCTACTGTACCGTACTGCTATATATTATATACTAGTGGTCAGCAGCAAACTGTGCAAAACTGAAATGCACCACAGGTATGGATGGATAGTATACTTGACGACACAGAGGTAGGTAGAGCAGTGGCCTACTGTACCGTACTGCTATATATTATATACTGGTGGTCAGCAAACTGTGCAAAACTGAAATGCACCACAGGTATGGATGGATAGTATACTTGACGACACAGAGGTAGGTAGAGCAGTGGCCTACTGTACCGTACTGCTATATATTATATACTGGTGGTCAGCAAACTGTGCAATACTGAAATGCACCACATGTATGGATGGATAGTATACTTGACGACACAGAGGTAGGTAGAGCAGTGGCCTACTGTACCGTACTGCTATATATTATATACTAGTGGTCATCAGCAAACTGTGCAAAACTGAAATGCACCACAGGTATGGATGGATAGTATACGTGACGACACAGAGGTAGGTAGAGCAGTGGCCTAATGTACCATACTGCTATATATTATATACTGGTGGTCAGCAAACTGCGCAAAACTGAAATGCACCACAGGTATGGATGGATAGTATACTTGACGACACAGAGGTAGGTAGAGCAGTGGCCTACTGTACCGTACTGCTATATAGTATATACTGGTGGTCAGCAAACTGTGCAAAACTGAAATGCACCACAGGTATGGATGGATAGTATACTTGACGACACAAAGGTTGGTAGAGCAGTGGCCTACTGTACCGTACTGCTATAGATTATATACTGTTGGTCAGCAAACTGTGCAAAACTGAAATGAACCACAGGTATGGATGGATAGTATACTTGACGACACAGAGGTAGGTAGAGCAGTGGCCTACTGTACCGTACTGCTATATATTATATACTGGTGGTCAGCAAACTGTGCAAAACTGAAATGCACCACAGGTATGGATGGATAGTATACTTGACGACACAGAGGTAGGTAGAGCAGTGGCCTACTGTACCGTACTGCTATTTATTATATACTGGTGGTCAGCAAACTGTGCAATACTGAAATGCACCACATGTATGGATGGATAGTATACTTGACGACACAGAGGTAGGAAGAGCAGTGGCCTACTGTACCGTACTGCTATATATTATATACTGGTGGTCAGCAAACTGTGCAAAACTGAAATGCACCACAGGTATGGATGGATAGTATACTTGACGACACAGAGGTAGGTAGAGCAGTGGCCTACTGTACCGTACTGCTATATATTCAGCAAACTGTGCAATACTGAAATGCACCACATGTATGGATGGATAGTATACTTGACGACACAGAGGTAGGTAGAGCAGTGGCCTACTGTACCGTACTGCTATATATTATATACTGGTGGTCAGCAAACTGTGCAAAACTGAAATGCACCACAGGTATGGATGGATAGTATACTTGACGACACAGAGGTAGGTAGTGCAGTGGCCTACTGTACCGTACTGCTATATATTATATACTGGTGGTCAGCAAACTGTGCAAAACTGAAATGCACCACAGGTATGGATGGATAGTATACTTGACGACACAAAGGTAGGTAGAGCAGTGGACTACTGTACCATACTGCTATAGATTATATACTGGTGGTCAGCAAACTGTGCAAAACTGAAATGCACCACAGGTATGGATGTATAGTATAATTGACGACACAGAGGTAGTTAGAGCAGTGGCCTACTGTACCGTACTGCTATATATTATATACTGGATGTCAGAAAACTGTGCAAAACTGAAATGCACCACAGGTATGGATGGATAGTATACTTGACGACACAGAGGTAGGTAGAGCAGTGGCCTACTGTACCGTACTGCTATATATTATATACTGGTGGTCAGCAAACTGTGCAAAACTGAAATGCACCACAGGTATGGATGGATAGTATAGTTGACGACACAGAGGTAGGTAGAGCAGTGGCCTACTGTACCGTACTGCTATATATTATATACTGGTGGTCAGCAAACTGTGCAAAACTGAAATGCACCACAGGTATGGATGGATAGTATAGTTGACGACACAGAGGTAGGTAGAGCAGTGGCCTACTGTACCGTACTGCTATATATTATATACTGGTGGTCAGCAAACTGTGCAATACTGAAATGCACCACAGGTATGGATGGATAGTATACTTGACGACACAGAGGTAGGTAGAGCAGTGGCCTACTGTACCGTACTGCTATATATTATATACTGGTGGTCAGCAAACTGTGCAATACTGAAAAGCACCACATGTATGGATGGATAGTATACTTGACGACACAGAGGTAGGTAGAGCAGTGGCCTACTGTACCGTACTGCTATATATTATATACTGGTGGTCAGCAAACTGTGCAATACTGAAATGCACCACAGGTATGGATGGATAGTATACTTGACGACACAGAGGTAGGTAGAGCAGTGGCCTACTGTACCGTACTGCTATATATTATATACTGGTGGTCAGCAAACTGTGCAAAACTGAAATGCACCACAGGTATGGATGGATAGTATACTTGACGACACAGAGGTAGGTAGAGCAGTGGCCTACTGTACCGTACTGCTATATATTATATACTGGTGGTCAGCAAACTGTGCAAAACTGAAATGCACCACAGGTATGGATGGATAGTATAGTTGACGACACAGAGGTAGGTAGAGCAGTGGCCTACTGTACCGTACTGCTATATATTATATACTGGTGGTCAGCAAAATTATGCACTGTACTCCTACTATATACTACAATGCAGCACAGATATGGAGCGTTTTTCAGGCAGAGAACGTATACTGGTGGTCACTGGTCAGCAAAACTCTGCACTGTACTCCTCCTATATAATACTGCTGGTACCCAGTCCCCACAATAAACCAGTGTGAGCACAGATATATGCAGCACACTGAGCACAGATATGGAGCGTTTTTCAGGCAGACAACGTATACTGATGGTCACTGGTCAGCAAAACTCTGCACTGTACTCCTCCTATATAATACTGCTGGTCCCCAGTCCCCACAATAAAGCAGTGTGAGCACAGATATATGCAGCACACTGAGCACAGATATGGAGCGTTTTTCAGGCAGACTACGTATACTGGTGGTCACTGGTCAGCAAAACTCTGCACTGTACTCCTCCTATATAATACTGCTGGTCCCCAGTCCCCACAATAAAGCAGTGTGAGCACAGATATATGCAGCACACTGAGCACAGATATGGAGCGTTTTTCATGCAGACAACGTATAATACTGGTGGTCACTGGTCAGCAAAACTCTGCACTGTACTCCTCGTATAATACTGCTGGTCCCCAGTCCCCACAATAAAGCAGTGTGAGCACAGATATATGCAGCACACTGAGCACAGATATGGAGCGTTTTTCAGGCAGACAACGTATAATACTGGTGGTCACTGGTCAGCAAAACTCTGCACTGTACTCCTCCTATAATACTGCTGGTCCCCAGTCCCCACAATAAAGCAGTGTGAGCACAGATATATGCAGCACACTGAGCACAGATATGGAGTGTTTTTCAGGCAGACAACGTACAATACTGGTGGGCACTGGTCAGCAAAACTCTGCACTGTACTCCTCCTATAATACTGCTGGTCCCCAGAATAAAGATATTTGCACTGCAGCCCCCTGAAACAAAGTGAGAGGACGCCAGTCACGTCCTCTCACTATCATTTCCAATGCACGAGTGAAAAATGGCGGCGACGCGCTGCTCCTTATATAGAATACGAATCTCGCGAGAATCCGACAGCGGGTTGATGACGTTCGGGCGCGCTCGGGTTAACCGAGCCATACGGGCGAATCCGAGTATGCCTCGGATCCGTGTAAAATGGGTGAAGTTCGGGGGGTTTCAGATTCCGAGGAACCGAACCCGCTCATCACTACTATCTATATATCTATATATATATATATATATATATATATGTATATAGATATATATATAGATATATATAGATATATATAAAATATTGTGCAAAAGTGTTAGGTAGGTGTGAAAATAATGCTGCAAAATAAGAATGCTTTACATAAATGAAAAGTTAGTAGTTTCTTTTTGTCAGTTAAAATAATGCAAAGTGAATAAACAGAAAATTCTAAATCAATTCAATATTTGGTTTGCCTTCAAAACATCATCAATTATTCTAGGTACACTTGCACAAAGTCAGGGATATTGTAGGATTATAGTCAGGTGTATGATTAACCAATTATACCACACAGGTCATAAAGATCATCATTTTTATATGTAGGTTGAAACACAGTCATCACTCAAACAGAAACAGCTGTGTAGGAGGCTTAAAACTGAGTGACGAACAGCCAAACTCTGCTACACAGGTGATGTTGTGGAAGACAGTTTCATGTTACAGGTCATACACCATGGCAAGACTGAGCACAGCAACAAGACACAAGGTAGTTCTACTGCATCAGCAGGGTCTCTCCCAAGAAAAGATTTCAAAGCAGACTGTGCTGTTCAAGTTCTTTCGAAGAAGTACAAAGAAATGGTCAACATTGAGTACTGTAGATGCAGTGGTCAGCTAATGAAACTTAGTGCATCAGATAAAAGACACATCATACATACTTCCCTTCGAAGTCAGAAGATGTCCAGCAGTGCCATCAGCTCCGAACTGACACAAACCAGTGGGGCCCAGGTACACACATCTACTGTTTTGAGAAGTCTGGCCAGAAGTGATCTTCATGGAAAAATTGTGGGCAAATAGCCAGGGCTCACACATTAAGCAGGGTACACGGCCGAGCAAGGTGCCACAGTGAGGAGGGTTACGGTAGCCTGGACTACTCCCCCAGCCTACCCGGAAGCCCATGCTGCTCTGGCAGTGGCGGCTCCCGCCAGAGACCAGCGTGAGGAGCGCCAGCTAGTGAGGGGGACTGTGTGATGAGGAGTGACAGGCTGGCCCGCATGTGACCAGGCATAATTCTAAGTGACAGCAGGAGGAGGCGGGCGGAGTGTGTGGCTGAGATCAAAGATTAGAAAGGGCATGGAATGCTGCTGCATTCTGTGCCCCAGCTCGGACATCTCACCTGTGGAGGAGAGTGAGAGCCTGCAGATGTGCTGGCACCATGCTGACCTCCATGATTCTCCATCTGCTACCCCATCAGCTGTCTCTTGCTGATGCTGCTGCTTGGAGCTGTAACTCTGTGCACAGGTACTGAGACTTAATATCCAACTTTGAGGACTCCTCCCATGTTAGTATCAGGTCTCATGGGGCAGCAGTGCCAGGTCTCAGAGGCCAGTAGTGCCAGGTCTCAGGGGGCAGCAGGGCCATGTCTCAGGGGGTAGTAGTGTAAGGTCTCAGCAGGCAGCAGTGTCAGGACTCAGGAGGCAGAGCAGGTCTTCTATGTGTAATAACAATCAGATCCGGACGGCCCATTAGGCAAAGTACGCATTGGCGTATGGTGGCGCTAGGCCTCCCCACTGACTGAATGAAGGTGCTACTCCAGGGACACAAGAAGTACTTTTTCATCCGAGGGAGGGGGGGTCCCTGTACAGTGTGTGTGGGTCAGTGTGCCCCTTGTTCCTGTACACTGCAAGTGTGTGTCGGTGTGCGCCTTGTCCCTGTACAGTATGTGTGTGTCCCTGGTCCCTGTACAGTATGTGTGTGTGTGTTGGTGTGTCCTTGGGAGGGAAAGCACTAGCACAGAGCTTCCAGACACTATCTCCCTGTCACCCCAGTCACCAACTATCTCCCTGTCACCCCAGCCTTCCCAGTCACGCACTATATTCCTGTCACCCCAGCCTCCACAGTCACCCACAATCTTCATCACCTCTGCCGACCCAGTCATCCACTATCTCACTTTATTTGATTTGATTTAGAATTACCTCCTGTTCATTCACTTTGCATTTTGTTAATTGATAAATATAAAATATTAAGAATTCTATTTTTGAAAGCATTCTCACATGTCAGCACTTTTTGCACAGTACCATATATGGGGTGAAAGTACATGTTTTATTGTTTGGAAAAGTTGTAATTCAATACTATGTGTACAATGAATAACAACACATTGTGAAAATGTTTATTAATTTGTTTTAATGAGATGAAAATCTTAAATTATTTTTAGAAATAAAAAATAAGTGTTTTTTGAAGAAAAAAGGTGTGTTTGTAAAGTTATCCTCTCTTCATCAGCAACCGAATATATAATTTTATTAAATTGAATCTTTAGATAGTTTAATATTAAGACATATTACAATAGGTGCGCTCCACAGAGATACATTTTGTTTCTATTTATTATTGGTCTCTTTCGACGGGGGATCATCTCTGTGTGGAAGCTTGCCCATCAATTAAGGTATAGGTTTGGAGAAATCAATATATGAATTTATAGCTTCTTCCATTTTTAGGGCACGTTAAGGGATTTATTAGTATTTATATATATATATGTATATATAGATCGCTGGCTCCTAGCATGCAGCGGCACTCAGGGAAATAATTCATGGAGATTCCAAACAAACGGTATTTATTCCATGATAGTGCAAAGAAAGATCCGTTGGTATATATATATATATATGTATATATATATATAAATAAAGACAATTGTCTGGCACTCACGCTTGCAGCTGTGACAACAGGTCCGGTGCCTTACCTCTCAATATGAGCATGTAGAGAAACGTGTGGTGGCACTCAGAAAGAACGACAGCGTTGCCTCTGCAGTCGTTCTTTCTGAGTGAAACCACACGTTTCTCTCTCTCTCTCTCTCTCTATATATATATATATATACTGTATATTAGAGATGTGCACCGGAAATTTTTCGGGTTTTGTGTTTTGGTTTTGGATTCGGTTCCGCGGCCGTATTTTGGATTCGGACGCGTTTTGCCAAAACCTCCCTGAAAATTTTTTGTCGGATTCGGGTGTGTTTTGGATTCGGGTGTTTTTTTACAAAAAACCCTCAAAACAGCTTAAATCATAGAATTTGGGGGTCATTTTGATCCCATAGTATTATTAACCTCAATAACCATAATTTCCACTCATTTTCAGTCTATTCTGAACGCCTCACAATATTATTTTTAGTCCTAAAATTTTCACCGAGGTCGCTGGATGGCTAAGCTAAGCAACACAAGTGGCCGACACAAACACCTGGCCCATCTAGGAGTGGCACTGTAGTGTCAGGCAGGATGGCACTTCAAAAAAATAGTCCCCAAACAGCACATGATGCAAAGAAAAGAAGAGGCGCACCAAGGTCGCTGTGTGACTAAGCTAAGCGACACAAGTGGCCGACACAAACACCTGGCCCATCTAGGAGTGGCACTGCAGTGTCAGACAGGATGGCACTTAAAAAAATAGTCCCCAAACAGCACATGATGCAAAGAAAAATGAAAGAAAAAAGAGGTGCAAGATGGAATTGTCCTTGGGCCCTCCCACCCACCCTTATGTTGTATAAAAAGGACATGCACACTTTAACGAACCCATCATTTCAGCGACAGGGTCTGCCACATGACTGTGACTGAAATGACTGGTTGGTTTAGGCCCCCACCAAAAAAGAAGCAATCAATCTCTCCTTGCACAAACTGGCTCTACAGAGGCAAGATGTCCACCTCATCATCATCCTCCGATTCCTCACCCCTTTCACTGTGTACATCCCCCTCCTCACAGATTATTAATTCGTCCCCACTGGAATCCACCATCTCAGATCCCTGTGTACTTTCTGGAGGCAATTGCTGCTGGTGAATGTCTCCACGGAGGAATTGATTATAATTCATTTTGATGAACATCATCGTCTCCACATTTTCTGGAAGTAACCTCGTACGCCGATTGCTGACAAGGTGAGCGGCTGCACTAAACACTCTTTCGGAGTACACACTGGAGGGAGGGCAACTTAGGTAAAATAAAGGCAGTTTGTGCAAGGGCCTCCAAATTGCCTCTTTTTCCTGCCAGTATACGTACGGACTGTCTGACATGCCTACTTGGATGCGGTCACTCATATGGTGACAGAATCATATGCAGTGACAGTAGACGACATGTCAGTAATCGTTGGCACGTCCTTCAGTCCGGACCAGATGTCAGCACTCGCCCCAGACTGCTCTGCATCACCGCCAGCGGGTGGGCTCGGAATTCTTAGCCTTTTCCTCGCACCCCCAGTTGCGGGAGAATGTGAAGGAGGAGCTGTTGACAGGTCACGTTCCGCTTGACTTGACAATTTTCTCACCAGCAGGTCTTTGAACCTCTGCAGACTTGTGTCTGCTGGAAAGAGAGATACAACGTAGTTTTTAAATCTAGGATCGAGCATGGTGGCCAAAATGTAGTGCTCTTATTTCAACAGATTGACCACCCGTGAATCCTGGTTAAGCGAATGAAGGGCTCCATCCACAAGTCCCACATGCCTAGCGGAATCGCTCTGTTTTAGCTCCTCCTTCAATGTCTCCAGCTTCTTCTGCAAAAGCCTGATGAGGGGAATGACCTGACTCAGGCTGGCAGTGTCTGAACTGACTTCACGTGTGGCAAGTTCAAAGGGTTGCAGAACCTTGCACAACGTTGAAATCATTCTCCACTGCGCTTGAGTCAGGTGCATTCCCCCTCCTTTGCCTATATCGTGGGCAGATGTATAGGCTTGAATGGCCTTTTGCTGCTCCTCCATCCTCTGAAGCATTAGGAGGGTTGAATTCCACCTCGTTACCACCTCTTGCTTCAGCTGATGGCAGGGCAGGTTCAGGAGTGTTTTCTGGTGCTCCAGTCTTCGGCACGCGGTGGCTGAATGTCGAAAGTGGCCCGCAATTCTTCGGGCCACCGACAGCATCTCTTGCACGCCCCTGTCGTTTTTTAAATAATTCTGCACCACCAAATTCAATGTATGTGCAAAACATGGTACGTGCTGGAATTTGCCCAGATGTAATACACGCACAATATTGCTGGCGTTGTCCGATGTCACAAATCCCCAGGAGAGTCCAATTGGGGTAAGCCATTCTGCGATGATGTTCCTCAGTTTCCGTAAGAGGTTGTCAGCTGTATGCCTCTTATGGAAAGCGGCGATACAAAAGCGTAGCCTGCCTAGGAACGAGTTGGCGTTTGCGAGATGCTGCTACTGGTGCCGCCGCTGCTGTTCTTGCTGCGGGAGGCAATACATCTACCCAGTGGGCTGTCACAGTCATATAGTCCTGAGCCTGCCCTGCTCCACTTGTCCACATGTCTGTCGTTAAGTGGACATTGGGTACAACTGCATTTTTTAGGACACTGGTGACTCTTTTTCTGACGTCTGTGTACATTTTCAGTATCGCCTGCCTAGAGAAATGGAACCTAGATGGTATTTGGTACCGGGGACACAGTACCTCAATCAAGTCTCTAGTTGCCTGTAAATTAACGGTGAATACCGGAAACACGTTTCTCACCACCCAGGCTGACAAGACCTGAGTTATCCGCTTTGCAGCAGGATGACTGCTGTGATATTTCATCTTCCTCGCAAAGGACTGTTGGACAGTCAATTGCTTACTGGAAGTAGTACAAGTGGTCTTCCGAATTCCCCTCTGGGATGACGATCGACTCCCAGCAGCAACAACAGCAGCGCCAGCAGCAGTAGGCGTTACACTCAAGGATGCATCGGAGGAATCCCAGGCAGGAGAGGACTCGTCATACTTGCCAGTGACATGGCCTGCAGGACTATTGGCTTTCCTGTGTAAGGTGGAAATTGACACTGAGGGAGTTGGTGGTGTGGTTTGCAGGAGCTTGGTTACAAGAGGAAGGGATTTAGTGGTCAGTGGACTGCTTCTGCTGTCATCCAAAGTTTTTGAACTTGTCACTGACTTATGATGAATGCTCTGCAGGTGACGTATAAGGGAGGATGTTCCTAGGTGGTTAACGTCCTTACCCCTACTTATTACAGCTTGACGAAGGCAACACACGGCTTGACACCTGTTGTCCGCATTTGTGTTGAAATAATTCCACACCGAAGAGGTGATTTTTTTTGTATTGACCAGGCATGTCAATGGCCATATTCGTCCCACGGACAACAGGTGTCTCCCCGGGTGCCTGACTTAAACAAACCACCTCACCATCAGAATCCTCCTTGTCAATTTCCTCCCCAGCGCCAGCAACACCCATATCCTCATCCTGGTGTACTTCAACAGTGACATCTTCAATTTGACTATCAGGAACTGGACTGCGGGTGCTCCTTCCAGCACTTGCAGGGGGCGTGCAAATGGTGGAAGGCGCAAGCTCTTCCCGTCCAGTGTTGGGAAGGTCAGGTATCGCAACCGACACAATTGGACTCTCCTTGGGGATTTGTGATTTAGAAGAACGCACAGTTCTTTGCTGTGCTTTTGCCAGCTTAAGTCTTTTTTTTTCTAGCGAGAGGATGAGTGCTTCCATCCTCATGTAACATAGTAACATAGTAACATAGTATCTGAGGTTGAAAAAAGACAATTGTCCATCGAGTTCAACCTATTTGTGGTCTCCTATGCATGATGAATTGACTAAAATTTCTGACTGATGCTGCTGTCAGCCGTTGCATTTTATCCCTAATTATAGTAACTATAATGCATGACTATGCACCATACCCCTGGATATCCTTATCCATTAGGAATTTATCTAACCCATTCTTAAAGGTGTTGACAGATTCCGCCATTACAACTCCCTCGGGCAGGGAATTCCAAACACGTATTGTCCTTACTGTGAAAAAGCCTTTACGCCGTATTGTGCGGAATCTCCTCTCCTCTAACCTGAGCGAGTGTCCACGAGTCCTCTGTTGATCTAATCAAAAACAGGTCCCGCGCAAGCTCTGTGTATTGTCCCCTTATATATTTGTAGATGTTGATCATATCCCCTCTTAGTCTCCGCTTTTCCAATGTAAACATGCCTAGTCTTTCAAGCCTTTCCTTGTATTCCATCGTCTCCATGCCCTTAATTAGTTTGGTCGCCCTCCTCTGTACCTTTTCAAGCTCCAGGATATCCTTTTTGTAGTACGGTGCCCAGAATTGTACACAGTATTCAAGGTGTGGCCTCACTAGTGATTTATATAACGGGAGTATAATACTCTCGTCCCTAGCATCAATACCCCGTTTTATGCATGCTAATATCTTATTAGCCTTCTTTGCTGCAGTCCTACTTTGGGTACTACTGCTTAGCTTGCTATCTATGAGGACACCTAAGTCCTTTTCCAGTACAGAATCCCCTAATTTTACCCCATTTAGTAGGTAGGTGTAATTTTTGTTCTTGTTACCACAGTGCATTACCTTACACTTGTCTGTGTTGAAGCGCATTCTCCATTTGGCTGCCCATGCTTCTAATTTAACTAAGTCGTTCTGAAGAGACTCGGCATCCTCCTCTGTATTTATAGCCTTACACAATTTGGTATCATCTGCAAAAATTGACACCATGCTCTCTAGACCTTCTGTTAGGTCGTTAATGAAAATATTGAAAAATAGCTGTCCTTATACTGAGCCTTTCGGCACACCACTTAGCACTTCAGTCCAAGTTGAAAAAGATCCATTAACCACAACGCGCTGCTCCCTATTATCTAATCAGTTTTTGACCCAAGTGCATATTGTGCTTTCTAGCCCTGATTCTTGTAGCTTGTAGATAAGTCTCATGTGTGGTACAGTATCGAACGCTTTGGCAAAGTCTAAAAAGATTACATCCACGTCTTTACCCTGATCTAGGTTTGCGCTTACTGTTTCATAAAAGCCAAGTAAGTTGGTTTGACAGGATCTGTCCTTCATAAACCCATGTTGATTCCTTTTAATGACCTTATTGGTTTCAAGGAACTTCTGAATACTATCTCTTAGAATACCTTCCAATACTTTCCCCACTATAGATGTAAGACTAACTGGTCTATAATTACCTGGTTCAGCTTTACTTCCCTTTTTGAATATAGGCACTACTTCTGCTATACGCCAGTCTTTGGGAACCATACCTGATATAACTGAATCCTTAAATATCAAAGATAGCGGCTTTGCCAGTTCAGAGTGAAGCTCCATTAGAACCCTTGGATGAATGCCATCGGGCCCTGGTGATTTATTAATCTTTAAATGTTTTAATCGGTCACAGACTACTTCCTCGCTTAAATGAATACCTATCAGTGTCATATTCTCATTATTGAGATTGTGTGTCAGTCCCTGAATTGGGTCCTCTCTAGTGAATACTGTTGAAAAAAACTAATTTAGTGTGTCCGCTATGTCATTATCATTTTTGCTTAAGACTCCCAACTTGTCTTTTAAAGGGCCTATACTCTCCTTCTTTAATCTCTTGCTATTAATGTATTTAAAGAATTTTTTGGGATTCGCTTTGCTTTCCTTTGCTACTAGTTTTTCAGTTTCTACTTTAGCCGCTCTTATTTCCTTTTTGCAAATTTTGTTACATTCCTTATAGTGCTGAAATGACTCTGCTTCCCCGTCAGATTTGTATTTTTTAAATGTTCGCCTTTTCTTGCCCATAAGTTCCTTAATCTTTTTGTTAAGCCACATCGGTTTATGATTTTTATTCCTTTTTTTGCTACTCATAGGAATACATTTGAGTGCATTTTTAGCTAGCAGGAATTTTAGTACCTCCCATTTCTCCGTAGTATTTTTTCCTAAAAACAAACCTTCCCATTCAATATCCCTGAAAAATACTCTCATCTTTTCAAAATTTGCTTTGGTATAGTTTAAAGTCCTAGTTGAGCCAGTATAGGGCTGTTTATAGAAACTGATATTGAATGTGACCATATTGTGGTCGCTGTTTCCTATGGGTTCCCCTACTATAATACCTGATACCAAATCCCCATTGTTTGTTAATACCAGGTCTAAGATTGCATTGTACCTAGTTGGTTCCTCAATTAGTTGGACTAAGTAGTTATCATTAAGTGTGTTTAAAAACATATTGCCCCTAGCAGTATCACATAAGTCGTTTTTCCAGTTTATCTCTGGATAGTTAAAATCTCCCATCACTACTATGTCTCCTACTCCTGCTGCTCTTTCAATTTGCTTTAGTAATAATTCATCATCAGATGCGTTGATACCAGGCGGCCTATAGCATACACCCAATACTAACTTTTTTATTCCTTTTTCCCCGCATGCAATTTCTACCCATAATGTCTCGACAGTGTCTACAGTCCCCTCCTGAATATCTTCCCATATATTAGGTTTCAAAAACGGCTTTACGTAAAGACACACCCCTCCACCCTTTTTATTTAGTCTGTCTCTCCTAAACAGTGCATAGCCCTCTAGATTGACTGTCCAATCATGAGATTCATCCCACCAAGTTTCAGTAATGCCTATAATATCATACTGTTTGCTTGCTGCAAGTATTTCTAGTTCACCCTTTTTACCAGTAATGCTTCTGGCGTTTACATACATACAACTAAGATAAGTATTTTCCCTTGCGTTAGGGACATCTTTCACCTTATGTAGCAAGGATGACCTGTAATCGTCATTGGTTAGTGCTTTGGTAAAATCCCTTTTAGTACCCATGTTAGTAACCTTACCGCCTGCTCTTACCCTCCCCCAAACTTCTCCCCCATTTCGTTTACTACCGCCATCCCCACTATTCTCACTGCATGACCCGTAGTTTCTAGCTAAACCCTCCCCCCAGGCTCCTAGTTTAAAATCTCCTCCAACCTTCTAACCATCCTTCCCCCCAGCACCGCTGCCCCCTCCTCAGTCAGGTGCAATCCGTCACGACAAAAGAGATGGCGCCTGACTGAGAAGTCCGCCCAGTGTTCCAGGAACACAAACCCCTCTTTCCTGCACCAATCCCTAAGCCACACATTTACCTCCCTAATCTCCCTCTGCCTCCCTGGACTAGCGCGTGGAACGGGTAATAATTCCGAGAATATTACCTTAAATGTCCTTGCCTTCAGTTTCTTTCCTAAGTCCCTATAGTCTTTCTTAAGGACATCCCACCTTCCGCTAACTTTGTCATTGGTGCCAACGTGCACCAAGACCGCCGGGTCTTTGCCAGCCCCTCCCAACAATCTATCTACCCGGTGCGCGATGTGCCGTACCCGAGCACCCGGGAGATAACAGACTATACGGCGATCACTGTCCCGGTAGCAGATTGCCCTATCTGCCTTCCTGATGATAGAATCCCCTACCACCACCATCTGACTAGGTACCTCTCTATCTTTTATCCCAACCGCGCCAGAGGGACCGCACCTCTGGATGCTAGAGGGAGCAGTCTCCTCCGGCACCGTCATTTCTTCACTATCATCCTCCGATTCCTCGTCCAATCGGGCAAATTTGTTCGGGTTTGATAGTTCGGAGATGTCGTGCCTCCCCCTCTTTTTCTTCCTTCTAACTGTGACCCAACTGGCTACCTGATCATCATCCTCTTCTACCAGTGACACCTCCCGCAACTCCTCCACCGTTCTGTCTAAACTACGCTCGAGAAGTTGAAGTTGTGAAGCTGAACCACTTGCCATGAACATAGGCCAGGGCCTCAGCCGTTCCTTGCAACTCCGTGTCGTAAATGGCATATTGGCAAGTTTACGCTTCTCATCAGACGCTTTCAATTTTGATTTTTGGGTCATTTTACTGAACTTTTGTTTTTTGGATTTTACATGCTCTCTACTATGACATTGGGCATCGGCCTTGGCAGACGACGTTGATGGCATTTCATCGTCTCGGACATGACTAGTGGTAGCAGCTTCAGCACGAGGTGGAAGTGGATCTTGATCTTTCCCTATTTTAACCTCCACATTTTTGTTCTCCATTTTTTAATGTGTGGAATTATATGCCAGTATCAATAGCAATGGCCTACTACTATATATACTGCGCACAACTGAAATGTACCACAGGTATGGATGGATACTGTAGTATACTTGACGAAACAGAGGTAGGTAGAGCAGTGGCCTTCCGTACCGTACTGCTATATATACTGGTGGTCACTGTCAGCAAACTGCAAAACTAAAATGCACCACAGGTATAGAATCTAGATGGATAGTATACTTGACGACACAGAGGTAGGTAGAGCAGTGGCCTTCCGTACCGTACTGCTATATATACTGGTGGTCACTGTCAGCAAACTGCAAAACTAAAATGCACCACAGGTATAGAATCTAGATGGATAGTATACTTGATGACACAGAGGTAGGTAGAGCAGTGGCCTTCCGTACCGTACTGCTATATATACTGGTGGTCACTGTCAGCAAACTGCAAAACTAAAATGCACCACAGGTATAGAATCTAGATGGATAGTATACTTGACGACACAGAGGTAGGTAGAGCAGTGGCCTTCCGTACCATACTGCTATATATATACTGGTGGTCACTGTCAGCAAACTGCAAAACTAAAATGCACCACAGGTATAGAATCTAGATGTATAGTATACTTGATGACACAGAGGTAGGTAGAGCAGTGGCCTTCCGTACCGTACTGCTATATATACTGGTGGTCACTGTCAGCAAACTGCAAAACTAAAATGCACCACAGGTATAGAATCTAGATGGATAGTATACTTGACGACACAGAGGTAGGTAGAGCAGTGACCTTCTGTACAGTACTGCTATATATACTGGTGGTCACTGTCAGCAAACTGCAAAACTAAAATGCACCACAGGTATAGAATCTAGATGGATAGTATACTTGACGACACAGAGGTAGGTAGAGCAGTGGCCTTCCGTACCGTATTGCTATATATACTGGTGGTCACTGTAAGCAAACTGCAAAACTAAAATGCACCACAGGTATAGAATCTAGATGGATAGTATACTTGATGACACAGAGGTAGGTAGAGCAGTGGCCTTCCGTACCGTACTGCTATATATACTGGTGGTCACTGTCAGCAAACTGCAAAACTAAAATGCACCACAGGTATAGAATCTAGATGGATAGTATACTTGACGACACAGAGGTAGGTAGAGCAGTGGCCTTCCGTACCGTACTGCTATATGTACTGGTGGTCACTGTCAGCAAACTGCAAAACTAAAATGCACCACAGGTATAGAATCTAGATGGATAGTATACTTGACGACACAGAGGTAGGTAGAGCAGTGGCCTTCCGTACCGTACTGCTATATATACTGGTGGTCACTGTCAGCAAACTGCAAAACTAAAATGCACCACAGGTATAGAATCTAGATGGATAGTATACTTGACGACACAGAGGTAGGTAGAGCAGTGGCCTTCCGTACCGTACTGCTATATATACTGGTGGTCACTGTCAGCAAACTGCAAAACTAAAATGCACCACAGGTATAGAATCTAGATGGATAGTATACTTGACGACACAGAGGTAGGTAGAGCAGTGGCCTTCCGTACCGTACTGCTATATATACTGGTGGTCACTGTCAGCAAACTGCAAACTAAAATGCACCACAGGTATAGAATCTAGATGGATAGTATACTTGATGACACAGAGGTAGGTAGAGCAGTGGCCTTCCGTACCGTACTGCTATATAAACTGGTGGTCACTGTAAGCAAACTGCAAAACTAAAATGCACCACAGGTATAGAATCTAGATGGACAGTATACTTGAAGACACAGAGGTAGGTAGAGCAGTGGCCTTCCGTACCGTACTGCTATATATACTGGTGGTCACTGTCAGCAAACTGCAAAACTAAAATGCACCACAGGTATAGAATCTAGAAGGATAGTATACTTTACGACACAGAGGTAGGTAGAGCAGTGGCCTTCCGTACCGTACTGCTATATATACTGGTGGTCACTGGTCAGCAAAACTCTGCACTGTACTCCTCCTATATAATATACTGGTGGTCCCCAGTACCCACAATAAAGCAGTGTGAGCACAGATATATGCAGCACACTGAGCACAGATATGGAGCATTTTTCAGGCAGAGAACGGATAAAACTGGTGGTCACTGATCAGCAAAACTCTGCACTGTACTCCTCATATATAATACAGCTGCTCCCCAGTCCCCACAATTAAGCAATAAGCACAAAAACCAAAGGACGCCAGCCACGTCCTCTCCCTAACATTTCCAATGCACGAGTGAAAATTATATAGAATCCGAATCTCGTGAGAATCCGACAGCGGGATGATGACGTTCGGGCGCGCTCGGATTAACCGAGCCATACGGGAGAATACCAGTATGCCTCGGACCCGTGTAAAATGGGTGAAGTTCGGGGGGGTTCGGTTCCGAGGAACCGAACCCGCTCATCACTACTTTAAACCAATGACATTTGCTCAATTTAAGATATACCATACTGTACAAGCATTCATATGTGTTCTACATAAACTACACAAAAGTTTGACACAGCTACATTGATTTGGTGAATAAATACATATTATAGTATTTTATAAGAAATACCTTATTATAATTAGAGATGAACAGATTTGTTTTCCTGGAAACCAAACCCACCCGAAAATTACTGATTACAAATAGACCCAAATCCCTGCTTGGATCTTCCCGCCATTTTTGGATCCAAAGATGTTGAAAAATGTTTTCTTTTCGGCGTCGGATCTCCATACCTCCCAACATGACCCTTTCCAGGAGGGACAAAATGCTCTGTTCCTGGACTTCTTTCTAAATTTAAGATTGCCCTCACTTGTGTTGAAACAGCTTTGTTGTCATTTAACCTGTTCAAAACAGGTAACAGCAATCCTAAATTATGAGTTAAGTCCGGGAACAGAGCAATTTGTCCCTCCTGGAACTGGTCATATTGGGAGGTATGGATCTTGTGTGTTTTGGATTCCGACACCAACGGGCATTTCAAAAGTATAGAGTTACATCAGATATTGAGGCCACTCTGGGAGAGAGGTGGGAGTTAAAGGGGGGGGGGGGGGGTAGTGAACCTATAAGCATCCCTTCCAGTGAGATGGAAGAAGCAGCAGGGGACTCCGCTGTACAGCCTGAGCTTCAGGTCTCGACTCACCACACTCTGCTGAATGTATGGTGGATGCTGACGCTACCCTCTCCTGTAACTGCATGCTTGGAAGATCTTCTCCTGATGACAGCGACTCCCAGTGCATGTGACAAGGGACTCCCGGTGCAGATGACAGGGGACTTCCAGCATAGGTCACAGTGGACGTCAGTGTCGTCAGTCCATGTTCCTCTGCCCCCAACTATGGTCCTCACTGCTAGGGTCTATATATCATTATCCTGTGCCTGACACCTGCACAAATGTAGTTCAGGATCTTTTCCTGTGCCCTGATCATCCTGACCTGTGTGGATTACACTACAGCTACTGTCCGAGCAATCGCTGGAGATAGAGCAACAGATATCAGTGCCTAGGGAGGGTAGGATGGGACCAGGGCTGGCTGGAGGTGCTGCACACACCTGTCTGTATGCAACGCTAGTGTCTGATCCAGTGGCGGATCCAGGGGGGCACTCGGGCCCGTGCCCCCCTGTCATTTGTGGCCTCCGGCGCCGCACAGGGAGATGACGGGCGCCCACTGAGATTGTGTTACCATCGGGCGCCCGTCTCTCCTCAAGGAAAGCCGGAGGCAGGAGCTCAGTACTGAGCTCCTGCCCCTGGCGCTGTCACTGTGCGGCGTGCGCTATGGGAGAGACGTCAGTCATGACGTCTCTCTCATAGTGCTGAGGAGAGGATGCCAAGAGAGGAGTACTGCAGCGGTCTGGAAGCAGGAACGGGGCTCGGTAAGTATGATTTCATTTTTTTCTTCCTTAGTGCAGCGGGGGCGCAAACTACGGGGGGACATTACTACTGGGGGGGCATCAACAAGGGGCATTACTACTGGGGGGGGGGCATTACAACTGGGGGCATTATTACTGGGGGCATCTACTGGGGGCACTACTGGGGGGTCATCTATTGGGGGCATTACTACTGGGGGACATTTTTACTGGGGGGCATCTACTGGGGGACATTATTACTGGTGGCATCTACTGGGTGTATTACAACTGGGGGCATAATTACTGGGGGGCATCTACTGGGGGGTTATCTATTGGGGGCAAACTCCTAAGGGACATTACTACTGGGGGCAAACTACTGGAGGACATTATTACTGGGGGCATCTACTGGGGGCTAACTACTAGGGGACATTATTACTGGGGGCATCTACTGGGGGACATTATTACTGGGGGCCAACTACAAAGGGGCTAACTACTGGGGGCAAACTACAGGAGGGCATTACTACTGGCGGTGTAACTACAGGGGCATTACTACTGGCAGCGTAACTACAGGGGCATTACGACTTGGGGGCTAAACTACAGGGGGGGCAAACTACTGGGGGCATAACTACAGGGGCCAAACTACTGGGGGATAACTACAGGGGCCAAACTACTGGGGGCATTACTACTGAGGGCAAAACTACAAGGGGGGCATAACTACATGGGGCTAAACTACAATGGGGCAAACTACAGGGGGGCATTACTACTGGTGGCTAAACTACAAGCAGGCAATCTACTGGGGGCATTACTACTGGGAGGCTAAACTAAAGGGAAGGTAAACTACTGGGGTCATAACTGCAGGGGCATTACCACTGGGAGCATAACTACTAGGGCACTAAATGACTGGGGGCATTACTATAGGCAACATTACTACTGGGGGCAATACGGGCATTGCAATTGCATAAGGAGCACCACTACTATGGGGTCTATATAAGGGGCACTACCAGAACAGTGGACATTGCATAATGGGGGTAATTCCGAGTTGTTCGCTCGTTATTTTTTTGTCGCAACGGAGCGAATAGTCGCTAATGCACAATGTCCGCAGTGCGACTGCGCCAAGTAAATTTGCTATGCAGTTAGGAATTTTACTCACGGCATTACAAGGTTTTTTCTTCGTTCTGGTGATCGTAATGTGATTGACAGGAAGTGGGTGTTTCTGGGCGGAAACAGGCCGTTTTATGGGAGTGTGTGAAAAAACGCTACAGTTTCTGGGAAAAACGCGGGAGTGGCTGGAGAAACGGAGGAGTGTCTGGGCGAACGCTGGGTGTGTTTGTGACGTCAAACCAGGAACGACAAGCACTGAACTGATCGCAGATGCCGAGTAAGTTTGAAGCTACTCAGAAACTGCTAAGAAGTGTCTTCGCAATTTTGCTAATCTTTCGTTAGCAATTTTGATAAGCTAAGATTCACTCCCAGTAGGCGGCGGCTTAGCGTGTGCAAAGCTGCTAAAAGCAGCTTGCGAGCGAACAACTCGGAATGACCACCAATGAGCGCTACAACTGTGGGCATTGTATAAGAAGCGCCACCTCACATGCACCGAAGCCGCACGCAAATGTACTTGCCCCTGCCATGGTGCCCCCCCTATCATTTTCATCTGGATCTGCCCCTGGTCTGATCTGTATGGCATGTTACCTGATCTATATATTGCTGCTACTGTGAGATGTTGCTGGTGCCCAGACTACTACTGACCCTCCTTTCCTCCTGCATTATTGCCACTGGGACAATAGGTGTAGTAGTTATACTATGTAGCAAAATGCATGCAGAGGAAATAGCTGGTATTATATGACCACCTGGCTGTAGCAGATTTCTAGGTGTTATTAATAAGCCACTTTAATTGTGTTGATGTTTGGATATAAAAAAGAATTAAACAAATCTACAGTATTTAGGATAAAGCCTTACTTACTGTCACTTATAAGGATATTAAAGTCAAGTGATAATATAAAGCTACAAAGCAAAGTACAGTATGTTCACAAAGGGCCATGGAAATGCCAGGTGGCTTTTAGTATTGGTCATAATGTAGTCTACCCCAGGAGTGCAGCATTATTAATTGTATCTTGCACTTTTGTAGTAAACTCTTAAGTATTGACCTTCTGATTTTATAGTAATGAAGTAAAAACTGGTGCTTTATACTAATGTTATTTAATGGGGATATGCACATACCTCCCAACTTTGGGGTCCTTCAGACCCGATCACACGCTGCACTTCTTCGCAGCCGTGCAATTGGGTCGGAAATGCGCATGCGTGGCGGCCGCATTGCGCAGGCGCGTCGTTGATGGCGATGGGCAGCGACGCCGTGAATTAAGAAAGCAAAGAAAGCGGTCGCAGTGGCGACCGCAAGAAGATTGACAGGAGGATGGCTTCCCGGGGGTGCCAGGTCTCAGGGGCCAGTAGTGCCAGGTCTCAGGGGGCAGCAGGGCCATGTCTCAGGGGGGTAGTAGTGTAAGGTCTCAGCAGGCAGCAGTGTCAGGACTCAGGAGGCAGAGCAGGTCTTCTATGTGTAATAACAATCAGATCGGGCAAGCCCATTAGGCAAAGTACGCATTGGCGTATGGTGGTGCTAGGCCTCCCCACTGACCGAATGAAGGTGCTACTCCAGGGACACAAGAAGTACTTTTTCATCCGAGGAAGGGGGGGTCCCTGTACAGTGTGTGTGGGTCAGTGTGCCCCTGGTCCCTGTACACTGCGTGTGTGTGTCAGTGTGCGCCTTGTCCCTGTACAGTATGTGTGTGTCCCTGGTCCCTGTACAGTATGTGTGTGTGTGTGTGTGTCGGTGTGTCCTTGGGAGGGAAAGCACTAGCACAGAGCTTCCAGACACTATCTCCCTGTCACCCCAGTCACCAACTATCTCCCTGTCACCCCAGCCTTCCCAGTCACCCATTATATTCCTGTCACCCCAGCCTCCACAGTCACCCACTATCTTCATCACCTCTCCCGACCCAGTCATCCACTATCTCACTGTACCCTTAGGGGTACTATTGTGTCGTCACACCCCTTCCTTGTGAGACCACACCCCTTTTAACATTTGAATCTATCAAGTGGCACCAAAGTCTGATTTCGCTTATCAAAAAAATTAATCTCGGGCCAGCCCTGCAAATAGCCATACTTTTGATGTGGAGATAAGGCCAAGCGACTCAACTATGCATCATAGGAACTGGGGTGCAGAAAAAATGTAGCAGGTGCTCTGGACTGAGGATTCAAAATTTTAAATATTTAAGTGTAACAGAAGTCAGTTTGCTGAAGGGCTGGAGAGTGGTAAGTGGTAAGATAATGAGTGTCTGCAGACAACAGTGAAGCATGGTGGAGGTTTCGGGTTGGAAATGCGCATGCTTGGCGGCCACATTGCACAGGCGCATCGTTGACGGCGATGGGCAGCGATGCCACGAATAAAGAAAGCGGTCTCAGCAGTGACCACAAGAAGATTGACAGGAGGAAGGCTTTCCGGGGCATCAACTGACCATTTTCTGGGAGTAGTGCGGCGAACGCAGGTGTGTCCAGGCGTTTGGAGGGCGGATGTCTGACGTCAATTCCGGGACCTGCATCGCTGGATCGATCGCACAGGGTAAGTAACTCTTACCCTGGTCTACTGCTACACAAAACTTTTTTTGCATAGCAGGGCTGCACAAGCATTCGCAGCCTTGCTATGCAAAAAAGCCCTCCCCCATAGGTGGCGTCTAGTTGATCTCACAGGAAGCAAAAAGTTGCTACGTGCAATCAACTCGAAATGACCCCCTTTGTCCATACGTGAAGAGGGACACACGCGCGGCTCCCGAAAAGGGGCGTGGTCTAAGAAAAAGGGGCATGGCTTCACGGGAAGGCCCGCGATCACGAGCCACGCCCCGATTTTTGTCACTGAGGGAGCATGCCCAGCGCTCCATGAGCCACTTGCATGCCCCCTCTCCTCCTGTCTCCACTGAATAGACACTGTGCACATGCACACAGCGTCTATTCACCACTGCTCTGCTAAGCAAGAGTGCAAGAGCTTCCCAACTGCCCCTCCACACTGCGGGACACTGCATCCCGCGGGTGGTACAGCGTGACTGTCCCGCGAAAACCGGGACCGTTGGGAGGTATTGCGTGCATAAGCTATTTATGTTTTTAATAGGCTATTACTGTAATTAGCACCATGGGTAGTTTGCTCACAACAGGGCATGGGTGTTAAGTTCAAATCTGATTTGATCTACCACAAATGTCAGTACCTGATTTTACACTTAAATAGAATGTTTTTCCTTGATTTAAGACTGCAATAGTCTACCAGAGCAGCTAACCACACAGCCTATAGATGTTACAAGAAAGTTCAGAATATCTTACTGTTTCCATTCCAAATACCACTTGGAGAAACAGGACATGCCCAAATCATGATATCTTTGTACACATGGCCCCCATACATATTATGTTTCCATTAGTTTATGGGATACTTTTATGCTAGTAGTATCAATATAGTTGTCTGTATTTATTGAGAAAGGTACAGTGCATGTCTCCCCTCCCCATCCCACAAGGTAAGGCTGAGGGAGGATGTGCTTATTCTAAACAACAGTGACTCCTTCGTTCCTATAACACTTTATACTTTTCAGCATTGCACATACTGTTTCAGTGTGGTTTACTGTAGTAACATAGTTTCTGAGGTTGAAAAAAAAACAATTTGTCCATCGAGTTCAACCTATTTGTGATCTCCTACGTTGTATTATTTTTAGGACTAATCAAGGGGTCTATTTATTTATTAACATTATTTTTACTACAATAATGTGAAAAAGGGTATTTTCACACCTTCTTCACATTATTTTAGTATCACCTGAATGTATTAAAGGGCATTTGGAGCAGTTTTCATGAAAAACTGCTCCAAACCCTTTAATTCACTTTTTTTTAGTAGGCCACACCGCATTCCCCATACTTATAAGGGGAAATGTGATGTGGCCAAATTTACTAAAAACAAATGTGAAATAATACCGCAGAGTGCTCTGTGATAATCTTGCCAGCTCAGGCTGGCGAGATCACAGGGCAGCACTGCAATAGGGAGGCATTTACCCAGCTTTCTCTGCCCCTGGCAGAGAAAGATCAGCGGGACCCTGCTCCAGTGATCAGCTATGTGTTTCCGATGGACACACAAGCTGATCAAAGTGTAAAAAGTAAAAAAGAAACGAAAACCATACTCACCTGTCAAGGGAGCCTGTGTTCGCTGCTCCGGTGAGCGCTGGCAGGCGCAGGGTCCTGAATGTGCTGCAATGTGACCCTGGTGCAGTAAAGTGATGCTGAGGCAGCGCACTTTACAGCACCGGGCAGAGGCAGAACTCTGGGAGGCAACGGAGTCAGCTGCCGCCGGGCTCCTGCTTTGAAGGGGGGCACCTCTCCTCCTGTTCCATGTGTTCAGCGACATTAATCAATTAAATTAATTGACAGCAGCTGGAATCTCTTCCGTAGCCAACTTCCCCACTAGTCACTACACCTTACAAATCACACCCTCTTTATTATAGATACACTGGAAGCAGACACCTTACTGATGAAGCTATTTGCTGCTATAAAGGAAACATGAGAATTCTAACTATATGAAGTTATTTCTCTGACAATTACAAGTAACTTCATATAGTTAGAATTCTCATACTTCCCATGCAAGAGCAAATATATCCATCAGTAAGGTGCATGCTACCAGTATTAAAGGTTGTGGGTTTGAATCCTGGATATGACACTTGCAAATTAATTGTCAGAGAAATAATCAGCATTGAGTGACTGAGCAGATCTAGTGGTTGGACCCCTACATAGATCTGCCTAGTTGCAACGGTTTTGTAGTAGCTTCATATAGTTAGAATTAGAGATGAGCGGGTTCGGTTTTACTCGGTGTTAATCGGATCTCAAAACTGCATCTTATTGGCTCACGGATTATATATAGAGGGGGTCACCAATATTTTTCTTGCCTCCGGACAACTGGGATAAACTTACGCCACTGGCACCGGGGGTCACCGCAACGCACAGGATCCGGCGCCGGGCAGCTGAGCAGGAGAAGCGCGGACCGGCTCCCTGGACTGGTAAGTATATTGATCTGCTGCGGGGCTTCTGCGCTGTGCAGGGGTAGTTGGGAGGGGGGGGGGGGGCGACCGGGCAGCAGCGGTAGTGGCGATGTCTGTGGGGGTGGTGCATGCGCAGCAGGACATCTGGGTAAAAATACCCCGATGATGCTGCTGAGTGTCATTACAGGGACAGAGTTTGACCGCAAGCTCTGTCCCTGCATGCGATAATTGATACATCCCTGCAATGTAATCAAGTATCGCAGTGCGAGTTTGGGCAATTTCATCACCTGTCATCCGCATCCTGGATGCGGATGGTGATAAATAGGCTCCTTAATCTGTTGTGAATGTCACCCTTTTTTTTATTCCTCTTTTGTTAACTACAGTGCTTGATCTACCCACCATAACCCTGTATATCTTTATCCATTAGGAATTTATCTAGCCCATTCTTAAAAGTATTGACTGAGTCTGCCATGACTACTTACTCAGGCAATACAACAAAGAAAAAGGATGTAACTCAGCGCTCAGTCCTGTTCCAACATAAATGTCCAATATGTAGAGGTATCTTCTGTATATCACAAAACCACTGATGGACGGTGTGTCAATGTTCAATCGTCAGTCCATAATGTTCTCCATGATGATAAATGAACCTCAGAATAAACCAAATGGAAACAGCAATGTGTAGTATGTCCACATAAAAATGAATAAAGGTCTCAACGAAACACCCCTTAGCAAAACTGGGATTAAAGGTTGACGTCAACCTTTAATCCCAGTTTTGCTAAGGGGTGTTTCGTTGAGACCTTTAATAAGATCGTTACGGAGGAAATCAGGAATCTAAAGAACAATCTCCCAGAGTTTAAACACAATCTGAGTCGAGGTGAGAGAGAGGCCCTGAATAATTTACGTGACAACGATGACATCATAATTAAACCCGCAGACAAGGGCGGTGGGGTGGTGGTCTTAAATAAAACACAATATGTGAATGAGGTACAACGACAGTTAAAAGATGGTAATACATATAGAAGGCTACGGGGTGACCCTTCCACCAGGGTGTTTTCCATTATGAAAACATTTGTGAAAAAATTCCAAGATATGGGTGTTATTAATACAGAGACTGAACAATTTCTGCTTAATGGCGAGTTTTCTATACCAGTCTTGTATTTATTACCTAAGATTCATAAAAGTGAGACCAATCCACCCGGACGGCCCATAATTGCAGGGACTAATTCCATTACATCTAATTTGTCATTTTTTATTGATCATCACCTTCAACCTTTAGTAATAAAAGGCAAATCCCATTTAAAAGACACCAAAGATATTCTCAATAAATTAAATACAATAGAGAATGTCGAGGGGTGTTATCTAGTTACAGGGGATGTTGCATCCTTATACACCATCATAAATCATAAGGATGGTGTGGAAGCCATCAAAAGATCATTAAATAATAGTAATATAGAAGAAGGTCTACACAATATGGTTGTGGAGGGTATTGAACTCATTTTAAGTAATAATTATTTTTGTTTTGATGGCATTTTTTATAACCAGGACGTCGGCACCGCCATGGGTACCAGGTTCGCCGCCAGTTATGCCAACATTTTCATGACCGATTGGGAAGAGTCACATGTCTGGCATGGTCATGACTGGGGAGCGAACCTGGCCCACTGGTGGCAGTATATAGACGACGTTATGTTTATTTGGAAAGGGGACCTCAGGTCTCTAGAGGAATTCTGCAAACATCTAAATAATAACGAACTAAACATAAAACTCACTTTTTCCATTAGTTTAGAAACAGTGAACTTTTTAGACCTTAATATTATGATTAGAGAAGGAAAAATAGAAACAACCACCTATTTTAAACCGACTGACTCTAACACGTATATACATTCTTCTAGTAATCATCTGCCAAGGTGGCTTCATAATGTCCCGAAGGGTCAGCTCACAAGGTTACGAAGAAATTGTAGCAAGGTAGAAGATTTTAAAAAAGAAGCCCACCATTTAAAACATCGTTTTATAAATAAGGGATATGATCCCAAGAAAATTGACAGTTCAATTCATGAATTATCCACTATAGACAGAAAGGGGGTTCTACAAACTAATGAAAATAAAAAAGAAAAGAGAAAAAATCCGTACGTATTGGCTTTTAACACAAAATTTAATAGCCAACATAAATCAGTAGAATCTATCTTTCATAAGAATTGGCATATTCTACTTAAAGATCCCCTTTTGTCCACTTTATTGCCTGAACGTCCCCAGTTCATCTATAGGAAAGCGGATAACATTAAAAATAGAGTGGTCACTAGTGCATTTTCCAATAAAAAGGGAGGTATGCACACCCGTCAAAAGGGTTTCCATAAATGCCATGATTGTAGCATGTGTAAAGCATGCACTGATGATGAGAAAAAAACATCTAGTTTCAATCATGAGGGCACTGTATATCAAATTAAACCGTTTATTACCTGTATTTCCAAATATTGCGTATATGCCATTAGGTGTACTTGTGATAAGTTATATGTTGGTAAAACCACCAGAAAACTTGGGGTACGCTGGTCCGAACATATACGTAACATAAAAAAAGGGAACGAAAATCACCCATTTTCTTTGCACTTTAAGAACGTTCACAACTGTTCAGTAAAGCATACTAAAAACTTCTGGGGTATTGACCAGGTAAAGGATAATTGGAGGAATCATAACAAGGATTCAGCCTTGGCAAAAAAAGAGATGAGGTGGATATATGATCTGAATACATTGACACCTAAGGGACTTAACCATGAATTTGTATTGAAATGGTTCTTGTAGTTCCACAGTGTTTATATTGCCTCTTACTATATTTTATATTACTCTTTTTTTAGTTTCATTATTCTTTTTTAGTTACATTGGGGCTCTTTTGTAGTTCCACAGTATTTATACTTCTTTTTAGGTTCATTGGGGCTCTTTTGGGCTAAGATCAGGTGCCTAGAAGGGTTAATTCACTTGCTTTCCCCCTCTTATTCATTTAAAGTCCGCTAGGAGTTTCAGATAATCCAACTCCTCCAATGAGTGATGCATGTGGTTGGCAAAATGTAAGGACAGTGGAGGGCGGAAGTGACGTATCGGGTTTTGGCCGAGGAGTTCTCTCTATATTACTATATATATTATTATTCTTACATGGTAAGGGGATATATATAACGTATTAATAGCACTGTCATTTCCATTTAGCACATTATAGCCAGTCCACCAAATCCAGTAATGCATGTGCATAAGGATACATGGATCCGGCAATGGTTGGCAGGAACGAATATGCCGGTGGTTGGCGGAAGTCACCTAGCCGAGTTTCAACCTTAAATACATTAACCCTTGTACTATTTTAACATATCAATATTTTATTGTTCATCCACCTGGTATTTATGTACACCATTGTTGTAACTTTCCAACTTCAAGTTTTGCATTTGGTTTCTCTTTCACGTCTTGCATCCGGCTGTGGTTGGCTGGTTGGCGGAAGTGAAGAGAAACAGGAAACGGACGGCCTCGTGTTTGCGGCGTCCGGAAATAGTCATACATAGAGTTAGGGATAAAAGTAGCCATACTCAGTAGCGCTCCTCCACCTTGAAAAAGACTCAACAGTCGAAACATGTTGGTCCAGGAGTGCTACTGATCACCTTTTGCAGTGGGAACAGACAGTTTGGGCATTTCCTGTTGGGCAATTCGCGGCCGGCATTGCCTTTCAGGTACACAAATTTTTTTTCCATCTACCATCTGTTATTCCCTTGTTTTTATATATTTTGGAATAAATTTTATGGATTTTAAGAGTGCCCTTTTGGTTTCTTTTGGGTCACTATATGCGCATTGAGGGTCCAGTGTACCCCACACTGTCCCTATTAGAAATTTGGAGGACACGGATAAAGAAACCGTTATATGAGGATAATAATTCTGTGCTATGTGAGTACGGTACGTCCCGCTCTAGGGGAACAACATTTGAAGGTGTGGTGGGGTCGGCTTTTTCTACACATTTGAATACTGGTGGCTAAAAGATACCTTTATGAGAGTACATCCACTGTGTGTTATGTGAGTACGGTACGTCCTATCATTGGGAGTTCTGTGTAAAGGGGTGTACGGTATATACATCCACGCCTCTGGTCACTGGTGGCTAAAGATACCTTTATGGGAGTTATTCACCTTTATAAAGTGTACGTTTTGGTACGCAGACCCTCTCATCTCGTTTACACTTTCACACGGGTGTTATTCATTTTTATGTGGACATACTACACATTGCTGTTTCCATTTGGTTTATTCTGAGGTTCATTTATCATCATGGAGAACATTATGGACTGACGATTGAACATTGACACACCGTCCATCAGTGGTTTTGTGATATACAGAAGATACCTCTACATATTGGACATTTATGTTGGAACAGGACTGAGCGCTGAGTTACATCCTTTTTCTTTGTTGTATTGCTTCCATATAGGGAATTGGTGGTTCCTTTGTTTGTAGCCTGCTGCACAAGTTTTGTTTGCGCCTTGGGACAGTTCAATTTTCCATTTTCTTACTTACTCAGGCAGGGAATTCCAAACACGTATTGTCCATACTGCGAAGAAACCTTTTTCCCTCTGTGTGCGAAATCTCCTCTCCTCTAACTTAAGCGGATGTCCACGTGTCCTCTGTGTAAATCTTATCAAAAACAGATTCTCCGCAAGCTCTGTGTATGGGCGGTCATTCTAATTTCATCACTAGCTGCATTTGCTTGCAGCGCAGCGATCAGGCTAAAAAATGGCAGTTCTGCGCATGCGTATGCTGCGCAATGCACACGCGCGACGTACTATTACAACGAACTATGCAGTTTTGCAAAGGGTTTAGCAATGAATTTCAGTCGCACTAGTTGCCGCAGAGTGATTGACATGAAGTGGGCGTTTCTGGGTGGCAACTGATCGTTTTCAGGGAGTGTTCGGAAAAACGCAGGCATGCCTGGGAAAACGCAGAGTGGCTGGGTGAACGCTGGGCGGGTGTGTGACATCAAATCCGGAACTGAATAGTCTGAAGTGATCGCAAGTGCTGAGTAGGTTTTGAGCTACTCTGAAACTACACAAAAAAAAATTGCAGGCGCTCTGTGATACAACCATTGGCGCTCTGTGATACAACCATTCGCACTTCTGCTAAGCTAAAATACATTCCAGTGGGCGGTGGCATAGCGTTTGCATGGCTGCTAAAAACTGCTAGCGATCGATCGACTCAGAATGACCCCCATTGTACCCTTACATATTTGTTAATCATGTCCCTTCTTAATCTCCTCTTTTCCAGTGTAAACATGCCTAGCCTAGCAAGCCTTTCCTCATATTCCATTCCAAATTAGTATTTTTGCTTTTGGTATTAGTAACTAGTTAGTTTAAGATCTCGCACATGCGTGCACCGCCGCGCGCATGCGCAGAAGTGCAGAAATCAGCAAAAAGTGATTTCTGCGGGGGCTAGCTGAATTAGCCCCAACATACACTACTGTGCGTTGTAAAGTGCAGTGTGTTTCTGTGGCTGCTCTGTTGCTTAGTAATCAAGGGGTAATTCAGACCTGATCGCTGCTTTGCGTTTTTGCACAGCGGGCGATCAGGTACTAACTGCGCATGCGTATGCACCGCAATGCGCATACGTGTTGGAAAACAACAAAGGGCATTGCCGGTCAGTGACGGGGTGGTGCAAAAAATCCGATCGCATGGGCGTTTGCAAGGTGATTGACAGGAGGAAGCCATTTGAGGGTGGTAACTGACCGTTTATTTGGAGTGTCCGGAAAAACGCAGGCGTGTCCAAGCGTTTTAAGGGAGGGTGTCTGACGTCAGCTCTGGCCCCGATCAGCCTGTTCTCATTGCACTGGAGTAAGTCCTGGGCTGTGCAGAGACTGCACAAAGTAAATTTTTGCAGCTCGGCGTACACATGGGATCCCACACTTGTGCGGTGACTTTACACTCCCCCTGGAGGTGGCGACTAACTGAATGCAGGACAACAAAGTTAGCAGCCCGGCGATCAGGTCAAAGTTAGCAGCCTTTGGCTAATATTTGTGAAAATAATATAATGAAATTTACTGGAAATTACTGGAAATTAATGTTATTTAGGTTAATAATACTGTAGAAACAAAAAAAGCCCAAATTATGTGATTTTAACTGTTTAAAAAAAATTACAGCTAATTATAATATTCAGTTACTCATGTCCATGCATTAAGAATTACACAGTAACATAGAAACATAGAATTTGACGGCAGATAAGAACCACTTGGCCCATCTAGTCTGCCCCTTTTTTTTATCCTTTAGGCAATCTCAACCCTGTTTGAACCTTAATTTTTTGTAAGGATATTCATATGCCTATCTCAAGCATGTTTAAATTGCTCTACAGTCTTAGCCTCTACCACCACTGATGGGAGGCTATTCCACTTATCCACTACCCTTTCTGTAAAGTAATTTTTCCTTAAATTTCCCCTGAACCTCCCCCCTCCAATCTCAGTGTATGTCCTCGAGTTCTAATACTTATCTTCTTTTGAAGAATGTTTCCCTCCTGAACTTTAAAACCCTAGATATATTTGAAAGTTTCTTTCATGTTCCCCCTTTCCCTTCTCTCTTCCAAACTATACATGTTAAGATCTTTTAGCCTTTCCGGGTAAGTTTTGTGATGTAGGCCATGCACCATCTTAGTTGCCCTTCTTTGTACACGCTCTAATGTATTTATATCCTTCTGGAGATATGGTCTCCAGAACTGGGCACAGTATTCCAGATGGCGCCGCACCAATGACCTATACAGTGATATTATCACTTCTTTTTTCCTGCTACTGATTCCTCTCCCTATGCAACCAAGCATCTGACTTGCCTTTTGCATTGCTTTTCTGCCTTCAAGTCACTTGAAACAGTGACTCCTAAATCCCTTTCCTCCTCAGCAGTTTCCATTATAGAACCCTTGATACTATATTTAGCCTTTGGGTTTCTGCAGTAGTAGAAGAGATTTTAGCTACTAATAACTATTACTTAGTATATCACCATTTGTTACAGTCTTTATTCAGGTTGGATTTGCTACTTGAAGATAATGTTATTGCATCTTTGTAGTAATAACGCATTGGCACCCAAATGTTACGATTAGTGATTTTCTTCAGACAACTGTTATTTGATAACCGAATCATATTTTTAAATCTTTGTGCTGTTTGTTGTCCTGTTAAGCTTTGTTTTGCATTACATTTTGCTGTGTATCACATCTGGGAGGCTTTGTAGCATTACTTAATGTATATACAATAAAATGTGATTTTAGCAACTATATTATTTCTGTTGACCCAGAAATATATATATATTTTTTTTAATACTTTGGTCTTTATACATTTTTTATTACACAGATTTTGCAAACAAAATCCTCTTTGTGGTTATATCCATGTTAAGTTGTTAGTTGTAACGGAGATGTTGTCAAGATGTTGGTATTCGGCATCTTGGCAGTTGGAATGCCAGCATCCTGAAACTGCTCAGAATGCCAGCAGCGTCATCCGACATGGATAGCAATGCCAGCACTGGGATACCGAATGCTGTAATCCCGATCAAGCCAATTATCCACTGGTAAACCGTGTGTGGGGTTAGGGTTAGACCCCCTGGTGGCGGTTAGGGTTAGGTTGTGGGGTAGGGAGGGTTAGGGTTAGACACCACTGGAGAGGGTTAGGGTTAGGCTGTGAAGGGGGGGGGGGGGGGCGGTTAGGGTCAGGTAGTGGGAAAGGTGGGATAGGGTTTGGGGGGGATCAGGGTTAGGTTAGCGTTTAGACAGCTGTCGGCATTTTATTCTCAAGGATGCCACTGTCGGTATCTTGACAGCCAGCATCCCGAGGGTGGGATATCATATGTATTCTTTATAACATTATTATTGCATATGATGGAGCCTCAGCAGACAGTCGGCATACAGTTGACGGAGAGTATTCCATGTCAAATTTATTCCATAGACATTAAGAAAGTAACTAGAAAAATACACATTTCCATAAAATGACTTCCACGCACATTTTGCTAAAACTTTGCTCTGTACAAATGCAGAAATGCAAAAAATATAAAGGACAGAGAAGAGAACGTAGAGCCGCCCACCAGCTGCATTAGAAAAACAGCCAAATAAATTAAAATGTACATAAAAGATGACAGCTATAAGATGGATATGGCATGAAGCCAGAATGTTCTGGAAAGAGTCACTGTAAAATGGGAGTAGTGTCATTATCTTTGGATCCACCCAAAGTCTAGAATGGAATTATGAAGAAAAGAAAAACTGTATCCAAAAGCTGGTTAATTAAGCCTGTAGATTGAAGAAGTCATGCAGTGATTTAGATTCCCAGCCCCTGCAAGCTGCCAGAGCTGTAATCTTTATTGCAGTACGCAGGCATAAAACTGTCAAGCAGAGTGCCTAGAGCAGCCCAGAGTAAAGTGACCTTGCTGATATCCTGAGTGGATATCTTTAATATTTCAACTCATATTTGTGTGTTTTGTTCCTCAGTCATTTGTCACTGGGTTTTCTTTTGTCTATTATTCACTCAGATATTTAGTTTGCCGCATCACTTTTATTTTAGGCCACATTTGTCATCTTCATGTAGCCAGAGGGTCCTCCATGGCTGTACTTTGAGTTATTATACATAGTAATTCATAAGAGAGGCACATAAAGCAGTGCGTATTACACTATTTGAATCACCCATATAAGTTTAATTCTTCCCACTGTCATTTAGGCAAACATGGAAAAATGACACATTTATAACTGGAAAATAATGTAGTGAGATATAAGATGCTAGAAGTACTAAAAATAGAACGTAGAACTAGAAACTCTTCCTGGTCGGGATAGCATTTATGGAAAAAACAAATGGGTCCTGCTGCACTTAGGGCCTAATTCAAGGTTGATCGCAAAAGCAAAATCTTTCTCTAATGGGCAAAACCATGTGCACTGCAGGTGGGGCAGATATAACATATGCAGAGAGAGTTAGATTTGGGTGGGGTGTGTTCAAACTGAAATCTAAATTGCAGTGTAAAAATAAAGCAGCTAGTATTTACCCTGCACAGAAACAAAATAACCCATCCAAAAAAACTCTCTCTGCACGTGTTACATCTGCCCCACCTGCAGTGCACATGGTTTTGCCCATTAGAGGAAGATTTTGCTTTTGCAATCAACCTTGAATTAGGCCCTTAGTAAACAGACTTGACAGCAATTATACAATAAAGCGGATTCTACCCAAAATTCTTACAGTTGTAGTAATAGATATGTTATGCTAGTATATTTTAACTTGTGACACTCATTCTCTTTGTGGTGCTCATCAATTAGAGCCGTTTCCTCAACCCACTACATTTTCACAGCCTCTAAGGCCGGGTACATATAAGAGTGATGTATTCCTGGCCAATATGCTGGCCGACGGGCCGACATATCATGCCATCTGTACACACTGCATGATGCAGTGGTACAACTGCATAATCTAATATGCCATGCTGCATCTGGCAGCATGGCATCATTAACGATATCTTCTGGTTGGCCATGCAGCATGGGCAACCAGAAGATATAATTAATGACAGGTGCTATTGCGCAATCGTGGGTACACACTAGACTATGTAAACATCCAGACATCATCCTAGTGTGTACCCAGCCTAAGGGTTAAACACTTACGGACAGATGTACTAAGACTTGGAGAGTGATAAAGTGGAGATAAAAGGGCCCATTTATCGAGTGATAAAACTCAATATGGATGATAAAACTCATTGCGTATGATAACTGGTGCTCCAGCCAATCAGCTCATAACTGTCATTTTTCAAACACATAAAATTTAGGAGCTGAACACATGACAGTTGGGGGCTGATTGGCTGGAGAACCATTTGCCATATGTAACAAGTTTTATCATTCACAACAAGTTTTATCACTCATTGATAAATGAGCCCCAAACTACCAATCAACCAGCTCCTAACTGTCATTTTTCAAATACAGACTATGACATGTCAGTTAGGAGCTGATTGGCTGCTACTTTCTCTAATATTTATTTATTTATTTCCAAAGCTTAGTACATCTGCCCCCTATGGGTAAATTTATCCTGCCACTATAGCTCATTCTGCTTTGCCTCTCATTAGGGTGAAGCAGGAATCAATTACACCAAGATATATTAACATCTGCCCCCGCCCCCCCCCCCGCCCCCGGAGACGAGTAGAGAAAACTCACCCCTCTGGTGATCCATGAAAGACCCACAGCACATGAACCTACTGCTGATATGCTGTGTCTTGCCTCCTGCCTTGCACCACTGGCTGCGCCCGCATGGTAGCACCACCCAATATATATGTAATTAGAGTGTGCAGTCCAGGATCCCCCTCCCCCATATATTCAATATTGTGTAAACAGTAAACATGAAGGCTGGACTCCTTCAGCTTTGAGTAGCACCCCTCCCAACTGCCCTGATTGATTTTAACTAGCATGGGTCTCTGGTACTCACAGACTGAATATTGAAACTAAATGTCCAATGAAGATAATCCCTACAAATGTGTATAATTTGTCAGTTGTGGGGATGGTTTCGGGGCACTGGGCCCCAGGGATGGTGTGGCTGGGTTGTCTTGGGGTGGCACGTTATCACATTTAATTTAGCACTTTTAAATACTCTGTATATATTTTTTTTACTAATACTACACTTTTCTTAATTTTTATTTTTGTCCAACACCTTCCACCTCTGTAACACTTTTTAATACATAGCTTTTTGCTACTTGCTTAACACTCACTAATACAGTACAGTACCTTAGTTTTTCACCTCATATTTGCTCTATGATAGATTGCAGCGTTTACTATAATTATTCTGATTAGCAGTACTTGGTATTGTAGAGTTTGCATTAGCACTGTATTTTATTTCTTTGTAAATGATATTGGACCCGAATTTGAGGAAAAGGGAACACAGAGTTAGCACAAAGAATATCAGCAACCAAAGTGATACCGTTTGTGTATATGTACCATACTGAAACTCTCAAATCAGGGATCAAATGCTAAAGCATTTTTAAGGAGAGGTGCGAGTCAGGTAAGGCAAAGCATTTAGATGAAGATGAAGATAAGATGTTGTCATACATCCTAAGTGAATCTACAACATCTTTTGTAGTATAGGGCGTTAAAAGATGGAATTGCTTCACTGTACAAATGAACTTGAACATTGGGAATTGTGCTACCAGTGCCCTTTCCAAATCAATCTAGGGTTTCAATTTGGGCAGTAACGCCCAGTCACTGATTTGCAACACCAAGCAGGCAGAGCGGTATGCTGACAGATAAGGTACCGCTAGCCTACCTTGACATTTTACCAAGTTAGTTGGTGATATTGTAGGTTAATCACAGTTTTTGCTCTTCTGTATACTGTAAGTCAAAATTAATTTGTACACCTGAACTGGGTAACAATTGAGGATTAAATAAGGAATAGGGCAGAACAAATATATCAACTTTGGGAAGGCCATCATTTTAAATGTGGCTAAGCTATCCAGCCAGAAGACCTCGAAGTCCAACCAACTTTTTAATTACTAATATTAGCAAGGATGAAGTTAAACTTAATCTCTGCAAAGTCCACCTTAATATTCTGGATATTGGGCCTGATTCATGTAGAAATACGTTGTTTGTGTGTATACACATGCACAACGTGTATTACGTTAATGCCCAAATCACCCCCCCATTAGCTGCGACATGACTGACATGCTGCTGCGTTTGGGAGATGGCAGCTGGCACCCTTCTTCATATCAGGGGCATGTCACCCCATTTTGGAGGCGTGCCAGGAACAGTGTCTTCGCATGCAGACTTCCTGTACCCGGCTGTCCGGATGGTCGCAATAGTGCAACCGCAGCACTGGGATCTCTCAAATGCATGCATTTGCATTTTTTTTGTACAGATGTTAGACATCCACTTCCCTGCGGCTGTGCAATTCCATACAAATTGAAATCAGGCCCATTGATACCAAGATAGAGGAGAAATTCTTTCTTCCAGTGATAGCTTGAGTGGGCTTTAAGATGAGATAATGCCTTACTCTGTCTGGATATTAAAAAACAAGTCCTCTGTGCTGTATTTGTGGTATTTAAGTTATACAAAGAAGCAGTACTGTAATTATAAATAACTGTACAAGACCGGCAAAGGTCTCTCTGGGTTGGTAGCAAACTAAAAATATCACAAATAAACATAATGGCCCTCATTCCGAGTTGTTCGCTCGCAAGTGAATTTTAGCAGATTTGCTCATGCTAAGCCGCCGCCTACTGGGAGTAAATCTTAGCATCTTAAAATTGCGAACGATGTATTCGCAATATTGCGATTACACACCTCGTAGCAGTTTCAGAGTAGCTCCAGACTTACTCGGCATCTGCGATCATTTCACTGCTTGTCGTTCCTGGTTTGACGTCACAAACACTCCCAGCGTTCGCCCAGACACTCCCCCGTTTCTCCAGCCACTCCTGCGTTTTTTCCGGTAACGGTAGCGTTTTTTCCCACACGCCCATAAAACGGCCTGTTTCCGCCCAGTAACACCCATTTCCTGTCAATCACATTACGATCGCCAGACCGATGAAAAAGCCGTGAGTAAAATTCCTAACTGCATAGCAAATTTACTTGGCGCAGTCGCAGTGCGGACATTGCGCATGCGCATTAAGCGAAAAATCGATGCGATGCGAAGATATTTACCGAGCGAACAACTCGGAATGAGGGCCAATGTTTCAAATACAATACATTAGGCCCCGTTAATGCCAGGAAAAAACCCTTGGCTCAGTATGGTAGCAGCAAAGGGTTCATTTTGCCAAAATATACTGTACATTGAGCAGCGTAGACAGTGTAATGGTTAGCTAGCATTACTGCCTCACAGCACTGAGTTCATGGATTTGATTCCCTCCATGTAGATTGTATATTCTACCCGTGCTTGCATGGATTTCCTGATTTCCTCCCACAATCCAAAAGTATACTGGTAGGTTAATTGGCTCCAACAAAATTAACCCTAATGTGAATGTGTGTGTGTGTGTGTGTGTGTGTGTGTGTGTGAGTGTGTGTGTGTGTGTGTGTGTGTGTGTGTGTGTGTGTGTGTGTGTGAATGTGTGTGTGTGTGTGTGTGTGTGTGTGTGTGTGTGTGTGTGTGTGTGTGTGTGTGTGTGTGTGAATGTGTGTGTGTGTGTGTGTGTGTGTGTGTGTGTGAATGTGTGTGTGTGTGTGTGTGAATGTGTGTGTGTGTGTGTGTGTGTGTGTGTGTGTGTGTGTGTGTGTGTGTGTGTGTGTGTGTGTGTGTGTGTGTGTGTGAATGTGTGTGTGTGTGTGTGTGTGTGTGTGTGTGTGTGTGTGTGTGTGTGAATGTGTGTGTGTGTGTGTGTGTGTGTGTGTGTGTGTGTGTGTGTGTGTGTGTGTGTGAATGTGTGTGTGTGTGTGTGAATGTGTGTGTGTGTGTGTGTGTGTGTGTGTGTGTGTGTGTGTGTGTGTGTGTGTGTGTGTGTGTGTGTGTGAATGTGTGTGTGTGTGTGTGAATGTGTGTGTGTGTGTGTGTGTGAATGTGTGTGTGTGTGTGTGTGTGTGTGTGTGAATGTGTGTGTGTGTGTGTGTGAATGTGTGTGTGTGTGTGTGAATGTGTGTGTGTGTGTGTGTGTGTGTGTGTGTGTGTGTGTGTGTGAATGTGTGTGTGTGTGTGTGTGAATGTGTGTGTGTGTGTGTGTGTGTGTGTGTGTGTGTGTGTGTGTGTGTGTGTGTGTGTGTGTGTGTAAATGTGGTTGGGACTAAAGATTATAAACTCCCCTTTGTGATAAGAATATTTTCTGTAAAGCGCTGCAAAATATGTGTACGCTATACAGAGTCATAACTAAGGGGGGTCGAGCACTGCGCGTTGTGGCAAGCCCAGCAGAAGGGGGTGCCGTCAGCCAGGGCATCGCACCTGCTCCGCCCGCCCGCCTTTGTCAGTGTGCTGTTGATGCCACCCTCCCGCATTAGGTAAGAGCCGGGTGCTTGCTGTGTGATAATGAGCAGTAGCAGCAGCAGAGAGTAACCTGCTGACAGTGGGGCCAGAGGAGTGTGTGCTGAGCCCAGATTGGTGGAGCCCAGCACATGCTCATCTGACCCGAGGAGGGGGCGGGCTACAGAGGCATCTACAGCTCTTCTCCTGGGCCCTGGCTGACAGCGTGGAAGAGGAGGGAGCAGCTGTTGGAGGCTAGAAGTCATCAAAGTAAGGGCACCTCTGTGTTTGTGTGTGACCCTGACTGCCTGTGTCTCCATGTCCCTCTACCCCCACCAGTGTGTGTGTCTTCATGCCCCCTTCCCCCCATCAGCAGTGTGTGTTTCTATGTCCCCCTTCCCAGACCAGTGTGTCTCCATGCCCACCTACCCCTTATTAGCAGTGTGTGTGTGTGTCTCCATGTTCCCCTCCCTCCACCAGTGTGTCTCCATGCCCCCACCAGCATTGTGTGAATCCATGGCCCCCTCCCCCTTCAGTGTGTGTCTCTACACCCCACATCCCACCAGCAATGTGTCTCTATGTCCCACCAGCAATGTGTGTGTCTCCATGTCCCCCTCCCCCCACCAGCAGTATGTGTATCCATTCCCCCTCCCCCACTAGCATTGCGTGTCTGCATGTCCCCCTCCAGCAGTGTGTCTCCATGTCCCCCTCCACCCACAAGCAGTGTGTGTCTCCATTCCCCCCTCCCTGCACCAGCAGTGTGTGTCTCCATGTCCACCTCCTCCCACCAGCAGTGTGTGTCTCCATTCCCCCTCCCCCACCAGCAGTGTGTGTCTCCATGTCCCCCTCCAGCAGTGTGTCTCAATGTCCACCTCCCCCCACCAGCAGTGTGTGTCGACATGTCCCCCTCCAGCAATGTGTCTCCATGTCTCCATCCCCGCACCAGCAGTGTGTGTCTCCATTCCCCCTCCCCCCACCAGCAGCGTGTGTCTACATGTCCCCCTCCAGCAGTGTATCTCCATGTCCCCCTCCCCCCACCACCAGTGTTAGTATCTCCATTCAATATTGCTGGGGGGCTCATCTTTCGCATTGCGATGTTAATCGCATATGTTAGTACATATGCGATTAGCATCACTGCAGTAGGCGGCGAGGGGCGGCAATGTATTTTAATACGTCCCACCCTCTCTGTCAGAATGCCAGCACAGGGTGCTCAGGTGCGGTGTAGTCTCCTTGACAGCAGCAGCATGGTCTCCCAGAACATGGGACACACACAGAGACGCAGAGTGCAATGGCATGGGCTGAATGACAATGCAGCGGGAGGTGATGGTATGCTGAATGATGATGCAGGGGGAGGTGATGGTGTGCTGAGAGATGTCGCAGGAGGAGGTGATGGTGTGGCTGAGAGATGATGCAGGGGGTGGCGATGGTGTGACTAAGAGATGCAGGGGGCAGGATGTGAGTATTGTTGAACCACTGTTGCAGGTTGCTGACCTTGTTAATATTCCTACACAAACAAGCATCTTCTGGATGATGGGACCTCCTACATGAATAGTGATTACCGACTGAAGATACAGTCTGCCTCAGAGGATACAGTTCTTCAGGGGTTCCATATTGTGAGAAACTATCATACAGGTAAGGTGCATGTTGAATTGAAAAGAATGTTCCCAGTGTGACGTGAAATAGGTGCCGTGTCATGTTGTCACGCCCCATTTTCAGTGGCCATGCCCCGTCTGGTATCTGACCACTCCCATTTTCCCCTCGGCGCATGCACAGTTTCTTTGGTCACCCTTGTCTTGTAAGGAAAGAAGAAGATATGAAGCCATTACTGAGGATCTTAGCTGTAGGATTGCTATACAAGTCAAAAATTGATGTCAAAATGCAAACAAAGGTAGTTAGTGTTTCATTAATAATCTTCCAGTGAAGGCAATCAAACTTATTTTTTGGCATATCATGATAAGGAGGAAAACCACTTGGTGACGCAACATCAATTCCGCTAAGATAAAGACCCTGCGGGTAATGTCATAAGCCTTTCTCTAACGTCCTAGTGGATGCTGGGGACTCCGTCAGGACCATGGGGAATAGCGGGCTCCGCAGGAGACAGGGCACATCTAAAAAAGCTTTTAGGTCACATGGTGCGTACTGGCTCCTCCCCCTATGACCCTCCTCCAAGCCTCAGTTAGGTTTTTGTGCCCGTCCGAGAGGGTGCAATCTAGGTGGCTCTCTTAAAGAGCTGTTTAGAAAAGTTTTTTTTTAGGTTTCAATCTCAGTGATTCCTGCTGGCAACAGGATCACTGCATCGAGGGACTTAGGGGAGAGATTTCCAACTCACCTGCGTGCAGGATGGATTGGAGTCTTAGGCTACTGGACACTTAGCTCCAGAGGGAGTCGGAACACAGGTCAGCCTGGGGTTCGTCCCGGAGCCGCGCCGCCGATCCCCCTTACAGACGCTGAAGAGACGGCAGAACGGAGGTCCGGAAAACAGGCGGCAGAAGACTCCACAGTCTTCATGAAGGTAGCGCACAGCACTGCAGCTGTGCGCCATTGTTGTCACACGGCTCACGGACTCAGTCACGGAGGGTGCAGGGCGCTGCTGGGGGCGCCCTGGGCAGCAATATAATTACCTTTAGTGGCAAAATAAATACATCACATATACCCATTAAGGCTATATGTATGTATTTTGACCCAGGCCAGTTTCTTAAAAACCGGGAGAAAAAGCCCGCCGGAAAAGGGGCGGAGCTTATTCTCCTCAGCACTCAGCGCCATTTTCCTGCTCAGCTCCGCTGGTGAGGAAGGCTCCCAGGACTCTCCCCTGCACTGCACTACAGAAACAGGGTAACAAAGAGAAGGGGGGCATAAATTGGCGATATTTATATATTAAGAGCGCATATATAGTAAACAACACCTTCTAGGGTTGTTTATATACATTTATAGCGCTTTTGGTGTGTGCTGGCAAACTCTCCCTCTGTCTCCCCAAAGGGCTAAGGGGTCCTGTCTTCGATTAGAGCATTCCCTGTGTGGCTGCTGTGTGTCGGTACGTGTGTGTCGACATGTATGAGGACGATGTTGGTGTGGAGGCAGAGCAATTGCCGATGATGGTAATGTCACCCCCTAGGGAGTCGACACCGGAATGGATGGCTTTAGTTATGGAATTACGTGATAATGTCAGCACACTACAAAAGTCAGTTGACGAAATAAGACGCCCGGCAAACCAGTTAGTACCGGTTCAGGCGTCTCAGACACCGTCAGGGGCTGTAAAACGTCCTTTACCTCAGTCAGTCGACACGGGTACCGACACAGATGAATCTAGTGTCGACGGTGAAGAAACAAACGTATTTTCCAATAGGGCCACACGTTATATGATCACGGCAATGAAGGAGGCGTTGCAGATCTCTGATACGGCTGGTACCTCAAAAAGGGGTATTATGTGGGGGGTGAAAAAACTACCTGTATTTTTCCCAGAATCAGAGGAATTGAATGATGTGTGTGATGAAGCGTGGGTTACCCCCGATAGAAAATTGCTAATTTCAAAGAAGTTATTGGCATTATACCCTTTCCCACCAGAGGTTAGGGCGCGCTGGGAAACACCCCCTAAGGTGGATAAGGCGCTCACACGTTTATCAAAGCAAGTGGCGTTGCCGTCTCCTGATACGGCCGCCCTCAAGGATCCAGCAGATAGGAGGCTGGAAACTACACTGAAGAGTATATACACACATACTGGTGTTATACTGCGACCGGCAATAGCCTCAGCCTGGATGTGCAGTGCTGGGGTAGTGTGGTTGGATTCTCTGACTGAAAATATTGAGACCCTGGATAGGGACAGTATTTTATTGACTCTAGAGCAATTAAAGGATGCTTTTCTTTATATGCGAGATGCTCAGAGGGATGTTTGTACTCTAGCATCAAGAGTAAGCGCGATGTCCATATCTGCCAGAAGAAGTTTATGGACGCGACAGTGGTCAGGTGATGCGGATTCCAAGAGGCATATGGAAGTATTGCCATATAAAGGAGAGGAATTGTTTGGGGTCGGTCTTTCGGACCTGGTGACCACGGCAACTGCCGGCAAATCCACCTTTTTACCTCAGACCCCCTCACAACAGAAAAAGACACCGTCTTTTCAGCCGCAGTCCTTTCGCTCCTATAAAAAGCGACCAAAAGGACAGTCTTATCTGCCGAGAGGCAGAGGAAAGGGTAAGAAAGGGCAGCACGCAGCCCCTGCCCAGGAACAGAAGCCCGCCCCGGCTTCTACAAAGCCATCAGCATGACGCTGGGGCTTTACAAGCGGACTCAGGAACGGTGGGGGGTCGACTCAAGATTTTCAGCAATCAATGGGCTCACTCACAAGTGGACCCGTGGGTCCTGCAGATAATATCTCAGGGCTACATGCTGGAGTTCGAAAGGTTTCCCCCTCGCCGGTTCCTAAAGTCTGCTTTACCAACGTCTCCCTCAGAAAGGACGTCGGTTTTGGAAGCCATTCACAAGCTGTATTCTCAGCAGGTGATAGTCAAGGTACCCCTCCTACAACAGGGAAAGGGGTATTATTCCACTCTCTTTGTGGTACCGAAACCGGACGGTTCGGTAAGGCCTATTCTAAATCTGAAATCCTTGAACCTGTACATACAGAAATTCAAGTTCAAGATGGAGTCACTCAGGGCAGTGATAGCGAATCTGGAAGAAGGAGACTTCATGGTGTCCTTGGACATAAAAGATGCTTATCTACATGTCCCGATTTACCCCTCACACCAAGGGTATCTCAGGTTCGTGATACAAGACTGTCATTATCAGTTTCAAACGCTGCCGTTTGGTTTGTCCACGGCCCTTCGGGTCTTTACCAAGGTAATGACCGAAATGATGGTTCTTCTACGAAGAAAAGGCGTATTAATTATCCCTTACTTGGACGATCTCCTGATAAGGGCAAAGTCCAGAGAACAGCTGGAAGTCGGTGTGGCGCTAACACAAGTAGTGCTTCAGCAACACGGGTGGATTCTAAATCTTCCAAAATCTCAATTGACCCCGACAACGCATCTGCTGTTCCTGGGTATGATTCTGGACACGGTTCAGAAAAAGGTATTTCTCCCGGAAGAGAAAGCAAGGGAGTTATCCGAACTTGTCAGGAACCTCCTAAAACCAGGAACTGTGTCAGTACATCAATGCACAAGAGTCCTGGGAAAGATGGTGGCTTCGTACGAAGCGATTCCATTCGGCAGATTCCATGCACGGACATTTCAGTGGGATCTGCTGGACAAATGGTCCGGATCGCATCTGCACATGCATCAGCGGATAACACTGTCACCGAGAACAAGGTTGTCTCTCCTGTGGTGGTTGCAGACTGCCCATCTGTTAGTGGGCCGCAGATTCGGCATACAGGACTGGGTCCTGGTGACTACGGATGCCAGCCTACGAGGTTGGGGAGCAGTCACAAAGGGAAGAAACTTCCAGGGCGTGTGGTCAAACCTGGAGACGTCTCTTCACATAAATATACTGGAGCTAAGAGCGATCTACAATGCTCTAAGTATGGCAAAACCGCTGCTTCAGGGTCAGCCGGTGTTGATCCAGTCCGACAACATCACGGCAGTCGCCCACGTAAACCGACAAGGCGGCACGAGAAGCAGGAGTGCAATGGCAGAAGCTGCAAGGATTCTGCGCTGGGCGGAGAATCATGTCATAGCACTGTCAGCAGTGTTCATCCCGGGAGTGGACAACTGGGAAGCAGATTTCCTCAGCAGACACGACCTTCACCCGGGAGAGTGGGTACTTCATCCAGAAGTTTTCCACATGATTGTGAACCGTTGGGAAAAACCAAAGGTGGACATGATGGCGTCTCGCCTCAACAAAAAATTGGACAGGTATTGCGCCAGGTCAAGAGACCCTCAGGCAATAGCTGTGGACGCTCTGGTAACACCGTGGGTGTACCAGTCAGTGTATGTGTTCCCTCCTCTGCCTCTCATACCAAAGGTACTGAGAATTATACGGAAAAGAGGAGTAAGAACGATACTGGTGGCTCCGGACTGGCCAAGAAGAACTTGGTATCCGGAACTTCAAGAGATGCTCACGGAGGATCCGTGGCCTCTACCTCTAAGAAGGGATCTGCTTCAGCAGGGACCTTGTATGTTCCAAGACTTACCGCGTCTGCGTTTGACGGCATGGCGGTTGAACGCCGGATTCTAAAAGAAAAGGGCATTCCAGAGGAAGTTATTCCTACCTTGATTAAGGCTAGAAAGGAAGTGACTGTACAACATTATCACCGCATTTGGCGAAAATATGTTGCGTGGTGTGAGGCCAAGAAGGCTCCAACGGAAGAATTTCAATTGGGTCGATTCTTACATTTCCTGCAAGCAGGATTGTCTATGGGCCTAAAATTGGGGTCCATTAAAGTTCAAATTTCGGCCTTATCAATTTTCTTCCAGAAGGAATTGGCGTCAGTGCCTGAAGTACAAACTTTTGTCAAAGGTGTACTACATATACAACCCCCAATAGTGCCTCCAGTGGCACCGTGGGATTTGAACGTGGTTCTAAATTTTCTCAAATCTCATTGGTTTGAGCCGTTAAAATCGGTAGAATTAAAATACCTTACATGGAAGGTAACCATGCTGTTGGCCCTGGCTTCTGCCAGGAGGGTTTCAGAGTTGGCAGCTTTGTCATACAAGAGCCCATATCTGATATTCCATTCGGACAGGGCAGAATTGAGGACACGTCCTCAATTTCTCCCTAAGGTGGTTTCGGCATTTCACTTGAACCAGCCTATTGTGGTGCCTGCGGCTACTAGCGACTTGGAGGACTCCAAGTTACTGGACGTTGTCAGAGCATTAAAAATATATATTTCAAGGACAGCTGGAGTCAGAAAAACTGACTCGTTGTTTACATTGTATGCACCCAACAAGATGGGTGCTCCTGCGTCTAAACAGACGATTGCACGTTGGATCTGTAGCACAATCCAACTTGCACATTCTGTGGCAGGCGTGCCACAGCCTAAATCTGTAAAGGCCCACTCCACAAGGAAGGTGGGCTCATCTTGGGCGGCTGCCCGAGGGGTCTCGGCATTACAACTTTGCCGAGCAGCTACGTGGTCAGGGGAGAACACGTTTGTAAAATTTTACAAATTTGATACTCTGGCTAAAGAGGACCTGGAGTTTTCTCATTCGGTGCTGCAGAGTCATCCGCACTCTCCCGCCCGTTTGGGAGCTTTGGTATAATCCCCATGGTCCTGACGGAGTCCCCAGCATCCACTAGGACGTTAGAGAAAATAAGAATTTACTTACCGATAATTCTATTTCTCATAGTCCGTAGTGGATGCTGGGCGCCCATCCCAAGTGCGGATTGTCTGCAATGCTTGTACATAGTTATTGTTACAAAATCGGGTTATTACTGTTGTTGTGAGCCATCTTTTCAGAGGCTACTTCGTTTTGTTATCATACTGTTAACTGGGTTCAGATCACAAGTTGTACGGTGTGATTGGTGTGGCTGGTATGAGTCTTACCCGGGATTCAAGATCCTTCCTTATTGGGTACGCTCGTCCGGGCACAGTACCTAACTGAGGCTTGGAGGAGGGTCATAGGGGGAGGAGCCAGTACGCACCATGTGACCTAAAAGCTTTTTTAGATGTGCCCTGTCTCCTGCGGAGCCCGCTATTCCCCATGGTCCTGACGGAGTCCCCAGCATCCACTACGGACTATGAGAAATAGAATTATCGGTAAGTAAATTCTTATTTTCTGACACAGGCAAAGTCAAATTATTAGATGGAAGAGTCGAGAAATATGAGGGGATAGTTGATTAGCTATCAGTTTTTCAAAAATTTTATTATCAGAGTTGAGAGGGCAACTTAGTCAAAAATGTTGGTAATTCCACAGTAGTGACTGAATGTGGGATGCCACAACATTTTTTATATAACTCCATCTCAATCTATCTTCCAAGTCTCTCATTTTATCTTGCACTGATGATACCTCACATTGGAGCTTAGAATGGGCTGTGAGGAGGTCATTGTGTGAGTGAAACAGGTCCTGCATCTTCCCTTCAAGGGGATCTACTCAGACCCACACTCAATTGAGTGGTGAGGGGAGCACAGGGATCCAGATCCAAAGCCAAGTCTGCAGGAGTGATAGAGCATTTAGCGAACGGTGTAGCAGGTTCAGATACCAACCCTGATGGTGAGGAAGATGCGGTCCTTGCTTGGGTGGTGGAATAGATGGGAACTGGACAGGAGACGCAATCATATTATTTTTCACTATTTTGATGGTATTATAGCAGGTCATGTAGATAGATGTCAGATACATAGAAAAAATTTCCATGTGTCCAGGAGATGGAGGGCACTGAATGCTTGTGCTACAGTAGAGCAAACAATAGCTAGGTTACTGCATGGGTGAGTGTGGTACTAACCCAAGAGGGGCTACATGGTAGAGGAGAGCACTAGCTTTTGAGAAACCGCTTGAATGAAGCTAAAACTAATAGAAGATATACCATCATGAGTCAGTTCAGGTCTCGAGCAGCATTGCTTTAGGCAATAGAGATTAATTGGACAGAAGCTGGAGTATGTGCCACCTATATGTTTAAAGTGGCAATCATTTATAGTATACGGCAAAATCAGGTTGATTTTTAAGTGTAAATGATTGCTGCTTTAAAACTATAGGCAGACTTGCACAAAGTCACGCACAGTCTGCAATTTGCATGCTATTAAATTTTCCCTCTGATCTTCCTGCATAACCATTGCAACCTGGTGAACCTGTACATCACTGTTCACAGCATTCAGATCCTGTGTTGTCTGTGTTATGATTCCAGCACTCTGGTCCGAGGAGATCTTATGGCAAGGACCGGAGCACTGGAACGGAATGCTGGGGAAGGGAGCAGGACAGGAAAATAGCCCCTGGCGACCTAACTCTGTTGTCTCACCCGTGTTGTCAGAAATCCCCTGCGAGACTATGGTTTCTTGAGCCCTTGGCAGCCGCGTTTGAAGGGCGGATTATGTCTGCCCAACTTCGATGCCCCCCGGTCTTAATGAGAGACAAAGGGAAACCCGAGATAGGGTGATAACAAGAGGCCCTCTAACTAAACAACCAGGCCAGGGGCTAAGCAAACTCAAAACTATAATATGTGCGGAGAAACCGCCAGGGAAAAGGACAACCAAAATATCCACTTGTCCAATTCTCCTACCCGGCACCGCCAAGTACCAGAGAGGACTTGTGGAAGCGGAACCCTCCGCAAATGCTCCGAACACAAAATATAAAAGGAAAAGCGGCTGAGCCGCAACACACGGCAGAGCCGCAACTCACGAACACCACTGGATATAAAACGGTGATCAGTCAGGACTCCAGGGAACCAAACGACCTCTTGGGATGAGATGACAACTCCCGAATACCGGACTTCTGAGGACTGGAATGACCGGATACAGCATGACTGGAAACAGACTCTCAGCAAACAAAGGCAGCATGCAGGAAGCTATTACCGGCGTCTGTGAGAAGCCCTGGGAGTGTACTTAACAGGGAGTACTCCAATCAGCTACTCAAAGACTGATTGAAATAAATGCCGTGCAGCTGCCTTGCTGCACGGCCAGAGAGCAGGTGAATGTATTAGTTCCTAAAGCTTCAACGGGGAACGCGGTCCGCAAGTGGCGTCCCCGTTGCTAGGGTCCGTGCGGCTCAGCGCGCCCGGCGTCCAGCGTTGCTAGGGAGCCGGCGGCTGTACGCGTACGCCGTCCCTAGTTGCTAGGCGCCGGGCCGCGCAGACAAGCGGACCCCGGCGCCTAACAGTACCCCCCCCTTGAGGAGGGGTCAAGGAACCCCTAAAGCCAGGTTTCTGAGGAAATTCCCGAAAAAATGCCCTCTTGAGCCTCGGGGCATGAAGATCCTTATCCAGGACCCAAGACCTTTCCTCCGGACCATAGCCTCTCCAGTGAACTAGAAAATAAAGCCGACCCCGGGACAATTTGGAATCGAGAACCTTCTCTACCAAGAACTCCTGTTGTCCCTGTACATCCACTGGAGATCTACCCTGAGAGATCCGAGGAAATCTACTGGAAGAAACGTATTGTTTCAACAGGGAACAATGAAACGTATTTCCAATCCTGAGAGATCTTGGTAAACGTAACCGAAAGGCAACTGGGTTGACTCTTTTAATAATAAGAAATGGCCCAATGAATTTGGGTCCCAGTCTAGCCGAGGATTGTCGAAGCCTGATGTTGCGAGTCGACAACCACACCCTATCTCCCACCTTAAAAGTGCAAGGACGTCGGAGCCTGTCAGAAAATTTCTTCTCTCGAAAGGCCGCTTTTCTGAGAGCAAGGTGCACTTTTTTCCAAATGGCTCTGAGATGGGAGGTTAAGGTTAGCGAGGAGACTGAGGAATGATAAAAAAAAAGAATTAGCTCTGGGGTGAAAACCAAAAACAGAAAAGAATGGAGACTCTAGTGGAGGAATGACAAGAATTATTGTAAGCAAATTCAGCCAACGGAAGAAACTCGGACCAATCATTCTGGAGTTTGGCTGAATACAAGCGCAAATATTGTTTCAATGATTGGTTAACTCGTTCGGTTTGCCCGTTGGATTGTGGGTGGTAACCGGATGTTAACGACAATTTTATCTTTAATGAGGCACAAAAACATTTCCAGAATTGTGCGATGAATTGTGGACCCCGATCAGAAACAATATCAGTAGGCAACCCATGAAGCCTGAATACATGGCGGAGAAACAAAACTGCCAACCCTTGGGCAGAAGGCAATCGAGGAAGAGCAATAAAATGAGCCATTTTACTAAAACGGTCCACTACCACCCATATGACTCGGAATCCGGCTGAAAGGGGAAGGTCAACCACAAAATCCATGGAAATATGAGACCATGGCCTGAGAGGAACATTTAAGGGCATAAGTTGGCCGATAGGCAAGGAACGGGGAACCTTATGCTGTGCACAAACCTGACATGAATAAACAAATTCCTTAACATCTTTAGAAAGACCAGGCCACCATACTGAGCGAGAGACTAACTCCAATGTCTTAGAGATTCCCGGATGCCCTGAAACTTTGTTATCATGGAATTCCGTTAAAACAGTAGCTCTCAAAAACTCAGGGACGTAAAGACGACCAGCAGGAGTAATTCTAGGAGCTTGGTGTTGAAGCTGTTTTAACTGGGTAAATAAATCTTGTGTGAGGCCTGCCCAGATGACCGAAGATGGAAGTATGGGGGTAACAGGATTGTTATTGTGAACCGGAAGAAAGCTACGTGACAGGGCATCAGCCTTAGTATTCTTGGAACCAGGCCTGAAAGTGATTATACATTTGAAACGAGTAAAAAATAATGCCCAACGTGCCTGCCGGGCATTAAGCCGCTTAGCCGATTCGATGTATTGCAGGTTCTCATGGTCAGTCAATACCGAAATAGTATGTTTTGCTCCCTCCAGCCAATGCCTCCACTCCTCGAAAGCCCACTTTACCGCCAGTTACTCCCGATTACCAACGTCATAGTTGGATTCAGCGAAGGAGAATTTCCTGGACATAAAGGCACAAGGATGTAACTCCAGAGACTCCGGATCCTTTTGAGAAAGGATAGCCCCCACTCCAACCTCCGAGGCATCAACCTCCACAACAAAGGGCAATTCCGGATTAGGATGTCTGAGGACTGGAGCCGAGACAAAGGCTTGTTTCAAGGCCCGGAAGGACAACTCAGCTTCATGCGACCAGTTGGTAGGATCCGCTCCTTTCTTTGTCAGAGCTACAATGGGAGCAACCAGGTCAGAAAAAGAATGAATGAACCTCCTATAATAATTTACAAACCCTAAAAAGCGCTGAATTGCTGTTAAATTGGTGGGTTGCGCCCAACTAAGGATGGCCTGGAGCTTCTTTGGTTCCATGGAAAATCCCAGAGGGGAAATTATGTACCCTAAAAAAGATACTTCCGTGACATGAAACTCACACTTCTCCAGCTTGGCATATAAATGATTCTCACGTAACTTTTGAAGAACCAGACGCACCTGGGTAACATGTTGTTCCATTGATTCAGAATAAATCAGGATGTCGTCTAAGTAAACGACCACGAATTTCCCTAGGAAGTCACGGAGCACATCGTTAATGAGGTCTTGAAAAACTGCTGGAGCATTAGACAGGCCGAACGGCATCACCAGGTATTCGTAGTGACCCGACTGAGTACTGAAGGCCGTCTTCCACTCATCTCCAGATTTAATTCGGATGAGGTTGTACGCTCCTCTAAGGTCAATTTTAGAAAAAATCACAGCAGAACGTAACTGATCAAAGAGTACAGAAATCAACGGCAAAGGATAGGTGTTTTTAACTGAGATCTTATTCAGGGCTCTAAAATCAATGCAAGGTCTAAGCGAGCCATCCTTTTTCTCCACAAAGAAGAAGCCTGCACTTAAAGGAGATTTTGATGGTCTAATAAATCCTTTCTCTAGGCTCTCCTTAACATAATCATTCATAGCCGCAGTTTCTGGCCCGGATAATGCATATAATCTTCCGTTTGGCAATGCGGCACCAGGAATTAGCTCAATAGCACAATCATAAGGCCGATGGGGAGGCAGAATGTCCGCATTGCCTTTGGAGAAAACATCAGCAAACTCCTGGTATTCCACTGGAATGATAGCTGCTACTCTGACTGGAAACGTAATACATTCCTTAGCACAAAAAGTATCCCATTGTGAAATCTCCCCTGACCGCCAATCAATGGTGGGATTATGAAAGGCCAGCCAAGGGTGACCCAGAACAACTGGAACTGCTGGGCAATGTGTAAGATAGAACTCGATCTTTTCGGAATGTAGAGCTCCTACTGTAAGTAGTACAGGGGGTGTACGGAGAGAAATAACCCCATTGGACAGCGGACTCCCATCTAAGCCATGCATGGTAACACACCTACCCAAAGGTAACTGAGGAATGCCTAAGGCCTTAGCCCAAGTTAAATCCATAAAGTTTCCTGCAGCTCCACTGTCGACAAAAGCCGACACCAAAGAACTGAGGCTGCCAAAGGAAACCTTAACTGGGACTAAAAAGGAGTTATTCGAGGAGATAAGCTGCAGACCTAGGTGAACCCCCTCACAATTCACCTGGTCAAAAGCGTTTCCCGACTTGTTCGGACAGTTCCGAGCAAAATGTCCCTTACCCCCACAGTACAGACAAAGACCAGAATTTTGCCTTCTGGCTCTTTCCTCAGGGGACAGCCGGGAGAGACCCATCTGCATGGGCTACGCTATGTCTTCAGGAATGGAATATACACACGGACTTGACCTTATAGGTGCTCCTCTTTCAGCCCTCCGCTCTCTGAGACGACGATCAATCTTAATAGAAAGCTCCATGAGTCTATCGAGAGTCTCAGGAGCGGGGTACTGGGCGAGACTGTCTTTTATAGACTCTGATAAGCCGAGGCGAAACTGACTGCGCTGGGCTGGGTCATTCCAGCCACAGTCGTTCGACCAACGGCGAAACTTCGTACAATAAACCTCCGCAGGATTTCTACCTTGTTTGAGAGCGCGCAGCTGACTTTCAGCGGACGCCTCTCTATAAGGGTTATCATACAAAAGCCCTAAAGACTCAAAAAAAGCATCTACTGACAACAACGCAAGATCCTCTGCCTTTAAACCGAATGCCCAGGTCTGAGGATCCCCCTGGAGTAAAGAAATAATTATCCCAACCCGCTGAGATTCAGTACCAGAGGAAGTAGGTCTTAAACGAAAATATAGTTTACAGGATTCCTTGAAATTAAAAAAATCTTTTCTGTCGCCAGAAAAACGGTCTGGCAAATGCATCTTTGGTTCAGGGACTACCTTCGGGGAGGCTCGCAAAAGATCTTCCTGCGATCTCACCCGAAGAGAAAGATCTTGAAACATCTGAGTAAGTTCTTGAATCTGGCTGACTAAGAGCTGACCAGGATTTGGCCCTAAACCTGTTGGATTCATGAGGCCGATAAACTTTCACAAAACTGAATGAGAAAAAATTAAACCCCGTTTAATTTTAAGTTTTGGTATGGCCGGTAATGTTATGATTCCAGCACTCTGGTCCGAGGAGATCTTATGGCAAGGACCGGAGCACTGGAACGGAATGCTGGGGAAGGGAGCAGGACAGGAAAATAGCCCCTGGCGCCCTAACTCTGTTGTCTCACCCGTGTTGTCAGAAATCCCCTGCGAGACTATGGTTTCTTGAGCCCTTGGCAGCCGCATTTGAAGGGCGGACTATGTCTGCCCAACTTCGATGCCCCCCGGTCTTAATGAGAGACAAAGGGAAACCCGAGACAGGGTGATAACAAGAGGCCCTCTAACTATACAACCAGGCCAGGGGCTAAGCAAACTCAAAACTATAATATGTGCGGAGAAACCGCCAGGGAAAAGGACAACCAAAATATCCACTTGTCCAATCCTCCTACCCGACACCGCCGAGTACCAGAGAGGACTTGTGGAAGCGGAACCCTCCGCAAATGCTCCAAACACAAAATATAAAAGGAAAAGCGGCTGACCCGCAACACACGGCAGAGCCGCAACTCACGAACACCACTGGATATAAAACGGTGATCAGTCAGGACTCCAGGGAACCAAACGACCTCTTGGGATGAGATGACAACTCCCGAATACCGGACTTCTGAGGACTGGAATGACCGGATACAGCAGGACTGGACACAGACTCTCAGCAAACAAAGGCAGCATGCAGGAAGCTATTACCGGCGTCTGTGAGAAGCCCTGGGAGTGTACTTAACAGGGAGTCCTCCAATCAGCTACTCAAAGACTGATTGGAATAAATGCCGTGCAGCTGCCTTGCTGCACGGCCAGAGAACAGGTGAATGTATTAGTTCCTAAAGCCCAGCAACGGGGAACGCGGTCCGCCAGTGGCGTCCCCGTTGCTAGGGTCCGTGCGGCTCAGCGCGCCCGGCGTCCAGCGTTGCTAGGGAGCCGGCGGCTGTACGCGTACGGCGTCCCTAGTTGCTAGGCGCCGGGCCGCGCAGACAAGCGGACCCCGGCGCCTAACAGTCTGATAATCCTGCTCAGCATTTCTCAGAGCATTAAGTCCCTGGACTAGTTGCATGAGAGATGAGCGGGTTCAGTTGCCTGAGAACCTAACCCTACCGGACTTCACTACCCGAGCCCGGATGCGAGCCCGGTTCGGGTTTTCCCACCAGACTCGAAAACCATAACGAGGCAAAACATCATCATCCCACTGTCGGATTCTCGTGGGTTTTGGATTCCATATAAGGAGCCGCGTGTCGCCATCATTTTCACTCCGGAATTGGAGAGTGTAGCGACAGAACGTGTCTCCGTCCTCAATGTCTGTGCGGGAGGGAAAGTGGGGTGGCGATTCCAGTGCTGTCTTGAGCTGCTCAGACCAGTGTAGTGTATTATGCTGCATCAGTCCAGTCACAGAGCTGGTGTCCTCTATTGCCATATGTCCAGTGTAGCTGTATAAGTCCAGTCCAGTGGTGCTGTGTTGTCCTGCATCAGTACAGTGGAAGTGTCTTGTGCTGTATCAGTCCAGTCACAGTGGTGGCGTCCTCAGCTGCCATATGTCCAGTGCTGCTTTATAAGTCCAGTCCGTGGCAGTGTTGCTGTGTTGTCCTGCATCAGACCAGGGGTAGTGTCTTGTGCTGTATTAGTCCAGTCACAGTGGTGGCGTCCTCTGCTGCCATATGTCCAGTGCTGCTTTATAAGTCCAGTCCAGGGCAGTGTTGCTGTGTTGTCCTGCATCAGACCAGGGGTAGTGTCTTGTGCTGCATCAGTCCAGTCACAGTGGTTGTGCCCTCTGTTGCCATATGTCCAGTGCTGCTGTATAAGTTCAGTCCAATGGTGCTGTTGTGTGCTGCATCAGTCCAGTGGTGGTGTGTTGTGCTGCATCAGTTAAGTCACAGTGATGGTGTCTTCTACTGCCATATGTCCAATGCTGCATTATAAGTACAGTCCATTGCAGTGGTGCTGTGTCGTCCTGCATCAGTACAGAGGTGGTGTCCATGTGCTGCCGTATAAGCCTATGGGTACTGCCGTATAAGCCATGGGGTTCTGCCGTATAAGTTCAGTACAGTGGTGCAGTTGTATAAGTTCAGGGGTACTGCTGTATAAGTCTTGGGGTACTGCCGTATAAATCCAGTACAGTGGTGCAGCTGTATAAGTTCAGGGGTACTGCCGTATAAGTTCAGTACAGTGATGAAGCTGTATAAGTTCAGGGGTACTGCCGTATAAGTCTTTGGGTACTGCCGTATAAGTCTAGTACAGTGATGCAGCTGTATAAGTCTTGGGGTACTGCCGTATAAGTCTTGGGGTACTGCCGTATAAGTCTTAGGGTGCTGCCGTATAAGTCTTAGGGTACTGGGGTATAAGTCTAGGGATACTGACATATAATGCCAATGAAAATGCAGTATAAGTCCAGAGGAACTGCCATATAAGTCCAGTGATACTGCCGTATAAGTCCAGAGTGTAAATGTTGATTTACTTACAGGACTAAAAGCAACACTTTAAAAATACATTCAATACACTTTAAAATGGAGCCGCTGCGGCCGCTGTAATCGATCCTTAGCCTACGTACTTTTTACACAGTTAGTGTACGAAGCCCCGTACCGTGTATGCACTTTGCATACAAATGCCGCGATGGTCATACAAAGTACACGCTGTGCATACACACACAAAGACATGCCGTGAGCACTTTGCAGCTACACGTGTGACTAGATTACACTTACATAACACTAGCAGGGAAAGAGAGACACAACACCAATTTGTATTTCAAAGACTATGTTGGGATCTGACCCACCAACGGTTCTTTACTAGCAGGGGGTTACAATAATAACAATACAATACAATAGGAAAATGGCTACAGTCAATGGTACATACGTTTGGTTTCACCTGCGCTTCCCGGTCCGGTCCTCAGTCATCAAGGTAGATGACCTTCAGAGATTGAGAGTGACCTGGCCTGCAGCTGGCTTTTTATACATTTGTCTAAAACCTAACACAATGGAAACTGTAATCTCTTTGTCCATTGGACACAGATATGGTCATTTACAGTACAGGAGAGGTCATAGGTCAGTTTGAATAGGTGGGCGATGTCTGTTTCAGGTGCACTTGCAGATGTTCTCCTCTGGGTTCCCGCCGCATATCAAGAGCACAGTAAATACAGTTAATATTTATATTCTGCTCCTGCGCATAACTATTCGCAGGAGCGTGCGATCTTCTGCAAACCAACACCGGAATATTGCTCTTAAAATGCCCTACAGCTGGATACCAAACACCACCTTATAACCTAGTTCTGTCCACTCCTATCCTGTAAAGGTGAATCCCTTTGTTCTTATACCATTTAAACAAGTGTAACTCGCTGGTGTGGTGCAGGGAGACTATGTGTACATGGACCCTCATTCCGAGTTGATCGGTCGCAAGGCGAATTTAGCAGAGTTACACACGCTAAGCCTACGCCTACTGGGAGTGTATCTTAGCTTCTTAAAATTGCGACCGATGTATTCGCAATATTGCGATTACAAACTACTTTGCAGTTTCTGAGTAACTTCAACCTTACTCTGCCTGTGCGATCAGTTCAGTGCTTGTCGTTCCTGGTTTGACGTCACAAACACACCCAGCGTTCGCCCAGCCACTCCTCCGTTTCTCCAGCCACTCCTGCGTTTTTTCCGGAAACGGTAGCGTTTTCATCCACACGCCCATAAAACGCTGTGTTTCCGCCCAGTAACACCCATTTCCAATCAATCACATTACGATCGCCGGAGCGAATATTGCGCATGCATACTAAGCGGATTTTCATTGCGATGCGATGAAAAATACCGACCGATCAACTCGGAATGAGGGCCATTGTACACTATTTGGATTAAATATGTAATGTGTTTTTATGGCTTTTCCATGCGATTACAAACACTACTGTAATTACTCATACCACGCGCTAATACGCAGGACTGCGGGAGCGACCATACGCAAATTGTGAATCTGTGCACGCACGGCAGTACAAGTACGCGCACGGAGGCCATCTGTGTGTAGTTTGTACGTGATGTGTGTACTGAAATATTTTCTACTTCGACAGTCCACCCTTTGGCAGTCATCAATAACTGCCACATTTTACTACTAAACAGAAAATATTATATACACAATATATACAAGTTTGGATGATCGGGGGAGAGTTGTAGGTGGGAAATGTATGACCTAGTGGGATAGTAAAAAGCATGTATGTATGAATCAATGTCTGCGGGGCATGTATCATCGTGCCGTATATGTTCTAAATAAGCTTCGAGGTATTGCGAAAGTATACATTAAATCCTTCTCATCCCATATTAAGGGTCTGTAAATGGGCAAACAAACACTACCGAGCTCTTTTCGGCTTCTTATTCCAACAAATGGGGTGCACATTTAGTTGATGATACATGGAGGGGGAACATATGTGAGTGCTAGTATATGTGGCTATCACCTGTCGACTATGTGTGCCATTAACTGGAGGTTGCAGAAATGAAGATAAGACACATATATAAAAATACATTCACATAAACATTTTGGGTAGGGTTGACGTCTTTTCCGGTTGGATGTATCTGGGTAAGGGGGAGACATAGAAAAATGGGTGAAAGAAACAGGCCATGAAATTCATTTTTACAATCCTTATCATTTCACACTTTCTATTGAGGGGTCATAAATTAAATCTGCTGCTGTAACAGCGCTCTAGCTCCTTAGACTCATCAAATTTGTTCTGTGTTTGCGCCGCGTTAGAATTTGAACACACTTGAATATCAGACCAATAATTATGATGACTCCCAGGATACAAAGGAGAAACTTCCCCACACTCATAATGACATTTTAAGCCCACTCTCCTAACCCTGAGAACCATTTGCGTGGGTTCAACCATGAGACCCAGAGAGTCAATTCATTACCCACAGTCGCTAAGGTAAGATTGTGCTTCCTCCTGAACTCCCACTTCAATTGCAAGATCTCGTCCATCTTCTGATCGATGATCTCCGTGGGGTTGTCAGTGCTGTTCGTATTATATGTACAGCACTTCACACCATATTGAGTTGCCAGAGTAACACAGTACCCACCTGTCACGGCTGTAACATAATTAAGGACCATCCTGTGCTGGATCAGTTCCTTCTTGTAGGCTTGTAACTCCCTTCCCGTATACCTGAAGGTGTCATCATACATCTCGGTGATATTATCTATCAAGTTAGCTAGCGCATGGATGTACCTATAATTTATAGTTCCTCTGGCAGTATGGGTGATATCTAATGCAAGAAGGAACTGAATCCCGGTGGATTCATGGATCAAATCAGAGGCTGCGTGCTCTGTCCTATCTATGAGGTGTCTCTTGATGATGTGTTCATAGTGGGTATGAGTATAAGGAGTCTGAGCGCTGCGGTGAACGTCTTTCATTTTGTCGTAGGTTATGGTCATGACCTCTGGTAGTACTCTCCCAATATAACACAATCCCTCAGAGCTCGGAGTAAGCCACTTGTACGCTTTCCTCCCACATATGAAATAGGCATCATCTGGGAGAACATAGGGGACAAAATGTAACATCACCATTAGAGATGAGCGGATTCGGTTTTACTCGGATTTACTCGGTTCTCAAAACGGCATCTGATTGGCTATCCAATACACGTGACATCCGTGAGCCAATAAGATGCCGTTTTGAGAACCGAGTAAATCCGAGTAAAACCGAATCCGCTCATCTCTAATCACCATATTGCAAACTTTCCAGGTAAAGAAACCAATCCCTAGTTCTCTCATTTGCTCAGTACAAGTATCGGGCTGGATGATATGGGCACAATACCCTGACGATACTTTTCCAACCCACATGGTCTTGCTTGCATGTGTATACCTATACCGAAAACTTTCCACTGTTGGCTATCTTGCATACAAGTTCAGAGTCGATAGGAATCCTATCAGCTCTGTGTGAAAAAGTCATTGTCTGGTTATTCCAAGTCACTTCCCAATTTCCTGGTTTACGGAAATTGGAAATATTAAAACACAACAGGGACCTATCTTCGTTGTACTGGTGGAGCTTCAAGCTAGGGGGCCTAGAGATATTGAATTTCTTGTCCACCGGTCTCCCACCCCGTAATTCTAGTACCTTTTCTATTGCTAAAGGGTATGGTACTAATCCTGACTTACTCTGTCCTTGAGGGGTAGATTTATTAAAGTTCTTTAGGGGTTAAAGCGCTATCTGCACACGTTATGTGCCGCAGATAGCGCATCCCCTGATGTAGTATCCCGGCAATGCGGTATAGAAGGCTGGGGCGCTATGCGCCCGCTGCCTTATCGGCGCCTCTATCTGTTAGATAGAACACCGATAAGCTTGCTAACTTATGAACGTTCGGTGTGCCCGAACGTTAGTCACTCCTACCCTGCTCCTCTTCGCCTCCCAGATCCAGCGCTGTGGGTGTACAAGCAGTTCCTCCCCCTACACACACGACAAGCTCCGGCATCCACAGAATGAAAGTGCGCATGCGCCAGCTTAACTCCCGAAAGGCACGCTGGGAGTTACTGGACGGCGCAGGCGTGGAAGTAGATACTGCAGCCGAAGCGGACGCATGTTATGGGAGGACACGTATCACCAGAAGGGTGAGATAACGTGCTCCCATAACGAACAAGGCAGGGTTAGTAAATTCACTTGAAAAGAGGTCCCGCTTCACCACGATAATGCGGTGAAGCGGGACCCTGCTTATAAAGAACCTTATGTGCATTTTAATAAATCTACCCCTGAGTTACTTGTGAGCACGCCCAACATTCTTTCTGGTTTAAGACCTTACCCACTAATGAGTGGTAATCACTCAACGGATGTCGGTCCATGTCGATATTAATGTTGGACTGACACCTCTGGAAGCACCCATCTTCGACTATGTTCTCACAATTCCTACAAATACAATATTCATCAGACAATAACCCTTCACATTACCTCCGAGCTCCATGACAACCAGAGCGCTTACTGATACCAGCCTTTACTCGAGTGATGTGCTGCTCCTGAGATCCTACAAATTTGTACTCGCCATCAGAACCCATTCCAGATACTTGCTCAACCTCTCTGGGACCCTCCCCAAATCAAATTGTCCTGATCAAAAACAGAATTACTATCAGAACCCGAAACGCAGTCTCTTGTGATAGATCCATTTCTTTAGGGGAAAGAAGGAAAATAAGGAGAGAAGAAAGGAAAATACAGGGGGGGGGGGTGAAAAAGACAATAGTGCGACAACCGTCCTTGATCTTGTTGCTCTCCATGCTCAGGTGCCTATCAACAGTCCTGCCTCTCAACTTTCCCAGAACAAACACTCTAGTGATACAAGGTTCTCTTCACCTTGCTCTTTGAACACACAGTTCACTTGGAACACACAGTTCACTTCGAACACACAGTTCACTTCGAAAAACAGCTACCAAACTGCACAAACTCGATGAATGTGAGCAATAAACTACTTTGTCACGAGTTCTCTCCGGGTCAGCGACCTTCTTGCAGTGGGACGAGTGGACCCAAATCTCTCGGCGACCTTTAGTGCTGTCGTGCTGGTTAACAAGACTTGGTACGGTCCTTCCCACCTGTCTATGAGGCAACCTGAGCATGAAATTTTTTTTGAATCATCACAAAATCCCCAGGCTCAATGTCATGACAATTACTGTTCGGTAGGTCAGGAATCACCAGCTTTAGATTTCTTTGTTGATTTCTCAGCTGCTGGCTCATCCTAACCAAATATTTCACAGTTATTTCATTATTGCATTTCAAATCATCCTGGGGTCTATCATTACATGAGGTTGTCGACCAAAAAGAATTTCAAAGGGTGATAAGTTAAGCGGAGACCTGGGAGTGGTTCTGATGCTGTACAACACTAATGGCAAAGCTTCTGGCCACAGCAATCCAGTTTCAGCCATCACTTTGCTCAGCTTGTTCTAAATAGTGCTGTTCACTCTCTCTACCTTCGCACTCGCCTGTGGTCGGTACGGAGTATGTAGCTTGCTATTAATTCCCATCAGTTTGCACATGACCTGAAAGACTTCACCTGTAAAACGGGGACCCCTATCACTTTCAATCACTCTAGGGATCTACACACAAATTCCTGCAAATTTTTCTTTGCAGTGAACGTAGCAGTATTTGTGGCAGCAGGGAACGCTTCGACCCAGTTGGAAAACACATCGATATATACTAACACATATTTCAAATTCCTACAGGGTGGTAACTGTATGAAGTCGATTTGTATTACCTGAAAAGGTCCGTCTGTATGAGGGATATGGGATGGCTCTGTTGGTATTGTTTTACCAATATTCTTCCTCAAGCAAGTAAAACATGTCATATCTCTCTTACCTGCATGAGAAGAGAATCCTGGCACACACCAGTAGGCTCTTTCCAGCTTGCACATACCCTCTTTGCCCAGATGAGTCAGACAGTGTGCCGCCTCAGCTAGACTTGGAATATATACTCTGGGGGCCACTGGCTTACTGTGTCCACCTGTCCACAGTCCTGAGGACTCCTGACCATACCCCTTCAACTTCCAGACTGCCTTTTCCTGTAGGGAACACAAATTTTGCATTTCAATCAGCTGTTGTGTGTTGACCGTGTTAAATGTCATCAGTGATGTGATGTTCGTCTGTATGGGGGTGCTTGCTGCTGATTTAGCAGCTTCGGCTGTTACCAAGTGAAATTGGGTCTTGGCTGTAAGTGTGTGCTTTGCAGTTGATAACAGCCACTCTGTCTGGTTCCTGTATTGCTGTCAGAAGCCTTTTGATGTGGGACGCATGCGCTACAGGTGTGCCAGCTGCCGTCATGAAATTTCTGAGGCGCCACAGGGCCCCAAAATCATGCACCACTCCAAAGGCGTATCTAGAGTCTGTGTATATATTAGCTGACTTACCATTGGTCAATTCACATGCTCTGGTTAGGGCGACCAGCTCAGCAACTTGTGCTGAGTGCGGTGGGCCAATGGGTTCAGCTTCTATGATACCTTCGTCATCTACAACTGCATATCCGGTGCACAAATCTCCCGATTCCGTCTGTCTGTGGCAACTACCATCAGTGTAGAAGGTAAAGTCTACTCCTTCCAGTGGGTTGTCACTGATGTCAGGTCTCGCAGTGAAAGTTTGGTTCAGGTATTCCATACAATCATGCGTATAAGTAGCTGCACTAAATCCTCCTTCATCATCATTCTCATCCTCCACCCTTTGTGCCTGTCCAGGCACACTTGGCAAGTAGGTTGCAGGATTTAGTGAGCTGCATCTCTTAATGGTGATGTTTACAGGGGCCATCAGTGATAATTCCCACTTTGTAAACCGAGCAGATGAGATGTGTCTGGTTTGGGTGGAGTTTAGTAAGGCTGATACTGCATGAGGTGTATGGATGGTCAAGTCGTGTCATAACACTATGTCCTCATTTTTATTTACCAACAAAGCTATCGCTGCAACACTTCGCAAGCAAGTGGGGAGAGACCGTGCTACAGTGTCCAACTGTGCACTGTAGTAGGCTACCGGTCTGCTGGCATCACCATGTCTCTGTGTTAAGACTCCTGCCGCGCACCCAGCACTTTCAGTACCGTACGATTCAAAGGGCTTCTCATAATCTGGCATACCTAGTGCAGGTGCTTGTGATAGACACTGTTTTAGTCTCTCAAATGCCAGTTCGAACTCATCTGTGTGAGAGATCCGTTCCGGTTTGTTCGAAGAGACCATTTCTTGCAAAGGTAAAGCCAGTATAGAGAACCCTGGAATCCAGTTTCAACAGTACCCACACATTCCAAGGAAAGTGTGGATCTGTTGCTGAGTTTGTGGCAGAGTCATGTCGCGAATTGCCTGTATTCTATCAGCGGTGAGGTGTCTAAGTCCTTGTGTCAAGCAGTGTCCCAAATATTTGACCCTGGTCCGGCACAACTGCAACTTATCCTTTGAAACCTTGTGTCCTGTATGGGAAAGATGAAACAGAAGCTGTTTTGTATCTTTCAAGGACGATTCGAGTAAGTCAGAACACAACAACAAGTCATCGACATACTGTATTAGCACTGATCCACTCTCAGGTTGAAAGGATTGTAAACAGTCATGCAAGGCCTGGGAGAAAATATTCGGGCTGTCAATGAAACCTTGGGGGAGATGAGTCCAGGTGTACTGTACTCCCCTGTACGTAAAGGCAAAGAGGTATTGTCTGTCAGGGTGAAGAGGAACAGAAAAGAAAGCAGAACAGAGGTCAATGACAGTGAAGAATTTTGCAGTAGAGGGAATTTGCATGAGGATGACAGCTGGATTGGGCACTACGGGGAATTGGCTCTCAACTATTTTGTTTATCCCCTTAAATCCTGCACTAGCCTGTAACCCCTCCCTCCACTCTTTTTCACAGGGAAGATGGGACTATTGGCAGTGCTGGACGTCCTGACTAGGATGCCCTGCTGTAGCAGCCGCTCTATGACAGGGTACACTCTTAATTTTACCTCTGGCTTCAGAGGATACTGAGGGATTTTTGGAGCTATCCTACCATCTTTTACTTGTACTGCTACTGGAGCTACATTCGCCATCAATCCAGTGTCCTGTCCATATTTGGTCCAAAGGGAACCCGGTATTTGCTAGATAATTTCATCTACCTTTGATGGACACGTGTCTATAACAGTAGAATGCGACATTAGCCTTTGAGGGGTATCTAGTATATCTTGCACTTCGTGAGCGTGGTTCTCACGTATATCCAAGAAGACCCTCAGGAGTACAGTATATGACACACCACATTTTACACAATAAGTCTCTGCCGAGTAGATTAGTCGGAGCCGATGCATTGTTTGGTTTGCAAGGGCCCTATCGTAATCTCTGCAGGTCTACTCAAAGGGTATTGTTGCACCGTTCCTGTTACTCCCATTGCCGAAATCGTTTTACCTGTGGTTTTTACACCTGATGTGGAATTCAACACTGATCTGGCAGCCCCTGTATCTACAAGGAAAGGTAATGGTACACCAGCTACATCAACCATGACCTCAGGTTCACTACCTATGCTAGCAATCAACTTCACTGGCTGCAGACTACAGGTGTGGCCCAACCCCTATTGTGTAGTGGGACCCTCCCGCAGCGCATTGGTAGCTACAATATGTGAGGGGGGTAGCTGTGAGTTTTCGGAGTCCTGCCAGTCTTTCCTTGGTGGGTACCTCCTTGTTTCCCCTCTATGTGGCTCATAATCTCTCCTATATGGTCCCTGATCCCAATTATGTGATTTGTAGTATGGCTCGTATTCAGGTCTAGGGGGTCTGTATACGTTATGTGTCCCTTTATTCCTACAGTCCCTTGCAAAATGTCCTTCCTTATTACAATAGAAGCATACTATTGACCGTGACTTACCATCAGGGGTCTGGGATTTTTGCTGATGTGACTTTGCTGTAACAGCCTGTATAGTTACCGTCATCAGCTTATCCCCTTGCTACTCCCTGTGCTTACTGATGTTCCGATCGTGGTCGACAGGGGACTCTCTCAACGCAGCCACCGAGATACCTCTCCAGTTAGGTAGAGAAGATTGCACCCTTGTTGTAAGTGCCTCCTTTAACCCGTCCATTAATATAGAAACAGCTACCTCCCTGTGATGTGTATTATCCTTAATATCCTTGATCCCAGTGTATCTAGCTATTTCCTGCAGTGCTCGATGGAAATACTTGGATGCCATTTCACCTTCCTTTTGTCTTATGGAGAAGATTTTATTCCATTTAACAACAGTAGGGAAATACACTAGAGATGAGCGGGTTCGGTTTCTTTGAATCCGAACCCGCACGAACTTCACTTTTTTTTCCACGGGTCCGAGCGACTCGGATCTTCCCGCCTTGCTCGGTTAACCCGAGCGCGCCCGAACGTCATCATGACGCTGTCGGATTCTCGCGAGGCTCGGATTCTATCGCGAGACTCGGATTCTATATAAGGAGCCGCGCGTCGCCGCCATTTTCACTCGTGCATTGAGATTGATAGGGAGAGGACGTGTCTGGCGTCCTCTCCATTAGAATAGAGATAGATAGATTAGATAGAGAGAGATTGTGCAGAGTCGCAGACAGAGTTAGTTTACCACAGTCAGTGACCAGTGCAGTTGCTAGTTAACTTTTATTTAATATAATATATCCGTTCACTTCTCTCTGCTATATCCGTTCTCTGCCTGAAAAAAAAAACGATACACAGCACAGTCAGTCACACAGTGTGACTCAGTCTGTGTGCACTCAGCTCAGCCCAGTGTGCTGCACAGTCATCAATGTATAAATTAAAAGCTTATAATTAATTGTGGGGGAGACTGGGGAGCACTGCAGGTTGTTAGCAGGAGCCAGGAGTACAATTATATTAATTAACAGTGCACACTTTTGCTGCAGGAGTGGTGACCAGTGCCTGACCACCAGTATAGTATTGTTGTATACTACTAATATCTCTTTAAATATCAACCAGTCTATATTAGCAGCAGACACAGTACAGTGCGGTAGTTCACGGCTGTGGCTACCTCTGTGTCGGCACACGGCAGGCAGTCCGTCCGACCAGAATTGTATTATTTATTATTATATACCTACCACCTAACCGTGGTTTTTTTTTCATTCTTTATACCGTCATAGTGTCATCCTAATTGTTACGAGTATACTACTATCTCTTTATCAACCAGTGTACAGTGCGGTAGTTCACGGCTGTGGCTACCTCTGTGTCGGCACACGGCAGGCAGTCCGTCCGACCAGAATTGTATTATTTATTATTATATACCTACCACCTAACCGTGGTTTTTTTTTCATTCTTTATACCGTCATAGTGTCATCCTAATTGTTACGAGTATACTACTATCTCTTTATCAACCAGTGTACAGTGCGGTAGTTCACGGCTGTGGCTACCTCTGTGTCGGCAGTCGGCAGGCAGTCCGTCCATCCATAATTGTATTATAATATATACCACCTAACCGTGGTTTTTTTTTCATTCTTTATACCGTCATAGTGTCATACTAGTTGTTACGAGTATACTACTATCTCTTTATCAACCAGTGTACAGTGCGGTAGTTCACGGCTGTGGCTACCTCTGTGTCGGCAGTCGGCAGGCAGTCCGTCCATCCATAATTGTATTATAATATATACCACCTAACCGTGGTTTTTTTTTCATTCTTTATACCGTCATAGTCAGTCATACTAGTTGTTACGAGTATACTACTATCTCTTTATCAACCAGTGTACAGTGCGGTAGTTCACGGCTGTGGCTACCTCTGTGTCGGAACTCGGCAGGCAGTCCGTCCATCCATAATTGTATTATTATAATATATACCACCTAACCGTGGTTTTTTTTTCATTCTTTATACCGTCATAGTCAGTCATACTAGTTGTTACGAGTATACTACTATCTCTTTATCAACCAGTGTACAGTGCGGTAGTTCACGGCTGTGGCTACCTCTGTGTCGGAACTCGGCAGGCAGTCCGTCCATCCATAATTGTATTATAATATATACCACCTAACCGTGTTTTTTTTTTCGTTCTTTATACCGTCGTCATACTAGTTGTTACGAGTATACTACTATCTCTTTATCAACCAGTGTACAGTGCGGTAGTTCACGGCTGTGGCTACCTCTGTGTCGGCACTCGGCAGCCCGTCCATAATTGTATATACCAGTGACCTAACCGTGGTTTTTTTTTCATTCTTTATACATACATACTAGTTACGAGTATACTATCTCTTTATCAACCAGTCTATATATTAGCAGCAGACACAGTACAGTGCGGTAGTTCACGGCTGTGGCTACCTCTGTGTCGGCACTCGGCAGCCCGTCCATAATTGTATATACCACCTAACCGTGGTTTTTTTTTCTTTCTTTATACATACATACTGCAGTGCCACTCCTAGATGGGCCCGGTGTTTGTGTCGGCCACTAGGGTCGCTAATCTTACTCACACAGTCAGCTACCTCATTGCGCCTCTTTTTTTCTTTGCGTCATGTGCTGTTTGGGGAGGGTTTTTTGGAAGGGCCATCCTGCGTGACACTGCAGTGCCACTCCTAGATGGGCCAGGTGTTTGTGTCGGCCACTAGGGTCGCTTATCTTACTCACACAGCTACCTCATTGCGCCTCTTTTTTTCTTCTTTGCGTCATGTGCTGTTTGGGGAGTGTTTTTTGGAAGGGCCATCCTGCGTGACACTGCAGTGCCACTCCAAGATGGGCCAGGTGTTTGTGTCGGCCACTAGGGTCGCTTAGCTTACTCACACAGCTACCTCATTGCGCCTCTTTTTTTCTTCTTTGCGTCATGTGCTGTTTGGGGAGTGTTTTTTGGAAGGGCCATCCTGCGTGACACTGCAGTGCCACTCCTAGATGGGCCAGGTGTTTGTGTCGGCCACTAGGGTCGCTTAGCTTAGTCATTCAGCGACCTCTGTGCAAATTTTAGGACTAAAAATAATATTGTGAGGTGTGAGGTATTCAGAATAGGCTGAAAATGAGTGTAAATTATGGTTTTTGAGGTTAATAATACTTTGGGATCAAAATGACCCCCAAATTCTATGATTTAAGCTGTTTTTTAGTGTTTTTTGAAAAAAACACCCGAATCCAAAACACACCCGAATCCGACAAAAATAATTCGGTGAGGTTTTGCCAAAACGCGTTCGAACCCAAAACACGGCCGCGGAACCGAACCCAAAACCAAAACACAAAACCCGAAAAATTTCAGGCGCTCATCTCTAAAATACACTCCTAATTGCAGGTTGATTTGCCGTACATTCTCCTGATTGTATTCATCAGTGAGTGGTACCTCTGCGTCTAACTTACAATCCGTTATTAATTTTGTGATGTCAATATTTGAGGGTAGACACACTCGTAGCACTGTTCGCCAATCTTTACTTGTGGGCTCGTGGGCATTACCTAACTCTTTAATGAACCACTGGCATCCGATTAGATCTTTTCTGGGATCGGGGAATTCTGACATAATTGACCTTAACTCTGCTCGGGACCAGGGACAATGCATGGCAATGTTCCTGATGGGAGTCACCCCCTGAGTGTCAGTTTTTCCGTTGGGAACTGCAATCACCCTGACAGGATTTAATTCAACTACATCATTCTGGCTTGACTCTAATGCGGGGAGCTATTGTCTCTTCATAGTGTATGGTGCTGTACTTACCTGTGGACACGACCTCACTTATCCCTCTGCTAGGGGGCCTTGCTACAACTCTTGGTGGTTGGGCCGTGCCCACCTGGGTGTCCTGTATGGTGGCTGCTAGAGAGAGTGCCGATATCGTGCTGGGCTCATCTTCCTGCTCACAATCCTGAGGAAAATTTAAGATGGGACACAACTGGCAAGGGTTAGGGTTAACACATTTATATATCACTTTCCTATCTTTTACTGATGCACCATTGCTTGTAGCCAACTTCCCCCCATCAATATATGGTGGTGGGGGTGCGCTCGCAAGCGCTTTCCCACTATATTTGGAACTTGCTGTGCAAGCCAGTTCCTTCTGCATCTCCCCCTCTTGTTGCCACAGGTTTAAACAATTTGTATGTCTGACCATTTGTTTACTGGATTTAATCAGACATACTTTAATCCTTATGTTCTGTAAAACCTCTGATTCAAAGCTACCCACTTTTGGGAATGGGGCCCTATCTTCCGCAGTCATAAGTAGCCACTCATTGCAAAAAGCCTCTCGGCCGCAATTCTGACCTTCTCGGTCCCAACTCTTCTGCCTGAACCCTAGCTACTAAACTCCCACTGCTTGTGCAATTGGATCCCATCGCGGACTTTTTGCCTATAAATGCAATCCCCAAATGCACAATACAAATAGATGGTGAAAGAAACCTAGCGCTTTCACTCGCTCCTTCTCCACTGACGTACCACGACTCACTCCGATAGTGACCACCGCGTACCCAGTGAGGCCCTAACTGGCTTCTATTTACTGGAAGTTTTAGGAATAACTTACCTTTTCCAGTGAATATCTACCATTGAAGATTTTTCTGAGAGAGACCAGCGAAAACTTCCCTTTTTGACTTACACAAATCACGCTTGCATATACTATACACAGCACTAATGATACCACGATTTTACGTAAAAGCTCGTAAAGGGGTATCAAGTTGCGCTATGTATCGCACCCACAAACATGCGGTCCAATCGCAGAGCGTATAGGTACTTGTTACCTATCCGCCCTACGACCACTGGAATCGAATCACAAGCTGCGAAACCTCAGCAGGAGCGTAATACAAAACCTTTAAACTTCAATTCACAATTTCTATACTTTTGCACAATGCACAATTCTATATCACGCTCCTCTACAAATCACCTCATGATTTGCGTATTATCTCTACCTTTATTAACATGAGTCAGCTGCCTCACGCCACCAAGTCTCCACTCACTTGGTGTACCCACGGGATCCGAATTTCCGGGGTTCAAATCCTCTCACTCCACTTTCACTCACTCAAATACACCTGTTTTTTTCTTTTCTGTACCGAAAAATTTTACTCCCTTTAGGTCAGCAGCTTTATTCCAGAGGTGCTTACAGTTTTTAAACTAAATTTTAGAGTAACCTGCTTTTGAAATCGGATAGTTATGTGCTATTGTATTAAATGTATACTATCCCACCTTTAATGGAACAAATATAGTGTAATTTGTACTTAGCGTCTGTATTCCTATGCAACCTTGCATAAACACGCGACCAGCGTGCATTTTACGCCACGATCGCTCTCCTGTACTTTGTCCGGACCACATGTACAAACGTGTGTCCGCAATAAAACAAATCACACAATCTCTATAAATGTGAGCAATACAAACTATAATCGTCACTTAACACAACCCACACTTGTTCCGTTTAACCCTTTATGACTGGGCCAGAACTGCGTTTTGTGTTATAATAATTACTCCCTTAAATACATTTACTTCAAATTTATCTATATAGCAAACAAATGTATCCGATTTCACACAGGTTTTGAAACGACAAATAACCTATAGCAACACTATGTGGGGGGAGTACGCAAAATATTGTTACGCTTTGTTACGCTTTTGGCGCCCAAAAAAATTACACAGATTTTTAAATAGCTTTTTTCCTGTTTACCTACGGGTTCTAGCAGCACCTCTGCAGACCAGACAGAGCAGACACAATCTAACAGCACACAAATAGGGTTTTTTGGAACATCCAACAACCAGAAAAAGGTTAACGTAGATATCTTTCCACCCTTTGCTGATAGATTAAAGTCTGCTATGACCTGCTAGCCTGTGAGCATGTGAAAACCGGATCGAGTCCCCAATTGTAAATGTTGATTTACTTTCAGGACTAAAAGCAACACTTCAAAAATACATTCAATACACTTTAAAATGGAGCCGCTGCGGCCGCTGTAATCAATCCTTAGCCTACGTACTTTTTACACAGTTAGCGTACGAAGCCCCGTACCGTGTACGCACTTTGCGTACAAATGCCGCGATGGTCGTACAAAGTACCCACGGTGCGTACACACACAAAGACATGCCGTGAGCACTTTGCAGCTACACGTGTGACTAGATTACACTTATATAACAGTAGCAGGGAAAGAGAGACATGACACCAATTTGTATTTCAAAGACTATGTTGGGATCTGACCCACCAACGGTTCTTTACTAGCAGGGGGTTACAATAATAACAATACAATACAATAAGAAAATGGCTACAGTCAATGGTACATACATTTGCTTTCACCTGCGCTTCCCAGTCCGGTCCTCAGTCATCAAGGTAGATGACCTTCAGAGATTGAGAGTGACCTGGCCTGCAGCTGGCTTTTTATACATTTGTCCAAAACCTAACTGCAATCTCTTTGTCCATTGGACACAGGGATGGTCATTTACAGTACAGGAGAGGTCATAGGTCAGTTTGAATAGGTGGGCGATGTCTGTTTCAGGTGCACTTACAGGTGTTCTCCTCTGGGTTCCCGCCGCATATCAAGAGCACAGTAAATACAGTTAATATTTATATTCTGCTCCTGTGCATAACTATTCGCAGGAGCGTGCGATCTTCTGCAAACCAACAACGGAATATTGCTCTTAAAATACCCTACAGCTGGATACCAAACACCACCTTATAACCTAGTTCTGTTCCCTCCTATCCTGTAAAGGTGAATCCCTTTCTTCTTATACCATTTAAACAAGTGTAACTCGCTGGTGTGGTGCAGGGAGACTATGTGTACATTGTGCACTATTTGGATTAAATATGTAATGTGTTTTTATGGCTTTTCCATGCGATTACAAACACTACCGTAATTACTCATACCACGCACTAATACGCAGGACTGCGGGAGCGACCATATGCAAATTGAGAATATGTGCACACACGGCAGAACAAGTACGCGCACGGAGGCCATCTGTGTGTAGTTTGTACGTGATGTGTGTACTGAAATATTTTCGACTTCGACAAGAGATACTGCTATTTATGTCCAGTGGTACTGCCGTATATGTCCAGTGGTACTACCGTATAAGTACAGTGATACTGCTGTATATGTCCAGTGGTACTGCCATATAAATCCAGTGGTACTGCCGTATATAAATCCAGTCCAGTGATACTGCCATATATATCCAGTGGTACTGCCGTATAAATCCAATGGTACTGCTGTATAAATCTAGTCCAGTGATACTGCCTTATAAGTTCAGTGGTACTGCCGTATAAGTCCAGTGATACTGCCGTATAAATCCAGTCCAGTGATACTGCAGTATAAGTCCAGTGGTACTGCCGCTGTTTTATTCCAATGGTACTGCTGTATAAGTCCAGTGGTACTGCCTTATAAGTCCAGTGGTACTGCCATATAAATCCAGTCCTATGGTACTGCCGTATAAGTCCAGTGGTACTGCCATATAATTCTAGTGATACTGCCGTATATGTCCAGTGGTACTGCCGTATAAATCTAGTGGTACTGCCATATAAATCCAGTCCAATGATACTGCTGTATAAGTCCAGTGATACTGCTGTATAAATCCAGTCCAGTGGTACTGCCGGATAACTCCAGTGGTACTGCCGTATAATACCAGTGATACTGCCGTATAAGTCTATGGGTACTGTTAATTTAGTCCAGTAATACTGCCATATAAATCCAGTCCAGTGCTACTGCCGTATATGTCCAATGTTACTGCTATATATTTCCAGTAATACTGCCGTATAAGTCCAGTGGTACTGCCATATAATTCCAGTGATACTGCCGAATATGTCCAGTGGTACTGCTGTTTAAGTCCAGTGGTACTGTCCTGTGCTGTACATTATTTACTTCAAATAAAGGCGTTATTAATATTTAATCCAACTAATTTTTACAGGGTTTGCCCTGTGTGATGTAGAGGTACGCTCTCCTGTGCCACATATTGTGTTATATAACTCCAGAAAAATAATGTAGAACAAAAATTTGGAGGATAAAATAGGGAAAGATCAAGAGCCTAACTTCCTCTTAGTGCTGAAGCTACTACCACTAGTCATGACATAGACAATGAAATGCTATCAACGTCATCTGCTAAGGCCGATGCCCAATGTGATAGTAGAGGGCATGTAAAATCCAAAAAGCGAAAGTTCAGTAAAAAAAACCCAAAAAAATAAATGTAAATGTTCTGAGTAGAAGTGTAAACTTGCCAATATGCCATTGACGACACGGAGTGGCAAGGAACGGCTAAGGCCCTGGCCTATGTTCATGACTAGTGGTTCAGCTTCACTTGACGATGGAAGCCCTCATCCTCCTGATAGAAAAATGATAAGCGTTAAGCTGGAAAAAGTACAGCAAAGAACTGTGTGTTCTAAGATGGTATCGCGAATCCCAAAGGAGAGTCCAAGTGTGTCGGCGGTTGCGATGCCTGACCTTCCCAACACTGGACGGGAAGAGGTGGCTCCTTCCACCATTTGTACGCCCTCTGCAAGTGCTGGAAGTAGCACCCACAGTCCAGTTTCTGATATTCAAATTGAAGATGTCACTGTTGAAGTACACCAGGATGAGGATATGGGTGTTGCTGGCGCTGAGGAGGAAGTTGACAATGAGGATTCTGATGGTGATGTGGTTTGTTTAAACCAGGCACTGGGGGAGACACCTGTTGTCCATGGAATGAAGAAGCCCATTGTGATGCGTCGGCAAAGTACCCAAAAAGCCACCTCTTAGGTGTGGAATTATTTCTCCACAAATCCGGACAACAGGTGTCAAGCCGTGTGTTGCCTCTATCAATCTATAAAAAGTAGGGGTAGGGACGTTCACCATCAAGGAACATCCTCCCTTATACGTCACCTGCAGCGCATTCATCAGAAGTCAGTGTCAAGTTGTGAAACTTTGGGTAAGAGCATAAGCAGTCCACTAACACCTAAATCCCTTCTTCCTTTTGTACACAAGCTCCTGCAAGCCACACTATGAACTCCCTCAACGTCAACTTCCTCCTCAGTCAGGAACGTCAATAGTCCTGCAGGACATGTAACTGACAAGACTAAGGAGTCCTCTCCTAACCGGGATTCCTCCGGAGGATCCTTGAGTGGTACGCCTGCTGTTACTGCCACTGCTGTTGTTGCTGCTGGGAGTCGATCGTCATCCCAGAAGGGAAGTCGGAAGACCACTTGTACTACTTCAACTAAGCAATTGACTGTCCAACAGTCCTTTGTGAGGAAGATGAAATATGACAGTAGTCATCCTTTTGCAAAGCGGATAACTGAGGCTTTGACAGCTATGTTGGTGATAGACATGCGTCTGGTATCCGCCATTAGTTCAGTGGGACTTAGAGAATTGTTTGAGGTACTGTGTCCCCGGTATCAAATTCCATCTAGTTACCACATCACTAGGCAGGCGATACCGAGAATGTACAGAACCGTCAGAAAAAGTGTCCTCAGTACAAATTACAGTTTTACCCACTGTCCACTTAACAACGGACATGTGGACAAGTGGAACAGGGCAGACTAAGCACTATATGACTGACAGCCCACTGGGTAGATGTATGGCCTCCTGCAGCAACAACAGCAGCGGCACCAGTAGCAGCATCTCACAAACACCTACTCGTTCCTATGCAGGTTACGCTTTGTATTACCGCTTTCCATAAGAGGCACACCGCTAACAACCCTTTTACGGAAACTGAGGGACATCATTGCACAATGGATTACCCCAATTAGACTCTCCTGGGGATTTGTGATATCAGACAACGCCACCTATATTGTGCGTGCAATACGTCTGGGCAAATTCCAGCACAACCCATGTTTTGCACATACAATTACTTTGGTGGTGCAGAATTTTTGTAAAAATTAAGAGGGGCATGCAGGAGATGCTGTCGGTGGCCCAAAAAATTGCAGCTCACTTTCGACATTCAGACACCGCGTGCTGAAGACTGGAGCACCATCAAACACACCTGAACCTGCACTGCCATCAACTGAAGCAAGAGGTGATAACGAGGTGGAATTCAACACTCTATATGCTTCAGAGGATGGAGGAGCAGCAAAAGACCATTCAAGCCTATACATTTACCTACGATATAGGCAAAGGAGGGGGAATGCACCTGACTCAAACGCAGTGGAGAATGATTTCCGTGTTGTGCAAGGTTCTCCAACCCTTCGAACTTGCCACACGTGGTCAGTTAAGACGCTGCCAGCTTCAGTCAGGTCATTCCCTTCATCAGGCTTTTGCAGAAGCAGCTGGAGAAATTGAAGCAGGAGCTAAGACGGAGCGATTCCGCAAAGTATGTGGACTTGTGGATGGAACCCTTCATTTCTTTGCCAGGATTCAATGGTGGTCAATCTGTTGAAATCAGAGCACTACATTTTGGCCACCTTGCTCAATCCTATGTTTAAAGCCTACGTTGTGTCTCTCTTTCTGGCAGACACAAGTCTGCAGAGGTTCAAAGACCTGCTGGTGAGAAAATTGTCAACTCAAGCAGAACATGACCTGTCAACAGCTCCTCTTTCACTATCTCCCGCAACTGGGGCTGCAAGGAAAAGGATAAGATTTCCTAGCCCACCTGCTGGCGGTGATGCAGGTCAGTCAGGAGTGAATGCTGACATCTGGTCCGGACTGAAGTACCTGCCAATGATTACTAACATGTCTACTGTTACTGCATATGATTCTGTCACCATTGAAAGAATGGTGGAGGAATATATGAGTGACAGCATCCAAGTAGGCATTTCAGACTGTCCGTACGTATACTGGCAGGAAAAATAGGCAATTTGGATGCCCTTGCACAAACTGGCTTTTTTTACCTAAGTTGCCCCCCCTCCAGTGTGTACTCCGAAAGAGTGTTTAGTGCACCCAGTAACCTTGTCAGCGATCGTCGTAGGAGGTTACTTCCACAAAATGTATAGAAGATGATGTTCATCAAAATTAATTATAAATTCCACCGGGAAGACCTTGACCAGCAATTGCCTCCAGAAAGTACATAGGGACCTTTGATGGTATATTCCAGTGGGGACGAATTAATACTCTGTGAGAAGGAGGATGTACACACTGAAAGAGGTGAGGAATCGGAGGATGAGGATGAGGTCGACATCTTGCCTCTGATTGGTTTGTTAAAGTGTGCATGTCCTGTTTATACAACATAAGAGTGGGTGGGAGGACCCAAGTAAAATTCCATCTTGCACCTCTTTTTCTTCTTTGCATCATGTGCAAGTTGGGGCCTAGTGCCATCCTGTCTGCCACTGCAGTGCCATTCCTACATGGGCCAGGTGTTTGTGCCACACACTTGTGTCACTTAGCTTAGTCATACAGCTACCTCATTGCACCTCTTTTTCTTCTTTGCATCATGTGCTGTTTGGGGCCTAGTTTTTTTAAGTGCCATCCTACCTGCCACTGCAGTGCTACTCCTAGATGGGCCAGGTGTTTGTGCCGCACACTTGTGTATCGCTTAGCTTAGTCATACCTCGGTGCAACCTTTTGGCCTATTGAGGCTAATAATACCGTAGGATCAAAATTACCCCCAAATTCTGTGGTTTTAGCTGTTTCTATGTTTTTTTAAAAAAATCATCCAGATCCAAAACCAAAACTCGAAAGGGTGGTTTTGGCAAACCCAAAACCAAAACACAAGCAGGGAATTAGAACCAAAACCAAAACATGAAAAGTGCCCGCCGCACATCTCTATTATATACTGTATACAGATAGATTTATATATGCGTGTGTGTGTGTGGTCTTTGGGAGTGCCAAATTTGAATGAAATTTACTTCAAATTTCAAGATTATGTTTGTTATTTGGCACTTTATTTGCCATTTTGCACATTATAGGTAAGTAGTATATATGGTTACATGCAAAGTTGTTGTCCCCCAGAAATGGGGCACAGTCCTTTGGTTCCATCTACCAGAAGTTGACTAGCGGGTACCTGGCATGGAAGTGCAATGGGGAGGGTGAACAAGTACAAGTGAGAGCAAATGTGTTTTATTGGTGAATGGGCTATTTAAGTTCTTCACGAGTAACATGCTGTGTGACAGACCCTTGATGAAGGTGGAAACACACCGAAACAGCTCTCCGGATGAGGAGCTGATTATGTGCTTTTTCCCACGGCCTATACTTGAATGGTGATATGTATTACATTGATTACTGGAAATGGATGGATGGCTTTGCTAAATCTCGAATAAATACACTGAAGTTGATTTGAATTCAGTTTGGAGTGTTGTATTATTTTCTTATGAGCCTTTGGTGGTATTGAGGAAGTGACTGTTTTATATATATATATATATATATATATATATAAATTCACTGCTTCACTTTACGGGAGAACACATACTTCTCCCAGCAATCTCAAACTGAATCATTATATGACAGTAGTATAGTATAACAGCTTCTAATGAAAGTCTACTCTAATTTATGTCCTATTTTCTCCCGATGTGAGCTTTGGTCAAATCAGCTGCAGCTCCATTTAATCCTAATCTTATCTATTTGTATTTTAAGACCCTCCAAAAGCAATCGAGTAAAAGTTCTAGTTCAATACGATTAAAAACAGCACAAAGACATGTCACCAATGTTTGCCTTAACACACATATGCATTAAACTGTCTGAGAATGTTTAATCCTCAGTTATAATAACAAGCTTGGATTGTAATGGCTTCATTTTGTATTAATGTACATGTCACAATTGCTTCGTCTCAGAGCCTTTTAACAGCCACTTCATTCAGGAATAACAGGAATTTGTCATTAGGAGAAGGTTGCCGCTATAATTGTGATAGCATTGTTAATCTCCTTCAAGTGCATAGGTTACAAGTCCAATTTCTGCTCTTTTTACCTTGTGCAAAGACATGGAAACTTAATGTATGAGTTCATCTCCGAGATCCAGTATGGTTGGATCTGTGGCACACTCAGATCGTATATGGGGTGTGATATGGAGTTGAATGTTTGCCTGTTACTGTAGAATGCACAGATGTGTTCTGTATGCCCATTTAGTACTGGCGCCTGCTTACCCTTGGAGAGATGGAATGTGGAAATGGACATACAAACACAGACTCAGTAGAATTGCAAATAGAGGCAGACCTGCTTAGAGACACACTATGGGGTATATGCAATTGCGGTCGAATTCCCGAAATTGTCGAATTTCGGGTCATTTTCGACCAAAAAAAAAATTCGCCTATGCAATTCAGTGCTTTCCGCCCAAAAAACGGACTTTCAAAATTCGACTTTTTGAAATTCGAATTTTTGCAAATTCGACTTTTCTGCAATGATATAAGTGCTGCAATTCGACCAAAGCATATTCAATTCAAGTTTGGAAATTCGACAGCAGTGCTTTTAGACAGCAAATTCGTCATTTTCAATCCGCCACACTTTGGAGGGTGAAAACAAATAAAAAAAATTTAAACATGGTTTTTTTTGTGTTTTTTTTTTTTGGGAATAGCAGATCTATTTATATTAGAAGGGATTAGGTACTTTTTTTTTTTTTTTTTTTGGAGGCACAAATATTATTTATAATTTTTGTAAAATATTATTATTATTATTTTTTTTTTTTTATTGCTGGAACGGTACAATCCGAAAAAAAAAATTGCGTGGGGTCCCCCCTCCAAAGCATAACCAGCCTCGGGCTCTTCGAGCTGGTCCTGGTTCTAAAAATGCGGGGGGAAAATTGACAGGGGATCCCCCGTATTTTTAAAACCAGCACCGGGCTCTGCGCCTGTTGCTGGTGCCAAAAATACGGGGGACAAAAAGAGTAGGGGTCCCCCGTATTTTTAACACCAGCATCGGGCTCCACTAGCTGGACAGATAATGCCACAGCCGGGGGTCACTTTTATGCCGTGCCCTGCGGCCGTGGCATTAAATATCCAACTAGTCACCCCTGGCCGGGGTACCCTGGGGGAGTGGGGACCCCTTCAATCAAGGGGTCCCCCCCCCCAGCCACCCAAGGGCCAGGGGTGAAGCCCGAGGCTGTCCCCCCCCATCCAATGGGCTGCGGATGGGAGGGCTGATAGCCTTTTGTGATAATTAAAAGATATTGTTTTTTCCAGTAGTACTACAAGTCCCAGCAAGCCTCCCCCGCAAGCTGGTACTTGGTTGGTGATGGCCTGCGAGTGCGTGTGGTGGTGCCTGCTGCCGTGCAGGTGTAGACTCGGTACTCACCAGGCGCCGCTCGCTCTCACCTTCAGGTACCGGAACCCTCAACGGACCTGGAAATCTTCACTCGGATCCGGACACGGCGATTCCCTCTCGGTGCTGACCGACGACCGAGCTGAGGAGAGAATGGTCTACATTAAAGGGGGTATCGACCCTGCTTCCGGTGGAACAGGGGATACCCCAGGGGTGGCTGCGACCTTCACCGGCTGGGTGAATGGTCATCACCGGCACAAAGCCTCAGCTACCCAGCTTTCACACACTCGCGCTTTCGCACGTAGTGTGATGAAAGGGATTCTCACGTCCGTGAGCAATCCTAACTCCGGCGCTCGGGGACAAACAAGGGACAAACGCACACGAATGCTACTCACCGTCACAAGTCTTGCACTCCGATCTTCTCCACTTACAGGTCCCTGTAAGGAGGCAAAGAGAAACAGCCGTGCAGGGCCTAACTCTACCCTAGTGTCACACCCTATACTATCTACAACAGCGGAGCCCTCAAACTAGCTCTGTGGGTGTGGTGCAACACAACTATGCACAACTTACACAACACATACACTTTGCCCTGCACGGTAACAACATATATCACACTATCGGAGTTACAACATAAAACGGTGCTGTCCCTTTTCTACCCGACTCAGAACACCCAGTAGTGGGGACCGCACAGCTCACCCACCTACCGTACTCTCAGGGTGGCCTGAGCCTAACGCCCAGTGCCACCTTTACTCACCTCGGGGAAAACACTGCTTCGCTGGGCCTGGCGCCCCCTAACTGCACACAGGCCGGAGGCCTGACTTCGCCCACGGGCCTGTCGCCCGCCTAACTTGCTGCCCGTTGGGTGACCTGGGCCTTGTGCCCAGGGTCACCTTATCTGTACTTACTGGCCAAAATACGCTAGGGCCTAGTGCCCTCTAATGTCCCAACAGGCCTATTGCCTGAACTGCCCCTCGGGCCTAATGCCCGCCTAACTGTGCCCACAGGCCGGTGGCCTGACTATTCTCATGGGCCTAGTGCCCAACATGTGCCCCCCAGGCCTAGTGCCTGCCTATCTGGTGCCGCAGGGGTTGGGTGGCTTGGGCCTAATGCCCAAACCACCTAATCAGACAAATGACCCCCAATCTCCTAACTGCGCCACAGGCCTAGTGCCTGACTTGTGCCCGCGGGCCTAATGCCCGTCCCTGGTGGTCGAGGGAGGAAGAGGGGAGGATAGCCTCACTGAGGCCTTACCTAACCCGAGGGCCTCCGACACCGTCTTCTGCCGCTGACCCGTCCTGGCCAGCGGCATCGCCTCCGCTGCTCCGCGTCCAGCCGCCGCTGGACATCTCCTTCCTGGGGCCCGACGTCTTCCGGCCTCTTCAGCGGCCACCGGAGCTCTTCTCCCCGCGGCCGTCGTCGTCTCCTTTCTGCGGCGGCGTCTTCCTCCGCGTCCAGCCGCCGCTGGACATCTTCTCTTCCGATCCCGACCGATGACCTCCTCCGGCTCCTCCTTGCGGCGTCTGGATCTTCTGCGCTCCGGCGCGCCGACCTCCGTCCGCGCTGCTCCCGCCCGTCTTCTTCCTTCTGCCACGCGATCCTCTTCCTCGCGCTCCTGCGCGCGGGCTCCTCCTCTTCGCCGCTCTTCGGCGCGGCCTCCTTTACGAACGGCTCCCGCCCGGCGTCTGACGTCAGACGCCGAGGGCGGGGCCTATGACGCGGCGAGCGCCGTTTGGCTCGCCGCGCCACTCTCCGATTGGCTGCCGCTCCGGGAGCCGCGATTAGCTCCCGGAGGGCGCCAAGATTCAAAAGCCTCTGGTCCGGTGCAGGGAAAAGGGTAATCCCTGCACCGGACACCCGCCGCCACGCACCCAGCGCTGGGGACAGACAAGCTGCCCCAGCGCTGTCCCCAGCTAGGGACAGCCACATGGATGTGCCCACAGGGCACATCCTTACACAAGTACCAGCATGCGGGAGAAAAACGGGCCCGCTGGTACCTGTAGTACTACTGGAAAAAAAATACCCAAATAAAAACAGGACACACACACCGTGAAAGTAAAACTTTATTTCTTACGTCGACACACACATACTTACCTATGCTCACACGCCGACATCGGTCCTCTTCTCCATGTAGAATCCAGGGGTACCTGAAAAAAAAGATCAATATACTCACCTCAGCCATGGTCCAGAGATACATCCACGTACTTGTAGAAAATAACAATCCGCAAATACCCGACCAAACGGACTGAAAGGGGTCCCATGCTGACACATGAGACCCCTATCCCCGAATGCAGAGAGACCTGTCAGTGACAGCTGTCACAGAAAGGTCTCTATAGCCAATCAGGAAGCGCAACTTCGTTGCGCTCATCTGATTGGCTCTGTGCGTCTGAGCAGACAGCGCATCGCACAGCCCAGTCCATTATATTCAATGGTGGGAACTTAGCGGCTAGCGGTGAGGTCACCCGCCGGTCAGCGGCTGACCGGCGGGTGACCCCCCCGCTAGCCGCTAAGTTCCCACCATTGAAAGTAATGGAGCGGCTTTGCGATGCGCTGTCACATCACAGACAGCGCACAGCCAATCAGATGAGCGCCACGGAAGTAGCGCTTCCTGATTGGCTGAAGGGACTTCAGTGACAGGAGTCACGTGATGTTCCGGCATTCGGGAGAAAGGGGTCTGATGTGAAAGCATTGGACCCCTTTCTAGTCCGGTATGGATCGGTGTTCGTTTTTTTGTTTTGCCAAGTACGTGGATTATCTCTGGACCTGGATGTACCTCTGGACGCTGGAAGGTGAGTATAATTTTTTCACAGGTACCTCGGATCGTCGGAGACCGTGGCAGTCGGCGTGTCAACATAGGTAAGTATGTGTGTGTCGGCGTATGAAATAAAGTTTTACTTTCACGGTGTGTGTGTCCTGTTTTTATTTGGGTATTTTTTTTTCAGTAGTACTACAGGTACCAGCGGGCCCGTTTTTCTCCCGCATGCTGGTACTTGTGGTTCTCCAAGTACCAGCTTGCGGGGGAGGCTTGCTGGGACTTGTAGTACTAATGGAAAAAACAATATCTTTTTATTATCACAAAAGGCTATCAGCCCCCCCATCCGCAGCCCATTGGATGGGGGGGGACAGCCTCGGGCTTCACCCCTGGCCCTTGGGTGGCTGGGGGGGGGGACCCCTTGATTGTAGGGGTCCCCACTCCCCCAGGGTACCCCGGCCAGGGGTGACTAGTTGGGTAGTTAATGCCACGGCCGCAGGGCACGGCATAAAAGTGACCCCCGGCTGTGGCATTATCTGTCCAGCTAGTGGAGCCCGATGCTGGTGTTAAAAATACGGGGGACCCCTACTCTTTTTGTCCCCCGTATTTTTGGCACCAGCACCAGGCGCAGAGCCCGGTGCTGGTTTTAAAAATACGGGGGATCCCTGCCCAATTTTTCCCCTGCATTTTTAGAACCAGGACCAGCTCGAAGAGCCCGAGGCTGGTTATGCTTTGGAGGGGGGACCCCACGCCATTTTTTTTTCGGGTTTTTCCCGTTTTTTCCCGTTTTTTAAAATCGCGGCAAAATCCGCCAAATCGGCCCATTTTCGCCCGCGATTCTGGCGAATCCGTTTTTCATTGAATATGGTGAATTCCGGAAGCCACCTTCCGGAATTCACCTGGCGAATTTAGTCGAATTAAAAAACGGCGAAAAATTGCCGCGATTCGCCGTGAATTGCATATACCCCATACAGTATTCACCTGTAGCCATATCAGTTGTGGGTGCCTGAGTTCTGGTACAAATACATAGTATAGATGATGGTCACCACCAGCACTAAGTAACCAATTGGATGGTTGTCAATTTACCTGTAAAGGTGGTAGGTGCTTTCTTCATGTATTCATGCATATGTATTAGTGATGTGCACCGGAAATTTTTCGGGTTTTGGTTTTGGATTCGGGTCCGCGGCTGTGTTTTGGATTCGGACGCGTTTTGGCAAAACCTCCCTGAAATTTTTTTGTCAGATTCGGGTGTGTTTTGGATTCGGGTGTTTTTTTACAAAAAACCCTCAAAAACAGCTTAAATCATAGAATTTGGGGGTCATTTTGATCCCATAGTATTATTAACCTCAATAACCATAATTTACACTCATTTTCAGTCTATTCTGAACACCTCACACCTCACAATATTATTTTTAGTCCTAAAATTTGCACCGAGGTCGCTGGATGGCTAAGCTAAGCGACACAAGTGGCCGACACAAACACCTGGCCCATCTAGGAGTGGCACTGCAGTGTCAGACAGGATGGCACTTCAAAAAAATAGTCCCCAAACAGCACATGAAGCAAAGAAAAAAAGAGGCGCAATGAGGTAGCTGTGTGACTAAGCTAAGCGACCCAAGTGGCCGACACAAACACCTGGCCCATCTAGGAGTGGCACTGCAGTTTTCTAGCGAGAGGATGAGTGCTTCCATCCTCATGTGAAGCTGAACCAATAGCCATGAACATAGGCCAGGGCCTCAGCCGTTCCTTGCCACTCCGTGTCGTAAAGGTCATATTGGCAAGTTTACGCTTCTCATCAGACTCTTTCAATTTTGATTTATGGGTAATTTTACTGAACTTTTGTTTTTTGGACTTTACATGCTCTCTACTATGACATTGGGCATCGGCCTTGGCAGACGACGTTGATGGCATTTCATCGTCTCGGCCATGACTAGTGGCAGCAGCTTCAGCACGAGGTGGAAGTGGATCTTGATCTTTCCCTATTTTAACCTCCACATTTTTGTTCTCCATTTTTTAATGTGTGGAATTATATGCCAGTATCAATAGCAATGGACTACTACTATATATACTGCGCACAACTGAAATGCACCACAGGTATGGATGGATAGTATACTTGATGACACAGAGGTAGGTAGAGCAGTGGCCTTCCGTACTGTACTGCTATATATACTGGTGGTCACTGTCAGCAAAACTCTGCACTGTACTCCTCCTATATAATATACTGGTGGTCCCCAGTGCCCACAATAAAGCAGTGTGAGCACAGATATATGCAGCACACTGAGCACAGATATGGAGTGTTTTTCAGGCAGACAACGTATACTGGTGGTCACTGGTCAGCAAAACTCTGCACTGTACTCCTCCTATTAATACAGCTGCTCCCAGTCCCCACAATTAAGCAGTGTGAGCACAGATATATGCAGCACACTGAGCACAGATATGGAGTGTTTTTTCAGGCAGACAACGTATACTGGTGGTCACTGGTCAGCAAAACTCTGCACTGTACTCCTCCTATATAATATACTGGTGGTCCCCAGTGCCCACAATAAAGCAGTGTGAGCACAGATATATGCAGCACACTGAGCACAGATATGGAGTGTTTTTCAGGCAGACAACGTATACTGGTGGTCACTGGTCAGCAAAACTCTGCACTGTACTCCTCCTATATAATACAGCTGCTCCCCAGTCCCCACAATTAAGCAATAAGCAGCACAAATATTATTAATAAACGGAGAGGATGCCAGCCACGTCCTCTCCCTAACATTTCCAATGCACGAGTGAAAATGGCGGCGACGCGCGGCTGCTTATATAGAATCCGAATTTCGCGAGAATCCGACAGCGGGATGATGACGTTCGGGCGCGCTCGGATTAACCGAGCCATACGGGAGAATCCGAGTATGCCTCGGACCCGTGTAAAATGGGTGAAGTTCGGGGGGGGTCGGTTTCCGAGGAACCGAACCCGCTCATCACTAATATGTATTATGTTTTTGTAACCATATTTTAGGAATACATTTTTTCAGTACTTCCAATCGTATGCAAGAAGGAATATTATATCTTCTGTTTTGTAGAGGGCTTTTTTAAATTAAATAAAACCTGATAGCCAAAGAGAACAGAAGGCTGAAAATAAGCCCGAGAGTATTTGAAACGCAAGGCTGTTACTTTGCAGTGACCATTGGCTGTTACTCAAGTTAGTTGTGACTTAGGGCTCGATTCAGATCTGATTGCTGTTGTGCGAATTTGCACAGCAGCTGATTATTGAACAACTGCACATGCATAAGGACCGCAATGCGCAGGCACATCGCCAAACAGCGAAAGGGATGGTGCGAAAATTTTGATCACAAGGCGTTCGCATGGTGATTGACAGGAAGAGGATGTTTGTGAGTGGTAACTGGAAGTTTTCAGAGAGTGTCAGGAAAAACGCAGGCGTGCCCAAGCGTTTTCAGGGAGTGTGTGTGACGTCAGCTCCAGTCCCAATCAGCCTGTTTGTATCACACTGTAGGAGTAAGTCCTGGGCTATGCACAGACTGCACAGACTAGAAAAATCATTCGATGGTGAGCGAGTAGCAAAAGGATTAGCAGCTGTCCGCTGTCTGGCGGAATTCTCACACTGCATACACATGCATTCGCACACTTGCACGGGGTGGGTTTTCACTCTCCCTGGGCGGTGACTCTCTGACTGCAGACCTCTGCAAATTTGCAGCACAGTGATCAGTCCGAATTATGCCCTTCAATTGAATGACTGTAGTTATGGGGCAATGCTTAAGAGGTGGGACAGGAAGTTGTATTATCTCTACTTACCTTCCAGCTGACCTCTTTGTTCCCGAAAACTTGTAAGGAGCAGTAAAGTGCTGATTTCAGCTTATCATTTTCAGTCAATATTTATTTATTGTGTCATACTGTACTTTACTCCTTTATTCATTCTGTGTACACTTTGATCTTGTATATCTCTCCTTTTCTTCTTTCTGTTTTTTTCTCTTCTATTTCTTCACTGTTTTTTCTTTATTGTGTTTTGCAGCATACCCCTATTTATACTTGCTTCCTTTATTGTGATGGGCTGGCTTCTGCATTGCTGCCTTTTGACTGTACTACACACTGCCAAAGCACATAACTAGGTGGGGCATGCACCCTACATCACTTTGCCTCCAGGTCTCAAGATGAAGTACAGAGCCTGATGAACATTTGAGGACTGTTTCAGCTTGAGTTGTGGCTCCAGCCCCAGCTGAGCTGTCTGCTGGTGCAAGCACTTGGTTCACAGATTTGACCCCATAACATAATGTCACTGCATTCCGATACTGGGGACACACCTGCTTATTTCCTCTCTGGTAGCAGATGCCCTATAGTGAGCAGCCTGGATAGTGGTAGGTCCACATCTTTTGACTACATCCTTGTTGTCTGCAGGTTCTGGAGTCAGGGTTGTAACTCTGGCTCAGTAGCTATTTGGAGTCATTCTATCAGTAGGGATTAGGGACACAGTCTGAGAGTGAAGGGTCCTTTGGGGTCATGGATGTGGTCCTGCTATGTTCAATTCCTGTCACAGCCAAGGGGTCTGTTGAAGTGGTAGAGGTCGAGGCTATGGCCACAACTAGCACTCTTACTAGGGTTCTGTCATAAGCCAAGGGGGTCCTGGGCAACTTGAATCCCCTCCCCAATGTTTGCTTATACCTATATTGTATATTAGAAGTGTGCAGTCTAGATTTTTTTAAATCCAAGCAACCCCAAACTTAGCGGATTCGAGTGTTTCTGAGTCCTGACTCAAAAGTTCCTGACACACTCGGATCCCAAATGAGACAAAAGGTCATGTTCTTAGTGTTGGACCTCGTGTGTTTTGGATTTCCACAGAGTCAGAAATTGCATATTATAGATGCTATATAAGTCCCTTCCTCATGATCATTTCACACTAGAGAATGGAGGGAGAAGGTGTGGGACGCAGGTACCGGGCAGTTGTTTATAAATAAATAAAAAATTAAAAGACATAACCATTTACCAAGCAGTTATTAGCACCCCATCAGGGCACCATTGGGGTGCTGTAGGAGTATTATTATTATTATTATTACTACAGTTGAGCAAGTGTTTCTGCTCATGTTATTAAAAAATTAAAACAAGTGATGCAGCGTATATCATACTAGCTGGCTCATGTTACTAAGTGTGTGGTATCCCCATCATCTGCACGCCAAAATCATAAGTAGAAAAAAATATTTAGCTCTATCATTTAGCTTTTCTCCTTGTCTGGTTTTATAAAATGAAACCAATCATGGATCAGTCTATAGAAGAGTGGGAACAACCCAGTCTTAGTGCTGCAGCTTCTGCCAGTCATAATACTTCTTCAACATTTATTAAATATGGTCAAAGGGAAAGAAGGTGTAAGTAAGGGCACCACAAATCTAAACAGCATTTCCCAATGGTTAAGAAAACATTGCCATAGCCACAACTAGGGTGGAATAGGGGGTCATGTGCACCAGGCACAGAAAAGCAGCGGAACTAGGGAGTCCGGTTCCACTAGAGCGTAAGCACCAGACTCTGAAATTAACATAAGGGGTCACACGCTGAGCCTGCTTGCTGAAGTCGCAAGGCATCGGCTATCTATTAGCTGACAGCCTGCCTGGCGCTGGCACCAGGGGCACATGCTTCTGGATTCTGCCGCATCGTGCGTGGGACATCATGATGCCGGATGTGCATGTGACATCACATGAAGGGAGAGAGGAGCCGGAAGTTGGGAGTTCCTGGAGATGCTGCCTTCTGACTTCAGCCAGTGGGGTGCACCCAAAAAATGTAAAAGAGGTGCATACTGGTCATTGTCAGCATGAGGCTGGTATTAAGATTTAAAGTAAAAGAATAATTAAATAACATTAAAAATATAATTAAAAAATAACACAAAAATATCCAGTATGTTAAAAAACCTTAAAAACATTAAGCAAGTTGCTTAATGTTTATACATCTTTTTCCAGAGTGTATTTTGTAATATTCATATTGATCAAAACTTCAAATGGGCTCTCAAGACCCACTTCTTCACCAAACCCAGCCAAATCTCATCCTAAGCCTCTGTTCCACATTCTCTATGTACCCCGTCTGTGTCACCCCTGTCTGTCTACCCCTCCCCTTTAGATTGTAAGCTCTCACGAGCAGGGCCCTCTTCCCTCATGTGCTTATCCTTTGTCTTACTTTAATAATTTTCAACTGTACCAAATCCAGCAGTTTTCTGCCACCTGATACTTATTCCAGTGTCATCTGCTGATGTAACTATGTTTATTTACCCTGTACTTGTCTTATACTGTCATCAACTGTAAGTTGCTGTTTTCCTGTTTGATTATTTATGTACTCTGTAATTGGGTGCTGCAGAACCCTTGTGGCGCCATATAAATAAAGGATGATAATAATAATAATAATAATAATAATAATCTCTTTATGCTGGGTTCCTTCAGTGCTGCTTCAGGGAAGGTGCTGAGTGGCCTGCAAGTACTAAGTTAACTTACCCTACTACTTGCATGTCATTTTTATAATACAATTTGGATTGGTTGGAGTAGGTGTACTGTACTATAATCTTCAAAAAAGGGGAGGAGGTGTAGTAATCTTCTCCAGAGAGATTAATCACCCGCAAATAATAAAATTGCGTACTGGATTGTAACTTGTCTCAGAGCATATCAGTTCCCTACTTCTTACTCCATATGCATTTCAGAATCAGTATTAACCCCTCCTTCACTGTTGCCAGCCCGGAGACGCTCTCTGCGCAATCTCTCTCACTCTGCTCCTTGTTCTTTTTATTTTCAGAAAAGAAATAACATTTGCTATCAACAAGGATCCAGTTATCTGAACACAGGGGATAGCGGCCTCTTCTTTACCTGTGACTAAGCTTGGGCAGCTATCCTGCAAACATAAACTTCATAGTCTCTCAGTCTATTCAGAGATAGTCAGCCTGGCCTCTGGCTTCTCCCACAAAGTCTCAGTCCTGGCAAAATCCTGTCCTATACTATAATCTTAGCTGCTCCATAAAGGTTTTTAAAATGTTTAGTATATAGATGGAGCAGTTGAATAATGTATATGTAACTAATGTGTGTTAAAAACCAAAACAAAACAAACCAAGAACGAAAAAACAAAAACGAATAAAGAAATTAAAAATAAATCTGAAAAATAAATAAATAAAATAAAAATAAAATGAAAAGTAAATTAAAAGAGGGAGTGGAAAGGAGAAAGGGGAGAGGTAGAATGAAGATGAGTAAAGACAAGGGCCCTCATTCCGAGTTGTTCGCTCGGTATTTTTCATCGCATCGCAGTGAAAATCCGCTTAGTACGCATGCGCAATGTTCGCACTGCGACTGCGCCAAGTAACTTTACTATGAAGAAAGTATTTTTACTCACGGCTTTTTCTTCGCTCCGGCGATCGTAATGTGATTGACAGGAAATGGGTGTTACTGGGCGGAAACACGGCGTTTCAGGGGCGTGTGGCTGAAAACGCTACCGTTTCCGGAAAAAACGCAGGAGTGGCCGGGGAAACGGTGGGAGTGCCTGGGCGAACGCTGGGTGTGTTTGTGACGTCAACCAGGAACGACAAGCACTGAAATGATCGCACAGGCAGAGTAAGTCTGGAGCTACTCTGAAACTGCTAACTCGTTTGTAATCGCAATATTGCGCGTACGTCGGTCGCAATTTTAAGAAGCTAACATTCACTCCCAGTAGGCGGCGGCTTAGCGTGTGTAACTCTGCTACATTCGCCTTGCGAGCGAACAACTCGGAATGAGGGCCAATGCTAAAAGGATGCTGAAAGGACTCCCACACTATATAAAAGGAGCTGTAAACATACAATTGGATGTAGATTGCATCCTATAAGTTTATTTTTTTTAAACTTTTCCTTTTCAGCATCCTTCTAGCATTGGTTTACTCATCCTCATTCTACCTCTCCCCTTTCTCCTTTCCACCTCCCTCTTTTCATTTATTTTTAATTTTATATTTTCATTTTTATTTTATTTATTTATTTTTCATATTTATTTTTTATTAACTTATTAAAGGTCCATACACACTAGACGACATTGCTCTATGAGCTACGTCATCTAGTGTTTCCCCCCCGGACGGGGCATTCGGTGGCTGCCCGTACACACTGAGCGATATGACCGCTCATATCGCTCAGTGACGTCACGCAGCCGCCAGCTGTGCATACAGCTCCTGGACGACAGTCCAGATCGAGCATGCATGCAATGCCGACAGTGACGATCGTTGCTGCCCCATGACGACGCTCAGGAAGGGGGAAAATGAGCGACGTTGCTCATTATATCAGCAAGTGTACTGTATATGGGCCTTAAGTTTTGTTTTTTCATTCTTGTATTTTTTTGTTTTCAACACACAGAAGGGAGCTAAAGTACTGCAAAAAATCCTTATTTCAGCCCTGACTTTACAGGTGTTTTCCCACACATCCTGGTTTAAAATTGCTGCATGGTGTGGCATTCCCACGATTTATTCACGGGAATGATCACTGCCACCAGCCCTTTCAATTGCTAATATTTGCGGGTATATTTGCGGGTATGGGTGTATGCACACGCCCATGAGAGCAGCTTTATAACGTGCCCTATAACTACGGGTAGCAGGAGCATAACATCCTGACACCCAATCCCATGTACTGACGCCGTGTCCCTCTCCGTACAGTCATTGAGAGCGTCCTTGTCCCACTGACTGTGATCGCACAGAGCTACTTTAAGTTTTAAACCAGGCGCATGCCATGACATGCCGCATTATTCATAAGTTAAGAGAAATGCTTGCAAGCTTGTACAGAGGGAGCCATGCTAATCGTAGCTCCATCTGTGCTTGGGCGTGCCCGCATTGGCGTGCCCATCGTGATGCGCAAGCGCCCCATTCACTTTAATGGGAGTGTCACTGTGCACTCCGGTAGTGGGGCTAGGCGCCAGATCGCCTAGTCCCACCGGGAGTGCACGTCTGGAATGGAGCCGCACTAGATGAGTGTGGTTCCATCTGTAAATCATGTTCTCTGCTTGTAGTCTAGATTTAGGAGAAAGACATGGTATTAACCCTTATTCTAGAGATGAGCGGGTTCGGTTTCTTTGAATCCGAACCCGCACGAACTTCACTTTTTTTTCCACGGGTCCGAGCGACTCGGATCTTCCCGCCTTGCTCGGTTAACCCGAGCGCGCCCGAACGTCATCATGACGCTGTCGGATTCTCGCGAGGCTCGGATTCTATCGCGAGACTCGGATTCTATATAAGGAGCCGCGCGTCGCCGCCATTTTCACTCGTGCATTGAGATTGATAGGGAGAGGACGTGTCTGGCGTCCTCTCCATTAGAATAGAGATAGATAGATTAGATAGAGAGAGATTGTGCAGAGTCGCAGACAGAGTTAGTTTACCACAGTCAGTGACCAGTGCAGTTGCTAGTTAACTTTTATTTAATATAATATATCCGTTCACTTCTCTCTGCTATATCCGTTCTCTGCCTGAAAAAAAAAAACGATACACAGCACAGTCAGTCACACAGTGTGACTCAGTCTGTGTGCACTCAGCTCAGCCCAGTGTGCTGCACAGTCATCAATGTATAAATTAAAAGCTTATAATTAATTGTGGGGGAGACTGGGGAGCACTGCAGGTTGTTAGCAGGAGCCAGGAGTACAATTATATTAATTAACAGTGCACACTTTTGCTGCAGGAGTGGTGACCAGTGCCTGACCACCAGTATAGTATTGTTGTATACTACTAATATCTCTTTAAATATCAACCAGTCTATATTAGCAGCAGACACAGTACAGTGCGGTAGTTCACGGCTGTGGCTACCTCTGTGTCGGCACACGGCAGGCAGTCCGTCCGACCAGAATTGTATTATTTATTATTATATACCTACCACCTAACCGTGGTTTTTTTTTCATTCTTTATACCGTCATAGTGTCATCCTAATTGTTACGAGTATACTACTATCTCTTTATCAACCAGTGTACAGTGCGGTAGTTCACGGCTGTGGCTACCTCTGTGTCGGCACACGGCAGGCAGTCCGTCCGACCAGAATTGTATTATTTATTATTATATACCTACCACCTAACCGTGGTTTTTTTTTCATTCTTTATACCGTCATAGTGTCATCCTAATTGTTACGAGTATACTACTATCTCTTTATCAACCAGTGTACAGTGCGGTAGTTCACGGCTGTGGCTACCTCTGTGTCGGCACACGGCAGGCAGTCCGTCCGACCAGAATTGTATTATTTATTATTATATACCTACCACCTAACCGTGGTTTTTTTTTCATTCTTTATACCGTCATAGTGTCATCCTAATTGTTACGAGTATACTACTATCTCTTTATCAACCAGTGTACAGTGCGGTAGTTCACAGCTGTGGCTACCTCTGTGTCGGCACACGGCAGGCAGTCCGTCCGACCAGAATTGTATTATTTATTATTATATACCTACCACCTAACCGTGGTTTTTTTTTCATTCTTTATACCGTCATAGTGTCATCCTAATTGTTACGAGTATACTACTATCTCTTTATCAACCAGTGTACAGTGCGGTAGTTCACGGCTGTGGCTACCTCTGTGTCGGCACACGGCAGGCAGTCCGTCCGACCAGAATTGTATTATTTATTATTATATACCTACCACCTAACCGTGGTTTTTTTTTCATTCTTTATACCGTCATAGTGTCATCCTAATTGTTACGAGTATACTACTATCTCTTTATCAACCAGTGTACAGTGCGGTAGTTCACGGCTGTGGCTACCTCTGTGTCGGCACACGGCAGGCAGTCCGTCCGACCAGAATTGTATTATTTATTATTATATACCTACCACCTAACCGTGGTTTTTTTTTCATTCTTTATACCGTCATAGTGTCATCCTAATTGTTACGAGTATACTACTATCTCTTTATCAACCAGTGTACAGTGCGGTAGTTCACGGCTGTGGCTACCTCTGTGTCGGCACACGGCAGGCAGTCCGTCCGACCAGAATTGTATTATTTATTATTATATACCTACCACCTAACCGTGTTTTTTTTTTCATTCTTTATACCGTCATAGTGTCATCCTAATTGTTACGAGTATACTACTATCTCTTTATCAACCAGTGTACAGTGCGGTAGTTCACGGCTGTGGCTACCTCTGTGTCGGCACACGGCAGGCAGTCCGTCCGACCAGAATTGTATTATTTATTATTATATACCTACCACCTAACCGTGGTTTTTTTTTCATTCTTTATACCGTCATAGTGTCATCCTAATTGTTACGAGTATACTACTATCTCTTTATCAACCAGTGTACAGTGCGGTAGTTCACGCCTGTGGCTACCTCTGTGTCGGCAGTCGGCAGGCAGTCCGTCCATCCATAATTGTATTATTATTATAATATATACCACCTAACCGTGGTTTTTTTTTCATTCTTTATACCGTCGTCATAGTGTCATACTAGTTGTTACGAGTATACTACTATCTCTTTATCAACCAGTGTACAGTGCGGTAGTTCACGGCTGTGGCTACCTCTGTGTCGGCAGTCGGCAGGCAGTCCGTCCATCCATAATTGTATTATTATTATAATATATACCACCTAACCGTGGTTTTTTTTTCATTCTTTATACCGTCGTCATAGTGTCATACTAGTTGTTACGAGTATACTACTATCTCTTTATCAACCAGTGTACAGTGCGGTAGTTCACGGCTGTGGCTACCTCTGTGTCGGCAGTCGGCAGGCAGTCCGTCCATCCATAATTGTATTATTATTATAATATATACCACCTAACCGTGGTTTTTTTATACCACCTAACCGTGGCAGTCCGTCCATAATTGTATACTAGTATCTAATCCATCCATCTCCATTGTTTACCTGAGGTGCCTTTTAGTTCTGCCTATAAAATATGGAGAACAAAAAAGTTGAGGTTCCAAAATTAGGGAAAGATCAAGATCCACTTCCACCTCGTGCTGAAGCTGCTGCCACTAGTCATGGCCGAGACGATGAAATGCCAGCAACGTCGTCTGCCAAGGCCGATGCCCAATGTCATAGTACAGAGCATGTCAAATCCAAAACACCAAATATCAGAAAAAAAAAGGACTCCAAAACCTAAAATAAAATTGTCGGAGGAGAAGCGTAAACTTGCCAATATGCCATTTACCACACGGAGTGGCAAGGAACGGCTGAGGCCCTGGCCTATGTTCATGGCTAGTGGTTCAGCTTCACATGAGGATGGAAGCACTCAGCCTCTCGCTAGAAAACTGAAAAGACTCAAGCTGGCAAAAGCACCGCAAAGAACTGTGCGTTCTTTGAAATCCCAAATCCACAAGGAGAGTCCAATTGTGTCGTTTGCGATGCCTGACCTTCCCAACACTGGACGTGAAGAGCATGCGCCTTCCACTATTTGCATGCCCCCTGCAAGTGCTGGAAGGAGCACCCGCAGTCCAGTTCCTGATAGTCAGATTGAAGATGTCAGTGTTGAAGTACACCAGGATGAGGAGGATATGGGTGTTGCTGGCGCTGGGGAGGAAATTGACCAGGAGGATTCTGATGGTGAGGTGGTTTGTTTAAGTCAGGCACCCGGGGAGACACCTGTTGTCCGTGGGAGGAATATGGCCGTTGACATGCCAGGTGAAAATACCAAAAAAATCAGCTCTTCGGTGTGGAGGTATTTCACCAGAAATGCGGACAACAGGTGTCAAGCCGTGTGTTCCCTTTGTCAAGCTGTAATAAGTAGGGGTAAGGACGTTAACCACCTCGGAACATCCTCCCTTATACGTCACCTGCAGCGCATTCATAATAAGTCAGTGACAAGTTCAAAAACTTTGGGTGACAGCGGAAGCAGTCCACTGACCAGTAAATCCCTTCCTCTTGTAACCAAGCTCACGCAAACCACCCCACCAACTCCCTCAGTGTCAATTTCCTCCTTCCCCAGGAATGCCAATAGTCCTGCAGGCCATGTCACTGGCAAGTCTGACGAGTCCTTTCCTGCCTGGGATTCCTCCGATGCATCCTTGCGTGTAACGCCTACTGCTGCTGGCGCTGCTGTTGTTGCCGCTGGGAGTCGATGGTCATCCCAGAGGGGAAGTCGTAAGCCCACTTGTACTACTTCCAGTAAGCAATTGACTGTTCAACAGTCCTTTGCGAGGAAGATGAAATATCACAGCAGTCATCCTACTGCAAAGCGGATAACTGAGTCCTTGACAACTATGTTGGTGTTAGACGTGCGTCCGGTATCCGCCGTTAGTTCACAGGGAACTAGACAATTTATTGAGGCAGTGTGCCCCCGTTACCAAATACCATCTAGGTTCCACTTCTCTAGGCAGGCGATACCGAGAATGTACACGGACGTCAGAAAAAGACTCACCAGTGTCCTAAAAAATGCAGTTGTACCCAATGTCCACTTAACCACGGACATGTGGACAAGTGGAGCAGGGCAGGGTCAGGACTATATGACTGTGACAGCCCACTGGGTAGATGTATGGACTCCCGCCGCAAGAACAGCAGCGGCGGCACCAGTAGCAGCATCTCGCAAACGCCAACTCTTTCCTAGGCAGGCTACGCTTTGTATCACCGCTTTCCAGAATACGCACACAGCTGAAAACCTCTTACGGCAACTGAGGAAGATCATCGCGGAATGGCTTACCCCAATTGGACTCTCCTGTGGATTTGTGGCATCGGACAACGCCAGCAATATTGTGTGTGCATTAAATATGGGCAAATTCCAGCACGTCCCATGTTTTGCACATACCTTGAATTTGGTGGTGCAGAATTTTTTAAAAAACGACAGGGGCGTGCAAGAGATGCTGTCGGTGGCCAGAAAAATTGCGGGACACTTTCGGCGTACAGGCACCACGTACAGAAGACTGGAGCACCACCAAAAACTACTGAACCTGCCCTGCCATCATCTGAAGCAAGAAGTGGTAACGAGGTGGAATTCAACCCTCTATATGCTTCAGAGGTTGGAGGAGCAGCAAAAGGCCATTCAAGCCTATACAATTGAGCACGATATAGGAGATGGAATGCACCTGTCTCAAGTGCAGTGGAGAATGATTTCAACGTTGTGCAAGGTTCTGATGCCCTTTGAACTTGCCACACGTGAAGTCAGTTCAGACACTGCCAGCCTGAGTCAGGTCATTCCCCTCATCAGGCTTTTGCAGAAGAAGCTGGAGGCATTGAAGAAGGAGCTAACACGGAGCGATTCCGCTAGGCATGTGGGACTTGTGGATGCAGCCCTTAATTCGCTTAACAAGGATTCACGGGTGGTCAATCTGTTGAAATCAGAGCACTACATTTTGGCCACCGTGCTCGATCCTAGATTTAAAGCCTACCTTGGATCTCTCTTTCCGGCAGACACAGGTCTGCTGGGGTTGAAAGACCTGCTGGTGACAAAATTGTCAAGTCAAGCGGAACGCGACCTGTCAACATCTCCTCCTTCACATTCTCCCGCAACTGGGGGTGCGAGGAAAGGGCTCAGAATTCCGAGCCCACCCGCTGGCGGTGATGCAGGGCAGTCTGGAGCGACTGCTGATGCTGACATCTGGTCCGGACTGAAGGACCTGACAACGATTACGGACATGTCGTCTACTGTCACTGCATATGATTCTCTCAACATTGATAGAATGGTGGAGGATTATATGAGTGACCGCATCCAAGTAGGCACGTCACACAGTCCGTACTTATACTGGCAGGAAAAAGAGGCAATTTGGAGGCCCTTGCACAAACTGGCTTTATTCTACCTAAGTTGCCCTCCCACAAGTGTGTACTCCGAAAGAGTGTTTAGTGCCGCCGCTCACCTTGTCAGCAATCGGCGTACGAGGTTACATCCAGAAAATGTGGAGAAGATGATGTTCATTAAAATGAATTATAATCAATTCCTCCGCGGAGACATTGACCAGCAGCAATTGCCTCCACAAAGTACACAGGGAGCTGAGATGGTGGATTCCAGTGGGGACGAATTGATAATCTGTGAGGAGGGGGATGTACACGGTGATATATCGGAGGGTGAAGATGAGGTGGACATCTTGCCTCTGTAGAGCCAGTTTGTGCAAGGAGAGATTAATTGCTTCTTTTTTGGGGGGGGTCCAAACCAACCCGTCATATCAGTCACAGTCGTGTGGCAGACCCTGTCACTGAAATGATGGGTTGGTTAAAGTGTGCATGTCCTGTTTTGTTTATACAACATAAGGGTGGGTGGGAGGGCCCAAGGATAATTCCATCTTGCACCTCTTTTTTCTTTTCTTTTTCTTTGCATCATGTGCTGATTGGGGAGGGTTTTTTGGAAGGGACATCCTGCGTGACACTGCAGTGCCACTCCTAGATGGGCCCGGTGTTTGTGTCGGCCACTAGGGTCGCTAATCTTACTCACACAGCTACCTCATTGCGCCTCTTTTTTTCTTTGCGTCATGTGCTGTTTGGGGAGGGTTTTTTGGAAGGGACATCCTGCGTGACACTGCAGTGCCACTCCTAGATGTGCCCGGTGTTTGTGTCGGCCACTAGGGTCGCTAATCTTACTCACACAGTCAGCTACCTCATTGCGCCTCTTTTTTTCTTTGCGTCATGTGCTGTTTGGGGAGGGTTTTTTGGAAGGGCCATCCTGCGTGACACTGCAGTGCCACTCCTAGATGGGCCCGGTGTTTGTGTCGGCCACTAGGGTCGCTTATCTTACTCACACAGCGACCTCGGTGCAAATTTTAGGACTAAAAATAATATTGTGAGGTGTGATGTGTTCAGAATAGGCTGAAAATGAGTGTAAATTATGTTTTTTGAGGTTAATAATACTTTGGGATCAAAATTACCCCCAAATTCTATGATTTAAGCTGTTTTTTAGGGTTTTTTTAAAAAAACACCCGAATCCAAAACACACCCGAATCCGACAAAAAAAATTCGGTGAGGTTTTGCCAAAACGCGGTCGAACCCAAAACACGGCCGCGGAACCGAACCCAAAACCAAAACACAAAACCCGAAAAATTTCCGGCGCTCATCTCTACCTTATTCTCAGACTCTTTAATGGACCTCATAACATTACTACAGGGGTCTGTTACCCAATTAGGAAGGAGGAGGGAGGGGAGTTAGTATGGCCAGCAGGTCAGCCTCCTAATAGTTACTAGTGTGTAAGCTAGGCTATTTGGAGTTTGCATCTCTGCAGTGCAACTATTCATTTTCTTGGCTTCTCTTTGAAACTTGTCACAAATCCTTGACTATTAATGTTACATTCTTTTATGGCCTTTTCTCTTCTAACTTGCTGCAGAACAGTTTGTCAAATGTATTTATTTTTCTAAATTAATGAATTTATTAAAGTAATCAATTTCAATGAATCAATCAATCAATGCTTTACCTACTTGCCACTACACACTCCACTTCAATTTCCCTGTACTGACCCTCTTCTTTTGAAAACATCTTTCTATTTGGTCATATAGTTTATTAAACTGCCATCCTGTCTGCCACTGCTATACCGCATTGTTTCATAGATGTGCTGTATACCTTTATAGTAACTGCCATGTGTTTGTGCCACTGCTCTATTACTTTGTTTAGCCAGCCAACTTTTGGCCAATATTCGTGAATAGCATTGTGAGCTGTGAGGTGGTCAAAATTGACTGGTGTAAATACCAAATTGCTTTCTAACAAATATTTAAAATTCCTACTTTAATATATACTGCAGGCGCCAGGCGCATCTTATTACCATATACGATAAAAGTGCGCTGTACATCGCAAGACACTACATCCCTTAAGAGAAAACAATACACACACACACACACATTGTCTGAGTTCCAAACCTCATCAATGTATATATTTGTTATTAAAAGGATATGTATTCAATATATCACAATGTACAGTATATATATAGTTACATGGTTAGCAGTAAGCAGTTAATACAAACTAAATCAAATACATACATGGCCAGTGATACAATTACCATATTATGCTCAATGCTTTCTACACTCCAGTTCCTCCATCTTTATCTGTGTCTCAACTCCAGCTAACAGAAGCAAAATATTACTAACACTCCATCTCGCTCAGGACCCAGGGGAAAAAGGACAGAGACTTCTGTGTGTCTCTTCAGCAATACACTGTGTAGTTTGGGGGAGTGCACAGACTAGTCTAGGGGATGGAACTTTCTTATTCATGATGAGTCACTGATCGGTTCATATGCAAACATGGTTCAGCCTTGAAGAAATCAAAAGGGCTGGCCTGAGATTCCTGTCCATCACATGCTTGGAATATCCATTGTTCTAATATGAGTGACTTTAGCTTTCATACATTTAATCATAACTACTCATAGCAATGTGCTACAACTTAATAACAAGCATCAAATGAATCTACACATTAATCTGGTTACTGTGACACCAAGCATGATATGTCCATCTTGCTCTGCTCCAATAATACACATACATGGTGTTACTCCATTAAATACATTTAAAACATTATGATGTCTGGCGCTTGATACGTTCAAATTATGTGCTGTATGAAATATGTGTTGAATCTTTCTCTGTGGCATGTCTGTGTAAATGCGTATGTTACCATATATTGCTGTGCTCGCTGCGCATATTTGCAAGCTTAGCGACTCATAATGTGTGGAGTCTGTATGTTCTCTCTATGTAATATTTTTGACTTTGACAGTCCACCCTTTGGCAGTAAACAATAACTGCCATAAATTATTAACAGAAAAAAAAATTCAGACAATAATCGGTGACCTAGACACACGTATGTATTCATTTCGCAAATCAGACATTTGACTATATTTGTGGAAAACAGGGAGGAGGACGAGATATCCTCTATATGCACTTGGCGGTCACGGGACCACTGGTTGGGTGTGGGACAACATTCAACCTATAGAGTATGCTGGGACAGTGCTTTGGCCTATAATGTCTGATTTGGACGAACATTTCACACATACATGTACCTACGTCTTTGTACACTGATGTTCGGATTCGATTGAGGTTCTGCTGGGTAGATGAAGAAAACACAAACAAATCGTGAAAGTGACATATAAAATTTTCATGATTTACATATTACTATCATTTTCTGAACATTGTTTCCATTTTTGGAATGTATGCTAGGTCTGTTTAATCATTGAACAAGGGTTATGAGTAGTGTCCTTCCTAAATAACATAAACCTTCGGAGTTCAGGGAGAGCCACTCATAAACCTTTCTTCCACATATATCAATGAGCTCTTTATCTGCAATGTGTGAATAGCCATTGTCTGATTGTTCCTGATTACCTCCCAATTTCCTGAAATTAGTGAGATTTAAACATACCAAGGATTTATCTATGGTACTGGTGGATCTTAAGGCTAGGGGGTCTAGTTATATTATATTCTTTGTCCACTGGTCCCCTCTCCCTTCTGTGTAATTCAAGTACCTCAGCTAACTCTAAAAAAAATATGGCACTAATCCTGCATCTTTTCGTCTTAGAGGTACCTGTGAGCACATCCAACATTCTGTTTGGTTTAAGACCTTACCCACTAGTGAGTGGTAATCACTCAAGGGATGTCTGTCACCTTATTGCTAGACTGACATCTCTGGATGCTCTCATCTTCAAATATGGGGTCACAATAACTGCAAAATACAGTATTCCTCAGACAATAGCCTATCACGTTACCTCCGTAACTACTAGACCTTTGATTTTCTCTGGCTTTAACAAACTGATCGGCTAATCCTAGGATCCTATAAGGAAATCACTCGTTCCTCCAGAACCTGTTCCAGTCCCACACTCGACTCCTCATGAAAAACCTCGCAAAAATAGAATGACCTGAAAAAATGTTGTCAGTGGGAAAGAGAGAAAAGAGAAATAGAACAAAACAACTCTTGTTCATAGCAAATCAATTACAACAACTGGTCTTTCTGTAATACTTTAGTACGCTCAGGTAGTATTCAACAGTGCCGCCTCTCAGTCTTTACGGAACAGACTCTCTGGTGATACTTTTGCGATCTCACTCCATTTACGAGTTCCTTCCAGACTACTGACTTTCCTGCAATGGGAATCGTGGACCCAAGTCTCTCTCTTGGCTACTTTCACTGGGATAGTGCTGTCATCAAAACTTGGTATGGTCCTTCCCACCTGTCTATTAGGCAACCTGAGCGTAAGAACAATCACACAGTCTCTTTGTTCACAATCAAGACAGTTAGTATTTGGCATACCAGCAATCAACAGTTTCAAGTTCTTTTGTCAAGTTCTCAAATGCTGGCTCATCTCAATAAGGTACTGTACTGTCACCTCATTTGTGTATTTCTGATCATTGTGAGGATCAATCATGACATGAGGTTGTCTTCCAAAGAAACAAAAATTTTGAATAGGGTGATTCGTTAAATGAAGATCTGGGAGTGGTTCCGATGCTACATAATACTAGTGGCAGTATCTATGATCACAATAGTCCAATTTCAAGTTTTGCTCCTACTTCTAGGGGTACCATTATCTACACACAAATTTCTGCGCAATTTTTCTTTGCGGTAAACACAGCAGCATCCGTGGCAGCAGGAAATGCCTCTACCCAGTTTGAGAAAACACACCAATACATAACAATAATTCCTAAAGGGTGTTAACTGTACGAAGTCGATTTGTATTACCTGAAAAGGTCCGTCTACAGGAGGGATATGGGATGGCTCTGTTGGTATTGCCTTACCAATATTCTTCCTCAAGCAAGTAAGACATGCCATTGCTTCCTTACCTGCATGAGAAGAATACCCTGGTGCACTCCAGTAGGCTCTTACCAGCTTGCACATACCTTCCTTACCCTAGGTGAGTCAGACCATATGCCGCCTCAGCTAGGCTTGGGAGATATGCTCTGGGGGCCACTGGCTTACCGTGTCCATCTCTCCAGAGTCCTGGGGACTCCTAACCATACCCCTTCGACTTCCAGACCTCCTTTTCCTGTACGGAACACAAATTTGTATCTTAATTTAACTGTTGTGTGTTTGCAATGTAGAGTACCATGAGCATAACTAAAAAAAAAAAACATCTCTAGAAGAGAGAAAGAAGGAGAAAATGAAAAAGAAAATGTCAGGTTTGCCATTCACCAACAGGCATATCAGTGTCTATACAAAATTTCCCTTCACCAGTATTCTCATCCTTCCTCCACACTTTGTGCATGACAAGGCACACTGCAGTAATACTGGTGTTATCATGCTGGTGAGATATACTGGGTTTGGACAGAACTCTGAAGGACCAATTAGGCATGTAGTCTTTGAACTGTAATCGGGTCCATGTATTGTACCACCCTGTGTGAACACAAAAGATTAAGAGGAAACTGTGGAGAAACAGAATAGAGGTTGGTGACAGATGAGTTTGTAGAGGTGGAGAAGATTTTATTAAAATTTGACAACTGTATTGGGCACCACGGGGAAGTGATTCTGTACTTGGTCTACTCCCCTTAAAAAAATTCTGTGTTTGTTGTATCGCTATTGGGACTATCCCAGCCATCAATCCAGTGTCCTGTCCATCCTAAGTTCATAGGGAACCCGCTATCTGTGAGATAATTTCCTTTACCTGTGATGGACATGCATCTAGAACAGTGAAATGTAACATTAGTCTTCGTGGGTGTCTAACATACTTTGTACTTCCTGAGCGAGAGCACATTATATGTATATCATATCTAACAAAGCTCCTGTTAAGTTAATCAGGGGCCATTTCTGCTAGGAAAAAGAAGCAAAAGTTTAGATGCCCCATCTTAACCCCAGCAAGTTTTGTCAAAGGGTAATGTTGCATATATTCCGTTCTTCCCATTAACTGAATCTGTGTTTTCTATATGGCTTGTGATTCCTTACTATATGTCCCTTGGTCCCGTCTATGTGTTTAATAATGTGGCTTGTGTTTTCTGTCTAGGGGGTCTATATTGATTATGTGTCCTACTACAATCTCTGGCAAAATGCCCTTCCTTCCTACAAGTGTAACATATTATTGACCTTGACTTACCATTAGGGATCTGGGGTTTGGACTGATGGGTCTTTCCTGTATGTGCCTGTATACTTACCGTCCTCAACCTCTCCTCCTGTTGTTCTCTGCACCTAGCAATATTCTTGTGATGTTCAATAACGCACTCTCTAAAATTAGCTACTGTGACCCCTTTCAATTTGGAAAAGAAGTCTGTACCCTGAACCTCAATGCCTTATTGAGCCCGTACATTAGCACAGAGACAGCCACCTCCCATTTGCCGAATTAGTGTTTACCAGTGATCTTATCCAGATGGAGAGTTTTCTATTACTCCAAAAGACAAAAATTTTTTTAACAAGCTTCTAGGTCATGCGAAGTATTAATTCAATCCTTCTCATCCCGTATTAAGGGTCTGTACATGGTCCAACAAACATTTCCGAGCTCATCTTGACTAGGGGCATTACTAGGAATGAATATTTCTTATATGGTAACTAAAAGAAATACCCAGGGGTTACCCTGTCTCTGTCCGCTTTCCTACTGGCAAATACTAATGTGCGGACGGGTTTTTTATCCATTTCTGATGTTACTTTCTAGATTTTTATTTTGTTTTTGGGTTTTACTATATATGTACACGAATGATACCATACTTACCAGTTCTACTGGTCTCAGCCACTTCCCCTGCAGGCTACTGCTCTTCTTTTACCGGTTGGATACTCCTCTGAGTGCATGAGAAATGGCTGAAACCAATCAGGTTGCCTTCTCCTCCTAAATAAAACTTCAACATTCATTAGTACATATATAGGTTACAGTCATATTTTTCATATTTTTATTATTTTCTATAGTTTGTATGCTGGCCGTAACTGCTTCCACATCTACATAAGGTGGTGTACTTGCTTTCTCTTTTTCTTCCTACTTGTTTATTGTTGCTACTAGTTCAAACAGTTCTTATATTTCCATTCTTGTCTTATATGACTTTGGTTAGACATACCACCTGCAATACCTTAGGATCAAACTCACCAACCCCAGGGAATTATGCCCTATCATTAGCAGTCATACGTACCCATTCATTGCAAAAAGCCTCCGTGTGTGAGCCATATTTCTCACACATAATAAACCTCGCTGACCCTCTCGGCCGCAATTCTGACCTTCTTGGTCCCAACTCTTCAGCCTGAACCCTAGCTACCAAACGCCCACTGCTTGTACAATTGTATCCCATCGCGGACCTTTTGCCTATAAACGCAATCCCCAAATGCACAACACAAATAGACGGTGAAAGACACCTAGCGCTTTCACTCACTCCTTTTCCGCTAACGTACCACGACTCACTCCAATAGTGACCACCGCGTACCCAGTGAGGCCCTAACTGGCTTCTATACACTGGAACTTTTAGGAGTAACTTACCTTTTCCAGTGAATATCTACCGTTGAATATTTTCCTGAGAGAGACCAGCGAAATCTTTGCTTTTTGACTTACACAAATCACGCTTGCGTATGCTCTACATAGCGCTAATGATACCACGATTTTACGCAAAAGCTCGTAAAGGGGTATCAAGTTGCGCTATGTATCGCACCCACAAACATGCAGTCCAATCGCACAGCGTATAGGTACTTGTTACCTATCCGCCCTATGACCACTGGAATCGACTATACAAGCTGCGATCCTCAGCCGGAGCGTAATACAAGACTTTTAAACTTCAATTCACAATTTCTATACTTCTGCACAATGCACAATTCTATATCACGCTCCTCTACAAATCTCCTCACGATTTGCGTACTTCAATATCTATACTAACGTGAGTCAGCCGCCTCACGCCGCCAAGCCTCCACTTACTTGGTGTACCAACAACGGGATCCCGAATTCCGGGGTTCAAATCCACTCACTCCGCTTTCAGCTCACACAAATACACAGTGTTTTTCTGTACTGAAAATTCCACTTCCCTTAGTTTGGTGGTTTTAACCCAGAGGCAGTACCGTTTAAACAAAGTCTTACACTAATCTGCTTTTGAAATCGGATAGTTATGTGCTATTGTATTAAACGTATACTATCCCGCCTTTAATTGAACAACTATCGTGTGATTTGTACTTTGTGTCCACAATCCTACGCAACCTTGCATAAACACGCGACCGTGCGTGCCTTTTACGCCGTATGTGCAACCCTGTACTTTGTCCGTACTCACTTAACACAACACCCAGTTTTTCTGCATAAACCTTTAACGACTAGGTCAGAACTGCGTTTCATGTCTTTATAATTACTCCCTTAATACACTTATTTCAAATTTATCTATATAGCAAACATATGTATCCGATTTCACACAGATCTATAATGACTGTAATAATCTATAATTTAAATGATATGATTCAGATTGAATAGCTATCTTGCAGAACATACACTGATATAAATATACACATAATTATAATAATATTATATATATGTATCATTTACTGGCCTCCTATGAGACACCTTACCTCTTCACTGCCTCTAATTTGCATATAGAAGATATTTGCTGTTCACTACTAAAAAAAAGTAGCTACACATGTTAATTTGCATTTCAATGGCTATACTCCACAAGTCTTGGAAGAAAAGAAGAAAAAACTCTCTTTTTTTCTTTTTCACAGACAAGAAGGAAAAAAACATTCACTTATCTCACCATTTACTCTCACTAGACCCAATTGAAACTATTTGTAATTGACTATGGCATGGGTTAAATAAATTCATTGGTAACTCATAAATAGTGCTGGATGTGACAAAGGAAACTGATTGTTCTGAGCACACTGGAAATCAGCTATTTAGAAAGTGACCTTCCTTTTGTTGGTGGAAAGGTCAGTACTGTCCAGTTGAGAGCTGCTATATTGATATAAACGACCAATTTAGGTGGCTAGGAGGCGCTGGAATTAATTGTTTTTCTTTCTTTTTTTTTCTTTTTTTTCTTCCTAAAATGGCCACTGCTCATCCCCCTTCCACATCCATGAGGTTTACACAAGATGGTGGACAGGCCATGTGGTTAGTCCAAAATGGAGGACAGACCATGTGGCTCCTTTGTCACAAAGAAATCACCCTCCACACAGGCACCAATGTTACTTTAGGCCTTTTAAAAAAAAAACGATATCATGGCTATGCAGCAACTTTTATATGTACTTTTAAATTCTACTTAACAGATAAACAATCCAATCTGAATCAAACACAATATGACTTATTTGAACTTTGTCTTGCAACAATAAAAATACACTGTAGCATCTTAAATATTATGAGAAACACATTGTCCCTTGAATTTCATATCAGCGGCTTACTGGTAACACAACAAAACACATGGATGTAATTCGTCAGCATGTCGCGATGCATCCATCGTTAGCCGGTCGATCACAGCCGCGTTTGTAATGTACACTGCACCATTAAGATGATTTCGCAGACGCAGCCCCCATCTGTAAATACCAAATTGCTTTCTAACAAATATTTTAAATGCCCACTCTAATATATACTGCGGACGCCAGGCGCATCTTATTACCATATACGATAAAAGTGCGCTGTACGTCGCAAAACACTACATCCCTTAAGAGAAAACAATACACACATTGTCTGAGTTCCAAAGCTCATCGATGTATATATTTGTTAATAAAAGGATATGTATTCAATATATCACAATGTACAGTATATATATAGTTACATGGTTACAATTTATACAGTAAGCAGTTAATACAAACGAAATCAAACACATAAATAGAAATACAAATACAAATAGAGTGCGCTGTCAACGGCAGCCTTACAGGGAAGGTCAATTCCCTTAATTATATAGACAAGAAAAAAGAATAGTTACTGGCGCCGTGTGTGGTTTAAAATTTAATAAACAACTAAGTCAATATATAAAATGTGAATAATTACTTTTAATATGCATTCATAAAAAAGAGGGTTTCTTATTCCTCAAAAAAATAAATAAAACAAAAGCAATTGCTAATTACACAGATTCAATTGTAGGATACCACAATTAACCCTTCCAAGTAAAATGTCCACAATTCCTGGCTAGGACACTATTCCACAGTTGCCCACAAGTTCAATTGGATGTAAAATCATTTTACCAGACTTTGTTTCCGGATAAAGTCCCCTATGTCCAGTGGCGCACGCAGGGGGGGTTTCTGAGTACCCAGAAACCCCCCTTGACCAGCCAAATTCCTTTTTTCTGAGACGGAGACAGCTGTGTCTCCATTTCAGTACAAACCGCTACCGCGATCACAGAAGCTGCCACTTCTGCACGGAGCTCTCTTCAGCAGAGCTTAGTCTATCTACAGAAGCGCTGGAAATTGCTGCTCCTTCTACTACTCCTTACATGCTGCTGTGACATGGCCCGGGTATGTGTGTTGTGTGTGTGTGTGTGTGTGTGTGTGTGTGTGTGTGTGTGTGTGTGTGTATGTGTGTGTGTGTGTCATTTGTAAATAGAAATTTTAATTGACACCATGCAGTACATAGAATTGAATGTATGTATATATCTATAGATGTGTGTGTGTCTGTGTGTATATATATATATGTATGTATATATATATATATATATATATACAGGGATATTTGGCGGCACTAAGAGAGGTTATCCACGTAGTTACATTCTATAGTAGAGATATGTATGTATGTATATATATATATATATATATATAAAAAAAAAGGGGGGATGAGGGTTTCAGCGACCAACGGTGTCTAGTAAACTATAATAAATATGAAGAGACTAGCTGGATACTTAAAAAATAGTAGTATATTTATTAATACAAAAAATAAAACCAAGGTATAAAACCAATTATAATAAATGTCGCAGTGGGTTTAAAGGCCGGAGGGTATATGCTAAAAATTAATACCAACTAAAAGGATAGCTAAAACAATAAGACAAATAATATAAAGGCAATGATGATAAAATATCCAAAAAAAGAGAGAATGCTGCTTATCTTTTTAAGGTGGAGAGTCAATGGAGGTACACCCAACGCGTTTCGTCACTCTGACTTCATCAAGGGGTATGGGACTACTGAACAGGTACTCTTATTTATAGCACATGTAATTAGAAATGGATAGTTGTGACATCACTTCCTGTCTGGACTAATATTATTAACTTATGTGAGTTTTTTAACACTGGTATAACGGTAGCTTAGTGTATTAAAAAACAACCTCATAAAACTTTTCATACATGAAAAACGAGTATTAAATAGTATAAAACTTCATTAAAACAGTCCGGGGACGGGGCCGACGTCACTTCCGCCCCACTTCCTTTGTAGGAGAACTCGTATTGCGCATGCTTCCAAAACGGAATTCTGCACTGTTGTATTCACTGGATGTCAGAAACTCCAACAAAATGGCCACATAAATGAAGGACAACTACTATTGTCAAAGAGAGAGACTCGGCACTGATGTAAGCTTCAGAAATCAAAATCATCCACAAAATGGCCGCCGCGATGACTGACAAGCTGCCTAGCCTATAGATGAAGATCCCGCCCGCGACCGGAAGTGACGCGACGGCGATAACGGAAGAACAGACCGAGAAACATAAACAGACTTATTCACTGACCGGAAGTGGGGCGCTTGTGCGCATGCGCAATACGAGTTCTCCTACAAAGGAAGTGGGGCGGAAGTGACGTCGGCCCCGTCCCCGGACTGTTTTAATGAAGTTTTATACTATTTAATACTCGTTTTTCATGTATGAAAAGTTTTATGAGGTTGTTTTTTAATACACTAAGCTACCGTTATACCAGTGTTAAAAAACTCACATAAGTTAATAATATTAGTCCAGACAGGAAGTGATGTCACAACTATCCATTTCTAATTACATGTGCTATAAATAAGAGTACCTGTTCAGTAGTCCCATACCCCTTGATGAAGTCAGAGTGACGAAACGCGTTGGGTGTACCTCCATTGACTCTCCACCTTAAAAAGATAAGCAGCATTCTCTCTTTTTTTGGATATTTTATCATCATTGCCTTTATATTATTTGTCTTATTGTTTTAGCTATCCTTTTAGTTGGTATTAATTTTTAGCATATACCCTCCGGCCTTTAAACCCACTGCGACATTTATTATAATTGGTTTTATACCTTGGTTTTATTTTTTGTATTAATAAATATACTACTATTTTTTAAGTATCCAGCTAGTCTCTTCATATTTATTATAGTTTACTAGACACCGTTGGTCGCTGAAACCCTCATCCCCCCTTTTTTTTATACAATTTAACCTAGGCAGTTTATCCCTGCCTAATACTTGAGGGTTAGCTGACGCCTTGAATTATGTAAGGAGTGTCTGATTCTGTCATATTTATCTATCTCACACACACCTGTGGCGCCATACTTCCACTGCCCAATATATATATATATATCAGCATTTAGTCCAGCACTCCCTGTCATAGAGAGTAAATAGTAGAGATGTGCACTTGAAATTTTTCGGGTTTTGGTTTTGGGTTCGGTTCCGCGGCCGTGTTTTGGGTTCGACCGCGTTTTGGCAAAACCTCACCGAATTTTTTTTGTCGGATTCGGGTGTGTTTTGGATTCGGGTGTTTTTTTCAAAAAACAGCTTAAATCATAGAATTTGGGGGTCATTTTGATCCCAAAGTATTATTAACCTCAAAAAACATAATTTCCACTCATTTTCAGTCTATTCTGAATACCTCACACCTCACAATATTATTTTTAGTCCTAAAATTTGCACCGAGGTCGCTGGATGACTAAGCTAAGCGACCCTAGTGGCCGACACAAACACCTGGCCCATCTAGGAGTGGCACTGCAGTGTCACGCAGGATGTCCCTTCCAAAAAACACTCCCCAAACAGCACATGACGCAAAGAAGAAAAAAAGAGGCGCAATGAGGTAGCTGTGTGAGTAAGCTAAGCGACCCTAGTGGCCGACACAAACACCTGGCCCATCTAGGAGTGGCACTGCAGTGTCACGCAGGATGTCCCTTCCAAAAAACACTCCCCAAACAGCACATGACGCAAAGAAGAAAAAAAGAGGCGCAATGAGGTAGCTGTGTGAGTAAGCTAAGCGACCCTAGTGGCCGACACAAACACCTGGCCCATCTAGGAGTGGCACTGCAGTGTCACGCAGGATGTCCCTTCCAAAAAACCCTCCCCAAACAGCACATGACGCAAAGAAAAAAAGAGGCGCAATGAGGTAGCTGTGTGAGTAAGATAAGCGACCCTAGTGGCCGACACAAACACCGGGCCCATCTAGGAGTGGCACTGCAGTGTCTCACGCAGGATGTCCCTTCCAAAAAACCCTCCCCAAACAGCACATGACGCAAAGAAAAGAAGAGGCGCAATGAGGTAGCTGTGTGAGTAAGATAAGCGACCCTAGTGGCCGACACAAACACCTGGCCCATCTAGGAGTGGCACTGCAGTGTCACGCAGGATGTCCCTTCCAAAAAACCCTCCCCAAACAGCACATGACGCAAAGAAGAAAAAAAGAGGCGCAATGAGGTAGCTGTGTGAGTAAGCTAAGCGACCCTAGTGGCCGACACAAACACCTGGCCCATCTAGGAGTGGCACTGCAGTGTCACGCAGGATGTCCCTTCCAAAAAACCCTCCCCAAACAGCACATGACGCAAAGAAAAAAAGAGGCGCAATGAGGTAGCTGTGTGAGTAAGATAAGCGACCCTAGTGGCCGACACAAACACCGGGCCCATCTAGGAGTGGCACTGCAGTGTCTCACGCAGGATGTCCCTTCCAAAAAACCCTCCCCAAACAGCACATGACGCAAAGAAAAGAAGAGGCGCAATGAGGTAGCTGTGTGACTAAGCTTAGCGACCCTAGTGGCCGACACAAACACCGGGCCCATCTAGGAGTGGCACTGCAGTGTCACGCAGGATGGCCCTTCCAAAAAACACTCCCCAAACAGCACATGACGCAAAGAAGAAAAAAAGAGGCGCAATGAGGTAGCTGTGTGAGTAAGCTAAGCGACCCTAGTGACCGACACAAACACCTGGCCCATCTAGGAGTGGCACTGCAGTGTCACGCAGGATGTCCCTTCCAAAAAACCCTCCCCAAACAGCACATGACGCAAAGAAAAAAAGAGGCGCAATGAGGTAGCTGTGTGAGTAAGATAAGCGACCCTAGTGGCCGACACAAACACCGGGCCCATCTAGGAGTGGCACTGCAGTGTCTCACGCAGGATGTCCCTTCCAAAAAACCCTCCCCAAACAGCACATGACGCAAAGAAAAAAAGAGGCGCAATGAGGTAGCTGTGTGAGTAAGATAAGCGACCCTAGTGGCCGACACAAACACCTGGCCCATCTAGGAGTGGCACTGCAGTGTCACGCAGGATGTCCCTTCCAAAAAACCCTCCCCAAACAGCACATGACGCAAAGAAAAAAAGAGGCGCAATGACGTAGCTGTGTGAGTAAGCTAAGCGACCCTAGTGGCCGACACAAACACCGGGCCCATCTAGGAGTGGCACTGCAGTGTCACGCAGGATGTCCCTTCCAAAAAACCCTCCCCAAACAGCACATGACGCAAAGAAAAAAAGAGGCGCAATGAGGTAGCTGTGTGACTAAGCTTAGCGACCCTAGTGGCCGACACAAACACCGGGCCCATCTAGGAGTGGCACTGCAGTGTCACGCAGGATGGCCCTTCCAAAAAACACTCCCCAAACAGCACATGACGCAAAGAAGAAAAAAAGAGGCGCAATGAGGTAGCTGTGTGAGTAAGCTAAGCGACCCTAGTGGCCGACACAAACACCTGGCCCATCTAGGAGTGGCACTGCAGTGTCACGCAGGATGTCCCTTCCAAAAAACCCTCCCCAAACAGCACATGACGCAAAGAAAAAAAGAGGCGCAATGAGGTAGCTGTGTGAGTAAGATAAGCGACCCTAGTGGCCGACACAAACACCGGGCCCATCTAGGAATGGCACTGCAGTGTCACGCAGGATGTCCCTTCCAAAAAACCCTCCCCAAACAGCACATGACGCAAAGAAAAAAAGAGGCGCAATGAGGTAGCTGTGTGAGTAAGATAAGCGACCCTAGTGGCCGACACAAACACCGGGCCCATCTAGGAGTGGCACTGCAGTGTCACGCAGGATGGCCCTTCCAAAAAACACTCCCCAAACAGCACATGACGCAAATAAAAATGAAAGAAAAAAGAGGTGCAAGATGGAATTGTCCTTGGGCCCTCCCACCCACCCTTATGTTGTATAAACAGGACATGCACACTTTAACCAACCCATCATTTCAGTGACAGGGTCTGCCACACGACTGTGACTGAAATGACGGGTTGGTTTGGACCCCCACCTAAAAAGAAGCAATTAATCTCTCCTTGCACAAACTGGCTCTACAGAGGCAAGATGTCCACCTCATCATCATCCTCCGATATATCACCGTGTACATCCCCCTCCTCACAGATTATCAATTCGTCCCCACTGGAATCCACCATCTCAGCTCCCTGTGTACTTTGTGGAGGCAATTGCTGCTGGTCAATGTCTCCACGGAGGAATTGATTATAATTCATTTTAATGAACATCATCTTCTCCACATTTTCTGGAAGTAACCTCGTACGCCGATTGCTGACAAGGTGAGCGGCGGCACTAAACACTCTTTCGGAGTACACACTTGTGGGAGGGCAACTTAGGTAGAATAAAGCCAGTTTGTGTAAGGGCCTCCAAATTGCCTCTTTTTCCTGCCAGTATAAGTACGGACTGTGTGACGTGCCTACTTGGATGCGGTCACTCATATAATCCTCCACCATTCTTTCAATGGTGAGAGAATCATATGCAGTGACAGTAGACGACATGTCCGTAATCGTTGTCAGGTCCTTCAGTCCGGACCAGATGTCAGCATCAGCAGTCGCTCCAGACTGCCCTGCATCACCGCCAGCGGGTGGGCTCGGAATTCTGAGCCTTTTCCTCGCACCCCCAGTTGCGGGAGAATGTGAAGGAGGAGATGTTGACAGGTCGCGTTCCGCTTGACTTGACAATTTTCTCACCAGCAGGTCTTTGAACCCCAGCAGACTTGTGTCTGCCGGAAAGAGAGATCCAAGGTAGGCTTTAAATCTAGGATCGAGCATGGTGGCCAAAATGTAGTGCTCTGATTTCAACAGATTGACCACCCGTGAATCCTTGTTAAGCGAATTAAGGGCTCCATCCACAAGTCCCACATTCCTAGCGGAATCGCTCTGTGTTAGCAATGTCTCCAGCTTCTTCTGCAAAAGCCTGATGAGGGGAATGACCTGACTCAGGCTGGCAGTGTCTGAACTGACTTCACGTGTGGCAAGTTCAAAGGGCATCAGAACCTTGCACAACGTTGAAATCATTCTCCACTGCGCTTGAGACAGGTGCATTCCACCTCCTATATCGTGCTGAATTGTATAGGCTTGAATGGCCTTTTGCTGCTCCTCCAACCTCTGAAGCATATAGAGGGTTGAATTCCACCTCGTTACCACTTCTTGCTTCAGATGATGGCAGGGCAGGTTCAGTTGTTTTTGGTGGTGCTCCAGTCTTCTGTACGTGGTGCCTGTATGCCGAAAGTGTCCCGCAATTCTTCTGGCCACCGACAGCATCTCTTGCACACCCCTGTCGTTTTTTAAAAAATTCTGCACCACCAAATTCAAGGTATGTGCAAAACATGGGACGTGCTGGAATTTGCCCATATTTAATGCACACACAATATTGCTGGCGTTGTCCGATGCCACAAATCCACAGGAGAGTCCAATTGGGGTAAGCCATTCCGCGATGATCTTCCTCAGTTGCCGTAAGAGGTTTTCAGCTGTGTGCGTATTCTGGAAAGCGGTGATACAAAGCGTAGCCTGCCTAGGAAAGAGTTGGCGTTTGCGAGATGCTGCTACTGGTGCCGCCGCTGCTGTTCTTGCGGCGGGAGTCCATACATCTACCCAGTGGGCTGTCACAGTCATATAGTCCTGACCCTGCCCTGCTCCACTTGTCCACATGTCCGTGGTTAAGTGGACATTGGGTACAACTGCATTTTTTAGGACACTGGTGAGTCTTTTTCTGACGTCCGTGTACATTCTCGGTATCGCCTGCCTACAGAAGTGGAACCTAGATGGTATTTGGTAACGGGGGCACACTGCCTCAATAAATTGTCTAGTTCCCTGTGAACTAACGGCGGATACCGGACGCACGTCTAACACCAACATAGTTGTCAAGGCCTCAGTTATCCGCTTTGCAGCAGGATGACTGCTGTGATATTTCATCTTCCTCGCAAAGGACTGTTGGACAGTCAATTGCTTACTGGAAGTAGTACAAGTGGTCTTCCGACTTCCCCTCTGGGATGACGATCGACTCCCAGCAGCAACAACAGCAGCGCCAGCAGCAGTAGGCATTACACTCAAGGATGCATCGGAGGAATCCCAGGCAGGAGAGGACTCGTCAGAATTGCCAGTGACATGGCCTGCAGGACTATTGGCATTCCTGGGTAAGGAGGAAATTGACACTGAGGGAGTTGGTGGGGTGGTTTGCGTGAGCTTGGTTACAAGAGGAAGGGATTTACTGGTCAGTGGACTGCTTCCGCTGTCACCGAAAGTTTTTGAACTTGTCACTGACTTATTATGAATGCGCTGCAGGTGACGTATAAGGGAGGATGTTCCGAGGTGGTTAACGTCCTTAGCCCTACTTATTACAGCTTGACAAAGGCAACACACGGCTTGACACCTGTTGTCCGCATTTCTGTTGAAATACTTCCACACCGAAGAGCTGATTTTTTTTTTGGTATTTTCACCAGGCATGTCAATGGCCATATTCCTCCCACGGACAACAGGTGTCTCCCCGGGTGCCTGACTTAAACAAACCACCTCACCATCAGAATCCTCCTGGTCAATTTCCTCCCCAGCGCCAGCAACACCCATATCCTCCTCATCCTGGTGTACTTCAACACTGACATCTTCAATCTGACTATCAGGAACTGGACTGCGGGTGCTCCTTCCAGCACTTGCAGGGGGCGTGCAAATGGTGGAAGGCGCATGCTCTTCACGTCCAGTGTTGGGAAGGTCAGGCATCGCAACCGACACAATTGGACTCTCCTTGTGGATTTGGGATTTCGAAGAACGCACAGTTCTTTGCGGTGCTTTTGCCAGCTTGAGTCTTTTCATTTTTCTAGCGAGAGGCTGAGTGCTTCCATCCTCATGTGAAGCTGAACCACTAGCCATGAACATAGGCCAGGGCCTCAGCCGTTCCTTGCCACTCTGTGTGGTAAATGGCATATTGGCAAGTTTACGCTTCTCCTCCGACAATTTTATTTTAGGTTTTGGAGTCCTTTTTTTACTGATATTTGGTGTTTTGGATTTTACATGCTCTGTACTATGACATTGGGCATCGGCCTTGGCAGACGACGTTGCTGGCATTTCATCGTCTCGGCCATGACTAGTGGCAGCAGCTTCAGCACGAGGTGGAAGTGGATCTTGATCTTTCCCTAATTTTGGAACCTCAACATTTTTGTTCTCCATATTTTAATAGGGACAACTAAAAGGCACCTCAGGTAAACAATGGAGATGGATGGATACTAGTATACTTATGGATGGACTGCCGAGTGCCGACACAGAGGTAGCTACAGCCGTGGACTACCATACTGTGTCTGCTGCTAATATAGACTGGATGATAATGAGATGAAATCAATATATATGTATATATAATATCACTAGTACTGCAGCCGGACAGGTATATATTATATATTTATTATGTAATGACTGATGACGGACCTGCTGGACACTGTCAGCTCAGCAGCACCGCAGACTGCTACAGTAAGCTACTATAGTAGTATGTATAAAGAAGAAAGAAAAAAACAACAACCACGGGTAGGTGGTATACAATTATGGATGGACTGCCGAGTGCCGACACAGAGGTAGCTACAGCCGTGGACTAACGTACTGTGTCTGCTGATAATATAGACTGGATGATAATGAGATGAAATCAATATATATATGTATATATAATATCACTAGTACTGCAGCCGGACAGGTATATATTATATATTTATTATGTAATGACTGATGACGGACCTGCTGGACACTGTCAGCTCAGCAGCACCGCAGACTGCTACAGTAAGCTACTATAGTAGTATGTATAAAGAAGAAAGAAAAAAACAACAACCACGGGTAGGTGGTATACAATTATGGATGGACTGCCGAGTGCCGACACAGAGGTAGCTACAGCCGTGGACTAACGTACTGTGTCTGCTGCTAATATAGACTGGATGATAATGAGATGAAATCAATATATATGTATATATAATATCACTAGTACTGCAGCCGGACAGGTATATATTATATATTTATTATGTAATGACTGATGACGGACCTGCTGGACACTGTCAGCTCAGCAGCACCGCAGACTGCTACAGTAAGCTACTATAGTAGTATGTATAAAGAAGAAAGAAAAAAAAAACACGGGTAGGTGCTAGGTGGTATACAATATTATATATATATTATATACAATTATATATATATATATATAATATATATTAAACTCATAAACTGGTGGTGATTTATTAAACTGGTGGTCAGGTCACTGGTCACACTATCAGCAACTTGCAAGTAGTACTCCTGAGTCCTAAGCAGACAATCACAATATATATTATACTGGTGGTCAGTGTGGTCACAAACAATGGCAGTGTGGCTGGCACTCTGGCAGCAAAAGTGTGCACTGTACGTTATATGTACTCCTGAGTCCTGAGTCCTGCTCTCAGACTCTAACTGCTCCCCACTGTCAGTGTCTCCCCCACAAGTCAGATAATACAATACAGTCACACTATCTCTCTCTATCACTTCAGCAAGTACTAGTAGTAGTAGTACTCCTCCTAATGCTCCCCAAATTACTACTGTGTCTCTCTCTGTCTCACTCTTTTATCGAATCTCTATAAACGGAGAGGACGCCAGACACGTCCTCTCCCTATGAATCTCAATGCACGTGTGAAAAATGGCGGCGACACGCGGCTCCTTATATAGAATCCGAGTCTCGCGATAGAATCCGAGCCTCGCGAGAATCCGACAGCGTGATGATGACGTTCGGGCGCGCTCGGGTTAACCGAGCAAGGCGGGAAGATCCGAGTCGCTCGGACCCATGTAAAAAAACATGAAGTTCGGGCGGGTTCGGATTCCGAGGAACCGAACCCGCTCATCTCTAGTAAATAGCCCAGGTGCCTTCTGCAAAATCGTTATGGATAAAGGTGAAAAAAGACGGCGCCACTCCAGGACTTTAAATGGTCAAATTCCGTGTATTTCCATCATCAAAAGATACAGCTTAAACCGACGTTTACAGAAACCCCCCTCTGTAAATTCTGCATTTGCCCCTGAGGTCTCTCATGCAAATAGAAACCAGATGGCAGATAGGGATGAGTCTGGGTCTGTAGAGAACTTGTGTCGGAAATGTATCAAGTGGATACTGATGGGTCCAAATATCGCCAGGCGGTGGAAGGATGGTGCTGGTATTTGTGGTTCTACAGGTAAAGCCCAACGCGTTTTGCTGGTCTAATGGGTGCCATCTTCCTCAGGAGCATAAGTCCAGTGTCCAAATAACAGACTAAACAGACTATATATTCCCTTGTAATCAAGGGACAATGAAGAGCATCTGTTGATCCTGCTCACACTAATTAATGAGCATTTCACAAATCTAATTATAGGTTACAGCAGAAGGCAATCTATCCAGAAATACACACCAAAAACATTTTTATTTATAGAAACGAGTCTTAAAGATGCTAAAAAAATGTGTAAATATATTCTAAAACTTGTATTATGTGATCGTCAGCGATCACATGATACTTGTCAGCCAGTAAACACAGTATCTCAGATTTCGTAAGATCCCGCCCGGGATCACATGACCGTCTCCGATCACGTGATCCCGCAGACGGGTCATCTGGCTGTCATGCGGCTCACAGACCCGGAAGTATCGTGGCGCTCAATGGAGCGCACAGCCGAGAATCAGGAAATGAGCGCTGTGTTCCAAAGGTTGTGGAACCTAGCGCTGCTGACAGACTAAAAACAATAATATAATGAAAACACCATAAGATAATGCAATTATAAAAAGACATGCAAGCGGATATCTGTGTGGAGAATCCAATAATAAAATAATAGAACAAAGGTACCATTCGATTTAATATGATTTCATTTTAAAAAATACATATACTGTATATGGATACTCAACTATATTAGTGCAAAAGTACTAGAGTGACCTCCGTTGCTTCAATTATTTAAACAGATGGTTGCATGAGTTGAAAAAATAAATATATATATATATATATATATATATATATCTGTCCCGTATGCTATTCTATAGCTTACTTTAATCATATAGTGTTAATATTTAACCATACAGCTAAAGCATTATTAATAAGAAAGTAGGAAGTAAAGAGTAAAAAATAATATACATTCACAGTGCTCAAACATTGAATGAAAACTGCACATCATTACAGGGAGATTATTGATATACATTACGAACTACATTTCTCATTCTCTTATTGAGTAAAACCCAAAATAAAGAATGATACACCTAAGAGAAAACATATTATAAAAATCATATTATAAAAACATACTAGAATACTATAGTTGTATCTTGTCTTATTATTGTGAGACCATTATTATGAGGTCCACACAAGATGCTATGTTTTATTTTCTTTTATTCTGTTTTGTATTATTTTTTCTAAATATTTATATCAGACTTAAGGGAAGGAGCACAAACTCCTAAAGAAAGTAGCAATAAGCAGAAGGGGAGATATGCACCTCTATATAGAGGAGTACGGATCTTACATTTATCCTAATATATATATATCAAAACCACACAAAGTTATATATATGGATACTCAATAGTACAGATTTGTATTATTGCATTGTGTTTAGCTCAATACTCTCATTCAGCCCATCTGGGTACAGGGAGCCAAATTTTAATATCCAACAAACTTCTCTACAACAGAGCTTGTTGAACCTGTCCCCCCCCCCCCCCCCGGGTGTGGGGGCGACGTGTTCAACACAAATCAGAGTTAGGCTCCTAGGATGTCTCGATACACTATGTTTTTCATATCTCTTAATAATATTCCTGCGGTGCTCCATAAATCTAACGTGTATGGGTCTGGTAGTCCTCCCCACATAGTTAAGGCCGCAACCGCAGGTTAGTAGATAGATGACATAATTTGTATCACAATTCATGAATGTTTTCAACTTATATTGTTCATTATTCCCAGGTAGGGTCAAAGAGCATGTTTTTTTGGGAATATGTGTACACGTGGTGCAGCGGGTCTTCCCACAGTTAAAACACCCAGTGGGTTTAGTCGACAGCCACATACATCCTGTGGGTGTCTCCTTCTTTTGCACCATAAGATCCAAATAAGTGTGTGCTAATATAGTTTTTAGGGACTTATTCTTCTTAAAAACCACTAAAGGTTTGGAAGGGAGTACTTGATTAAGACTCCTGTTAAGAGTCCTGTTTTAAGACTCTATATTTTTTGGAAATAATAGATCGTATTTCCTGGGCTAAGTTATTATATTTACAGACACAAGCTAGTTGTCTCTCACCATTCATACTATTTTTACTTTTATTTCCAGTAACTGTATCTTTAATTCTAGGAGTAAGAAGTTTAGTCCTATCCATATGATACACTACACTGAAGGCTTGCTGAAGTAGAGTCTCTGGATATTTTCTCCATCTCAGGTAGTCCATTAGTTTATTCACCTGTCGCGAAAATGTATCATTGTTGGAACAATTCTGTCTGAGTCGCATCATCTGCCCCTTGGGGATATTACGTTTCCAAGGGGCATAATGTGCGCTCTCATAATGTAGGTACGAAAGTGTGCTAACTGATTTAGTATAATTTGATGTGATAATTTGATTATCTACAATCTCAATGGTCACATCCAGGAAATCTATGCGCTCCTTGGCCCTCATTCTGAGTCGTTCGCTCGGTATTTTTCATCGCATCGCAATGAAAATCCGCTTAGTACGCATGCGCAATATTCGCACTGCGACTGCGCCAAGTAATTTAACAATGAAGATAGTATTTTTACTCACGGCTTTTTCATCGCTCCGGCGATCGTAATGTGATTGACAGGAAATGGGTGTTACTGGGCGGAAACACGGCGTTTTATGGGCGTGTGGATGAAAACGCTACCGTTTCCGGAAAAAACGCAGGAGTGGCTGGAGAAACGGGGGAGTGTCTGAGCGAACGCTGGGTGTGTTTGTGACGTCAAACCAGGAACGACAAGCACTGAACTGATCGCACAGGCAGAGTAAGGTTGAAGTTACTCAGAAACTGCAAAGTAGTTTGTAATCGCAATATTGCGAATACATCGGTCGCAATTTTAAGAAGCTAAGATACACTCCCAGTAGGCGTAGGCTTAGCGTGTGTAACTCTGCTAAATTCGCCTTGCGACCGATCAACTCGGAATGAGGGCCCTTACTGTGATCTGAAGTGAAAGATAAATTATAAGTATTGTGATTAAGATGTGAAACAAAATAAGAAACGCTAGATAGATCCCCATCCCAAATAATAAAAAGATCATCAATGTAACGGCCATAGAAGACCAGGTTCCCCTCCCAGCCACTCCCCCACACGAGTGAGTCGTCAAGGTCTCCCATGTATAGGTTAGCATAAGTGGGGGCGAACCTGGTCCCCATGGCCGTCCCCATAACCTGTAAATAATAAGTGGACAGAAACAAAAAATAATTGTGAGATAATATAAAGGAAATAGACTGAAGAATAAACGTCTGGTGTTCAGCACTGAGGTCCCCATCCAAAGACAATTTCCTAGAGATAACATCAATTCCTGCAGAATGGGGAATGTGTGTGTACAATGCTTGCACATCTAACGTAAGAAAGTAATAATTGTCCTTCCATGGTATATTACGTATTTTGTTAAGAAAATCTGTCGTGTCCTTAAGGTGTGACCTCATTGCTGAAACACATGACTGAAGAAAAGAATCAACGTAAAAAGATAGATTAGATGTAATAGAACCTATACCCGAAATAATAGGTTTCCCAGGGGGTGAGATGAGGGACTTGTGAATCTTGGGAAGAAAATAAAAAGTGGGAGAAACAGGAAATTGGGGTAATAGGAAGCCATATTCCTCCGTGGATATGACCCTCGACAAAAGATTTTAATTTCTTTCAAGAAAACCTCAGTAGGGTTTCTTTCCAGAATATGATGGAATTTTTGATTGCCTAATTGTCGGTTGGCTTTACTAATGTAATCCATTTTATTCATAACCACAAGACCCCCACCCTTATCTGCTTCCTTTATAATTAAGGTGCTATCTTGTGTAAGGTTCTTAAGTGCCATTTTTTCCTCCCTAGATAGATTTGATGGAGATTTTGTATTTCCCTGTTGTCGTCCTATCAAATCTTTAAAATCTTCTAATGTTATCTTATAGAATGATTCTATTGAACTACTTTTGGCATGTATTGGAAAAAACTCTGATTTTTTTCCTAAAAGTAGTGAGTTCCCTACCACAGTCATAAATCTTTTGTTGGTTGTTTCCCTCTGTGTGGTTTTGTTCCCATAACTCCTCTAATGAGGCCAGTATGATGTCATCATTACTGTCTAATACTACCGGAATTGATGTGTCAGCATCTTTTGTTAATTTTTTATTGGCAAAATATTTTTTCCTGCACATAGTGTGGATATAATGGTTTAACTCTACAAAGAGGTCAAACATATTTGGTCCATTTGTCGGGGCAAATTTAAGACTTCTTTCTAGCAGGGAAATTTCTGAACTATTTAGATCTCTAGAAGACAGATTAAACACACTTTGTCTCTAACTTGATATATTTGGAACTGAATCTACATTCTCCTGGGGTTTTTCCTTTCTTTTTCTACATCTACCTGCTCTTCTTCCTCTTGGTTTGAATCTCATCTCCTTTTTGGAGTCCCCCACATATTGGTTTTTGTTGCATCCCAAAATTTTATTTTTGGGTGTGCCCCCCAAAAATGTTCCCTGGAATCATTCATTTCTCCATTTCTGGGGCTATCTCTGTAATTGTCTTTGTAGGAATATGATGTAGGGATATGGAAACCAAACAGAAAAAAATTAGGAGAGATTTATCAGATTATGAGAATAACAAAGTAAGAACATTTAGAGAGAAAGGGAGACAGATTATTAGAGAAATTGGGGAAAAACAAAAGGTACAAAAGGATATAGGAAGGAGGAATTGGGATAAAGATAACAGACAGGAAGATTGGAATCATTCCAACACCCATTCAAACAGAAGACAATTAGAACAACAGGAGCGGGGGGAAACCCGGTGGGTTAGAAAGAAGAAGGTCGATTATCAGATTAAGAGATCATATCCCTACAAAGACAATTATAGAGATAGCCCCAGAAATGGAGAAATTAATGATTCCAGGGAACACTAATGTGCGGTTGCGGCCTTAACTATGTGGGGAGGACTACCAGACCCATACACATATCTCCCCTTCTGCTTATTGCTACTTTCTTTAGGAGTTTGTGCTCCTTCCCTTAAGTCTGATATATATATTTAGCAAAAATGAAACAAAACAGAATAAAATAAAATAAAACATAGCATCTTGTGTGGACCTCATAGTAATGGTCTCACAATAATAAGACAAGATACAACTATAGTATTCTAGTATGTTTTTATAATATGATTTTTATAATATGTTTTCTCTTAGGTGTATCATTCTTTATTTTGGGTTTTACTCAATAAGAGAATGAGAAATGTAGTTCGTAATGTATATCAATAATCTCCCTGTAATGATGTGCAGTTCTCATTCAATGTTTGAGCACTGTGAATGTATATTATTTTTTACTCTTTTTTTCCTACTTTCTATTTAATAATGCTTTAGCTGTATGGTTAAATATTAACACTATATAATTAAAGTAAGTTATAGAATAGCATATGGGATATATATATATATATATATTTTATTTTTCAACTCATGCAACCATCTTTTTGAATTAGAAACCCCATATGTTTAAATAATTTAAACAACGGAGGTCGCTTTAGTACTTTTGCACTAATATAGTTGAGTATCCATATATATGTATTTTTTAAAATGAAATCATATTAAATCGAATGGTACCTTTGTTCTATTATTTTATTATTGGATTCTCCACACAGATATCCGCTTGCATGTCTTTTTATAATTGCATTATCTTATGGTGTTTTCATTATATTATTGTTTTTAGTCTGTCAGCAGCGCTAGGTTCCACAACCTTTGGAACACAGCGCTCATTTCCTGATTCTCGGCTGTGCGCTCCATTGAGCGCCACGATACTTCCGGGTCTGTGAGCCGCATGACAGCCGGATGACCCGTCTGCGGGATCACGTGATCGGAGACGGTCACGTGATCCCGGACGGGATCTTACGAAATCCGAGATACTGTGTTTACTGGCTGACAAGTATCATGTGATCGGCGACAATCACATGATACAAGTTTTAGAATGTATTTACACATTTTTTACTATCTGTAAGACTCGTTTCTATAACTAAAAATGTTTTTGGTGTGTATTTCTGGATAGATTGCCTTCTGCTGTTACCTATCATTAGATTTGTGAAATGCTCATTAATTAGTGTGAGCAGGATCAACAGATGCTCTTCATTTGGACAAAGATTTGGTAGAATGAAGGAGGCGCTCCTGATGGATGAATGTACCTGCTGCCTCTCTCTTGCACCACTGGATTAATCCCAAGTATAATCAAAAGGGGTAGAACTGGACAAAAGGTGTGGGTGCAGGGAGTTGGCGCTGGAAAGGGGTGGGGAATAAAGCTGATGATTCAGCTGGGAAGTTATGTTTTTTTTTGAGTAATGAAGAAAGATACTTATCTTGGGTGTTTTCAATGAATTTCTGATTTCTGAGAGAAGGATGGTTTTTTCTCCAGGAATGATGTAGTCATATGGCGTGGTATTATGAAAAACACAAAATAGCAAATTTTGGGTTTTGGGGAGCCTCAATGGGGATGGTAAACACTTTTTTTGAGCACAGGTGGGGAGGGATCTCAGGTAGGTAAATTGTACCTCACTTACAAAAGTGAGTGAGGTTGGAAGCATATAAGGGTTTCTTTAGAAAATGATGCTAGGATTTTCGGCGTACCTAACTTACAATAAAAAGTAAAGGTATAAACACATCAGGGTATCTTTGTAAGCTGTACTGCGTACCGGTACTCACTGGAAAGGGCGTATTCAGTCTGCACATCAAGGTTTCTTTTATCCAATCAACATGCTTATTCAGCCACCCATATTGAAGGAAGGGTTTATTGGATAAAAACAAGTAAATAAAAACAAATAAAAGAAACACAGAGGGAGTGTTGGCCATGAGGAAGGACCATCCACAAACCTGTAGGACCATCCACAAAAGCTCACATGGCCCGGTACCAAAAGAACTTGAAAAAATTAGAGAAGGTCGTACCTTTCCCCAGCCGTGCAGGTTTCCAGTCCAAGTGGACCAAGATCCTCCTCCTAGCCAACGCGTTTCAAGAAAACTCTCTTTATCAAGGCCCCGAACTTTATTTACTTGTTTTTATCCAATAAACCCTTCCTTCAATATGGGTGGCTGAATAAGCATGCTGATTGGATAAAAGAAACCTTGATGTGCAGACTGAATACGCCCTTTCCAGTGAGTACCGGTATGCAGTACAGCTTACAAAGATACCCTGATGTGTTTATACCTTTACTTTTTATTGTAAATTAGGTACGCCGAAAATCCTAGCATCATTTTCTAAAGAAACCCTTATATGCTTCCAACCTCACTCACTTTTGTAAGTGAGCTACGATTTACCTACCTGAGATCCCTCCCCACCTGTGTTCAAAAAAAGTGTTTACCATCCCCATTGAGGCTCCCCAAAACCCAAAATTTGCTATTTTGTGTTTTTCATAATACCACGCCATATGACTACATCATTCCTGGAGAAAAAACCATCCTTCTCTCAGAAATCAGAAATTCATTGAAAACACCCAAGATAAGTATCTTTCTTCATTACTCAAAAAAACCATAACTTCCCAGCTGAATCATCAGCTTTATTCCCCACCCCTTTCCAGCGCCAACTCCCTGCACCCACACCTTTTGTCCAGATGCTCTTCATTGTCCCTTGATTACAAGTGTATATATAGTCTGTTAGTTGGACACTGGACTTATGCTCCTGAGGAAGCGGGCACCCATTAGACCAGCGAAACGCGTTGGGATTTACATGTAGAACCGCAAATAGCAGCACCATCCTTCCACCGCCTGGCGATATTTGGACCCATCAGTATCCACTGGATAAATTTCCAACACAAATTCTCTACAGACACGGACTCATCCCTCTCTGCCATCTGGTTTCTATTTGCATGAGAGACCTAGGGGACTTTATCCAGAAACAAAGTCTGGTAAATGATTTTACATCCAATTGAACTTGTGGGCAACTGTGGAATAGTGTCCTAGCCAGGAATTGTGGACATTTTACTTGGAAGGGTTAATTGTGGTATCCTACAATTGTATCTGTGTCATTAGCAATTGCTTTTGTTTTATTTATTTATTTTGAGGAATAAGAAAACCTCTTTTTTATGAATGCATATTAAAAATAATTATTCACATTTTATATATTGACTTAGTTGTTTATTAAATTTTGAACCACAGTACCTATTCTTTTTTCTAAATAAAATACATTCTAATTGTTAAGCGCAACGGAATATGCTGCGCTATATAAGAAACTGTTAATAAATAAATACATACATGGCCAGCGATACAATTACCATATTATGCTCAATGCTTTCTACGCTCCAGTTCCTCCATCTTTATCTGTGTCTCAACTCCAGCTAACAGAAGCAAAATATTACCAACACTCCATCTTGCTCAGGACCCATGGGAAAAAGGACAGAGACTTCTGTGTGTCTCTTCAGCAATACACTGTGTAGTTTGTGGGAGTGCACAGACTAGTCTAGGGGAGGGAACTTTCTCATTCATGATGAGTCACTGATCGGTTCATATGCAAACATGGTTCAGCCTTGAAGACATCAAAAGGGCTGGCCTGAGATTCCTGTCCATCACATGCTTGGAATATCCATTTTTCTAATATGAGTGACTTTAGCTTTCATACATTTAATCATAACTACTCATAGCAATGTGCTACAACTTAATAACAAGCATCAAATGAATCTACACATTAATCTGGTTACTGTGACATCAAGCACGATATGTCCATCTTGCTCTGCTACAATAATACACATACATGACGTTACTCCATTAAATACATTTAAAACATTATGATGTCTGGCGCTTGATACGTTCAAATTATGTGCTGTATGAAATATGTGTCGAATCTATCTCTGTGGCATATCTGTGTAAATGTGTATGTTACCATATATTGCTGTGCTCGCTGCGCATATTTGCAAGCTTAGCGACTCATAATGTGGGGAGTCTGTATGTTCTCTCCATGTAATATTTTTGACTTCGACACTGGGAATGACAGGAAAATAAGGTTATTGATGTCAATAATACTGTAGGAATAAAAATAGGTCCAAAATACATGATTTTTAATTGTTTTTACAGGTTGAGTATCCCTTATCCAAAATGCTTGGGACCAGAGGTATTTTGGATATGGGATTTTTCCGTATTTTGGAATAATTACATACCATAATGAGATATCATGGCGATGGGACCTAAATCTAAGCACAGAATGCATTTATGTTTCATATACACCTTATACACACAGCCTGAAGGTAATTTTAGCCAATATTTTTTATAACTTTGTGCATTAAACAAAGTGTGTGTACATTCACACATTTCATTTATGTTTCATATACACCTTATACACACAGCCTGAAGGTCATTTAATACAATATTTTTAATAACTTTGTGTATTAAACAAAGGTTGTGTACATTGAGCCATCAAAAAACAAAGTTTTCACTATCTCACTCTCACTCAAAAAAGTCCGTATTTCGGAATATTCCGTATTTCGGAATATTTGGATATGGGATACTCAACCTGTATTAAATTTAAAAAATCGAAAGCCAAAACCAAATGTGAATCTGAATTAAAACACTTGAGGGTGGTTTTGCCAATACTGAAAAATAAAAATGAAATACCAAAACATGACAGCCTGCACACATCTCTACTGCACTGTGTATATGTGTGTGTGTGTGTGTGTGTGTATATATATATATATATATATATGTCCAGGAAATGACCGGCACTCACAGACAAAAGTTATTTCAATAATGCAGCATATATTAGTCTGAAGACTGTCAACATTTCAGAGCCCGTAGCTCTGTCGTCAGGACACGGAGCTACGGGCTCCGAAACATTGACAGTCTTCGGACTAATATATGCTGCTTTATTTAAATAACTTTTGTCTCCGAGTGCTGGTCATTTCCTGGACTTGTATGCATTCACCGACCTGAGCACCGGAGCAGGCTGTTTCTGTATGTGAGTGCCGGCTGCTGCTGTGTATATATATATATGTATATATATATATATACACACATTTACTGTGTATATATATATATATATATATATATATGAAACACAATTGGGTGTATCCATAAAATAGACATAATAACTAGATATACAACATAGAAGTGAAGGTTTATTGTAATAATGCAATGGACGAAGACCATCATTGGACCTCTGCAGGGACTCTGATTCAAGATTCAGCTAACATTTCAGAATTACTAATATTAACTGGGACAAGCAACATCATCATGCCTAAAGCAAGGACAGAAAAGTAGATATATCATGTATCCCAAAATAGCAACCTACATTAAAGAGGAAATGACACCTGTGATCTCTGGAAATTCTACTCATTTACATAAATGTAATATACTCAAGGTTTGACCTATGTGCATCAGATATTTTAAATTATGCCATGTAGATCTGTGCAGTTCTATCAGAAATGTTCACACATCTTGCTGCACTGAATTACCAAGGACTTAAAATATTTGTAATGCATGGTAAGGTATGGTATTAGAACATTGCACCTTTTTACAGAGCTGGATTAAGACATTTCATGGCCCAGGACCCTTAAGAAAAGGGGACGTCTATGGTTTAAAATTAAGAGCACACAGAATCTTACTGTCTCTCAAACAATGCAGATAGCATCCTAGTTGCCCTAATGCTCTACAGATCGCATCCAAGTAACATACAAACAATACAGAGAGCATGAGTGATCATTACACAGTACACGGAGCAAAACAATCTACACACAGAGGTCACAAAGAGAACAGGTCTCAGCCAAAGTGTGAGCTCCAGCAGCAGAAGCTGTAATAGCGGGATCATTTATTATTATTACCATTGTCCTTTTCAGCAAGTTGCCTGTGTAGGGCCTTATCCTTATCATTGTGTTTTAACAGTTGGTTCTCAGTAATTAATCTACAATAACACCTTACAAGTCTAAAATGTGTCATTCTTCTTTTTTTAATGTGCAATTCTTCATCTTTTGGTAGGAGTTATATAGATGCCAAATATCTGTTTTCACTTAATAAGTCACACTGTTTTAAGTACCTGGTTGGAGTTTTACATCATCTGCAGAAAGTGACAGCTTCTACATTAGTACCCCCTTTCCAAGTTCTTTTCTTTCAGTCAGAGATGTGTGGTTTGGTTATCCAGAAATACAAATCCACCCACATTTTGTGCATCCGAACTGAACCAAAACCTGGTCCGGATTCCCCAAACAGATCTCCCGCAGTTCAGAATACAGATTTTAAATCAGAATTTCGGGGTTTGGATTGTAAAAATTACATGATTTTAGCTGTTACTGATTTGTTATTGATTTTTATCAATTATTATTTATTTTTTTCATTGATTTTAATTAGAGATGTGCGACGGGCACTTTTTATGTTTTGTGTTTTGATTTTGGTTCTAATTCCCCGCTCGTGCTTTGGTTTTGGCTTGCTTTTGCCAAAACCACCCTTTCATGTTTTGGTTTTGGTTTTGGATCTGGATGATTTTTTTAAAAACATTAAAACAGCTAAAATCACATACGTTGTGGGTAATTTTGATCCTACGGTATTGTTAACCTCAATAACACTAATTTTCACTCATTTCTTGTCTATTCTGAACACCTCACAATATTGTTTTTAGGCCTAAAGGTTGCATCGCGGTCACTGTATGATTAAGCTAAGCGACACAAGTGTGCGGCACAAACACCTGGCCCATCTAGGAGTGGCACTGCAGTGGCAGACAGGATGGCAGATTTAAAAAAATAAGCCCCAAACAGCACATGATGCAAAGAAGAAAAAGAGGTGCAATGAGGTAGCTGGATGACTAAGCTAAGCGACACAAATGTGCGGCACAAACACCTGGCCCATCTAGGAGTGGCACTGCAGCTGTAGACAGGATGGCATTTAAAAAAACTAGGTCCCAAACAGTAATCATACAAACAAGTAAAAGAGGTGCAATGAGGTAGCTGTATGGCTAAGCTAAGCGACAAAAACAATTGGCCCATCTAGGAGTGGCACTGCAGTGTCAGATAGGAGGGCAGATATAAAAAAAGGCCCCAAACAGCACATCATGCAAAGATGAAAAAGAGGTGCAATGAGGTAACTGTATGACTAAGCTAAGCGACACAAGTGTGTGGCACAAACATTATGGGACGTGCTGGAATTTGCCCACATTTAACACATGCACAATATTGGTGGCACAGTATAGTGTACCCCTAAACCAAACACACACACGGCAAAGCCTGTAAAATTAATTTGGATAATAACCCTTTTATTTGAAGCTATTATAATAATATGCAGCACAGGCAAGAGTGCCCCTACACCAAAAAGGGCAAACCTTGTAAAAATTATTTGGAAAATAATATAAGTAATGTATATAATCTTTTTATTTGGAGTAAATAATATACAGCACAGGACACCACCACTGGACTTATGGCAGCACAAGACGCCACCACTGGACTGAACTTACATGGCAGTACTCCTGGACCTATACGGCAGTACCCCTGGACTTCTACGGCAGTGTCAGACAGGATGGCACTTTAAAAAACTAGTCCCCAAACAGCACATGATGCAAAGAAGAAAAAGAGGTGCAAGATGGAATTGTCCTTGGGCCCTCCCACCCACCCTTATGTTGTATAAACAGGACATGCAAACTTTAACAAACCAATCATTTCAGTGACAGGGTCTGCCACACGACTGTGGCTGAAATGACTGGTTTGTTTGGGTCCCCACCAAAAAAGAAGCAATCAATCTCTTGCACAAACTGGCTCTATAGAGGCAAGATGTTTACCTCATCCTCCGGTTCCTCACCCCTTTCAGTGTGTACATCCTCCTCCTCACAGAGTATTAATTTGTCCCCACTGGAATTCACCATCACAGGTCCCTGTGTACTTTCTGGAGGCAATTGCTGGTAAAGGTCTTCCCAGAGGAATTTATTATTCATTTTGATGAACATCATCTTCTCCACATTTTGTGGAAGTAACCTCCTACACCGATCGCTGACAAGGTTACCGGCTGCACTAAACACTCTTTTGGAGTACACACTGGAGGGAGGGCAACTTAGGTAAAATAAAGCCAGTTGTGCAAGGGCATCCAAATTGCCTCTTTTTCCTGCCAGTATACGCATGGACTGTCTGACATGCCTACTTGGATGCTGTCAGTCACTCATATAATCCTCCACTATTCTTTCAATGGTGACAGAATCATATGCAGTAACAGTAGACATGTCAGTAATCGATGGTAGCTCCTTCAGTCCCGACCAGATGTTAGCACTCGCTCCTGACTGCCCTGCATCACTGCAGCGGGTGGGCTCAGAAATCTTATCCTTTTCCTCGCAGCCCCAGTTGTGGGAGAAAGTGAAGGAGGAGCTGTTAACTGGTCACATTCCACTTGAGTTGACAATTTTATCACCAGCAGGTCTTTGAACCTCCTCAGACTTGTGTCGGCCAGAAAGAGAGATACAACGTAGGCTTTAAACATGGGATCAAACATGGTGGCCAAAATGTAGTGCTCTGATTTCAACAGATTGACCACCCTTGAATCCTGGCAAAGTGAATCTGGCAAAGCTCCATCCACAAGTACCACATACTTTGCGGAATCGCTCCGTCTTTGCTCCTCTTTCAATTTCTCCAGCTGCTTCTGCAAAAGCCTGATGAGGGGAATGACCTGACTCAAGCTGGCAGTGTCTGAACTGACTTAACATGTGGCAAGTTTGAAGGGTTGGAGAACCTTGCACAAGACGGAAATCATTCTCCACTGCGCTTGATTCAGGTGCATTCCCCCTCCTGTACCTATATCGTAGGTGGATGTATAGGCTTGAATGGCCTTTTGCTGCTCCTGCATCCTCTGAAGCATATAGAGTGTTGAATTCCACCTCATTACCACCGCTTGCTTCAGGTGATGGCAGGGCAGGTTCAGGCGTGTTTGATGGTGCTTCAGTCTTTGGCACACGGTGACTGAATGCTGAAAGTGGCCCGCAATTTTTCAAAACATTGTGCACCACCAAATTAATTGTATGTACAAAACATGGGACATGCTGGAATTTGCCCAGATGTAATGCACGCACAATATTGGTGACGTTGTCCGATATCACAAATCCCCAGGAGAGTAATTGGGGTAAGCCATTCTGTGATTATGTCCCTCAGTTTCCATAAGAGGTTGTCAGCTGTGTGCCTCTTACAGAAAACGGTGATACATAGCATAGCCTGCCTAGGAACGAGTTGGTGTTTGTGAGATGCTGCTACTGGTGCCGCTGCTGTTGTTGCTGCGGGATGCCATACATCTACCCAGTGGGCTGTAACAGTCATATAGTTCTTAGTCTGCCGCATTCCACTTGTCCACATGTCCGTGGTTAAGTGGACAGTGGGTACAACTGCATTTTTTAGGACACTGAGGACACTTTTCTGACATCTCTGTACATTCTCGGTATCGCCTGCATAGAGAATTGGAACCTAGATGGGATTTGATACCGGGTACACAGTACCTCAAACAATTCTCTAAGTCCCACTGAACTAATGGCGGATATCGGACGCATGTCTAACACCAACATAGCTGTCAAGGCCTCAGTTATCCACTTTGCAAAAGGATGACTGCTGCCATATTTCATCTTCCACACAAAGAAACTGTTGGACAGTCAATTGCTTACTGGAAGCAGTACAATTGGTTTTCCGACTTCCCCTCTGGGATGACAATCGACTCCCAGCAGCAACAACAGCAGTGGCAGTAACAGCAGGCGTACCACTCAAGGATCCTCTGGAGGAATCCTGGTTAGGAGAGGAATCCTCAGTCTTGCCAGGGACATGGCCTGCAGGACTACTGATGTTCCTGACTGAGGAGGAAGTTGACGTTGAGGGAGTTGGTGGTGTGGCTTGCAGGAGCTTGGGTACTAGCAGTGGCGTAAGTTCGTCCCAGTTGCCCGGAGGCAAGATAAATATTGGTGCCCCCTATTTCTTATATTAAGATAAATGTATGTATTTATGTATGTATGTATGTATGTATGTGTGTGTGCGTATATGTGTGTGTGTGTGTGTGTGTGTGTGTGTGTGTGTGTGTATGTGTGTGTATGTAGTGTTCTGAAAAAAAAATTATATACTATATTTAATACATTTAATTGTCTTTTATTTTAAATCACACATTTCTTAGCAGTCATACCCAGGATTAGAACCCATGACCTGTTACACTAACAGCAGACACTTTACTGATGGAGTTATTTGCTCCTGTAGAGGAAGCATGAGAATTCTAACTATATGTGTAATTGTCAGAGAAGTATCTTCATATAGTTGAAATTCTAATATTTCCTATACAGGAGCAAACAGCTTCATCAGTAAGGTGTCTGCTTCCAGTGTAATAGGTTGTGGTTTCTAATCCTGGGTGTTACACTTGTAAAATGTGTATATTCAGTATAATAAAGAGGGTGTGATTTGTAAGGTGCAGGGACCAGTGAGGAAGTCGGCCATTGAAAAGACAGCGGCAGCTATCAAATAACTTAATTCAATAGTGTCACAGAATGGGAGGAGAGGTGCCCCCCTTCAGAGCAGGAGCCCAGCGGCAGATGACTCTGTTGCCTCCCAGAGTTCTGCCTCTAGGTACAAGAGGAAGAAGGGATTTAGGTGTCAGTGGACTGCTTACACTCTTACCCAAAGTTTCACAACTTGACACTGACTTCTGATGAATGCGCTGCAGGTGACGTATAAGGGAGGATGTTCCTAGGTGGTTCACATCCTTACCCCTACTTATTACAGATTGACAGGCAACACATGACTTGACACCTGTTGTCTGGATTTGTGGAGAAATAATTCCACACCGAAGAGGTGGCTTTTTTTGTATTTTGCCCAGGCATCACAATGGGCTTCTTCATCCCACGGACAACAGGTGTTTCCCCCGGTGCCTCATTTAAACAAACCACATCACCATCAGAATCCTCATCGTCAACTCCCTCCTCAGCGCCAGCAACACCAATATCCTCATCCTGGTGTACTTCAACAGTGACATCTTCAATTTGAATATCAGAAACTGGACTGTAGGTGCTCCTTCCAGCACTTGCAGGGGGCATGCAAATGGTAGAAGGAGCCACCTATTCCCGTCCAGTGTTGGGAAGGTCAGGCATCGCAACCGCTGACACACTTGGACTCTCCTTAGGGATTTGTGAATTATACGGCAGGATCACTGTCATTATATTGCAGGATTATTGGAATTATACGGCAGGATCACTGGAATTATACGGCAGGATCACTGGAATTAAGGATTACTGGAATTATACGGCAGGATCACAGAGGACACTACCAATGTGACTGGGGCAGCACAATACACCACCACTGAACTGATGCAGCACAACACAGCACCCTATACAGCAGTACTGGACATATAGCAGCAGAGGACACTACTGTGACTGGTCACTGGATTGATTTATGCACAGGACACTACTACTGGTCTGATGCAGGACAACACAGCAACACTGTAAGGAACTTATTATATAAGTGCACTGGACATATGGCAGCACAACACACCTCCACTGTGACTGGACTGATGCAGTACAACACACCACCACTGAACTGATGCAGCACAACACAGCACCACTGGACAGCACTGGACATATGGCAGCAGAGGAAACAACCACTGTGACTGGACAGATGCAGCACAAGACACAGACACTGAGGACACTGAGAGAACGGAGACATGTCCTCTCTATACACTCTCCAATGCCGGAGTGAAAATGGCAGCAACGCTCAGGTCCTTATATGGAGTCCAAACCCCGCGAGAATCCAGGAAAACCCGAGCCTGACTCGGATCCGGGCTCATGACATGAAGTCCGGTAGGGTTTGGTTCTCTGAGAACCGAACTCGCACATCTCTAATTTTAATTCGTACCTGAAATCTGAACCAAAACACTTGAGGGTGGTTTTGCCAAAACACGATAATAAATTAGAACTAAAACTCGGGCATCACATTTCTACTTTCAGACATGTATGGCCCTGGATAATGTCTCAATAAGTAGGCCAGGCTTGGACTCCAAGGACATTAGATGGGGCAGGTCTAAATCCAGAAGCCGAGTGGCTGTCACATACTTTTCAATGGCACCAAAGTATCCTCAGGGTTGACCAAAGTCTGACATGGCCCGTATAGTGGAGCAGATCCTGCAAGGGAGGCAGGGGATCCATTAGAGAAGAGGTTGTGGCTGTGATCCATTAGAGAGTCTGACACAAGCCACATTCCCTAGACTCACACCCTTTAATCCAGTTCTGCTTTAATGGCTCTTGATTTTCACTGTGATACTGACTTTTTTTTAAAAATGATATCATCTGTTGCTAATATATATTCATAATCAGGAACCACATTGTTCTGTGATATTTACTTACTAACATTGCTCAAAGGTGCAAGAGCAATAGAACCAAACAAACACTTGTTACAACTGCTTTATGGGGCCTACACACTGAGCGATATAAGCTAATGATATAGACTATATAGTCTATATTGTTAGCAAAACTAGTGCATATCATTCCATGGGGGTCATTCCGAGTTGATCGCTAGCTGCCGTTGTTTGCAGCGCAGCAATCAGGCAAAAAATTGGCATTTCTGCGCATGCACCGCAATGCGCACGCGCAACGCGCACGCGCAACGTATGGGTACAAAGTTGTTTGTGGTTTTGCACAGGTTCTAGCAAAGCTTTCAGTCGCACGGCACAACGCAGGAAGATTGACAGGAAGGGGGCGTTTCTGGGTGTCAACTGACCGTTTTCTGGGAGTGTTTGGAAAAACGCAGGCGTGCCAGGAAAAATGCAGGCGTGGCTGGGAAAACGCTGGACAGGTGTGTGACGTCAAAAGCCAACCCTCCAATGTTAGAATCAACGCACACGAGAGTAAGTCCGGGGCTGGTCTTGTTTTGCACAAAATGTTTTTGCAGGCGCTCTGCTGCACAGGTGTTCGCACTTCTGCAAAGCGAAAATACACTCCCCGGTGGGCGGCGACAATGCGTTTGCACGGCTGCTAAAAACTGCTACCAAGCGATCAACTCAGAATGACCCCCTATGTGTATAGTACCAACGATGAGCAATGCGCACTCATCATCACTGGAAAAATAGACTGCATGCCCAATCTATTTTTGCTTAGATAGCCATATCGTTTATAGTGTGCATGTAGTGAACAATATTAGCCAACGATAAACATTGACATCATCTAGCCACTCTCTGGGCACTCCCACCCCACCATTTTTTTCACTACATGCGGAAATGAGCTGCAAGCAGGAGCTTGTGACTGTATATGATTGGTAAGTTGAAATGCCACTGGCCATAAATGTTTATTATGCACTGGCAGTATATTGGGGGCAGTGAGGGGGCATTTGTAGGGTTGTCACCTCATCCCTTTAATTCTGGACACATGTTAATTAGACAGGTTCTGAGGCTGATTAAAACCAGGTGAAATTGAGTCTTGAAGTCAGCCAGCCACAGAACCTGTGTAATTAATAAGTGTCCAGAATTAAAGGAATGAGGTGGCAACCCTAGGCATTTGGCGTTCTCTATGTAAGGGAACATAACAGGGCCACTGGCCACCAATGTTTATTATGCACTGGCACTATAGTGGGGCAGTGTGGGGGCAATATTGCGGGCATACTAGGGCCACTGGCCACCAATGTTGATTCTGCACTGGCACTATATTGGGGAAGTGTGGGGGCATTATTGGGGGCATAATAGGCCCCTAGCTACCAATGTTGATACTGCACTGGCACTATTATAAGTACTGAGGTGCCTAGTTGCCTCTGGGGACCAGTGAGAGAGGAGGAGCAGAGGCACCCATGTGGGTGCAGGGAGCTGGCAGGGGGGTCAGGAAGCTAACTTGCCCATGCAGCAGGTACAGAATAAGCAAAAGGAAGAGGACAGTGTCAAGAAGGTGATTAAAAATTAGAGAGGCACACACAATCAGGAATAACACACAGGCTTTCACCTCCACTCCTATATTGGTGTGGAATGAAAATATCTTCAGCCAAGCAAATACTGTATGCAGGTTGAGTATCCCATATCCAAATATTCCGAAATACGGATTATTCCGAATTACGGAATTTTTTTCGTGAGAGTGAGATAGTGAAACCTTTGTTTTCTGAAGGTCAATGTCCACAAACTTTGTTCAATACACAAAGTTATTAAAAATATTGTATTAAATGACCTTCAGGCTGTGTGTATAAGGTGTATATGAAACATAAATAATTTGTGTGAATGTACACACACTTTGTTTAATGTGCAAAGTTATTAAAAATATTGGCTAAAATTACCTTTAGGCTGTGTGTATAAGGTGTATATGAAACATAAATGCATTCTGTGCTTAGACTTAGGTCCCATCACCATGATATCTCATTATGGTATGCAATTATTCCAAAATACGGAAAAATCCGATATCCAAAATTCTTCCGGTCCCAAGCGTTTTGGATAAGGGATACTCAACCTGTATTATTACCACATTACTGGACAAACTGAAAAACTAGGGGCCAAAGCCTCCGAATTTGTACCCCATTCTCCATTTTCAGGGATTAAGATAATCTTGGATTTAATGCTGGGATGCAAATAAACTGGTGTATACCCTCCACGGAGTCTGGAGACATATTTTGTGAAAAGCTTGTGGGTTTCTTTTTTTACCATTTTTTTAATTGCATTTTTATTTACATATATTGTGGCAGATGCATTATTGTTGTTTTTCACAGCTCCCAGTTACACGCATGTGAGCATACCTGTGTGTCCTAGTTACACGCATGTGAGCATACCTGTATGTCTTGTTTATATTTTTCATATTTAATGTTTAAATAAAGCAGCCCCTTACATGTTTTAGCAGCCCCTCCTGAGCCCCTACAGCAGCCCCGGATGGGGCAAGTTGAGTTCAGGTGGGTTCAGTACTAAGCAGTACTGTGCAGTGACTTTTTAGTTATTGAGCCCCTGCCCTAGTGGAGCTTACCACTCTACAGTCAAAACTCATTTCATACTATAAGTAGGACTGTGGGAGGAAGCAATGCTAACCTCTGTGCCCACAGCATGCCTCCGCCTGGCAAGCAAGACATCTTCCTGGCTATAAGCCACTATAAGACTCCATGCTGGGCCTTAGTCAGTCACTGTTTGTGCCTTACAGGAGCTCGTGACCCATCTAGTGCTGCAGTGCAATGGAAAGCTGACGCAGTGTAAGATCACTGAAACTCTGTTCTTCTAACACCGCGAGGTCTTGCGATAACCCTACGCAGCTCTTCGGAAAAGAACCCTGTACAACAAATGCGCATTTTGTAAATAAATAATCCCAAAATGAGGAACATTAATAATAACTCAAAATTAAGGTTGACTAATTGGAGCCATTCATTTGAGTGAGTCCCTAACATGAAATAATTGAGAAGAATCTCTCTCTAATGCTCCGGCAGAAAATGTCTCTTTTACCTCTCTGGCAGTTATGATGGATTATGATTCTGTCTCTTCTGAGATTGACTGACTTTAGCCACAAATGTGGTCTCATTGGAAAATACTTTATCAAAATTGCAATTTCCATTTCCACTTTTACTGCTATGTTTTCACAAATCTATTTGTGATGTAGAAGCTTGTTTCATATCTGCTCTAGGCTTTAATTAAATTAGGATCAAGTACAGCAGCACCCCTAGAATTATACGACAGCACCTCTGGATTTATACAGCATAGGCAGCACCCCTGGAGAATTACACAGCATAGCAGACAGGCAACAGTACCCCTGGACTGATAGGGCAGAGGGGCAGCACCCCATATCACGTAGCACCCCTGGATTGATGTGGCAAAGAAAAGACGTGCAAGATGGATTGTCCTTGAGCCCTCTCACCCACTCTTATGTTATAAAAACAGGACATGCACACTAACAAACCAATCATTTCAGCAACAGGGTCTACCACGCAACTGTGGCTGAAATGATTGGTTTGTTTCGGCCCCCACCAATAAAAAAAGCAATTATTCTCTCCTTGCACAAACTGGATCTACAGTGGCAAGATGTCATACTCATCCTCAGATCGCCCCTTCAGCGTTTACATCCTCTTCCTCACAGAGAAATAATATTCAAGCAAAACCACATCATTTAGGTGTCAGTGGACTGCTTACGCTATTACCCAAAGTTTCTGAACTTGACAATGACTTATGATGAATGTGCTGCAGGTGATGTATAAGGAAGGATGCTCCTTGGTGGTTAAAGCCCTTACCCCTACTTATTATGAATTGACAAAGGCAACACATGGCTTGACACCTGTTGTCCAGATTTGTGAAGAAATAATACAACACCAAAGAGGTGGCTTTTTTGTTTTTTTGCCCAGGCATGACAATGGGCTTTCTATTCCATGGCCAACAACTGTCTCTACTGGTGCCTTATTCAAACAAACCACATCACCATCAGAATCCTCCTCATCAACTTTCTCCTCAGCGCCAGCTACACCAATATCCTCATCCTGGTGTACTTCTACAGTAACATCCTCAATATCAACAATTTGACTGGTGATGCTGCTCCAAGCACTTGCAGAGGGCGTGCAAATTGTGGTAGGAGACTCCTCTTTCCATACAGTGTTGTGAAGGTTAGGCCTAGACATTGCAATGGTGGACAGTGCCAGCACCCCTGTATTTTAACAACACCCCTGTTATTTTACAGCATACAAGACAAGTGTACTTTTAGTTTAATAACAGCACCCCTTTATTTTTACAGCATACTGGACCAGTGTACTTTTAGTTTAACAACAGCACCTCTGTTTTTTTACAGCATACAGGACCAGTGTAGTAGTTTAGTTTAACAACAGCACTCCTGCATTTTTATAGCATACAAGACAAGTGTACTTTTATTTTAACAACAGCATCCCTGTATTTTTACAGTATTCAGGACCAGTGTACTTTTAATTTAACAACAGCACCCAAGTATTTTTAGAGCATACATGACCAGTGTACTTTTAGTTTAACAACAGCATCCATGTATTTTTACAGCATAGAGCACAAGTGTACTTTTTTAACAAGTGCACCCCTGTATTTTTACAGCATACTGGACCTGTGTACTTTTATTTTAACAACAACACCCATGTATTTTTACAGCATACGGGACCAGTGTACATTTATTTTCACTGCACCCCTGAATTTTTAATGCATACAAGATAGGGCCAGTGTACATTTATTTTAACTACAGCACCCCTGAATTTTTACAGCATACAAGACAGGGCCAGTGTATGTTTATTTTCACTGCACCCCTGAATATTTACAGCATACAAGACAGGGCCAGTGTACACTTATTTTCACTGCACCCCTGAACTTTTACAGCATACAAGACAGGGTCAGTGTACATTTATTTTCACTGCACCCCTGAATTTTTACAGCATACAAGACAGGGCCAGTGTACATTTATGTTAACAACAGCACCCCTGAATTTTTACAGCAGACAAGACAGGACCAGTGTGCATTTATTTTAACAACAGCACCCCTGAAATTTTACAGCATAAAAGACAGGGCCAGTGTGCATTAATTTTAACAACAGCACCCCTGAATTTTTACAGCATACAAAACAGGGTCAGTGTACATTTATTTTAACAACCGCACCCCTTGAATTTTTACAGCATACAAGACAGGGCCAGTGTACATTTATTTTAACAACAGAACCCCTGAATTTTTACAGCATACAAGACAGGGCCAGTACCCCTGTATTTTCTCTGCATACAGAAGGACAGTCCCCCTACCCCCTGTACAACACAGTGACAACCAGGACAGCAACACTTATGTACAGCTGCAGCACCCCTAACAGCACATGAAATACCAGTGACAGCCAGGACAGCACCCCTAACATCACAGGGATACCACAGTGACAGGAACAGCACCCCTACAGAACACATACTGACCTCACCCGACGCCAAAACCCACAGAGAGAGACAGAGGTCTGTCTCCATCACTCTCCAAGTCCGGAGTGAAAATGGCGGCAATGCGCAGCTGCTTATATGGAATCTAAAACCCACGAGAATCTGACAGCAGGATAATGACGTATTGCCTCGTTCTAGGATCCAATCCTGGCAGGAAGTCCCGAGCTGGACTCGGATTCTGGCACGGAATGTGAAGTTTTTGGGGGGGGGAGTTGGATCTCTGAGAACGGAACCGGCTCATCTCTATTATTGACATTATATATTTCTTCAACAGTATTTTATTTACCAAAAAAAACCCATACTTGTCAAAATCCAGGAATTGATGCAATACACATGTAAAGTTGCACTGTAATGTGTAAAATTACTATGTGCCATCACACATGTAATTTATGCAGGATTCCTGCCAGCCAACTGCCCCCACTCCATTGAAATACCTCAAGTAATCCTCTCTGACCTGTTTGACCTTTGTATTTACCAATTAAGTAGACCGTTGTCTATCCACAGATGTCCACCTATCACTGTCCTCAATGTGGTTTTGGTCATCCATGCTTGCTGTAGGTGTTAGTCATTGTTGCATTTTTCTACGCTTTAGAATATTATGTAATACGCAACACCCCAACACAATCCAATCGACCTTATGGAGCATAATGGCAGAGAGGAAAATCCGGACTCTACTGCTCTGGGCACAGAACACATTTACCACAATACGTCTTGCCCAAGACATCCAATAATTGAAATTGCGCCGCTCCTTTGTCAGCACCCCTTGTGGATAGGGCTTCATGACATGCTCGTGAAGAGAAAATGCCTCATCGGCAACAAATACAAAGTTGAGGCCATGCTGGCACTCTTCTTGGCTTGGTAAATGGAAAGTGTTAGATTATGGCCTCTCATAAAAGACAGTCTCCTTAAATGAACCACCATCTGAGGCTCTGCCAATGTTGCCAACGTCCACAAAAATGAATCCATAATTAGCATTGACAATTGCAATCATCACAATACTGAAGAAGCCTTTATAATTATAATACACGGACCCACTCCTGGCATGCGGAGTAATCTGGATATGTTTTCCATCGATAGCTCCCCCACAAAATGAAAAAGTCCACCGCGAAAACAAATTCCTCAGCAATGTTTTTCCAATCCTCAGCGCATGAAGGTAACTAGAAAGAAAGACATGCAAAATTATTTTAGATTCATGTATTTACACTTTAAACTTCCTTTTTAATAGACGCACAGAAGATGTGGACATTGCACCCTTTTCATTAAGTATTGGAGATTAAAAAAAAACATAATCTGCAATCCCTTCTGTAGCATGCTGGTGGCCACTCATCTCAGGGCAAGGACGGGCATCAGGCTAACTGCCAGCCAGTATCTACAAACGCAACCAAATTGCGATTGCACTGCAATCAGGTTGCACTCACAGACAATATGGAAGCCCCCTGCCTGCAAAGCCAGGCATCAAGCTACCATCTTTTCTAACGGAATGACTGCGTGTGACATCACGCAGGCAACCTAATAATGGCCCGACCACACACCATTCACAACGTTCCACCCCAAAAATGCTGCATCGCCGCCTGTCAATCAGGCAGAGGCGTTTGCAACCAGTGCAATACAGGGCCTGCGCATGCCCACTGGCACCTACTTGCACAAATTACAGCAGCATACTGTAGCTATTGATTTAACCCGATTGCAAAACAGAGAATATTTAAATCTAAACTGTACATTTTCAATCCAATCACCAACCCCATCCCCCCAGGACATGATTGGACCTAAAACAAACATTATTGCCTGAAACATACCAAAAGTGAGTGTAGTAATTACCCTGGTGTTGGGTGACATGGTTTATAGCTGCACACTAGCCCCCATTAATCCAAACAATGTGTGAAACCCTGGCTGTTCTTACCTTTAAATACTGCCATTTGAGCACAGTGAATGTAGCTTTGCACGTCTCAGGAATTATGAGCCCCAAAGCCTGAGGGGAGATGAGGGTGCTGAATTTAAGTTCATTCAGGGATCTCCCAGTAGCCAGAGAGTGAAGAGTCACCACCAGCCTCTTCTGTGCAGAAATGGACCTGTGCATATTGGTATTGTCAGAGAAATTTGGACCCCTTATACTGGGACTAAATGCTTATAGGGTTAAACTTTGTGTATCAATGTAATTCTGTGTGCAGGAATCATATATTCTGAACAGTGTATAAAAGTGTTAATCTTTTGTCTGCACCTGCTTCTTACTAATTATGCTTTCTGAGCATGACTTGCTAAAAGGGACCTTGTTCCGTCATTTGGGGGCTGAGAGTGGTGGATAGTGCTCCATTACTAACTCGTGGCCCCTGAGTGACTGCCCGGGGGTCTTTCCAGGCTCATAATTATGAATAAATATCGCATTTGGATGACAGTAATAAAGACGTATTGTGTTCTCTCTGTCATGTAAGCCATTTCTGATGTAATGTGTATTGTATACTATATAAACTGTGATCTCTGTAACTCAAATTGTCTCACTGAGCCTGCGTGCTCTGCTGACACCCATCTGGGCCTGGATGCGAACAGGGCCGTCTTTTCGTATGGGCTCAATGGGCTCTTTCCCAAGGGCCCCAGGAGTATAAGGGCCCTAGGCTGATAGCTGAGGGTCCCCTCTTTTCAGGGGTACCAGATTTTTGAAAATCGGCCTTGGGGAACCGGAGATATTCAACGTGAAAGCAGTGGTCCCCATCCGAGCCTGTTAATTGCTCTTCCCAGCCAGATATCTCAGGTTCTGTCTGACTTAGAGTTTTTCTGAGGGTATAATCCAAAATCTGAGACTCTCTCCTTTTGCTGGACACTGTCATCTTGTCTCTACTGTGCCCAGAACCAGAGATATCAGCCTTCCAGCAGCTGGTCCCTGCTCCAGCTCCACACGCCTGGTATACAGTTTTATATATTCATTGGAGGATTGCTCTGGCTCCTGACCTCTGATCCCCAAGTTCACAGAACCTTCTGAAAGGTGGGACTCTCTAGTTTTTTATCCCATTCAAAGCTAAGAAATATATTTTCAGGAACTTGAGATATCTGCAGTCAAGCAAGCTGCCCTCCCACCAGAAAATGATGAATATTAAGCCCACTCCATTAGCCACCCCTCCCCTGCATATTAAACACCCCCTACCACCCCGGAAGTCATGTACCAGGGTGCCTTCATTCAGCCCAATGCCCCCTTCTACAGTTTAGTGTTCTCCCTCCCACCCCATCTGTGCAGTAAAGGAGCAATTAGCAGAAATTACTGCTCCAGGTCCTACATGCTGAGCGGAAGATAGAACACCCCCTACCGCCCGTGGGACATCAAAGCTGCCACTGATAGCACACCCCACCCCTACCGCTGGAGGATGGGTAGGGGGCCCAATGCATTGCTGTGCCCAGGGGCCTACACTGCCGTTAAGACGGCCCTGGATGCGAATAAACCATATATGCTTTTTCATCTGATCCTGGCGTATCTCCTTAATAGTTTGCTACCACGGTGTCCTGCTTCTTAATGTGGGTTGTCACGAGAGGCAGCATCTCCTGGAACGTGTCATCATCCATTCGCAAGAAGTTGCGATAATCATCCAGATTATTCTCCAGAATCTCCTGAAGCAGTGGCATGTGAGAGAATGAATCCCTCTACGTCAGCCAATCATTTTTCCAGCATGAGTGAATGCGTCTCCTTTTATGGGCTCTCTCCCTTTCAGTGATCACCACAGTCTGAGCATATAATACCCTGACTTGGTAAAGGTAGGGATCAATATTTATAGAAATTAGAAACACCTTGTTCAGGCAAACCAGAAACAAAGCCCAGCAGACTAGCAATGTGAAGCGTTCAGCAGGTATAACCTAACCACAGCGCATGAATGCACTGATTTAAAAAGGCCATCGTTATTTATCCCCTCCACAAGTCCCGCCCACCCCCCTGAAATTCCAGTCCAATATTTAAATGAGCTATGTTTTTACTATAGTCTATAATAGTTCATAGCCAAAATCGTTCATTGTGTATAGTCAATATTGTTGGTCCCGGACTCCGGGAGCTTCAAGGGAAATCATTAAACTAAAATCGTTCATAGCCAAAATTGCACCATGTGTAGGCCTCTTTAGATAGATAAAAGTTAATGACTCTTTGGTTAAAGTACTGTACATTTAGAGCAGTTTTTCACCTTTGAAGAAAATTAATAAATAATCCTCTGTGTCACAAAATGTGGTCATAGTTGATTACTGATCCAAAATGTTTTCATCTATAAAAAAAAAAAATCTGATGAGGGGAATAAATTAAGATACTTCTGTGCTGACCGCTAGATGGTACTGATAACATAAATTACTATGAACACAGGAATAAGAAGTATATAACAGACACATGCTGAAGGTATGAAATGTAAGACATACAGTATTCTGAAGGTAAGACAAAGAAGTAGTTTCATAAACCGCACATCATACAGCAAAAAATATGCAAAACCAATATTTCCCCTAAAGAAATAGATGTGTCCAAATACACCCATCATCAAATCATTCCAAATAGTCGCTTTTGACACGCCACAGACTTTGCGACTAGCCATGCCAGAGTCTTGTTCAAAAAATATGCATCTTATTCTCATCACTAGTACAACAGCCGTGCAATGCAGGTTTACGCTTAATACTGACACTAGCATTTCATGTAGCTTATGTGTTTGACTTGGTGACAAATCTGGGTCAAAAAGCAAAAGACAGAGGAGCGGTATGAATAACCAGCAATGTTTTATGCTATTTATCATTATGCTTAAAGTGCAACTTTATACCCATTCCTTTGGTGCCTTGGAACACAAGATGCCACTCGGAAAAGAAAAGCCAAGATTCGCTAATAGGGCATCCTTACCTAAATTATAAATCTCCTCTCTGGGAGATGCCGGAGAAGCAGGTGGGTGGTGACGGGGGCTGGCCAAGCAAATAGTGTAATTAGACCCTCATGGGAAAAATGCAGAGATTTCCTCAAATTTGCATAGGGAGGGGCTAAAATTAAGCGATTATCATATAATCCTGTCATTAGGCACCGCCCCCTCCTGCGAGTCTGTGTTTTTTATATATTTATCTTCACATTCTGCCCATTTCACTAGGAAGTAGTTAGAATGCGGGAGGTGGTGGTGGGGGGTGCCTGCTCTTCCGGGGCTGCGGGGGACTATCTCTCGCAGAATCCGGGAGAGTAGGCAAGTATGTAATAGGGCTAGATTTTGATATAGGAGTAAAGCACAAAAGAACAAGAACAAGAACCTGCACAAACCGTGTTGCAATGCAAGGGTGCAAATAATTCTGTTTTTTTTATACAGGGTAATTACTGGTCCAAAAATGTTAGGCAGCTTTATTTTTACACTGCAGTTTGGATTTCAGTTTGAACACACCCCACCCAAATCTAAGTCTCTCTGCACATGTTACATCTACCCCATCAGCAGTGCACATGGTTTTGCCCATTAGAGAAAGATTTTGCTGCTGCAATCAGGTCTGAATTAGGCCCTTGCTCTTTTTTTGCTTTATTCCCACCTCAGAAACAGGCCCATAGTGCATTTACAGTATATCCAGGTTTTAATAAAGTTAAAAACATACACAAACTGCTCAGCTTACTACTTAGCTTCCCTTGTGTGTGACATTGAACATTCCTGATTGCTGTGTGAGAACAAGAAGAGAGAATTGTGATGCTGGAACTCATCAAGTGAGTCTACATTCCAAGAAGGAGTCTCTGGGACACAAAGTTCAGAGATGTTGAATAGAGTCAGATATAGAGATGCTGAAATCTGCCACAAAACATTTTCTAAACCAGCCTGTCAAATCATTACAAAACCCCTGGTCTGTTAGCCCTTCACCTTTTACATTGTAAGCTTGCAGCAGCAGGGCCCAGGGCCAGTGCAAGGTTTCAAGGCGCCCTAGGCAAATGTTCACAATCCTGCCCCTACTTCCCCCGAACCCTTCACCCAATCCCTCACATACACATTCACTCCAGTTCCCTAATAGTGACACACTGACAATTTTGTGACTAGTGCGCCCGTGCAGTGCATGATCTGCGTGTGCGCGAGCCCAGCAATGTATTTGCATCGTATTGATGCGACCGCCTGTGCCTGATTGACAGGCAGAGGCATTCACAGGGCAGTTGGGGTGGTGATGCAGCATTACGGGTGCGTGGCAATAAAAACAGGGCATGTTCTGAAAAATTACTGCTCTGCGCTGCCTTTGCAGCCAGGGGGCATCCATCGTTTAGCGATGCAATCGCAATTGAATTGCGATCGTATCTCTGGCGGGCATTGCCCTATGATGGGCGGTCCCCAGCACGTGATTGCAAGCAGTTGCAGTTTTGTACTGTAACTGATGCTGAGCAAGGTCCCTAAGTTCTCTGGCATTCTTGTTCATGAATAAATCCTTCCCAATTGTGAAACCTGAAATAATGGGCTGATATATTATTATTATTATTATTATTATTATTATTTTCCATGATAGTGTTATTAACACACAGTATAACTGCCTCATGATATGCGGTGAGGCAGTTTACTCAATTGAAGGTACATGAAGTCCCCCCCAAAAAATCACAAAAATATCCCAACTCCAGAGAGGTACAGCGAGACAAATCTGCACCCAGGACCAGGGTCAGTCCTGAAACTTCAGCCGTATCCACTACATGTTCTGACTACCAAACCTGAATCTTTTCCATCTCCCCCAAAACACAGGGAGCCTCTACATGGCAGCAGAGGAAATGCTGTTTAGTAGACATATTACCGCCCAGATCTGATACTTATCTGTTGCACTCACAAAGCAAAATGGTTCAAATTAAAATCTCTTTAACCCATAGAATATCTAAGGGGCCAGATACTTCACTGCATGCAAGTATGTTAGATGAACATTCCAGTAGAATGTGATCCATACTGCACATATACTTTTCCTATATATTGCCCTCAAGGATGGTTTTGTTACTTGATCCTTCAGTAATTGAAATTTCCATTAACACAAGCGTTTTCCATTAATGGAGAGCCACACTCAGGGCATAACTACATGAGTGGGCCCCATAGCAAGGTTTCCAAAGGGCCCCTTTGGTGAAATACTCGCACATACAAAGGACAACCACTTGTGCTGGACCTTGGTAGGTGTTGCGGAAGGTCCAGCGTGGGACCGTTATCCAGTTTCATAGTACTAGGTTATTTTCATATAAGCTGACCACCTTGGTAGAGCCAGCTGCAGGCTAGAGTAAAATCTCTTACCATCTCCTGAAACATAACATAAACTTTCACACTGACATCGTCTCAAAACATTCTGTGACCTGGACATTTCTCCACAGAACACTTGAACATTGCAGACCTATGTAACATGATGGAAGCAATCTCGGGAGGGTAACATGAGAGATGCAATCGTGGGGGAAGGGGGTGTAATATGCTGCAATTGCGGAAGGGGGGACAGGTAACAAGCCTCAGGCAATAGCGGGAGGGGTAGGGTTACATGCGGGAGCCCAAACGCGCCAGGTGGAAAGGGGAATAATGATGTGGGAGCCCAACTGTGGGGTAGGGGGGGAGTAGGCAACATGATGTGGGAGCCTAATTGCGTGGGGGGGGGGGGGAGTGGGTAACAAACAGGAGCCCAATCGTGGGGGGGAGGGGGAGAGCAGGTAAAATCATGCAGGAGCCCAATCTCCAAGCGGGGGGGGGGGGGGGATGGGGGCAGGATTGCAGAGAGAAGATGGTACAGAACAGTCAGTGTTCACAATGCATTCACTGACTCATGTTATAAACACTAAGGATAGGATAGGGTATACAGCCGTCTCCCCTAGTCTCTCCTGGCCCTGGGTGCATGCTCCTGCCATGTGGGAGATCAATTGCGGGTGGGGGGAGCTGGTATCAAGGTGCAGGATGGGGGAAGCGGGTAACATTCAAGAGGCCAATCGCGGGGGGGGGGGGCAGCTGATAACAAGATGTGGAAGCTAATCGCGGGGGGGAGCGGGTAACCAGATGCCGGAGACAATCAGGTGGGGGGCAGGAGCGCGGATACCAAGATGCGGCAGGAGACAACCGCGCGGGGGGAGGGGGGGAGCACATAACAAGATGCGGGAGACAATCGCGGGGGGGGGAGCGGTTAACCAGATGCGGGTGACAATCAGGTGGGGTGGCTGAATGCGCGGATACCAAGATGCGGGAGACAATCACGCGGGGGGGAACGTATAACAATACGCGGGAGACAATCGCGGGGGGGAGCGGGTAACTAGATGCGGGAGACAATCAGGTGGGGGGGCGGGAGCGCGGATACCAAGACGCGGGAGACAATCGTGGGGGGGAGCAGGTAACCAGATGCGGAATCAGGTGGGGAGGCAGGAGCGCGGATACCAGGATGCTGGAGACAATCGCAGGGGGGGCAGCGGGGGTGGAGCGGGTAACCAGATGCGCATACCTCCCAACTGTCCCGATTTTCGCGGGACAGTCCCGTTTTTTGGGGACTGTCCCGCTGTCCCACCCGCGGGCCACAGTGTCCCGCGGTGGGGGGGGGCAGTTGGGAGGCTCTGTCAATCTAAGCAGAGCAGCGGTGAATAGACGCTGTGCGCATGCGCACAGCGTCTATTCAGTGGAGTCAGAGGGAGCATGCCAGCTGCTCACAGAGCGCTGGGCATGCCCCCTCAGTGACGAAAACGGGGGTGTGGCTCACGATCGCGGGTCCTCCCGCGAAGCCACGCCCATTTTCCATAAGCCACGCCCCCTTTTTCGAGTGTCCCGCTCCACAATAAAAGAAAGTTGGGAGGTATGGATGCGGGAGGGGGGAGTGGGTATCAAGAAGATTCGGGAGCAAAATCGTGGGGCGGAGGGAGCGGGTAACAAGATGCGGGAGGGGAGCGGGTAACATTCAATAGCCCAGTCGCAAGGGGGGGGGGGGAGGAGGAGGAGGAGAGTGGGCATCATGATGCGGGAGACAATCGTGGGGGGAGCTGGTAGTATGCGGGACTCGGGTGGCTGGGGCGGCAGGATTGCAGAAACAGGAGGAAGGAGAACAGACAGTCAGTGTTTAGAAATTGATGCATCATGATTCACTGACTTACGTTTAACTGTACAGACTCGGTGCGGGTGCTGACAATTAGGCGACATCCCTGGCTGCTCCTCGTCTCTTACAGAAGAGGAGGAGGTTATCTGAGCTGAGGCGAGGCAGGGTGTTAAAGAAAGTTTTCTCTCTCTCTCATTCAGTGTGCTGTGCCGCCCTCCAGTGGTCGCCGCCCATAGGCAGCTGCCTAAAGCTGCCTAGTGGTAGCGCCGGCCCTGGCAGGGCCTTCTCCCCTCGTGTGCCTTTCCTTCTCTTACTTACACTACTGCATCTTATAAGCCATAAACCCTTTGATGGCACCTAACTGCTGGCTTCCCTACTTGTTCTATATTGTCTTGAACTGTAAGTGCTGTTTTCTTGTTTTGCTCATTGTTTATGTAATGGGCACTGCGGATCCTTTGTGGCACCATATAAATAAAGGATAATAAAAATGATAATAGTAATAAAAATTTCTAAAATATCAAATTTTTCTGAGGTTTTCACTGTTTGATTTAAAAGCATGATCAAGTTTATTATTGAAAAATGTAATTTTTAAAATATATTTATTTAAATAATATATTTATTATTAACAGCAATTGCAAACCAAAAATGTAAAAGGTGATTGTAAACCTATAACTTCAAATGCATACCTTGAACAGCAAATCTTTCCAGCTACAAATCTGAATTGAGGTCTGTTTAAAATGTGTAAGTTCTTTGTGTTGAAAGTATAGTATGCTATTGCAGAGACTCCATGTTGCCGATCCTCCTTACCTTCCTTGTACCAAGATGGCCACTGTGGCTTTTACTGAACAATCCTGTGACTGTGGGGGAGATGTACTAAGCATTGGAGAGTGATAAAGTAGTGAGAGATAAAGTACCACCCGCTCAGATCCTAACTGCCATGTTACATTCTGTGTATGAAATGACAAGAGCTGATTTGTTGGTAGTTTATCTCTCTCCACGTTATCACTATCCAAGGCTTAGTACATTGGCAGGGGCGCTTTAAGAGAGGAGGGGACCCGCTTGCATCCTCTGTCACGGGACCCCTCCTCTCCGGCAGCAGTAGACTCTGGCATAATGTCAGAGTCTACTGTGCATGCGCAGGTCTCTGGGAACATGGCACCTGTGCCTTGTTCCCGGGGACACCTTCAGTGCGCATGAGCAAATCACTCAGGAATGGCCATTTTCTGAGTGATTTGTGCCCGCACATCGGGGTCGCCATTGCGGGACTCTGGAGGCTTAAGTATAATATTTGGGTTCAGTATGTGTACTGGACCACACACATGGCACCCATTATAGAAACGCCTATGTACATCAGCCTTTCTGTGAGTGCCATAGTATGAGTCAGTAGTCTTTCACTTATATCCAGTGAGACTCTTGTTTACCTGTGATATAACCACTGTTCCATCATCCTGCACTGCAACCTGGTACCTGCATACACTCACTGGCTGGTGAGCTCTATGGCGCCCTTCTCCACTCAGGCTTAACTCCAGCTACCATTGCGTATAACAGTGAGTATGACTGTACCTGCTTTATTTTCAATAAAACCACTCGTCTGTGCTGATCGCAGTTGTAAGGCATCACTGCATCTGCTGGTACGTACAGAGGCTCTGCTACATCCTTAAGCCTGTACACACATATTTGTAACACTTTGTACTGGTCAAATGTATTTAAAATATTAAACTATTTGAAAATGGAAAAGATTAGCTTATGGGGTATATTCAATTGATGTTGGATCCTCTCCGACGCAATTGGCCATTCCCGACAATGCCAATCCGACTTTTTTGAAAGTCGAATTGACATTATCAGAAACGGGGCTAAAACCTGTCAGATCTGGCCGCAATTCCGACAAAAAACATGGATCCGCAGCTATTCCGCCGATCCACGTGTTTTCCGACAAGTCAGAATTGCTGACTTGTCAGAAAAACGGCAGCCAAATCGAATAGGTCGTAACAGTTTCCGACCTAAATAAGACGGAAACGGACGTCTTACCGACAAGACGACAGTTCCGACTACAGTTGAATACACCCCTGAGAGTACCACAAAGGCAGAAGGCTGCTGCTGCCCAATCCTGCTTTCAGGCAATTTAGTGATGTGGGTCTGAGTGCTCATTCTGAAAAAGACACCTACAGGTTCTAAGTCTGCACTAGGGATGTAGTAAACCAATGTCCAATGTGAGTGATGCAGGCTGGGAAGATCTTATCTTTGCACAAAACAAATTTTGAGAGACTGTGAGATTTAAAATAATTTCCTCACAGGAAATGTCAGCAGGAATGTACAGGAATGTCAGCAGTTCTGTTCAGAAGTGTGCTGCATAAAGTAATTTAGTGAACAGTGCTGGAGTATGAATTGAGAAGATAAAATGTCCTTTTTAATTTATTTTATTAACGGAGATTATCTTAAAGCCCAATTAATTCAACTGGTACTGTAACTTTCCACAGCTACAAGTGCCTTTTTTGCACTACATGTAGTGTACATTACCTTATTTTTATAAAGGTCCTGAAGGTGGGAGATCAAAGACCAGAGGTAGATGCTATAGAGAACACACATATATCACCTACTATACATACCATAATTCTCTGTGAGTGAATACTTTGCTGTTAAATCTGGATCTTGGTGTTGGGCCCATGAACCTGCTAAAAACAGACACATTTGAAATCATGCCAAACTGTAGTATAAAAGTTCTTATGAAGACAGGATGTGGTCTGTATACAGTGGTGCTTGAAAGTTTGTGAACCCTCCCAAATTTTCTATATTTCTGCCTAAATTTGCCCTTGCAAAGTATTAGACTTCTTGCTTTTGGTGTGATCTTTGTTGGTCGACCATTCCTAATAATGATCTGGAATGTCCCCCATTATTATACAATCTGTCTGACTGTTGATTGGTGAAGTCCAAACTCGTTAGAGATGGTTTTGTAGCCTTTTCCACAGAAATATCCTTTGTTTATGGCATGATACACTTCCACAAACATGTGTTGTGAACATCAGTCTTTGATACAGTAGATCCCTGTTCTTTAAAAAGACAGGTTGTCCACTCACATCTTCGAAATGGAATTTTGGGGAATCTACTTGGCGCTTCTATTGGCTTAGTTGCAGTCTCTTAGCTACACAATTGGACTTTTCCCAAATAAGTCTAAAAGATATAAGATAAATAATATGTAGGTTGTGAAGCAGGTGGCGCTACTGAGTCGGTGAGGATAGGAAAATGTGCAGGAGAATAAAAAACAAACGGATACTTATCCTCTAGTGTTATGGATCTTTTTTTATCTGTAATGTTCTCCTCTAGGTATGACGTAGAACTCAGAGATACATAGAAAAGTAAAAAAGAATCATGTGTGGAAACGTTTTAAACTGCAAATTTTATGCAAATTCTGGTAAGTATATTCTACTTTTAAAGCTGAAAATCTAGGATAGCAATCTATAGCATACCTCACTTACATAGGGAGGAATAGAATAAAACACATCATGGTATCTTTATATGCATAGGAATTAAGTCGGTCATTGATAATCAACCACAGCGTACCTCAGAGCCGGATTAAGGGGGGGGCCCGGGGGTATGTACCCCGGGCCCCCCTTCCTAAAAGGGCCCCCCGCCGCAGATCGGAGCTCTTACCGATCTGCGGCGCTGCGCTGCATTTCCGGCTCCCGTATGGTTGCCCTGGCAACCTAACACCTGAGCCGTGGCTCCGGCGCCGCCTATCAGTACAGGACAGCTGAGCGACGGCTCAGCTGTCCAATAGTGTAACAGCCTGCGGCTCAGTCACCGTCTGAGCGCGCAGGCTGTATGAGAAAATGTAGTGTAGGGAATGGCAGCAGTACGGAGCAGTGTTTGGAGAAGGAGAGGAACGAACACTCATTCTCCTGTCTCCTGTGCTACAGCAGCCTGCCAGCAAAAGTAAGGCTGGCTGTATAATTATAGCTCACGTTTGTTAGTATTTATATATATATATATATATATATATATATATCTATAAATACTATCTGTATATATCTTTATCTGTGTATATATCTTTATCTGTGTATATATCTGTGTGTGCATATACAGTATATGTAAACATACTGTATATGCGTGTGTATATATGTATTTGTATTTATATGTGTATGTATGTTTACGTGTGTGTGTGTGTATATATATATATATATATATATAATCAGATATATATATATATATATAATCAGATCCCTGGAAATAAAGCCGGTTAAAGCAGAGCTATTTCCCAGCATACGGGAATAGCTCCCATTAGGGCAGTCTGCTAGAATCATTTATCCATCAAAAGGGCATTACTGGATCTTACCGGGGACGCCCGGTACAAATAGCCCTTAAGAGATAAGCTAATCATTTTTCCTCAAGCTAAACCATTTGCTGTTGGGACTCTCCTATTTCTCGGAGTACATGCTGCCTCTGTACTCCTAGATAATATTAATCTCATGAATTCTGTGAATGATTGATCTCAGTGAGAAGCCACATGTTTGTTACATTATTGTTATAACTTTCTCTCATAATCATCTAATAATTGTATCAATGCTGCTACTTGTTGTTTGATATTTAGGGTCAGCTCAGAGTACACCTATATAATCAATATTTCAGGATATTGTGCTAATTTCATTGGTATATTTATATTTTAAATAAACAATTTTTATTATCATTTTTGTGTTTGTCAGCTCTCCATTAACCAGGTTGGTTTTTTTTTTTTGGCCACATTACAAGCGCAGCCAATTCTTCTCCCCATGTTCTCAGTAATCAATTAAGCATATACACAATGCTTTTTTGGCAGCGCTCGTGATGTTGCTTTAAAAACTATCCGATTAGGCGCTTCTAGCAGATTTTGTGTAGTTTTGGATTTCTTTGATTGTGTATTCTGCTAGCTGCCTTTTCTTCTGGTACTTTTGAATCCTAGTTATTATCCCTAAATATATATACTTTATTTTTTTTTATATATTTTTCTATCATGGCACACTTTACTTGTCTATCAGAACGTATTAAGAGAAGGCAACAATATGAGGTTAAACTGATTGAGGATCCTGAGACCATAGCACCATCAATAATCCATAGTGATAAAGAAAAAGAGTTTAATATGCTCTTCTATAAACTGGAGGATCAAATGAAAGCCGAAACCCGCCACTGGTGGGACATGGTTACCCTTCAAAAATATGTTAGAACTAAAAAAATCCCCAGAGGTCTCAGAATCATCAAAACACTATCCTTTATAGATGATCCCTCATTGAAAGAAAAATGGGATGCTCTGTTGGATAATTGCTCTTTTTCCTTAATGGAACTCCTCATTAAATATCGTAATGATAGAACCACACAATTGATGCAAGAAATAGAGGAAACTAAAAAACTTCTAAATAACTTCTCAGAACACCCTCAGTTCAAACATAATGATTTGAAACTAAATCACAAAATTGAACTGTATGAGAAAGTTATTATAGAAGGCAAAAATAAGAAGTTTGATAGGGACACTGATGATTACAATCGTAATTTGGTTCGGACTTACAATAAGAAACCTTTCAATACTGACAGACAACGTAGTCTGTCCAATTGGAGGTATAGGAACTCTGGGCGTTCAATCAATAGACAATCCAATTTAAATAGACAGAAAAATCAACCATCGGGTCATAGATCAAGATCCCCCTACATCAGGAAATCAGATAATAGAGCCCACTCTCCACTTAAAGACAGAACCTTTCACGAGGACCTGTCAGTGAGACCCAAATATTCCAATATTGGAAACCCCTCTCACATACCCATCACATACTCTACATCTAATTCAGTGACCTCAGGTTTTTTAGGGAAAGATCAGAGGAGAGAAAAAACACCACCTCCTTACCATCATACACAGAACCGCTTCGAACCCCTTCGTATAGACACTCCGAAAAGAGGAAGGGAAAACAGCATAGAGGACATAGAGGCGGACGGCGGGTACAGAGGAAAAAAGAGAGATCTAAGACCATAGGGAATAATATCCATAACCTGTCTTCAATAAAATTAGAAACAGATGATATAAAATTATTGAATAAAGGTCTCAAGTTTGCCCCATCCAAACCCCCAGCATTTTTTAGTCTCTTCGTGGAGCTTAATAGATATATACGGACCCTCACTAGAAAGAGATACTTTGCTTCTAAAAAATTAAACCAACAAAAAATAGATGGTATACCAATTGTTTTAGATAATGGTGATAAGAACGGCATAGATATGCTGGAGTCACTCTTACAGGAGAGTAATCCCCTTGAAGAAACTATTCCCATCTATACCACAGCAGGAACTAATGATCGTGGTTGGCGGTTTAAAAATAAATCACAATTTTTCCCTATACATCACAGAAGCTCCTCAATAGATATTTTCTATAAAAAAACTCTGGAGGAATTTAATACTTTGTGCAACAAAGAACAAAAGAAATCTAAATATAAACAGAATTTGACAGTAAAGGAAAAAATCTCCTTGCGTAAACTCACCAACGACCCCTCCCTTGTCATCAAGCCGGCTGACAAGGGAGGGGGCATAGTGATACAAAACACGGATGATTATCTATCCGAGGCTTATAGACAGCTAAAAGATATAAAAACTTATAAACCACTATCGGCAGATCCTTCAAGTGACTATCATAGGTCACTTACTAAAATGGTTGAGAATGCTTTCAGTGGGGGTACGATATCGAGGGAGGAGATGAAATACCTTATACCTACTCACCCCATTACTCCCACTTACTATCACCTACCCAAAATTCATAAATCACTCACTGCACCCCCGGGTAGACCTATAATTTCTGGTGTAGGTTCCCTCACTTCTAATTTATCACATTTTGTCGATTATTTTTTACAACCACTTGCATCCACCCTCCCATCACATATTAAAGACACAACATCCTTCCTAAATTCTATTTCTAGGATAGAGTGGAAAGATTCATATTTTTTCATGACCTGTGATGTACAGGCACTTTACTCAAACATTCCGCACAGTAAAGGCATCACTACTGTTGCTCAATATCTCTCTAAATCCAATATGTTATCTAAGGATCTTCAGGAATTCATTTTGGCCTCAATTAAATTTATTCTTTCGCACAATTATTTCTTATTTAATCATCAATTTTATTTACAGATTCTGGGGACGGCCATGGGTACGAGGTTCGCGCCCAGTTTCGCCAACCTGTACATGGGAGCGTTTGAGGATGCGCATGTCTGGGGGCGGGACTTGGGCGCGGACCTCGTATACTATGGCCGCTACATAGATGACCTTTTTTTCATTTTTGATGGAGATATTGATCTTTTGCCAGATTTCACTTCCCTTTTGAACAATAATGATTTTAATTTGTCCTTCACTTGCACCACAGATAGGTCCTCCATCTCCTTCCTCGATATCTCCCTCACTATAGTAGATGGAGCTATTTCAACCAAAACTTTTAGAAAAGAAGTAGACAAATATAATTTTCTGCCTTTTGATAGTTCTCATCACAAGCCTTGGATCAGGAACATCCCTTATGGCCAGCTACGACGCATTAGGCGCAATTGTAGTGAATATCATCAGTATACAGTTCAAGCTGACGAATTATCTCAATCTCTGTGTAAAAAGGGTTATCCTCTAGAGCTGATTCAAGAAGCCCGCACACGTGTGAATCACATTGATAGAGAAGAGCTTCTACACTATAAACAGGATACCTCCAAATTTAAACAGGATCAACCCCACTTTGTTTCACAATATAATAACTCTTCTCTAAAAATTAGGAACATTATCTCTAGTAACTTTTCAATTTTGTTAACCGACCCAATCCTAAAGACAGAAATTGGTGAAAAACCATCAATCATCTTTAAACGTTCTGCTAGTTTGCAACAACAACTTGCCCCTAGCTTTTTCGTAGATAAAAGAGTTGCAGGACAACCAAACACTGTTCCCAATTCTTCACTCTGGTTAACTAAAGTTAAAGGGTGCTTTAAATGTTGTTCTAACCACTGCATAACCTGTGACTACATACAGAACAAAACTAAAACTTTTTTTTCAACAGATAATATACCGTTTAATATTAATTCTTATATTAATTGTAACAGCATTTATGTTATATATATACTAAAATGCAGCTGTCAACTTATGTATGTGGGACGCACAACCCGCAAATTAAAAATTAGGTTCCTGGAGCATAGACGGAATATTCTCAGGGGGCATCTCTTCCATAGTGTCTCCAGACATTTTGCCGAATTTCATCAAAGAAATCCGCAAGACATCCATCTTATAGGGATAGAAGCGATTTCTTCCACTCCAAGAGGAGGTGATAGATACAGGAAACTTTGCCAACGTGAAAACTTCTGGATCCATAAACTAAGAACTCTTTTTCCAAATGGTCTCAATGAAACCATTGAATTTGATCCTTAGTCATAGATTAAACCTCAGTAATTTGGGGGGACCATTGTTCCCTATCCCACCGTTTCCCTCTTCTCTCTTTTCCCTAGGCTATATTATTATTATTATTTTTACTTTTTATGTAATACATCAATTAGAAATATAGAAATTCATCAACAATATTGATAATTAATTATAGGGGAATTTGGACTAACTATCTAACTTCACCCTATTTTAATTTTCTGACTTTATATATTTGTTTTATTTGTATATGAATTATTGGTAAGGATTAATATATATAAATATAAACCACTAATGCAAAGATCCATTACTTGGATAATTAGGATATTAGTCCGAATCTAATTCGTTTTTATTGTAGTCATCAGTTGCCTCATGATAACTTCTATATAGGTTACAGACCCCATACTGTGTAACACCAGTAATTTATCTCGCGATATGCTGATCTGTTACCCAGTATCTGCAGCCGATTTTAGTCTGCAAATTTATTTTATTTATTTTTATGTTATATAATATATGTCTTGTCTTATTTATTATTTAGTTTGTTTATATAATAAATGATTGTTTGTTAATGGATTCAAATAAATTTTCTGGGTATGCACCTTGAATAATTATAAAATCCATGGTTTGGAGAGCTGACTCTTATCTTCTAATCATCATTTGTCTATCTTATATGAACTGCACCTGGTTTCAATTTATGATCACTATAAAAGTCTGGACACACTAGGGAGGGGATATTCCTTTGAAAAAGTCACGTAATCGTGACGAAACGCGTTAGGCTCCTCCCACCATCCCTCTGATTGCTGACCCATTGAACTCCGGCATTTCAAGCATCCACTACGGACGGCTCCGATCAGCGCTTCTCACTGAGCGGCTTTCCCCTGCTGCCAGCGGCGGTTGCCGAGCACGGACACTTCAGCTCCAGTGTGCTCATTCATCTCTTCACACCTGCCCATTCTGGAAAAACTTCGCTGCACGGCAAGTACTTTCTGCTCTGCTAATTAAGCAATTAACGGCAAGGGACCTGTTACTCCTAACTGCACGTAAGTGGGCACTTTAAAGGATTTCTACCAGCTCACGGGAGATCCCTGGAAATAAAGCCGGTTAAAGCAGAGCTATTTCCCAGCATACGGGAATAGCTCCCATTAGGGCAGTCTGCTAGAATCATTTATCCATCAAAAGGGCATTACTGGATCTTACCGGGGACGCCCGGTACAAATAGCCCTTAAGAGATAAGCTAATCATTTTTCCTCAAGCTAAACCATTTGCTGTTGGGACTCTCCTATTTCTCGGAGTACATGCTGCCTCTGTACTCCTAGATAATATTAATCTCATGAATTCTGTGAATGATTGATCTCAGTGAGAAGCCACATGTTTGTTACATTATTGTTATAACTTTCTCTCATAATCATCTAATAATTGTATCAATGCTGCTACTTGTTGTTTGATATTTAGGGTCAGCTCAGAGTACACCTATATAATCAATATTTCAGGATATTGTGCTAATTTCATTGGTATATTTATATTTTAAATAAACAATTTTTATTATCATTTTTGTGTTTGTCAGCTCTCCATTAACCAGGTTGGTTTTTTTTTTTTTTGGCCACATTACAAGCGCAGCCAATTCTTCTCCCCATGTTCTCAGTAATCAATTAAGCATATACACAATGCTTTTTTGGCAGCGCTCGTGATGTTGCTTTAAAAACTATCCGATTAGGCGCTTCTAGCAGATTTTGTGTAGTTTTGGATAATCAGCTGCCTGCCTTTTAATTAGGGGCCTCGCTCTCTGAAGTGCCCCGGGCCCCCCAGAGCCTTAATCCGGCTCTGGCGTACCTCACTTACTCAGTAAGAGGTAGGTTAACATATATAGCGGTTTCTTTAAAACTTGATATATGGCGTACCATTACTCACGGTAATCATGTAGTGGAACCTCGTATAATGGTATCTTTGCGTCAGTCAGGTACGTATCGCAAGTTGAATCCAATGAAAAAATTATTTGTACAACACAGATAGTAAAAGTCTAAAAAATATTTTTTTTAAATTATAACACTGAACAGGGAGATGTGCAGTGCTGATGGGAAGACCCTCTTGTAAGGAGCAAAGTTCTGGTTCAAAGCTCCTGGCCAGATTGAAAATTAGTAAAATTTGGATAGAGTCCTACCTTCCCAGAAGAGCACATCCGTTCCACCTGCATCAATGTCTCCTGATCCAACGCGTTTCGAGTATGCACTCTTTTTAAAGGCATAGGGATGTGGAGTCTCAGGTTCTATTTATGGGATAGTTTGTATCAGCCCAGTGATGATGTCACTTCCGGTTCCGGTTTTTGTGTTAGGACATTCTACTAGTTAAAACTGATCTCTAGGTGGATTTACTGAAGGGGATCCCATATAAGTAATATTTGTCCAAACATATATACTGGATATTACTGTTAATAATAGTTAGAAATTTGCCGTGACCGGAAATGGTCATTCCGGCGCTCGGGATATGGGAAATGTAGTTCTGTCATTGTCAAAGTGATATTGGATCATTTTCCTCAATAAAAAAAATGAGCATGTCTAATTTTTTTTTCTAATTTGTTTGATTTGGTTCTCTTTATCTAAGTTTAGGACTTGTGAGAAAATATGAGGCCAAATTTCAGCAGAAATATAGAAAATTCTGAAGGGTTCACAAACTTTCAAGCACCACTGAATTCATTTACAAAGACCAGGAATAACTTCTGTGAATGTTGTGAATCATTCTGTTGTCTTTTATTACATTGTTTAGAAGCTTTCTGAGAGCTTTCTAACTTGTCATAGTGGTACAGTGTAGAGCAAAGGTTAACTGTACCTGTTTTAGGGGTAGTGGAGTTTTGATATAATAGTGCTAATTATTTTATTCTTTGGAATGGAACCTTTCAGCTTTACTCTGAATGATTTACTGTCATCACTTAAATGAATAAGGTATGACAATTAAGATACAGTATATGGTATTATAAAGTAATTGTAAAGTTGTGGTGCGTTAAAAGGGGTCTGGGACTCAGGGTCGATAACAAAAAGGTCGACACACCTTAGGTCGACACACCTTAGGTCGACATGGAGAAAAGGTCGACAGGAAAAAGGTCGACATGAGTTTTTTATGTTTTTTGGTGTCGTTTTCTTCGTAGAGTGACCGGGAACCCCAATTAGTGCACCGCGTCCCCTCGCATGGCTCGCTTCGCTCGCCATGCTTCGGGCATGGTGCCTTCGCTCCGCTCGGCACACTTTACCGTTCCAATCGTAGTCCACGTGGATCGTTAAGTATGAAAAGGTTCTAAAAAAGAAAAAAAACATTAAAAACTCATGTCGACCCTTTTCCATGTCGTCCTTGTCCCTGTCGACTTTTTGTCCATGTCGTCCTAAGGTGTGTCGACCAATTGGCGTCGACCTAAGGCGTGTCGACCTTTTTGTTGTCGACCTGGAGTCCGGATACCGTTAAAAGTTATCATATCTGTGAAAAGAACATTTAAGGAAATTATAGTTCTTGAGGGCACATGAGAACTCTATCTGCAGACCTTTAATTATCTTAATCTGACCATCTCTGGTTAGAATCACTTTCCAGGTGAATGTCCAAAAAACTTAGCAGTTTTCAGGTCATATTTTCAAAAATTAAAATATAAGGTAAAGTATTGTATTCCTGCAGCCAACAGCAGCCTCTGTAGATTGTATTTGGCATAGCACAAAACAAAAGAAGAGGATGGTGCAAATCTAAATTATTTTTATAAGGTTTACCAGGTTCTGCCATGAGATTTAGAAATGTATAATTATAGTTTCTTGTGCTATCAACTTACTCTGCTGGAACACCATTAAATCATTTTCACCTCAAGTGCAGTGATTAAAAAGCTGTTTATTGTTATGCAAGTCAGAATTCTAATTTTGGGAACAATATGGATTTATGAGCAAGAGCAAGTTTATGGATTGTTGGGGGCAGGAACTTCCTTTCAGCTTATCAAGTTTATGATGTTGTACTAATCTACTTTAACTCTGAGCTCCTGCATATAAAACACATTTGTGTAATGTCTGATATCTAGGGTTGCCTTCTGAATTCCAAAATCTACAGTCAAAACAGATTGTTAGAATAGCCTGCTTCCTGAGTATGTAGGTGACACTACTGCCATGATGTACTGTGGGCATATTTTGGCTTAATCATACCCTGTTTTCGTAGTGATGAGCGGATTCGGTTTTACTCGGTTTTACTCGGTTTTACTCGGTTCTCAAAACGGCATCTTATTGGCTCACGGATGTCACGTGTTTTGGATAGCCAATAAGATGCCGTTTTGAGAACAGAGTAAAACCGAGTAAAACCGAGTAAAACCGAACCTCGCTCATCACTATTTTCCAGATAAAATTGGGGGTGACAAAAAGAGTCCCTGAAATAAATTTAGCAAATGGAGGGTGCCCCCAAAGAATATAATAAAGTACTAGTGTAAGATTAAGGAAAGAACAGGGGATACGTACATTTTGTCTATGTGGATGGTGTTTACAGTTAATACTGTATGTTGACAGTGTTATATCAACGTGTAACTGCGTACACTATTGTAATGTTATGTAAAGCATAATGGTGTCAGCATTATAACTGTAAACGTGATCGGAAAGTATCATACTTAAAGTCAGAATGCTGACATTGGGCCTAAATCAGACCTGGTCACAAGCAGGCTTTTTTTGCACTGCTGCGACAAAGGTAGTCGCCGCCTACAAGAGGAGGGGGTATTCGCGGTGCAGGGGGGCAAATGCATGTGCAGAGAGCTGCACAAACAAAAGTTTGTGCCGTCTCTGCACAGCTCAGGATTTACTCAGCCACCGCGATGATCCGGCCTGAAGCTGACGTCAGGAACCCTTCCTTCAAACAGTTGGACACGCCTGCATTTCTTCGGACACTCCCTGGAAACGGTCAGTTGACACCCACAAACGTCCTCTTCCTGTCAATCTTCCTGTGATCACCAGTGCGATCGTTTTCGGTAAGTCTGTCGCTCTCCAGCGTTTCCCGTCACTGGGGGGACCTCGTCGTCTACACTTTGCGGTGGATACACATGCGCAGTTCAGACCCGATCACTGCTGTGAGAAAACGCACAGCAGCGATCGGGTCTGAATGACCCCCATTGTTATAAGTGTCGATAATTTACCATCGACAAATTGACTATCATCAGCATTCACATCAACAAACTAACTACTTCCCCCTAAAAATAGTTATTTTTGTTGGGGCACTACTTATTTAAAATATTGATCTGACATCAAAATACATTATTATACATACATACCTTACACGTTGGGGGCCCATAGCACAGATTGCTGGTGGTGGCAAACTGCGCATGCACCCTGATGGATGCGACCCCAATGTGATTGACAGGTGATGGTGTTGCAGGGGCGGGGTTATGGCACTGCGGGGGCAGCATTGGAAAAACGGGGGTGGGCTGTAACCGTTTTCGGGGGTGGCTGCGTAACATTGCACACAGCTGTTCCCAAAAAAAATGGCTGCTGACTGCCTGAAAGTGCAGCCAGGCTGAGCTGCCAGTGGTCAACCTTAGTTCCGATTTGTCCGCAATTGCGGAAGCATCAGGAGGTGGTCTTACACAAGCTGGGCAGCTTTGACCTGTGCTGGGCGGCCTTACCCTGTGCTGGGTGGCCCTCAGAATGTGCAGAGATGAACCATACCCTCCAACTGTACCTTTTTGGCAGGTACAGTACCTTTTTTTTATGGTCTGTACCGATTTTTGACTCTCCAAACTTCCATTGAAAGTATAGAAAAGGGGATGTGACCATGCATCCTTTACCCGTGGTCACGCCCCTTTTCTGATTCGTACCAATTTTAATTTGTCATATGTTGGAGGGTATGCAGATCTGGCTGCGAATGCAGCAAACTGTGTTCATCTCTGAATAACCCCCATAGTCTTTAGCAAATAAGTTTGAGGGTAATTCAAAGTTGATTGCAGCAGCAAATTTGTTAGCAGTTGGGCAAAACCATGTTATATCTGCCCTCCTGCACTGCACATGGGGAGTTATTCTGACCCGTTCGCACGCTGCTGTCTGTCGCAGCGGTGCGAACGGGTCTGCACGCGCGTCATTGCCCAGTGACGGCCATCGCCGGGCAACGACCAGAAGAACGGAGAAAGCAATCGCTGGAGGGATCGCAAGTAAATTAACAGCAGGAAGGCGTTTCGGGGCGGCAACTCAACGTTTTCTGGGAGTGGTGAGTCCAACGGAGGCGTGTCCAGGCATTTGGAGGGCGGATGTCTGACATCAATTCCGGGACCTGCATCGCTGGATCGATTGCACAGGGTAAGTTACTCTTACCCTGGTCTTCTGTTCTTTTACAGGAAACTTTTTTTTGCATAGCAGGGCTGCACAAGCGTTCGCAGCCCTGCTATGCAGAAATACACTCCCCCATAGGCGGCGTCTAGTTGATCGCACAGGCAGCAAAAAGTTGCTACGTGCAATTGACTCGGAATGACCCCCATGGTTTTGCCCAACTGCTAACAAATTTGCTGCTGCGATCAACTCTGAATTAGGCCCACAAGTAGTGTCAAATTAGTTCCCTTAGCAAACTACTGTTAAAATAATGTAGCTAAGTGTTAGTGTATAAGCAGCAGGATAGTGCCTCAGCCTAGACTTTTTAAAAATGTCTACTGGGAATCCTGGAGGGCAGGAGCAGAAGGGAGGTATGGCAAAAAGCATTACTTCCCACTTCAGTAGGAAAGTGAGTTATTCTGAGCTGCTGGCCTACTCAGTAAGAAGTCTTGGAGAACTTGTAATTTTAGTTTTCCAGCAGGGACAGGTTGAGCATTTTTGTGCCTACTGTATATTTGGCCAACCTTGAAAGAGCTGCCAAAAATAGACCTTTATTCTTCATCCAACTCCCATATTAGAATCTTTGCTCATCTCTGTCTGTGCATTGCGTACTGGCCCAGGTTGGCTGCACCACCAGAGGGGAATGTGACTGTGGCAGTCTTGCTGCAGTGAAAATTACAGAGGTCCTACTTTCTATAAGAAGTAGGAAATGAGTGCATTTATGAAGTTATTATTATTGTTGTTGTTGTTGTTGTTGTTGTTATTATTAATATTATTATGGTCCAGTATAGAAGTGTAGGAAATAAGACTGGGAGTAAGCGTCTGTTATAGGGATCATGTATACAAGTGAAGGATGTAAGAGGAGTAAGATCAGGGCCGGATTAACAATGGGGCGGATGGAGCTGTAGCTCCAGGCCCCCATTGAAAATAGGCCCACCGCAGTGAAGAGGCTCACTGATGCATATACAGACTAGGAGGGAAGGGAAGCACACTAATACACATACAGACTAGGAGGGGAGGGCGGGCAAACTGACGCATATACAGACTAGGAGGGGAGGGCGGCACACTAATACACATACAGACTAGGAGGGGAGGGGGGGGCAAACTACTGCATATACAGATTAGGAGGGGGCATACTGATGCATATACAGACTAGGAGGGGAGGAGGGCACATTAATTGGTAGCGCTTAGATCCCCTTTGCTGAAAGGACCTTCACCATAATACACTGGGTCAACTCACCATCTATTGGAATAGTAACCTGTGCCGAGTGAAGTGAGACTCTGGGCCCAAAGTGTGGCGAGTGAAGCGAGCCCGCGAGTGTACAATGAGGCCAAACCCACCCAAATAAAATAATTTACAACAAACCTAGATTGGAGAAAAAATTAAAATGCTGTAACGGCATAAGACAACTTCTGCCCTCAGCTGATGTCACATCTGGGTCCTTAAGGCGCTGGGGATATAGATTGTACCCACACTAATGCATATACAGGCTAAGAGGGGAGGTGGCACACTAATGCATATATTTTTAAGAACACACTCCTTTTCAGTGGCCATGTCCCCTTTTTAGGCGCACGCAACAGTAATCCCGTTTAATTTCCCATACCCCCACTTGAAAATTCCCACTTTGACGACCACTCTATGTATGGGTCTGTTGTTCTGCTCCTCTATTAAATGGTTGAAGGTAGGCACTAGCTATGACCTCCATAGAGATAGCCACACCCATAGCACAGGCCACACCCTCTATTTAGACCACACCCACCACAGAGCTTGTCACACCTCCTGCCAAGTCACACAATAGGCCCTTCATACATTTCAGCTCAAGGCCCATGTGGACCTTAATCTGGCACTGAGTAAGATACTGTACAAGAGCTGCAATAAAAGTGTTTACTATAGGGTTCCAGAATATACTATAAGTGCAAGATATAGCAGTTGTAAAAGAAGTGTGGAATATGGGGATCCAATATAATTTTTAGAAGTGCAAGATATACATGTTTCAATGAGCAGTATTAGCTGCAGGAGTCAAGTCAAGAATTGCAGGACAAACATTATTTCTCAAAATATATCAATAAATAATATATAAATACTTGCCAACTCTCCCGGAATGTCTCTGAAACCCCCGAACATTGTACTCGAGAAAGAGCAAACATATCTTCCAAGAATCCACTGCTGCTGTCCTCTGACTGCCCACTTCATGAGTTAAGAGGTCCAGGCAGCTTGATGATGTGATTTGTTCTAAGGATCATTATCGTGGACCCACCTCTACTTTTCCAAGCCAGAAATCGTGGCATTTACAGTGGGGATGGGGATACAGTGACAAACTTGTAGTGCCATGCCTACCTGCCCCTCTGCATGACCCTCTTAGAGATCCCTGCTGAGAAGTCAGCAAATGTGATACAAAGGAAGCTATGCAGTAGTAACTTCAGAGGGTAGATACTTGGATTAGAGAAGAGATTGTGCAGGGTTAGCAAACATGGCTAGTGGAAGTGGGGGACTGGGGCAATATATGAACAGACATTGGGCTAGATGAACTAAGCCTTGAAAAGTGATACAATGCACGGTGATAATGACCAACCAACCAGCTTCTAACTGTCATTTTTCTAACAGCCTGTAACATGACAGTTAGGAGCTGATTCACTGATACTTTATCACCCTAAAATGTATCACTTCTCAAAGCATTGTATATCGCCCCCATAAACTGATCGCTTTTTATGTTACTGTATCAGTGGCTACAAACAAAAATTGCTTGTTTTTGACAAGTGGTGTCACAGATATTTGTACATGTATTAATTAACATAAAAGAAATAAGGCCTAAACTTAGCTGACATTTTATGGTTTACACCTTGTAACTGTATTTATGTAATATAATTGATTTTTTTAGACCAATCCATGGTGTTGTCAAAATGTGTAATTATTTACCAAAAGGTTATTTATGTCACTGAACTTATGTCTACATGCAAGTTGGGATTTGTATGTGTATACGCTATATGGGATCAGTATGCACAACTACTAATGCTACACTGAGAAGATGAATTATGCTTCATGACATTGTATGCCACCTCTCTGTCTTCAGGGATAGAGTGCGTTTGATGACAAGGGACCATATGGCATGCAATACTGTCTTGGTACAGTTTTGAGAGCAATAACCGCTATCATGATGTCATTGTTTCCTTAGTTTAGTTATTACATACTTTTTTGTATTTTAAACTCATGAACAAAATAAGAAAAGTTGGTAAACATTGCATAAACATGCCCTTTAGTCAGAAAAGGAAATAGTGTTTCTCTTTAGCAAAACAGCATTTCGTCTTTTGATAATTAGTCCCTGTGTTCTAGTTTTAAAAACACTTTTTAAGGAGGGGTTGCTGCTCGAGAGCAAGGGTTGTTGGTTTGCCTACCAGGCTAAAATTTAACAGCCAGCCCCTCTCTCCTGAATATTACAACAGACAAGGCAAGTACTGTATGCATAATTAAATCCATTTTGAGGTGGTATGTGTTGTTTCATTGAAAATAACTTTTTCTTATATTTAGCAAAGTAACTTTTGCAATGATTACCTGCAGAATACATTTGTTATTATAAAGTCTGTAATATGGGAATAAGTAAGTAATATTAATTAAAATATATTAGGGTTTACCCCTGAGGAAGTCTGGAGGAGAGGATATAATTCCACCTGGACGAAACACGTTGGGTGCTAGTTGTATGCTGAGTCTCAGATATAGACGTTATGGTAAGAACTTACCGTTGATAACGTAATTTCTCTTATGTCCACAGGTATCCACAGGATAACATTGGGATATGCCGAAGCGACAGCGGAAATGGCACCAACAGGGTCACAAGCTTTCTGGCCTCCCAGGATGCATCGGGGCTTCACCATATAATCCCGCTCACTGACTCAGTCAAATCAGTTCTTTCCACAGCGATTAGGCAGGAGCATCAGGTAGAAACCTATTTAGGTGATAAGAACACACATACACACCCTTCCATGCAAGAGGGAAGAGGTTTAGTGATTGTCAAGATCATCAAATCAGGTGCGTCAGGGTGGGACCCCTGTGGATACCTGTGGACATAAGAGAAATCACGTTATCAACGGTAAGTTCTTACCATAACGTCTATTTCTCTGGCTGGGTCCACAGGTTATCCACAGGATAACATTGGGATTCTCAAAGCCAGTTTTAGTGGTGGGGACGCTCCTGATTACCCAGGAGGACCTTTCGCCCGAAGTCTGCGTCATGAGAGGCAAAAGTATCCAAGGCATAATGTCTGATGAATGTGTTTATGGAAGACCATGTGGCTGCCTTACAAATCTGTTCTGCTGAACCACCCTGTTGTGCTGCCCAAGAAGGACCTACCTTATGTGTAGAGTGAGCAGAGACATTAGCCGGAGTAGGGAGATCTGCATGAGAATAAGCTTCTGATATTACCATTCGGAGCCATCTTGCCAGCGTCTGTTTACTAGCAGGCCCTCCTCTTCTATGAAATCGGTAGAGGATGAAGAGAGAATCTGTTTTCCTGATGGCACTAGTACAATCTATGTAGATTCTTAAAGCTCGGACTTTGTCCAGCGACGCTTCTCCCGCAGAAAGTCCCAATACCTGAAAAGCTGGGACTACAATCTCTTCATTAAGGTGAAACTTTGAAACCACCTTTGGAAGATAACCAGATCTCGTTCTGAGAACTGCTCTATCTGGAAAAAAAACTTAGGAAAGGAGACTTACACGATAAAGCTCCTAAATCTGACACTCTTCTGGCTGACACCATTGCCAGTAAAAAAAGTACTTTAGCCGTTAACCATTTAAGATCTGCTCTCTTAAGCGGTTCAAACGGAGGACCCTGGAGGAATTTAAGAACTAAATTCAAATCCCAAGGAGCTGCAGGAGGAACAAATGGAGGTTGAATATGTACAACTCCCTGAAAGAAAGTACGTACATCCTGTAAATCAGCAATCTTTCGCTGAAACCATACAGTTAACGCTGATACAAACCTTTATCCACTCCTGCTTGAAGGAAATCCAAAATCCTGGATACTTTAAAACATCTTGGATTTAAACTTTTTCCAGTACACCAATAAATATAGGCTTGCCATATTCTATGATACACACGAGCTGAAGAAAGCTTTCTTGCTCTAAGCATAGTTTGGATTACTTGTTTTGAAAATCCTCTAGCTTCTAAGATAGAGGTTTCAACAGCCACGCTGTCAAAGACAGATGATCCAGATGGCTGTGACAACAAGGACCCTGCATTAGCAGATCTGGACGTTGAGGAAGCAGTATCGGTGCTTCCACGGACATTCTCAGTAGATCTGTGTACCAATGCCTTCTTGGCCAAGCTTGAGCTATTAGAATTATTGCTCCCTTTGCTTGCTCTATTTTTCTCACTACTCTGGGTAACAGAGATATTGGAGGGAACAGATATGCCAGACGAAATTTCCATTCTACTGACAGTGCGTCTACAAGGACCGCTCCGAGATCTTTTGTTCTCGATCCGTACTTCAGAACTTTGTTGTTTAGACGAGATGCCATGAGGTCTATCTCTGGTCTATATCTGTTCACAATTGTCTGAAACACTTCTGGGTGTAATGGCCATTTGGTTTCCTGAATGGTGTGTCGACTGAGAAAATCCGCTTCCCAGTTCAGTACACCTGGGACAAACACTGCTGACAATGCTGGGAGATGGAGTTCCGCCCATGTTAGAATGGGAGTTACTTCCTCCATCAATCTTTTGCTGCGAGTTCCTCCTTGATGATTGAGGTACACTACTGCTGTCGCATTGTCTGAGCGAATCTGGACCGGTCTTCCTTGCAGACTGTCCTTTTCCTGAACTAGAGCCATATAAATGGCCCTTATTTCCAACAGATTTATTGGCAGGCGACTTTCCCTGGCGGTCCATTTTCCCTGGAAACAAAGGCTTTCGAGTACAGCACCCCAGCCTTGCAGACTGGCATCTGTTGTCAGGACTTGCCATTCTTTTATCCAAAAGGGTCTCCCCTTGTTTAAATGGTCTGTCTGTAGCCACCACGCTAGAGACCTTTTTACGTTTACTGGAAACTTTATCATCTGCTTTTTTATTGTCTGATGATTTCCGTTTCATTTGGTCAGAATAAGGTGCTGTAATGGTCTGGAGTGGAATTGCGCATATTCCACCATGTCGAAGGTTGATACCATCATACCCAACAGTCGCATTGCTGCATGGACTGACATTGTCTGGGCGTGCAACGCTTCCTGAGTCATGACCTGCACCTTGACCATCTTTTTCTCTGGTAAGAAAACTCTCTGTAAGTCTGAATCCAATATGGCCCCCAAATGGACCATCCGCTGTGACGGATTCAGAGACGACTTTTCCCAATTTATGAGCCACCCGTGTCTCTGTAAACAAACTATTGTCTGTTGAAGATGGCTCAAAAGTAATTCCTGTGAATGTGCTAGGATTAACAGGTTATCGAGGTATGGGAATATTCTTATCCCTTGCTTGTGGAGATAAGATGGCATAACCACCATAATCTTGGTAAACACCCTGGGTGCTGTTGCTAGCCCGAAGGGCAAGGCTTGGAACTGAAAATGTTCCTGAAGGATGGCAAACCTGAGGTAGCACTGATGAGACAGTGCTATAGGCACATGTAGGTAAGCATCCTGTGCATCCAGAGATACCATGTAATCTCCCGGTTCCATAGCCAACATTATGGAGCGTAATGTCTCCATGTGGAACCTTGCGATCCAAATGTATTTGTTTAACATTTTCAGATTGAGAATTGGTCAGAATGACCCATTTGGCTTCTGGATTAGAAATAGATTGGAGTAAAACCCCTGTCCCCTTTGTGATGGAGGTACTGGGACAATCACACCCGACTGCAGTAATTTTTGGACTGCTTCTTGCAGGGCATTGGCCTTCGACTCTATACGAGACGGGCTGGTGCTAAAAAATCTTTGAGGAGGCTGCCTCCTGAATGGGAACCCATACCCCTGAGATACCACCTTCTGCACCCAAGTATCTGTTGTCGACTGTTGCCATATGTGTGCAAATTGAAGGAGTCGGCCCCCAACCCTGGAATCCTCCAGGTGGAGGCTCATCTCTTCAGTCTGATGGTTTCTGTTCAGGCTTGGAAGCTGGCTTTCTGCTAGCCCATTGCTTCCTACCCCTGGCCGATCTATTTGACTGGGGCTGCTTAGACTCCTCTTTAGCTTTCGCTTTGCTTTGCCACCGAAATGAGCAAAACTTTAAACCCTTGGACTTAGGGTTATAAGTAGCCGGAAATCTGACCTTCTTTGATTCAGCCTCTGATTCTAGGATATCAGATAATGGTTTCCCAAACAATATATTACCAATGAAAGGCAATGCTTCCAATTCTATCTTGGATTCCGCATCTGCTTTCCAGGTACGTAGCCAAACTGCTCTGCGAGCGGCTATTGTCAAGGCTGAAGCTTTAGAAGCAACTGTACCCATATCAATTGCTGCTTCTTCCAAGTATTGGGCAGATTGTCTTAAATGGCTAAAAAGATCCTCTTGCTCCCTATTAGGAGAAGAGAAGCCATTCTCTAGTACCTCTATCCATTCGCCCATTGCCTTTGCTACCCAGGCCGAAGCCATAGCAGGTCTTACCACTGCTCCTACTAGAGAAAATAATTTTTTTCAAGAAACTATCTACCCTTCTGTCTGTGACATGATTTAGTGAGGTAGATGACAGTGGTAAAGTAGATTTATGCACAAGTCGCAGCACATGTGCATCTACTTTTGGAGGAACTTCTCTTTTCGAACAATCCACAGCTGGAAATGGATAATAAGAATTCCATCTTTTCGGAATATTATACTTTTTACTGGGCGTCGCCCAAGACTCTTCCATCATTTCCGTCAGCTCATCTGATGCTGGGAATTCAGTTTTAACTGTTTTTGTTCGTTTAAACACAGGTGCTTTAGATTTTGACACTGTCTTAGCTGGCTCTTCCAAGGAGAGAACAGCCTTTACAGCGTCAATAAGTTCAGCTACATCCTCTGAACTAAAACTCTGCGACTAATCATCATACAGAGTATTTGAATATACTGTATCATCATCTGTTGTATCATCTTGTGTAGTCTGCCACATAGACGTATCTGTCTTAGTCTTACCTGTACCTTGGTTACTTGTAGAGGCTACTGGAACCAAGCCGTAGGAAGGGAGCTGCATGTATGGGTTAATAGTGTAACCTAACCCTTGGGGTGGTGCTACCGGAGTTAACCTGTCCGCTATTGAAGACAAAGTCTTTGCGAACATATTCCATGGTGGCTCTGTTGGTTGTTGAACCGAAACATGTTTCTTACTTTGCTGAAAAGCAAAACAGTTCGCACACAACCCCTCATAAGTGACCAACTGATTCATACCCATTAACCCTGTCTTACAAGATAAGCATGTTAGGGATGTAGGAGTGCCTGATAAATTCTCCTCGTCACTTTTGCGGCTCATAGTCATGGTAAAAATCTGTTAATGACTACACAATTTGTGACTGAAAATCACCTATATATGGATATATAGAAGTGAGATTAATCTGACCACAACCGTGGACCTGATTTGAAGGTCAGAACAGGACTGACGACATAGAAAAGTCAGCACACATACTAGCAGTCAGTCACATGTTAAGGCATTAAACATTGTCATATGAGAATACAACCCCCATAATAACTTACAAGTAAGTAGGAAAATTGTACTTCTGTTTTAACTGGTATTTTTCAAACATAACTTGTAGAAACCACCGTAATACACAGATCTCATATGCAATATGTACTAAAATTAACAATTCATACTAACAAGTAGAGAGAATTTTAGTACTGTATACCCTTCCTCCGTAGAGCGGGATACAGAGAGACTCACCACACTTCCATATCCAAACAAATATGCTCGCAAGACGCTGAGTGGATTCAGACGCTACTGGTGTACACTGCCGTTCGGATAACTGATGCAAGACACGGACGCTCACTGACGGACACGGACGCTCAGTGACTTACACGTGTATGCAGACACTAAGGCCTGTGACTCGGTCTAGGCGGATCTCTAGTGTACACAACCGCAGCATCTAAGCTGCGACGAGTACCCTCGTAGTAGCGTCTGAGACGGAAGTGAGGTCATTCAGTTCATGGACGGGAGACGCGCGGAAACTGGTCATGAACTTGGAGGAGGGACTGCCAGGAGAGCGTCTGATTCCCCCCATTGACTTAAACTTTAAGGATCGCGGCCTCAACCTAATCCTGGCACCTATGATCCCTAGCGCTGTCGCACTCGAGGTGTTCGGCTGATCAACACACTGATTGTAGTCTCCACCAATACAGTGTAGCTGTGCCCGGACCCCCCTAGTAAGAGGAAATCCATAGACTTACCTTCCCCCCATGCTCCGGCCACAGCCTGGTTACGTCTGCTGGACCTGCTAGAACAGGGCTGGCCAAACCAGTCCTCGAGATCTACCAACAGGTCATGTTTTCCAGGCCTCCTGGAGATCTCTAGGCTTGTCAGTTAGGAATGAATGCAGCACATTTTAATTGGTAATGACTACACCTGTGTTATAGCTAGGTGGTCTGGAAAATGTGAACTGTTGGTAGATCTTGAGGACCGGTTTGGCCAACCCTGTGCTAGAATATCCGACACAGACGCCCGTCGAGACAGCACTGTACCGCGAAGATAAGCTTTGTTGCGACCCGGTGGGGAGTTGTTGGAGCGACTCTTTCCCATATGCGTTTAAAACGCTGTTAGGAAAAGTCGCCGAAAAAGCATAGTAAGACTATAAAAATAAAGTAATAAAAAGCTTCAGGCTGCTTTATCGACAGCAGCCCTGTGACCATGGTCCGGCTCCTGCTGCACCAAACAAAAAACTGATTTGACTGAGTCAGTGGGTGGGATTATATGGTGAAGCCCCGATGCATCCTGGGAGGCCAGAAAGCTTGTGACCGTGTTGGTGCCATTTCCGCTGTCGCTCCGGTTTATCCCAATGTTATCTTGTGGATAACCTGTGGACCCAGCCGGAGAAAAACTGTCTTCCATTGTCTTTAATGTATGAGCTTTCACTCATTTTATGAGGCTCTGAGATTGAAAACTGGTCTACACTATGTATGTTTTTCATGTTTATATTTTTATGTGCTCTGGAATAAATTGCTGAAAAAATCCCACTGGTGTCAGTGAGCTTGTGAGGATCATCCCAAAATACATGAGATAAGCTGTCATATTATCATGTACAAGGTGTGGGTTCACTTATGCCCCCCCCCCCTTTTCAACACAGGTAGTGTTTTTATTACTCTATGAGGCACATACAGTATACAGTGGCATAACTATAATGGGTGCAAGGTGTGCGATGTAGATAGGTCCCTAGCAGGGGCAGATTTAGGGGTGAAGGCAACCCTAGGCACAACTGTAACAGCCGCCCCCCGCCTAATTTCATTATTTTATTGATTGGTTATAAGCCCTACTTTGATGATAGCCAAATAGAATAATAAAAAAGCTACTATGACAATTTTACATTTTTTATTATGTATAACATATTTACTAAATTTCTTCCTACAACCATTGGTTTCTAAAACAACCTCTTTCTTGAAAGATACGGGGGATGTATTAAGAAAGTTGGAAGATGTCATATGGAATAAAAAATGCACTTTAGTTAGTGCGGATGTCACTAGTTTATATACGATCATTGAATGGGAAAAGGGGAAAGAAGCAATCACCCACTTTTTAAATACTAGTGACTACTCAGAAGACTTGAAAGAATTTATTTTAGAATCTGTAGAATTCATTCTTGAAAACAATTATTTTTATTTCAATGGATCGTACTACCTCCAGATAAGAGGAACCGCCATGGGAACCAGGTTTGCCCCCAGTTATGCCAATTTATTTATGTCCTATTGGGAGCTTGGTGCTGTTCACACCATGGGGGCAAGCCTGGTTTGCTGGTGGCGGTTCATCGACGATATCTTTTTTATCTGGCAAGAGGGAGAAGTGCCCTTAAACATGTTCTGTGAGGATATTAACCGGAATTCTTTTAATATCTCATTGACCTTTGATATTAGTAAAGAGTTTTTAGCCTTTTTAGATTTGTTTATTTATATAGAAAATTTCAAAATTTGTACTAAAACACATAGAAAACCCACGGATTCCAACTCATATATTGAAATTTCCAGCCAACATCATAAAAGATGGCTGGAAAATATTCCGTTGGGTCAATTTATAAGGCTGAAAAGGAACTGCACTAATGAGAGCACTTTAGAAGAACAAACAGAAGAAATGACCACACGTTTCCAACAGAAGGGTTATCCAAGAGATCTTTTGGAAACAGCACCTTAGATAGAATGGAACTACTTAAAGAGAAACCTAAACCTAAGGAAAAAGATAATCATTATAAATGGGCATATATAACTAAATATGGGGCCCACCACAAGAAGTTTGAGGGTATCATTAGAAAGAATTGGAGAATCTTGAAAGACGACCCGATTCTATGCGATATTATACCAGATCAACCCTGATTTATTTATAAAAAAAGCTCCTTCTCTTAAAAACATCTTGGTTAAAAGCACATTACAAAAAGAAAAAGCAGCAAGCGAACGGAGTATTGGTTTTCATCGTTGTGGATCATGCCTCATGTGCAGATCCACCACAAAGAATGGGATAGAAAGGAAAATTACAGAATTCGAAGTAAAGGGCAAGAAATATAGAATAAAAGAATGTATTACTTGCCATTCACGCAACATAATTTATCTTATAGAATGCCATTGTGGAAAACTGTATATAGGCAAAACCACTAGATGCCTAAAAACAAGAATGGCAGAGCATATTTATAATATAAAAAAAGGGCCTCAAGACCCACCCACTGTCCGAACATTTTTCATTGGTTCATGATAAATGTGAACAAGGAATAAAAAGATTTTTAGGTATTCAACAAATTAGAGGCAACTGGAAATGCAGAAATATAGAAACTAGATTAGCACAGAGCGAAATGAGGTGGATTTTTAATCTTAACACACTTTTACCAGAAGGGCACAATTCAGATTTTGAATTGAAATGGTTTTTAGAATGATTTTTTAGTGTACTAGACACATACATTATAGTCTCTATAGGGGTGTTTTATAATATCGAATATACTGTTATTAATGATATTTTTATTCTCCCTCTTTTCCGAGTTGAGATATTGGAATAAGGACAAATATTCCCATCAAATGCCTATCTCTCGGTAATAGGGATGGACTGGCCTGGAATATAAAGTACAGTTAAGATTGGTTGAGGAGATATGGCATCTTTCATTTATTTGTTCCGAATGACGTCATCCACAAGAACTTTACAGATCTATACTGTGAATAAAATTAAAATGGCTGCTATATGGAACACAACTGTGAAACGCATCCGCCACTTCCGGCCATAGAAAGTGGAAAAGCCGGGTCCCTTAGATTTGTATTAATGTGGATGAGATATATATTCAAAGATGGCCGCCGCATGAAACGCATGGGACGTAGCGGTGACACGCATTCGTCACTTCCGGTTACGGAGAACGGAAGTAAAACACTGTCTATCTAATCTTGCTGTGTTAAGGTCTCCTATTTTGTGCCATTTTCACTTATGGATATAGTGTGATGTACCACTGACTATCTGCTTTTAAATAAGTGCTGGTTTAATAGGTTTTTTGTGTATACGAAACGTAAACGGAAATGCAGTATGAGCCGCATACGTCACTTCCGGTTAAAACGGTCCGGAAGTTTGGTGTAACTGAATTGATTGATTATTTCAATTAAAGGGGGTATAAATATATGAACTGTGATAGTCCATGTCATCCAAGCTTGAAAAAGGAGAATATTCTCCGAAACGCGTCGTTTGGACGACACGGACATCTGTTGTTTTATCTGCATTGCCTGATTCCCTACTCCAACCTCCGAATGGAATAAGCTTTTTGCGGTGGTGCGACGAATATTCCACCGGGATCGGATTGCCTTTTTCTAATAAGAGGCTCTCTGCCCACCGCAAATCCAATAGAGGGTGAGATCTTGTTTGGGATTGGCATACTGTTATTTTATTTGTACGTTATTTTACATGTACATTGTTTTTATGTAATAAAGCACTGTGGTTTTATATAAAACCTATTTGTTACTGCCATCATCTTTGTTACAAGGGCGCCGATGCACACATCCACTATTCTATAACTTATATTTACTAAGTAGGGCAGCTTACAGGGGCAGTATGTGCATGTCCTGCCCATTTGCACTCCATTTAAGATGGCATATTGTACAGTACAGTGAAAATATTTTGAAGTTAATGGCACTTTTTGAGCTGACAGTACCAACACAAGAATCCAAGTGCCGCCCCCAAACAAGTGGCACGTTCCTCACGTGCTTAATGGGAAATTTGCCACTGGTCCCTAGGTCCAGGGGGGTTCACACTGCACACCCTGCACCTATTTCTTGAATACTTACCCCTCCAGAATCCCATGTTGGCAGTAGCAGTGCTGCACAAATTTACAGGAAAATGGAGTGGTGACCATTTTCCTGGCATTTGCACGTGTGTAGTAAATGAATAAAAACAGAAATGGTGCTACCATTCCATTTCTACGGAGACATGCACATACGCACTCTGGCACAGTGCTAGGGTCTCCCACTGACACAGTATACTGCAGTGCACTGCCGGCTGCAGAGAAGGGGGCACACCCCCTGGCCGTATATGCAAGCTCAATTTTTTTGTCTTAGAGAGAACTGATGTGTTTGATGAGTCTCCCTTTGTGCACTAAATAATTCAGTGTAACCTGGATCTGATGTACTGTAGCAGGTACAACTCAGGGTCGGACTGGCCCACAGGGGTACAGGGGAAACCACCGGTGGGCTCCACTGCCTGTGGGCCCACCTCCTCCTGTTATTATTCTTCTACATTACCATTAACGTACAAGCAGTGTTTACTACATATATTTATCAAGGGACCCAGCCCATGCACTCTCTACTGGTTAGCCGGGACTCTGTGGTGGTTAAACACACCTCCACTATTGCCTGGATGCAAGGGCCGCTACCACTGCATTTCCCCGGTGGGCCATTTTTGCCCCAGTCGGACACTGGTTCAACTTAATCCAATTTCTATGGATTAAATACCAGATACAGATCTTTTTCTGCACTACATTGGGTCTGGAATCTGCCGAGGGAATACCCCTACAATGTCACAACTAGTGATGAGCGGGTTCGGTTCCCCCGGAATCCGAACCCCCCCGAACTTCACCCATTTTACACGGTTCCGAGGCAGCCTCGGATCTTCCCGCCTTGCTCAGTTAACACGAGCGCGCCCGAACGTCATCATCCCGCTGTCGGATTCTCGCGTGATTCGTATTCTATATAAGGAGCCGCGCGTCGCCGCCATTTTCACTCGTGCTTTGGAAATGATAGCGAGACGACGTGGCTGTGTTCTCTTAGTTTCTGTGTTCAGTGTGCTGCAAATATCTGTGCTCAGTGTGCTGCAAATATCTGTGCTCAGTGTGCTGAAAATATCTACGTTCTCTGCCTGAAAAACGCTCCATATCTGTGCTGCATTGTAGTATATAGTAGGAGGACAGTGCAGAATTTTGCTGTGACCACCAGTATATATATAGCAGTACGGTACAGTAGTCCATTGCTCTACCTCTGTGTTGTCAAGTATACTATCCATCCATACCTGTGCTGCATTTTAGTTGTGTGCAGTATACAGTAGGAGGACAGTGCAGAATTTTGCTGTGACCACCAGTATATATATAGCAGTACGGTACAGTAGTCCATTGCTCTACCTCTGTGTCGTCAAGTATACTATCCATCCATACCTGTGCTGCATTTTAGTTGTTCGCAGTATATAGTTGGAGGACAGTGCAGAATTTTGCTGACCACCAGTATATGTATAGCAGTTTGGTACAGTAGTCCACTGCTCTACCTCTGTGTCGTCAAGTATACTATCCATCCATACCTGTTCTGAATTTTAGTTGTGCGCAGTATATAGTAGGAGGACAGTGCAGAATTTTGCTGACCACCAGTATATATATAGCAGTACGGTACAGTAGTCCACTGCTCTACCTCTGTGTCATCAAGTATACTATCCATCCATACCTGTGCTGCATTTTAGTTGTGTGCAGTATATAGTAGGAGGACAGTGCAGAATTTTCCTGACCACCAATATATATATATAGCAGTACGGTACAATAGTCCACTGCTCTACCTCTGTGTCGTCAAGTATACTCTCCATCCATACCTGTGCTGCATTTTAGTTGTGCGCAGTATATAGTAGGAGGACAGTGTAGAATTTTGCCGACCACCAGTATATATATAGCAGTATGGTACAATAGTCCACTGCTCTACCTCTGTGTCGTCAAGTATACTATCCATCCATACCTGTGCTGCATTTTAGTTGTGCGCAGTATATAGTAGGAGGACAGTGTAGAATTTTGCCGACCACCAGTATATATATAGCAGTATGGTACAGTAGTCCACTGCTCTACCTCTGTGTCGTCAAGTATACTATCCATCCATACCTATGCTGCATTTTAGTTGTGCCCAGTATATAGTAGGAGGACAGTGCAGAATTTTGCTTACCACCAGTATATATATAGCAGTACGGTACAGTAGTCGATTGCTATTGATATTTATCACTGGCATATAATTCCACACATTAAAGAATGGAGAACAAAAATGTGGAGGATAAAATAGGGAAAGATCAAGATCCACTTCCACCTCGTGCTGAAGCTGCTGCCACTAGTCATGGCCGAGATGATGAAATGCCATCAACGTCGTCTGCCAAGGCCGATGCCCAATGTCATAGTAGAGAGCATGAAAAATTCAAAAAAACAAAAGTTCAGTAAAATGACCCAAAAATCAAAATTAAAAGCGTCTGATGAGAAGCGTAAACTTGCCAATATGCCATTTACGACACGGAGTGGCAAGGAACAGCTGAGGCCCTGTCCTATGTTCATGGCTAGTGGTTCAGCTTCACATGAGGATGGAAGCACTCATCCTCCCGCTAGAAAAATGAAAAGACTTAAGCTGGCAAAAGCACAGCAAAGAACTGTGCGTTCTTCTAAATCACAAATCCCCAAGGAGAGTCCAATTGTGTCGGTTGCGATGCTTGACCTTCCCAACACTGGACGGGAAGAGCTTGCGCCTTCCACCATTTGCACGCCCCCTGCAAGTGCTGGAAGGAGCACCCGCAGTCCAGTTCCTGATAGTCAAATTGAAGATGTCACTGTTGAAGTAAACCAGGATGAGGATATGGGTGTTGCTGGCACTGAGGAGGAAATTGACAAGGAGGATTCTGATGGTGAGGTGGTTTGTTTAAGTCAGGCACCCGGGGAGACACCTGTTGTCCGTGGGACGAATATGGCCATTGACATGCCTGGTCAAATTACAAAAAAAATTACCTCTTTGGTGTGGTATTATTTTAACAGAAATGCGGGCAACAGGTGTCAAGCCGTGTGTTGCCTTTGTCAAGCTGTAATAAGTAGGGGTAAGGACGTTAACCACCTAGGAACATCCTCCCTTATACGTCACCTGGAGCGCATTCATCAGAAGTCATTGACAAGTTCAAAAACTTTGGGTGACAGCGGAAGCAGTCCACTGACAACTAAATCCCTTCCTCTTGTAACCAAGCTCCTGCAAACCACACCACCAACTCCCTCAGTGTCAATTTCCTCCTTAGACAGGAAAGCCAATAGTCCTGCAGGCCATGTCACTGGCAAGTCTGACGAGTCCTCTCCTGCCTGGGATTCCTCCGATGCATCCTTGAGTGTAACGCCTACTGCTGCTGGCGCTGCTGTTGTTGCTGCTGGGAGTCGATCCTCATCCCAGAGGGGAAGTCGGAAGACCACTTGTATTACTTCCAGTAAGCAATTGACTGTCCAACAGTCCTTTGCGAGGAAGATGAAATATCACAGCAGTCATCCTGCTGCAAAGCAGATAACTCAGGCCTTGGCAGCCTGGGTGGTGCTAAACGTGTGTCCGGTATCCACCGTTAATTCACAGGGAATTAGACAATTTATTGACTTAGTGTGTCCCCGGTACCAAATACCATCTAGGTTCCACTTCTCTAGGCAGGCGATACCGAGAATGTACACAGACCTCAGAAAAAGAGTCACCAGTGTCCTAAAAAATGCAGTTGTACCCAATGTCCACTTAACCACAGACATGTGGACAAGTGGAGCAGGGCAGACTCAGGACTATATGACTGTGACAGCCCACTGGGTAGATGTATTGCCTCCCGCAGCAAGAACAGCAGCGGCGGCACCAGTAGCAGCATCTCGCAAATGCCAACTCGTTCCTAGGCAGGCTACGCTTTGTATGACCGCTTTCCATAAGAGGCACACAGCTGACAACCTCTTACGGAAACTGAGGAACATCATCGCAGAATGGCTTACCCCAATTGGACTCTCCTGGGGATTTGTGACATCGGACAATGCCACCAATATGGTGCGTGCATTACATGTGGGCAAATTCCAGCAAGTCCCATGTTTTGCACATACATTGAATTTGGTGGTGCAAAATTATTTAAAAAACGACAGGGGCGTGCAAGAGATGCTGTCGATGGCCCGAAGAATTGCGGGCCACTTTCGGCATTCAGCCACCGCGTGCCGAAGACTGGAGCACCAGCAAACACTCCTGAACCTGCCCTGCCATCATCTGAAGCAAGAGGTGGTAACGAGGTGGAATTCAACCCTCTATGTGCTTCAGAGGATGGAGGAGCAGCAAAAGGTCACTCAAGCCTATACATCTGCCTACGATATAGGCAGAGGAGGGGGAATGCACCTGACTCAAGCGCAGTGGAGAATGATTTCAACGTTGTGCAAGGTTCTGCAACCCTTTTAACTTGCCACACGTGAAGTCAGTTCAGACACTGCCAGCCTGAGTCAGGTCATTCCCCTCATCAGGCTTTTGCAGAAGCAGCTGGAAAGATTGAAGGAGGAGCTAAAACAGAGCGAATCCGCTAGGCATGTGGGACTTGTGGATGGAGCCCTTAATTCGCTCAACCAGGATTCACGGGTGGTCAATCTGTTGAAATCAGAGCACTACATTTTGGCCACCGTGCTCGATCCTAGGTTTAAAACCTACGTTGTATCTCTCTTTCCGGCAGACACAAGTCTGCAGAGGTGCAAAGACCTGCTGGTGAGACACTTCTCAAGTCAAGCGGAACATGACCCGTCAACAGCTCCTTCTTCACATTCTCCCGCAACTGGGGCTGCGAGGAAAAGGCTAAGAATTCCGAGCCCACCCGCTGGCGGTGATGCAGGGCAGTCTGGAGCGAGTGCTGATATCTGGTCCGGACTGAAGGACCTGCCAACGATTACTGACATGTCGTTTACTGTCACTGCATATGATTCTGTCACCATTAAAAGAATGGTGGAGGATTATATGAGTGACCGCATCCAAGTAGGCACGTCAGACAGTCTGTACGTATACTGGCAGGAAAAAGAGGCAGTTTGGAGGCCCTTGCACAAACTGGCTTTATTTTACCTAAGTTGCCCCCCCTCCAGTGTGTACTCCGAAAGAGTGTTTAGTGCAGCCGCTCACCTTGTCAGCAATCGGCGTACGAGCTTACTTCCAGAAAATATGGAGAAGATGATGTTCATCAAAATGAATTATAATCAATTCCTCCGTGGAGACATTCACCAGCAATTGCCTCCAGAAAGTACATAGGGATCTGAGATGGTGGATTCCAGTGGGGATTAATTAATACTCTGTGAGGAGGGGGATGTACACAGTGAAAGGGGTGAGGAATCGGATGATGAGGAGGAGGTGGACATCTTGCCTCTGTAGAGCCAGTTTGTGCAAGGAGAGATTGATTGCTTCTTTTTTGGTGGGGGCCCAAACCAACCAGTTATTTCAGTCACAGTCGTGTGGCAGACCCTGTCGCTGAAATGATGGGTTTGTTAAAGTGTGCATGTCCTGTTTATACAACATAAGGGTGGGTGGGAGGGCCCAAGGACAATTCCATCTTGCACCTCTTTTTTCTTTAATTTACCTTTGCATCATGTGCTGTTTGGGGACTATTTTTTGAAGTGCCATCCTGTCTGACACTGCTGTGCCACTCCTAGATGGGCCAGGTGTTTGTGTCGGCCACTTGTGTCGCTTAGCTTAGCCATCCAGCGACCTTGGTGCACCTATTTTTTTCTTTGCATCATGTGCTGTTTGGGGACTATTTTTTAAATCTGCCATCCTGTCTGACACTGCAGTGCCGCTCCTAGATGGGCCAGGTGTTTGTGTCGGCCACTTGGGTCGCTTAGCTTAGCCATCCAGCGACCTTGCTGCACCTTTTTTTTTCTTTGCATCATGTGCTGTTTGGGGACTATTTTTTAAATCTGCCATCCTGTCTGACACTGCAGTGCCACTCCTAGATGGGCCAGGTGTTTGTGTCGGCCACTTGGGTCGCTTAGCTTAGTCATCCAGCGACCTCTGTGCAATTTTAGGACTAAAAATAATATTGTGAGGTGTGAGGTGTTCAGAATAGACTGGAAATGAATGGAATTTATGGTTATTGGGGTTAAAAATACTATGGGATCAAAATGACCCCCAAATTCTATGATTTAAGCTGTTTTTGAGGGGTTTTTGTAAAAAGACACCCGAATCCAAAACACAGCCGAATCCGACAAAAAATTTTCAGGGAGGTTTTGCTAAAACGCGTCCGAATCCAAAACACGGCCGCGGAACCAAATCCAAAACCAAAACACAAAACCCGAAAAATTTCCGGTGCACATCACTAGTCACAGCATAGAATTCCCTTTTCAAAATAAAGCTGGGTACACACCTGTACAATCTTTGGTCTGTTCTTCTGATATTGATAATTTATAGGTGTACCAATGCCACGGTACTACCATAGAAGCCAATACATACATATTGTATATGTATGTACGGGTGTCAGCAGTAAGTCAAGCCAGGGACACACTGCTCTGCTGATTGGGAGCGTGTGTCCCTGGCTTGAAGCAGTACAGACATATAAACAGCTAATCTTACACTGTTTTAATATGGTAAAAGGAGGTTCAGTGAAAGGGGATGCAGTTAAGATTCCAGCTGTTGTGATTCTGGCAGTAGAAATACCAACGGCAAAATCCCGAAACCCATCAGAATTCCAATGCCAGAATCTTGAAAGGGTCAGGAGACTGATGCCAGAACCCCAACAGCCTCCACACCGACTGTAAGTATAGCAGGATGGTTATGCTTAGGTTCATGGGTGGGTTAAGTTTAGGCGCCACCCCGGGGGTTTAGGCTGCCAGGGGGGTTAGGGTTAGACTGTGGGAAGGGTGGTTAGGGTTAGGCACCACCAAGTGGAGGTAAGGTTTAGGCACTAAGGGTCGAGGGTTAGGCTTTGGGGGGAGAGTTAGGTTTAAGCACTACCAGTGGCAGGTTAGGGTTAGGTGCTAAGGGAGAGGTTAGGTTTAGGCTACGGGAAGGGAGGGTTAGAGGGGAGAGGGGATCGCATACTTACCTTGCCCCAAACAGGATTTTAAAGATCGGGATGCTGGTGTTGATATTGTGTCTGCTGGCATCCCGTCTGCCAGACACACACCAAACCCATTGAAAGAGATACAAAACATGGGTAGGACTCTTGTGCTCATATGAGAGTGTCATTTACCAAGCCGAATATTACAACTCTGACAGTAAATGTGTTCAAGAATGCCAACCCATGCCACCATTCGCTATTATTGATTTTTTTAAAGAGTCACTTGACTGTATAGCTTACCACTGGTTTTCAGTTAACTGGTTAAAAATTGTGGCGTCTACTAGTATTGACAGCTCATTTTTTTTTACTTCCAGGGTGTAAATAATCTTAGCAGCACTACATGTTCACCTGCCGCAGCTGGGGGTAGTTGTGGTGTTTGTGACATGGGACATGTGCCTCAGGTGACAGAAGGAGAGGGGACACCAGCGGGGCAATTGAGTTGCAGATGCAACAGCTGCAATCATAGAGCCAGAGCAGGCAAAACAGTTCTGTACAGCAATAGGCTGTTGTAAGATTAAGGGTATATGGGGTTAATAATGGTGTTAATTAGTATTACATAATGAGACTAATATATGTAACTAGGTGATTCATCGCACCCTACGGGCGCTCTTCACACCGTCGGAAGGGGCTACGCCCCCTTAACCCTTGCACGCCCTTGTGGCATATATAGTATAGTATTATCTCCAATCATAATTGTGTGAGGGGTTAAATATTGAACAGACAAAGGGTGTGCGATGGTTAAGGGGTGCGCCTCGGACGCAGTGGTAGCCGGGCCCAGGCACAGATGGAGCCACGATTAGCGTGGCTCCGTCTGTAAATAAAAAGTGCTACATGCACTATGCTATGCAAAAATGTAATGCAATGACCTGCACCTAAATTTTATTCCTTGAGGCCTTTTTCTCATTCTTTCTTAGAAAAGCTGATTGGAGAAGGCAATTCACAGAAGTTCAGCTCAACAGGGCAATTTGGCACTGATTTGGCACTGTTGTTATTACGTATTGAGTCATTAGGGAATGGTAGAGTTAAGAAGTGAATTTGCTAGGAAAAGTTATTCATGAAGGATTGCAATGTACAGCAGATTCTCGGTGCAGACCATCAGTGTGAAGTTCTCATTAGATTAAGATTTTAAGTCTTTAATCTTCAAATTGCTTTATATTTTAGAAAAAAAATCAGATAGAACACAGTTTTTTTCACTGTCCCCATCATAATCTGCTACAGCCACTGAGCTTAGATGAAACAATATATTACAATTATTTTTCTAACAGTAGTCACAGAATATTGTAAGCAGAAAGTGTGTAGGCCTAAAGCTTACTGTCAAATGTAAATTGTCTCTTAACTAGAGATGAGCAGGTTCAGTTCTCAGAGAACCGAACCCCCCTGAACTTCACCACCCGAGCCCAGATCCGAGGCCGGCTCGGGTTTTCCCGTCTGACTCGGAAACCAGAACGAGGAAAACGTCATCATCCCGCTGTCGGATTCTTGCAGGGTTTGGATTCCATATAAGTTGTTGCCATTTTCACTCCGTCATTGGAGAGTGTAGAGAGAGGACGTGTCTCCGTCCTCAGTGTCCGGCATCACTTCAGTGCTAGTGTCTTGTGCTTCATCAGTCCAGTCACAGTGGTTGTGTCCTCTGCTGCCATATGTCCAGTGCTGCTGTATAAGTCCAGTCCAGTGGTGCTGTGTTGTGCTGCATCAGTCCAATGGTGGTGTCTTGTGCTGCATCAGTTCAGTCACAGTGGTGGTGTGCTCTGCTGCCATATGTTCAGTGCTGTTGTATAAGTCCAGTCCAGTGCAGCCGGTAACCTTGTCAGCGATTGGCGTAGGAGGTTACTTCCACAAAATGTGGAGAAGATGATGTTCATCAAAATTAATTATAAATTCCTCCAGGAAGACATCTACCAGCAATTGCCTCCACAAAGTACACAGGGACCTGTGATGGTGGATTCCAGTGGGGATGAATTAATACTCTGTGAGGAGGAGGATGCACACCATAAAGGGGTGAGGAATCGGAGGATGAGGTCAACATCTTGCCTCTGTAGAGCCAGTTTGTGCAAGGAGAGATTGATTGCTTCTTTTTTGGTGGGGGCCCAAACAAACCAGTCATTTCACCCACAGTCATGTGGAAGACCTTGTCGCTGAAGTGATTGGTTTGTTAAAGTGTGCATGTCCTGTTTATACAACATAAGGGTGGGAGGGGGGTGGGAGGGCCCATGGGAGGGCCCAAGGACCATTTCATTTTGCACCTATTTTTCTTCTTTGCATCATGTGCTGTTTGGGGCCTAGTTTTTTTAAGTGCTAACCTGTCTACCACTGTAGCGCCACTCCTAGATGGGTCAGGTGTTTGTGCCGCACACTTGTGTTGCTTAGCTTAGTCATACAGCTATCTCATTGCACCTATTTTTCTTCTTTGCATGATGTGCTGTTTGGGGACTATTTTTTAAATCTGCCATCCTGTCTGCCACTGCAGTGCCACTCCTAGATGGCCAGTTGTTTGTGCCGCACACTTGTGTCACTTAGCTTAGTCATACAGCCACCTTGGTGCAACCTTTTGGCCTAAAAACAATATTGTGAGGTGTGAGGTGTTCAGAATAGACTGGAAATGAGTGGAAATGAATGTTATTGAGGTTAATATACCGTAGTAGCAAAATTACCCCAAAATTCTGTGATTTTAGCTGTTTTTATGTTTTTTTCAAAAATCATCCAGATCCAAAACCAAAACACGAAAGGGTGGTTTTGGCAAAACCAATTCAAAACCAAAACACGAGCTGGGAATTAGAACCAAAACCAAAACACAAAACACGAAAAGTGCCAGCCGCACAGCTCTACTCTTAACCTCTTATTGGTAACAGTTTCCCTCAATCAAGTTTACTTATACCTGACACCAAAGAACACTTTATTTACGAAACACCTTGGGCCTAAATCATTTTTGTAGGAAAATGCACTTGCAATTGCGATTTTATAGGCTATGGATCTGCTAATGATAGCAAGTGAAACTACCACCCAGGAATGAAAAGAGACACCCACCGGGGCCATCGTAAACTTATTTGCAGCTGCGTAGACACATGCAGCCTATACGCAATAAAGGAGAACACCGACTGCTAGGGTAGCCATATGACTGGACGCGGCAGTAGCGATGCTGGCGCCATGTTTCTTTGCATTCATGATCTCAACTGACTACATTTACATGCCTGAAAATGGCAATGACAAGCCTGCTTCTTTGCTGCCACGCCCTGTTAACTCCCAGTCACACCTCCAAATGATTACTTCCTGTCAATAACTTTTACATGAAATCCTCATTGCAAACAGGATCACACTGGCAATTTGGCGCATGCACAGTGCGATCGCAGCCAGTAATCCCTCCATTAAAGGGAACATCAGCCTTTACATACAAAGATGAATTAGGCCCTCTGTTACTAATTACTAGAGATGTGCACCGTTCCGCCTGTTTTGGTTCTAATTCATTATTGGGTTTTGGTTTTGCCAACACCGCCCACACATGTTTTATTTGTTTTGTTTTTTGTTTTGGATCTGAAACATTAATTTCCATTCATTTCCAGTAAGTTTTGACCGCCTCATAATAATTTTTTCACAAATACTGACCAAAGGCTGCAGCAAGCTGGCTAGTTACTAAGCGACAGAGAAGCGGCACAAACACATGGCAGATTATAGCACATTTTTTTTTAGAAAATGACTTCACACTGCTACTCTTTCAGCGCTTAAATATTCTTAACGCAATGGTACGGCTTGGCCCTAAACAAACACAAATTTTTTTTTATTTCCCTTTTTTTATTTGTTTTATATTTTTTTTTATAAATGGCAACAACTTCACACTGTGACTCACAGTACTTATATTATTAACGCAATGGCACGGCCTGGCTCTGAACACACACAAGTTTTAAAAAAAACACACCTTTTTCTGTTTTTTTAAAAAATTGACTACAACTTCAAATTGGGACTTACATCGCTTATATTATTAACGCAGTGGTACGACTTGCCCCCGAAAACACAATGTTTTACTTTTTGGTTTATTATATTTTTTTATACACTGCTGTGAATCACTGTGCTTATATCATGGTAATGGTGGCACGCACCAGTGTGCACCAAGGGTTAATGCTGGGTTGCACTGCGGGCAGTTATAACATCCGTGTGCACCAGTAAAGGGTTAATGCTGCCCTGTATTTGGAGCTCTGGGCAACACTGCAGACAGTGACAAACAAAAAACAGTGTGCTGTGTATAAAGAGTTAATGCTGCAGTTATAATACAGCACCAGTGAGACACACAAGTCAAAATGCGTATAGATGTTCACTTCCTACACTATAAAAATAACAACAAATGTTTTGCTAACTGCCTACATATATCTAGCACAGCCAGTATTAATAACACCATGGGCATGTGGGGACAGTATTAATATCACTAGACATGTGTGGTTAATATTCATCTGTACTAATTACATTACTTCTTTACATCTTTCTCTGTTTTTAAACAAATGAGCACCTACAAAGTCATGTCTCATTTATTCTCCATCATGTCATGGCTGACCCTGCAATTCAAATAACATTGGCCTCTTACAAGTGTTAAATGAGGGGGTGTCTATGAGGTTATGGATAAGTGTCACAGGTGTTAGGTGGCTTGGTGATAGACCCTTTCACTATGTTTTCCCTGTACCTTGTTCAATGTGAGTGGTTCAGAGACGTAGGACAGATTGATACGTAAACATGAAGGTCATTTAATAGCAAATCTCCTTGGAGAACACTCTTTATTTTACCGCAATCAGTGCTGGATGGAAGAAGATGAATTGGTTCACATAATCAAAATAATCAAGACAATGAGATTCAAGAAGGCTAATTCAATTGGTGGCATTTAAAGACTCAGTGCGTTTTCGCACAGCAGCCAATCAGGTCTGTACTGCGCATGCACCAGCTCCTCAGTGCGCTGGCGCATACCAGACAGCCGATGGCAATCTCAGCCCAGCGATCGCCTCTGCCGAGGCAGTCGCTGGGCAGGAGGGTGCGGGCCGGCTGCATTTTTCTGCCATTTTGGGTGCGCGGTCCGGGCAATGCAGGCGTGCCTGGACCATGCGGGGGCGGGCTGCGGCGGCTGCGTGACGTCACACACAACTGCTATAACCTGAACAGTGACAGGTAGCTCCCTGCCAGCACGCAGGAGCTGCGCAGGTAGGGAGCTACTCATTAAGTACAAAAGCATCGCCGTTGTGCAATGATTTTGTACTTGTGTGGGGAGGGGTAGGGCCAAACATGCGGGGCGGACTAGCCCTGTGCTGGGTGTCTCCTCGCATGTCTGAGTAACTGATCATAGCCGTGCAAAATTTTGCTCGGCTACGATCAGGTCTGAATTAGGCCCTCAATGCAGTTTTAAAGATACTGATTTAGAATCAAACTAATCACAGTAATGTAAGTAATGATTATTGCAATATGCATAAAGACAATGAAGATGATGATGATGAAAAAGAAGAATAATTTAGCAAAAAACTGATTAAATGTCACTGAGACTCAGGAGAATACAATACACTCTCTATTTTTCCCTTGATGTCCCTGTGCACAGTCCTGATCTTCACCTGCAATTTAAACTTTGGAGCTCATCAATCCTAAGCTATTACAGTGTTGCATTGGGGTCCTGAGGTTACAAAGTGTTAGATACCTCCTTAATGAAATGTAAGTCCAACAATAAGATGCCTCACTCTCTGTGTCAGGGTAGAGTGTCACTGTATTCCAATTACGCTGAAATCTTGTGTAGCAAATATGATTTTAAGTACCAACTTGGTGAAATGTCTCTAAAGCAATATCAAGATAACTAATATTTAAGTCTCAAATTGGTGAAATGTCTCTGTAGGAATATCCAGTTAACTAGTTTCTCTATACTGACAGCACTGCCTTTAAATAGGGGTCAGTCTATGGCAGGTGTCTGTACTATGCCTCCTGGCACATTTTTCAATGCAGCAGCTGGGCAGTGTATATGTGTGAGGAAAAATGGGGTTTGACACTCACCCTGTAGTACAGCATTAGCATAGTCTCTTTAACTCAATCTTTTTACACAGCTCTTCTGCGCCTTCACCCATCTCCATGTGGTGTCCTTCTTGCTCAAGATGGCTGTGGCATCTGCACCTCTGCCTAGGCCAACCAGCATCTTGTTCTCGGCTGCGGCATCCCATGCCTGCTCTTCCGAATCCTAGCAGTGTCTGGACAAGCACCCCGCAACCTTTACTCTGCGGCATTGGCAACAGCCGCCTCCTGTGTGACCGCCCGGCTCTCCAGCTTTACTGCCCTGCTCAGCTCCTCACACCTGCATCCTCTCTCTTTAAAGGCTCTAGCTCCAACTTACGTCAAACTCCTTCCCACAAGGTTTCACTTGCTCCAGCAGCTCCTCACCAATCAGATCTCATCACGTCACTTATCAGGACACATGACCGGCTCTGGTTAACTCCTGCTGTGTTGGCAATCATAAGATATAATGAAATTGCTACATGTATTTAATGTTTTTAATAAATGAAATACAATCAGATGCTGTTTAAGAGAAAAGAGGGTTGCAAGTGTGTTCCTGTATGTGCAGTCTCTGGGAACATGGTGCCCTTGCCACATTCTTGGAGACTTCTCTACTGCACATGCATAAAACACTGGGAAAATGGGCTGCACCATTTTGCCAGTGATTTCTGCTGTTCTGCAGTGCTAATGCGAGACTCTGGAGAGAAAAATACACAAAACAGAATTTCCCCAGCACACCAAGGGTATTAGCAATTAGACTTCAATACTACATCGTAGTAGAATATTCAAAGACTTAGTTACATATATTTGCAAAGATATAGTTAAGCAACCGGGCCACTTTATGGTTTGTTTGATACTGGTGGTCTCTAACACTGCATGATAACAGTACCCACTCTGGGCCATACAGTATAATTGTCTACTGTAAGGCCACATGATAATAGCATATACAGAGATATTTCTGTTAAGAGCTAACTTACCTGGACTCAATCCTAGGTCCTCCAAATGGCACTACAAGAACTAACATACTGTCCGAATGTTGGTCCCATCTGTGTCTCTCAGAACTGCAGTATCAAAAAGGGAAGTTGATCATTCAACTTAGTATTACCCCTCAGGTGCTTGAAATGGAGGGGTAATTCTAAACAAGAAGAATGCACAAAAAAGAGTTTCCCCAGCACACCAAGCGGTATTAGCAGTAAGACTTGAACACTATATGGTAGTACAAATTCCATAGCTCTTAGTTACTTATATAGTATTTGCAAAGATATGGTTAGTCCATGAGGCCACTTATGGTTTCTCTATTACTGGTGGTCAGGGGTGTTTCTAGGGATCTGTGTGCCCCTGACAAAGTAAGGGACTGTGACTGGTTGCGCCCATATTTTAAATAGGGACAGTGTGCATCTAAGTCATGGGTCAAAAAGGGGTGTGGTCTCATTGCAAGGGGGTGTGGCCACACAGTAGTACCTCCCTTATTCACACTGCACCACACAGCAATATCTCTTATTTACATTACACCACACATTAGTGTCCCTTTTTCACATTATGCTACACAGCAGTACCACTCATACATGTTACACCACACACTAGTGCCCCTTATATACATTATGCCACATAGTAATAGTGCCCTTAGACATTATACCCACAGTAGTAGTGCCCCTCACACATTATGCCCTTGGCATAATTATTATGAAAAACATACTTGCATTATGCAAGTATTTTTATCATAATCAACTTTTTTGTAAATTATTAAAAGATCCTAGGTTTAAATGCATCATTGCGGCAATGCATATGGAGCAGAAGCTGCTATACTACCATCCTTTGTATTAAAAATACTCTAAACAGTATCAGTGCCACTGTTCATTGTGAATAATTATTGGCGTCTGCATTTTTATCTCATCCACATGTTATTGCGACAGTTCTGAACCAAATGTGCCTGGATCACACTGACTCTCCCCACTTGAATGCTGCAGACTGCTTATACTGTATATGTGATTGCTGCAGATGTGACGATAATTATATAGATATATTTTTATATGTGCTATTGGCATGTGGCCCTACAGTAGAAAATTATATGGCTCAGAGTGGTTACTGTTATCATGTAGTGCTAGGGACCACCAGTATCAGAGAAGTTGTGAAGTGGCTTGGTGGCTTAAACTTATCTTTGCAAATACATGTAAATAAGATTTATGAATTTTCTACTACTGCTAAAACCCCTTGGTGTGCTGGGGAAAATCTGTTTGGTGTACTTTTCTTGTTTAGAATAACCCCTCACTTTCAAGCATCTGAAGGGTATTACTAAATTGATTAAGCAACTTCCACTTTATACTGCAGTTCTGAGAGGCACAAATAGGACCAGCATTTGGAGAGTATGCTGGTTCTTGTAGTGCCATTTGGTGGACCTAGGGTTGACTCGAGGTACGTTGACTCTCAACTGAGATATATTTTGTATGTAATATTATCATGTAGCCTTAAAGTAGAAAATTATATTGCCCAGAGTGAGTACTGTTATCATGCAGTGTTAGGGACCACCAGTATCCGAGAAGCCATGACGTGGCCTAGTAGCTTAACCATATCTTTGCAAATACATGTAAATGAGCTCTTTGAATTTTCTACTGCCATATAGTGTTCTAGTCTTATTGCTAATACCCCTTGGTGTGCTGGGGAAAATCTGTTTTGTGTATTATTCGTGTTTAGAATAACACCTCCCTTTCAAGCACCTGAGGGGTATTACTAAATTGATTGAGCAACTTCCATTTTATACTGGGACTTTGGAGAGGTACAGTAAGTATCACTTTGAGTGCAGGGTGTGCAGTGTGGGCCCCACTAGGGGCCCATGTGCATCACACGCCTTGCACCAATTATTCATAGGCCTAGTAATTCAATGATAATGTTATACTTTTTACATGTACAGGCATAAATCCGGGTAATTTAAAAGACGTTGAGTACATACACTTTTTTTGCGAGAGTGTGCCTGTATTTGCATACAAAATGCTACATTACAGTGATATCCAGGAAAACACTGTAGTGTAGAATTCTGATACACCCGCTGTCTCAGACTGAATATAAGTATTCTGCATATCATTTTAATCAGTAGAAGCTGCTTGCACAATCTATTAAAAAAAGTGATGCATATAATATACATTTTCGGCAGAAAATAAGACGCCCACTCATACCCCTAGAACCCTTCCTTACATTCTCTACATTTGAGGTCCATTGTTATACGTCTCTTCCAACGTGTTCATCTTCAAGCAATAAAGCACTGGCAAATCTATAATAGATGCAGGATGTGCATTATCATGGTCTCCTAAGTCAGTGGAACCCACACCACACACACTACATCAATCAATATAATTATCCTGTGGTCACTGCTGAAGAAATAACTGGAAAAATGAAGCTGGCACCATTTTCTCTGAGATTTGTGCAGTACAGCATACAAATTACTCGGAAAATTATGCTAATGGCATTTTTCCATGACATGAGCATGCGCGATCGACTCAAAATCTTCAATGGGTAGGTGCCAACATGAGCTAGTTGGTATTTCTGCTGAGTGTTCACAGGCACACTCATCTGATAAAACGACATTGTATTTAAGGAAATATGAAGCACAACACAAGTTATATAATCCCTGAAATGTTTTATTGTACTACTGTATAGTATTCCTGATATCAACCAACTGTCCTTTGTTCCAGTCTTCTATAATTATGGTTCCAGAGCAATGTGGACTGTGTTGCTTGGTGGCACTAAGTTGGCATGCAGTAGTCATCTGTTCTTCAGTTATATTATATTTTTTTTTAATAAAGTAATTTTTATTCAGTAGTCTGGAGATTAAGGTACAGACATTGCAGAACATAATCATGTCTCAAGCATTACATCTATTCATAATAAGTCAAGCCATGTTTTACACATATCTTACGTCAAAAAGATATCAATACATTTTCAATAAAGATGTATACTAGGATTTCCTAATGTTCTAACCTTCATGACCTACAGAGTCCGCACCCATCTATATTAGTCCTCATTATTTTTTATATTTAAACCCGTAATCTAAACTATAGGAAAATAACAAACAACCAAAGAAAAGGGCAAGGGAGGCAAATTAAGAAGGAGTAATCTGATTCAGGGCTCCACTAGTCATACACGTGTGTGAGCATGTGGGCTCGCAGGGCCCAACCGTCATCGTCTCAGTACACTTCAGTCATAGTACTTTATTGACATGCTTGCACTTTAGTGTCTACTGTATTTGGGGAACAGGATGAGAGTGGGGGGAATCTAGCCATGGAGACCAAACTTTTTCAAACTTAGCTGTTGCGTTTTGCTTCATGTAAACATATCTTTCCTTAATTATAGTGTCATTAATTAAGGCCTTAAGTGCAGATATTAACGGTCCTTTGGGGGCCATCCACACTCTTGCAATGCAAACCTTAGCCAAGGCACATACATTTAGAGCATAGAGACCCATTGAACCAGACTCAGGAGCAAGGCCCCCCATTCCCAATATACAGAATTGTGGGGTAAGCAGTCCGCCAGGCACACCCGTACTCTCCAGAATTGACCCGACCCCCGACCAGAACACCCTCAACCTCGGACAGTCCCACACTAAATGCCAGTATGTTCCCACCGCCCCCCCACACTTAGGACAGAGAGGAGATCTGCCCGTCCCAAACGTAGCCAGTCTAGCTGGAGTCATATATGTTCTGTGTAAAATGAAGAATTGAATCTGTTGATATCTAAGGGACTTAGTAACCTTAGCAGGGTATTCTAAAGCGAGGACCCAATCCTCCTCATTTATTGGACCCAGATCCTCCTCCCACTTTCCACGGAGACGCGTCAAGGGGTCTGCATGGAGCTTGGCAAGAAGATATCCATACGCAAGTGAGACCATCTTAGCCCGACCCAAAGCGGTCACAAATGTCTTGATGGGAAATGGGAGGATTCGCGGGGGTGATTCAGCAAATTGGGTCTGGAGGGCATGACGAAGCTGGAGGTATCTGAAGAAGTAGGAATTGGGTAGGTCAAACTCATCCCTCAGTTGTTGAAAGGATTTTAATGTAGTATCTAGATAAAGTTGAGAGACAGAGATCACCGATCTAGGAGCCCACACCTCCCGCCCCTCAAGTGCATGCAGTTCAGGGAGCCAGTCAGAGTACCACAGGGGGGTATCCGGGTCTAGGTCGTCATATCTCAAGAGGTCTCTCAGGGCCCTCCAAATCTTTAGGGCCTGAAAAATGATAGGGGGAAGAAACCTAGCTATGCTCCCACTCAGTAGCACCTGCATAGGAGAGAGGTAGGGAAAGTAACAACGGATAAACTCACAATGTAAAGAGTCAGTCTCAGAGTTTTGTGCCCATATGGTGATATGAGTCAGCTGAGCAGCGAAGTAATATATCTGAAAGTTAGGTAGAGCCAGGCCGCCGTCAGATCTCTGTCTGGTAAGGGTATTTAACTGTATCCTAGGTCTTTTATTAGCCCAGATCAGTGAGGACAGAACGCTATTCAATTTTCTAAAGAATGTTGGATAGATATATACCGGGGATTGGAGAATAATATATAGGAGTTTAGGCAGTATAATCATTTTAATGAGATTAACCCTGCCAGAGACCGTTAGTGGAAGCTTACACCAAGTCTTAGATTTGCCCATGACCCACTGCATGGTCGGATCCAGATTCAGGGGGACAAAATCAGAAGGGTCATTAGTTATTTGGATTCCAAGGTACTTAAACTGTACCGTCCAACACAGTGGTAGGGGGATTCTGGAAACAGTAGGAGGGGGGCCTATGACTGGCATAATGTATGATTTAGGCCAGTTAATTCTAAGGCCCGAGTGATCTCCAAATCTTTCTATCACACGCAGCAGGATGGGCATTGACCTGGTGTAATCCTGCAAAAACAACAACATGTCATCGGCATAGAGAGCTATCCTATCCTCACGTGATCCTGTACATATTCCCACAATATCCGGGTGTGATCTAATCAAGCATGCCAGGGGCTCTATGGCCAAGGCGAACAGCGTAGGGGACAGGGGGCAACCCTGTCTAGTACCTCGGGTCAATTGAAAAGATGGGGATACATAACCGTTCACCAAGATCCTAGCACTCGGATGTTGATACAGTAGTTTAATCCATTTTATATAATTGGGTCCAAATCCCATACGAGCCAACACCTCCCACAAATAAGCCCACTCAATGCTGTCAAAGGCCTTGGCCGCGTCCAGCGAGACCACAGCCGAGTCAGAAGGGAATTCGTGTGGGAGCTGTAAAATGGTATGCAATCTACGTAAATTAATAGACGTGGACTTTCCTGGCATGAAGCCAGTCTGGTCCGGGTGAATGAGGGAGGTTATCACTGTGTTGAGCCGTATTGCCAGTATCTTTGCCAGGATCTTGGCATCGGTGGGAATCAGGGATATCGGTCTATAGGAGTCCAGAGATTTGGGGTCTTTACCGGGTTTTGGGATCACTATTATAACTGCCTCTGACATGGAGGGGGGGAGATCGTTACTGGCAAATATATCTAAGTATAGGGCATGCAGCCTGGGGCCAAAAAAATCAATATGATTCTTGTATACCTCGGAGGGAATTCCGTCACATCCCGGAGCCTTGCCATTAGGGGACATACCAATGGCCGCAGTCACCTCCTCAAGCGTTAAAGGTGCCTCCAGCAGCTCGCAGGCCTCAGAGGAGAGTGCAGGCAGCGGGACACCCCCCATGTAACGTGAAAGATCAGAAGTAGAGCGTTGCAACTGTGAATTATAAACCTCAGAAAAGTAAGATCGGAATAACAGCGCAATGTCCGGTGTGGTGTCGACAAAGGAGCCGTCCGCTCCGGACATTTGGGTGATCGTGGTCCCAGGGCGATCGTAATGTATAAGGCGGGCCAGGAGGCCCCCCGTCCTATCAGCCTGCATATATATATTAGTAGCTTTGAAAAGAAGGGAGCGAGAGTTTCTATCAGACAGGTGGGCCAACCAGACTGACTGAGCCACCAGCCATCGTGTCTTTGTCGCGGGGGCGTTGTCAGACAAATATTGGGACTCTAGGTCTCTAGCATCTTTTTCAAGGGCCTGTTCTCTCTCCCTAGAGGCCATTTTATGAGCCGCTATTCGTCCAATATATGAGCCTCTCAAGAACGCCTTAAACGAGTCCCAAACTACTGTACCCGGGGCAGACCCTTCATTGTCGCCAAAGAACCCCTCCCATTGAGTCTCCAAGTCACCGCAGTCCCCCAGCTGGGTCAGCCAGGAGGGGTGCAATTTCCAATAGGAGTGCCCCCTCTGACTTTCCACAGCAAGAGTCATCATCAGAGGAGAGTGGTCAGAGACCCCTCGAGCCTCGTAGTGGACGTCAATTATCCTAGGGACGAGGGTGGGGGACACCAGCATCAGGTCAATTCTGGAGAAGGAGCCATGAGTACTGGAGAAGCAGGAGAACTGACGAACCGCAGGATGACGAAGTCGCCATGCATCTACCCATTGCAAACTATTCAAAAAATCCGCAAACTTGGTAGGACCACCTCCCGCCAGCGCAGCCTGTGGGGAGTGCCATCGGTCCATAGACAGATCCAGGACATTATTAAAATCCCCCAAGCATATCACTGGGGTATTAGGGGAGGGGGCTATGAAGGACGCAGCTTGTTGCAGCACATTGTATGAGAAAGGAGGGGGGACATACACTGCTAATATGTAATAGGGCTGGGAGTTCAGCTTGCACTCTATAAATACATATCTTCCATACGGGTCAGTTTTAATCGATATCAACTCGAATTGCACTGTCTTCTTAATCAAAACTGAGACACCCCTAGAAAAGGAGGAGTGGGAGGCATGATATGCCCAGCCCACCCAGGCCCGTCGTAAGGACAGTAACCTCTGTCCCTCCAAGTGGGTCTCACTGAGGCATGCAATATCCGGGTCATATTTCTTAATCATATTTAGTATCAAAGAGCGTTTGATGTTGTTGTTCAGACCTCGAACATTCCATGCCAGAATTTTCAGATTAATCATGACCCCCTATAAACTCTATACACCTCCCGGATGGACCTCTCCCAAAATACATTTTGAGTATAAGCATTATCAATACCCATAAAACATGACGTATATGAGCCCTGCGTTGTAAGCCATAGCATCTGAATATGAAACATCCTTGCCTCCGTAAATACTTGAATAAGAAAAATAACAAACTAAAGAAAAAAATAAAACCCCAAAAATAGCAAAAGGAAACGCAACTAGCAGCTTCCCAAATAACCATTCCCTCCCCGTATACCACCCCCAACTTCGGCATACTTATATCCCGAACAATCAAGCTAACTACCAAGCGCTAGGAAGGCTAGATTCTTAACTGAACCTCCAACCCTTCTCTGACCAACGCCGCTTGGCCGTACAAGTCTTGAGCCACAAGTGCAAAGAGAGGGGGCTCCCCGAACCATGATCAAGTCTCCGGTAGACCATACCCCGGGCTGTTTTCATAAGAGATCACTCCGGAGCCATTTGCCGAGCACCCGGTGCATATCTGTCCAGCCACTGGGCCGCCTCTCTAGGGGAGTTGAAAAACTTGGTCTCCCCATCCGCCACGACTCGGAGCCTTGAGGGAAACAGCATAGAGTATGAAATGTTGAGATCTCGCAGCCGTCTTTTGATGGGCATAAACTGGGCACGGTCCTTCTGGACGTCTGCGGCAAAGTCCGGGAAGGCCGAGACCCTAACTCCATTGCGGACCAGCGGGCCCTTCGTGCGACCTAAGCGGAGAACCGAGTCACGGTCTTTATAGTGCAGGAATTTAGCGATGAAGGTGCGAGGAGGGGCACCTGGGGGTAAAGGCCGAGACGGTATCCTATGTGCTCGCTCCACCGTAAAATGGGCCGTAAAGGACTCAGCGCCATACAGTTCTTTAAGCCAGGATTCGAGGAATTCCTCCGGCTGCGAACCCTCTTCTTTTTCAGGCAGGCCTACGAATCTAACGTTGTTCCTACGCAGCCGTCCCTCCATGTCTAGGAGCTTGGTTTGAAGTGAGGAGACCTGCTGGGTCACCCCAGATACAGATTGCTTAAGGGGACCACATAAATCTTCCAGGTTGGAGACCCGTGTCTCCGCCTCACCCACTCGCTCTCGGATACGCTGTACATCTTGGCGGAGCAAGGAGAGATCGCACTGCACCTTTTCCATCTTATCGGAGAGACGCTGTTCACTGCCGGCTATAGCCTCCAGCACTTGTTGAATAGACGGCGCCCCCACTACTTCCGGGGAATCAACCGCTGTCTCAGGAGGGAAGGTCGAGTGTGTTGGAGAGGCTTCCTGAGAAGGAGCCGGTGCAGCCCTAGGGTTGGGTTGTCTGGTAAATTTTTCAAGTTTGGCCGCGGCCGCACTCCGGCCGCCCCCCACCATGCTGAGCAGGAGCAGTCACACTCTTCCCAGATTAAGGCAATAGTATAGGGTTGTAGCTAGATGACGGACGCAGCCAGGCCGCGTATAATCAGTGGCGGGAATCAACCGCGTACAGTCAATATGCCAGAATAATAAAGTAGGATGATGGTACGTAGTACACTGTGAGAGATTGGTGCAGCACAGCAGTGTAGGCAGATCTGATTTAAGTGCAGTTCCAGTATGTTATATTGGAAGGGCCGTGCACAATAAATAGCTGACTTTGTCTCCAGTCTCAGGTAGGTATTAGCATAGTTATTAGGAGAGTAGTAGTAGAAGAGATCAGTGTGCAGTAAAGGATCCTGTTAGGAATGGGAGAGAGCAGCATGCAGAAAGGTCTCAGAATGCAGGGACAGTTCACAGGGCATATGAGAATCCCATCAGGTGGTTTTACGTATGACCAGGCGTGGGCAGCAGCCCGTAATCAGCTTCTAAGATGGCCGCCGTGCCTCTTCCCCTTCCCCAGGAGTACCTTTATCCTCTCCGGCTACCAGGGCCCCAGATCACGGCCCGACAGGCAGAGGAGATGTTATCCCCTGTTTCCAGACTCTCAGTGGCATCCGGCAGCAGCAGCAACCCGCCGTTCGAGCTGCGAGCGACTCGCGGTCCGGGTCGCCGAAAATCGAGGCCGGGGATCCGGAGGAGGTGCAGGCCGCAGGGCTGGAAGTCGGGAAATGCCGCTCCACGAGTCCCGGAGAGTGCGCGATGAGGTGCCCGCCGGTGCCCACAGCCTGTGGTGATAAATTCCGGCCGGGCAGAGACACCAGAGGGGGTCAGGATTAATTGCAGGAGTTTAATGGCCGGGGAGCTCCCGAGCTCCGCTGCCTACTCCTCAGCCGTCGTAGCCACGCCCTCAGTTATATTATATTTAGTAGAAAATGTTAAAGCAAACTCCACCACCTGAGATGAAGAGATTCAAGTTCTCCCTATTGGAAAATTGAAAATGGCCTTCAGGACTCCTTGTGTAGAAGAAGCTTTAATAGGGTGGTACTTATACCAACAAAGCGAAATTTGAGAAAGCAGGCTTATTGATCACTAACAAAAATCAATTTCTTCTCATCAAGATAAAAAACAACTTCAAGTCTATGAAGTATAAGAAAGTCGGGCATATAACTAAGTCATGCAAACTTTTTCCCACAACAAGAGCTTCCAGGCAGACACGCAAATTGAGCCTCTTTGAGCCACCCCACACGTCTTTGAGGGCCATCTCCTCACGTCCCATACCCCACGGCGGCTGCCCGATGCTTGCTGTGGAGCCGGCGGACACTCTAGGTGCCCGTGCGGGTTGTGGCCTGCGCCGGGTTAGAAGCCGGGGCCTTGAGTATCCCGGGGATCGGACCGGAAGTTATCGCAAGGGACCCAGGACGCGCTGGATGCCGCTGTCTACGGCCACACAGTACCTCCACTGAAGGGTTCGGAGAGCCGCCAGGCCCGCTACCACAGTACGAGGCTGAAGGGATCCAAAGGAGCGCACACTCCGTGCGAGCGGCGCCAGCATCTGCCGCCGGAAGTCGAGGCCGCGACACCCGTACAGCACAGACCCCGGGCCTGCGATCAAAGCATCCTCTGCCACAACTTGCTGGGGGTGCCTGCGTTTGAGGTAAGAGGGCTCTCAGAACGGCCTGGAACCAAAGGCCCGACGGGATAAACTATCTATGGTGGCTCCGGCCGGACGTGTGGCCTCACAGCTCCCACTATACCCTCTAATCTAACCCTCTCTGGGCCACCCCACGCATCTCTGGCGGCCACCCCTGTGCTTCCCGTGCCTGGCAGTACTCGCCCGGTGCTCACTGCGAAGCCGGCGGACACGTTAGGTTGCGGCCTACACCGAGATAGGAACCGAGACCTCGAGTTTCTCAGGAGCCGGACCGGAAGTTGCCCCGTTCAGGCTGCACTCCGGTGATTCCAGTGGTAAGGTACCTCGGCTGACGTGCCCAGAGAGCAACTCCTCTTGCTGCCACAGGTCGGAGCGGCGGAGGTCCGGAGGCTCGCATACTGGCCCCGACGAGCGGCATTTGTATCTCCGGCCGGAGGTTAGTGCCGCGACGCCCACGCTACCCTCTGTGGGAGCCTGCTGACGACCAAGGTGGGGGACCTTCTGCAGCAACCTGCACTTGGAGGGGTAAGCACCATTCCTGCATTACTCCCCTGGGAGCTACAGCCCAGCTGCGGCGGCCATCATTAGTCACACCATAGATCTCTTCTATCCCGTGCAGCATTGGCCCGATCGTCTCAAAGGGAGTCACGCTTGGGCTAATCTGTGGCCCTGCCCTAGCTGCCTGGGGATCCCCCGGCTTTTATCCAGGCCCTCCGCATATATACCTGCCGCTGTGCGGGCGCACGGCCTTGACTGGACACATCCTGATATCCAGGGGTACCGCATCTTTCTTGTGAACCTGACCGCTGGCTATAATCTCCTAATTCTCTCGCTAATTGTTAACACTGTTAGTTGCAATTTTTGTATTCAGTCTCTGTTCTTGGATACTCTTCTACATTTATTCTAGATGTTATTGACTATTGTATGCTTCGGTCTGTATATTGCGGATCCACGACTCTGACTCCTCCCCCTCGGGGAGGTCTTTTTGATGGTCTGGGGGCCTGTGGTGTCTCGCCGGCCCTAGACTTTTTTTTTTTCCTCCAACGGAGGTCGTTTTGATAGTCCTTATCCACCCTGTTTTATTCCCCTTTTTTATTCAAGTGTAATCCTAACTTTCATTATGTTTAGCCCCATCATTGGGGTCTTCTTTGCAAGGGGTTCTGGCCTGTTAAGGCCCACTACTTTTCTTCTTGTTCCTCTTTTCTTTTCTTCTGCTTTCCTTGTCTTTCCTTCCTCTCTCTCCCCCCCCCCCCCCTCCTCTCCTCTTTCCCTGGCTCCCCTGGCTCGACCGGCCCTGTTCAATCTTTCCTTTCAGCAGAATGTAAGAGCTTTTCGTGTCTGGCCTTCCCCATGGGTCTGCAGGTCTTCTCTTTGAACGTCAATGGCCTCAACTCCCCTAGGCGGCGCACAATGGTCCTGGATACTTGTAGGCGGGAGAAAGCTGATATTGTGATGCTCCAGGAAACTCACATGACTGGCACTCATTCTCAATTGTGAGGTAAGCGCTTTCCACAATCCTATTTTGCCTCTGCCCCGTGCAAAAAAAGGGGGGTTGCAATCTTGATTTCTAATAAGGTTCCCTTTACTCTCTCTAAATCCCTGATAGACCCGGAAGGCAGATTTCTCATGCTGTTGGGCACCATTGGAGCTGAGATGATCACCCTAGTTAATCTGTATGCTCCAAACACTGGTCAGGGCCGCTTCTTCCGTAGTACATTTCGGCAAATAGAACGGTTCTCACAAGGCCATATTCTTATTGGTGGGGATTTTAATGCAGTGCTCGACCCGTCCCTTGATAAACAGGCCCCCACTCGAATTAAACATTCCCCTGAGGTACTGCAAACGGCACAGGTATTGGGAAACGGTATTAATAGGATGATGTTGCTGGATTCCTGGCGCCTCAAAAATTCTATGGCTAGGGACTATACCCATTACTCTGCTCCTTACCAAATATATGCCAGAATTGATATGATTCTAGTCTCCCGTTCCTTAGCGCCGAGGGTCACCTATGCAGGTATAAAGCCCATCTCGTGGACAGACCACTCGGGAACTATTCTCCTGTTTGATCTCTGTAGCTCCGGGGGTAGGTCTGGGTCCTGGAGGTTGGATGATAGCCTATTATTGGATCCATCTACTCTCCGAGACGTTAGATCGGCCATATCGGAATACTTTGAGATTAATGTATCTGATGAGATAGCTAATAGTGTTGTCTGGGAGGCTCATAAAGCCACGATTCGAGGTAAGCTCATTAGCGCAGCTTCTCATCGTCGAAAGCAGACTCACAGTGAAATTTCTTCTCTAGAAACTGAAATATCATCTCTATTGCTCGAACATCAACTACACCCCTCCTCTACCTTACTTTCTCAAATAAACACGCCAAGAGGCAGACTCAACACTATATTGTCCCGTAGATCGGCCTTTATTCTACGACGGCTCCAACAGAGATACTACGATAAGGCTGACAAAGCCGATTCGGTTTTAGCTAATAAGCTCCGGGAGAAAAAGGCCTCGAATTTAATTAGTAAATTGAGGTCTCTTCACTCAGGGACCGTCACATATGACCCAGAGACAATTGTGCGGGAATTTCAATCCTATTATGAAACACTTTATAATCTCCCTACTTCCACCCCCCAACACAACATACGGGATACTCCTTCACTTTCCTTTTTTTTCACTAATATTATACTCCCTCGTGTTTCTGACCAGCACCTCTTGGACCTAAATGCAGACTTTACGGATATAGAAATTCTAAGTGCCATTAAGAATCTTAAAGTGTCTGCGGCCCCAGGCCGGACGGTTTTTCCCCTATATACTATTAAAAGTGTGCGACGGAACTTACTCCCTTTCTCTCTAAATTTTTTAACGATATATTGCGAGGTGCTTCTTTTGATATCCTGACTTCTTTGGCAAGTATAGTTGTGATCCCTAAACCCGGTCGAGATCCTGAGCTGGTTACCAATTATACGCCCATATCACTCTTAAATGTTGACATTAAGATCTACGCAAAATTGTTGGCTAATAGGCTGGGGTCCTTGCTCCCTCAACTGATCCATCCCGACCAAGTCGGTTTTATACCTGGGCGCCAAGCCTTAGATAACACGCGCAGAACGGTGGATCTAATCCACGAAATACACAAGCAAAAACAGCCGGCTATGGTCCTGGGTTTAGACGCCGAGAAGGCATTCGATCGGATTCAATGGCCGTTTATGTTCCACACGTTACAACAGGTGGGGATTTCGGGCCGCTTTCTTCAGGGAGTGACAGCATTATATAACAACCCCAGGGCGGCTGTACTTGTCAATGGAGTGATGTCTTCTCCTTTTCGGATAGCTAATGGCACGCGGCAAGGCTGTCCGCTCTCGCCTTTAATATTTGCTCTAACTATAGAACCCCTTGCTGCGCGGATTCGAGCCAATCCACTCATTAGAGGGATAAGGGTGGGTGCTGTTGAACACAAAATTGCATTATATGCAGACGATGTGTTGCTTACGATCTCTGACCCTGTACATTCATTGCCCCATCTCTTTCGTGAAATAGAGGAGTTTGGCGCACTCTCCGGCTATAAAATTAATACTGATAAGACTGAGGTCTTAGACTTTTACATCCCGCAAAATATGAAGGATAATTTAACACGCAGGTTCAATTTTCGCTGGAACGCAAAGAAACTTACGTACCTGGGAGTTGCTATAACCAAAATCTATTCTCGCCTTTTTCAGGCCAATTACCCCAACCTGATCGCCCGACTTCAGAAAGACCTTGAAAACTTGAGTAGCCAGTATATTTCTTGGATCGGTCGTATCAATGCCGTTAAAATGAACCTGTTGCCCAGACTCCTCTATTTGTTTCAAACTCTCCCTGTTCGAGTGCCACCTTATGTTTTTAAAAACCTCCAGCAAGCCTCGTCCCAATTCATCTGGTCTAAAAAGAAGCCCAGAGTGAAACGCGTTATACTACAAAAACACACCTCGGAGGGCGGCCTAGGAGTCCCAGACTTCAAGGCCTATTATATAGCGGCCACCCTAGCACAATGTACTCTATGGAATACTCCAAAAGTAGAGAGGGTATGGGTCTCAATAGAGGCCGACTCTCTTAATTTGAACTATTTCCTCGTTATTGTGGACGCCCTCGCTCCGTCAAATCACACCCAGTAGTTTCCCACTCCTTAGACGTCTGGGATTGGGCTAATCGTAAATTCCAGTTGGCACCGCCCCCTAGTCCCCTGGTCCCGATATTTGATAACCCTTTGTTTTGTCAAGGCCGTCACCCTAATGCCTTGCCCATTGGCGAGGGGAGGGGATCATGTTACTAAATGATCTGATCTCAGATTCAGTGTTCCCAACCTTTGCAGAATTACAATCTAAATATGCACTTCCTCATTCAATCTTCTTCCAATACCTGCAAATTCGTCATTTCCACTCCAAGCTTCTTACACAGATTAATCATAGGCCGTTAACTTCTCTGGAAGTTCATGCTACGCGCGCAAACTCGACTAAAGGACTTATTTCCACTATCTATAGATCACTGGTTCCCCCAGGGCAACTAGATAAGGAGCCTTATGAAAGGTCGTGGGAATCGGATTTGGGAGAAATATTTGATTCTGAGGAGTGGACAGATATCTACGCTAGCTTAGCATCTAGCTCTATTTGTGTGCGGGCGAAGGAAAATGCATACAAGCTCTTCTATAGATGGTATTATGTTCCCACCCGTCTTGCCAAGATGTTTCCAGACACTTCTCCACTTTGTTGGAGATGTAAAATAATGGATGGTACGTTCTTGCATATTTGGTGGGAATGCCCTAGACTCCTCCCTCTCTGGAGGGAATTGGGATCTCTTTTCAGTTCAATCCTGGAGATCAATATCCCCTTTTATCCCAAGCACTTCCTCCTCTCTGTATCAATCCCTGGAGCCTTGCGATGTCAGATTAAATTGTTCACCCATATGGTCCTGGCAGCTAGATGTGCCATTGCATCGACTTGGAAATCCACTGAGGCTCCTACTCAGGGAGAAATTGTGGGGAAAATATGGCACATCTATACTATGGAACATATCACTAGTATCTTGAAGGGCTCTTCGGAGGCCTTTCTTAGGACCTGGGACCCGTGGACGTCCTTTTTTAAGACCTCTCCCCCTTTCCGCTAATGGGGCTTGGCTCTATCGTCAGCTCCAAACAATGTGCATTCTCACATACCGTTTTCTTTTTTGGCTCCTTTTCTCTGGATGGGGCCGATCGAGTCACCCTACCCCTCACCATTCATACTTACCTTCCCCGCCCCTGGTTTCTGTTCTTGTGTCTCTGTTTCTCCCCTCTTCTTTGTCTCTCTCTACTGCTCTTTCCATTCTTATACTGTCTCATAATATCTTCAAAAAATTAATGAGTATAAGTTTTGTTTCGATAGAAGTCAGGCTCACACTACTTGGTCTATGTCAATTTTTGATCACCCCCAAGGGGATGTTTACCATGTACTTTTGACTCTGTAAGTGTAACTTGATTCGATATTACTGCCTGCTCCAGTTTGTATCTCATCTGCCTAATAAACAAATATTTAGAAAAAAAGAGCTTCCAGGCAGAGAAATACAAAAAAGAATTTGGAGGGCCATCATTCGTTTCTTTCAGACAGCAATTTCTGGCATTTGTGAAACACAAAGTACTTAGAAAATGTTCTGAAGAAAATATTTAAAGGACTGAACAATAAAAACTTATCACAACACAGTTTTTGTTTAAAAGACCTGGAATGGCACTGAACTGTTGGCTTACTTTGATTTTTAATCAAAAATCTGAGATATCAATGCCTTCTAAAAAGCTATGCAATGTACTTATTTTCAACCTTGTTTTGTGTACAGTATATCCAATATATATGAATTGTGTATGCACGCCAGTCATTGCTGTTCTCAATAAAAAAAATGTTAAAATATTCTCTTTATTTTATATTGACAATTTTGTTTCGTTTTAGAAAGGTTGGAGTTGGTATTAGAACATTTATACAGTAAAAAGTTGGAAGTGAGGGGGTTAATTTGTGCTGCAGACTGTACTGGCAGCTGTGGGGGAGTTTGTGATGGAGTCAGGAAAGTGCTTCTTGCTGAAAGCAGAGGGACATCACAAGTGCAGCAATTGGAAGCTGTCCTGGACCCAAACTTAGGATCTGTTCTTCTTGATGAAGTCACATCACAGAGAATTAGAGGAGCATGAGCAAAAGAAAGTTGTGCTAACAGCAGGTGCATGCCACATAAGCTTCTTGAGCTGTGGAGGACAGTGACAGTTGGAAACAGTGAGGAGTTCACTAGAGGAGAGGTCCTGTGGAGCATCGGGAAGAGATCAGCAGATCAAAGGGCAGTAAGGCCAGAAAACAACTTTACAGAGTGGCAAGTAGTACTGGCAAATCCCACCCTGTACATGTGCTCCAGATTAAGTTATTTTATACAAAGCTGTTTAAAATTACATAGCTCACTTTGCATATTCTGAGGAGAAAATACAATCCTAGTGCTTACCAAACTAAATTAAGTAACAATATATTGATCCCAATATCATAATTGCAGAAACAGCACCAGGGTGATAATTGAGAGCTGTGTAGCATACCGGTGGACAGCCGTAACTAAAGCTAAAGAGCTTGAAGTATACAGTATGGTTTTCCTTGTAAGAAAACAAGAAAAAAGGAAGAAAAGAAAAAAACCTCTGTGTGGGGGCACTCTTTGTATTGTATTATGTTAATAATTAAAATGTAACTTTATTTCTTTTTGTTAAAATAAAGTTATAAAAATGATGGTTAATTGGTTGGTACCATGAGGGTAAACATATGAATTAAATATCTAGTTCTCTATTGGAAGTGATAATTGGTATATTATTTCTCTCTTCAGTTGGTTCCAATTAGAGAACAAGGCACTTCATTAATAAGAAATACGTTAATACACAATGTTTAGTAATACGATTCTATATTTCCTAATGGAAAAAATTGTGCAATACATCACATAAGTTAGTAACCGCCTGAAATGCTTCTATCAACAAATGCCTGACCTCCCCGATTTCATTATAGAAACATTTTGTCAGCATATAACTGATTAACATAGTATCTGTTGCCTTGATGCACTGGGCAATAGGAGTGTATTTATGCTGTTTATCACTCTGAGTTATAATTTATTTCTTGTGGGTTGCTTGGCAGCAATTTCCCACTAAGAATCATAGGCAATAGATATCATTTTTCAAATGCACATTCACAGGGCAGTTATACTGTATTTATGAACAGAGCGTTGTACCTAACAGCATATGACACATATAGCCAGCATATGATATCTATGATACTCAGGCAGGTACATAGTCATCTATATTGCCTGATAGATACAGTTTGGCAGCATGTTGATGACTTCTATAATAATAGTATGCAACAGGAATACATTCTTAGCCTAAGGTTACCCACAAGGTAATAGCTTTCATAGGTGAAAAGCGGATAACAGCCTAAGACTGCATTCCAATTGTGGAATGTTATTAATATTATTTGTATACAGTATGTGTCTCTTTCTAGATTGAAATACTATTACAATTTTTACTCACTTTATATTAACAAAAATAAATAAAAGTTACATATTAGTTATTAACATAATACAATACAAAGAATGCCCCCACACAGAGGTTTTCTTTTTTCCTTTTTTCTTGTTTCTTGCAAGGAAAACCATACTGTTAATTCAGCTGCTTAAACCCCTGGGGAGAACCACCAACAGAAAAATTAAGTACAATAACTAATAATGTTTGTTTACTGATTAGTGCTATCGTTGGTTTCTCAATTACATCAATGATTAACATACCAAGTGTGGGCTGAAAACCTTAACTTTTGAGCTTAAAGTATACCACAGCTACAGTACTCGCCACCTCAAACTTAATATTTCAAAACAGAGTTAATTATATTTCCACCGGCCAATAGCAGTTACCAACCTGATATCTCTATCACTGTTGAGAACTCTGCAATCAGCCCTACATGACAAGCTCGCTGCCTAGGTGTCATACTTGACTCAGAACTGTCCTTTGCTCCCCACATTCAATCTGTCTCAAAATCATGTTACATGCATTTAAGAAACATATCCAAAATACGATCATACCTTACACAAGACACTGCTAAAACCCTAGTCCATGCTCTCATTATCTCCCGCATTGATTATTGCAATGGTCTTCTTACTGGTCTTACTAACCCTTACAATCCATTCTGAATGCAGCTGCGAGGCTAATGTTCCTCATTAGACGTTCATCGTCTGCAGACCCACTCTGTCAGTCCCTCCATTGGCTACCTGTATTCTACTGTATTCAATATAAAATACTGTTACTTACACACAAGGCTATTAACCATACTACACCAACATACATCTCTTCACTTGTCTCAAAATATCTCCCAACCAGGCCCTTTCGCTCTTCACAAGATCTACGTCTCTCATCCACACTCATTACTTGCTCCCATGCACGAGTACAGGACATTCTTTGGGCTGCACCCACTCTGTGGAATGCCCTACCACGTACAATTAGACTCTCCTCTAGTCTTCAAACCTTCAAGCGTTCCCTGAAAATTCACCTATTCAGACAAGTTTATCAAATTCCAGAACCGCTCACATTACCTTCATAGCTCTTCTATCAAATTATATCCTTATAGTATAGTCTACACATCCCCCACATATTTTCTTTCTTCACTCTCCTTTCCCCTGAACCTGGTTCATCACTGCTGTGATGTGATATCATGCAACCCACCAAGAAACTTTACAATCTGGTGAACAACTATGCAATAGATAACACCTATCCTTATGTATCAATGCCTAATTCCCCATAGAGTGTAAGCTTGCGAGCAGTGCCCTCCTCCCTCTATGACTGTTTGTTTTTTACCCAGTTTTGTCTTCTAATTGTGTACAGTTGTAAAGCGCAACGGAATTTGCTGCGCTATATAAGAAACTGTTAAGAAATAAATAATAAATTAAAGCAAATTAAAAGACAAAGGGGGTAATTCAGACGTGATCGTAGCAGCAAATTTGTTAGCAGTAGGGCAAAATCTCTGCAAATGTTATATCTGCCACACCTGCAGTGCACATGGGGGGTCATTCTGAGTTGATCGCTCGCTAGTTACTTTTAGCAGCCGTGCAAATGCATAGTCACCGCCCATCGGGGAGTGTATTTTCGCTTTGCAATGGGATAATGCCTGTGCAGCCGAGCGGGTACAAACACATTTTGTGAAGAACAAGACCAGCCCTGTAATTACTTATTCTGTGTGATGATTGCAGCAACAAAGGTCCCGGAATTGACATCAGATACCCGCCCTGCAAACGCCTGGACATGCCTGCGTTTTTCCAAACACTTCCAGTTGACACCCATAAACTCCCACTTCCTGTCAATCTCCTTGCGATCGGTTGTGCGAATGGAATCGTTGCTAGAAGCAGTGCAAAACAAAGACGCTCTTTGTACGCCGTGCGTGCATATTGCGCCCCATACGCATACATAGTTTTGCCATTTTTTAAAATGATCACTACGCAGCGAAGTTCGGCAGCTAGCGATCAACTCGGAATGACCCCCATGATTTTGCCCAACTGCTAACAAATTTGCTGCTACGATCAGGTCTGAATTACCCCCAAAGACTTGACAGCTGCATCATAGCATGGACCATTTGATTAGACATTAATGCTCACTAGTAAGCAATTACCAATACATACAGTATAAATAGTAAAGTCAAGTTGCAACCTATTTGACAAATAAAATGTATGTTTAAGACCCCAAATCCAGCAGGTAAGTGGTATTGAAAATTATAATTTTAAATACAATCTTCACCAGAATGGGCTCTTATTGGAGCTACTATCTGGACAAGAGTGTCATTATGATTGGAACTGACACATCTAAAATCAGAATGATAATATTATTACAATGTTAGTTACTTCTGATAATGTAAATGTACTGAAGTTTTCTAAATGCCTTCAGCAAATAAAATAAAAATATGAATTTGTTTTATTATGTATAAAACTCTTTTAATATACTGTACTTATTTGTTTTTATTTGTTTGTATTTCCCCATGGTCATCAAAAGGTCAGTTGTTTCATATTTTGTGTTCAATGGGCTTTATTGGAAACATTTAGACTAACTGAACCAAGGATAAAAAGTAATACACTACGTAGTTTTGCGATGATACTGATTTGTTAAACAATTTGAATGTGTTTATGTATTTGTTCTAGAATATTTCTAATTTATGACATTATTTCTGTACATCTTTATTTCTCTATCCAATAAAAGAGGATTAAATGCTAAAATAGGCTTGAATATATGTGGAAATGTATTAACAAGGTGCAGACCTATCATACAGCTGAATCTAATGATTTAATTATTACTGAGAATAAAAACACATAGAGCACCCACGCAGTCTTTAGGAGATTGCTACTTTGATGAAATTGCACCATACTTGCCTACCTGACCCTCTCCATGAGGGAGAAAATGCTCTGTTCCTGGACTTTCCTGGTAATGTATGATTGCCATCACCTGTGGTGAGCTAGTTAATTGATAAGAAAGGTGTTTCACCACAGGTGATGGCAATCATACATTACCAGGAAAGTCCAGGAACAGAGCATTTTCTCCCTCATGGAGTGGGTCAGGTAGGCAAGTATGAATTGCACCCACAAAGAAATGTGTTAGGAACTTCCTCTACACTGCATAATTTTCAACAGGGTACTTTTATGACAACAATCAGTCATTTCATTAGCAGACATTATTCAGCCTGAGTGTTGGCACTGTCACTGAGCAAGGCATTGTTTAGGCTGCACTCTATTCTATCCAGGAAGTCACAACTCTATTTACAGTAACTGCAGTAATTTCTATCATCATGCTAGCAGGACCTGTACCTTCACTGCGGGCAATTGCAGCAGCTTTTGGGGAACAAAGACGGTGAGCCATGGGTACCCATACCTCCCAACATGACCTTCTCCAGGAGGGACACAATGCTCTGCTTCTGGACTTTTTTCTTAATTTATGATTGCCATCACCTGTGTTGAACAGTTTCATGGATAAGAAAGGTGGTACAGCACAGGTGATGGCAATCATAAATTAAGAGGGAAGTCCAGGAGCAGAGCATTCTGTCCCTCCTGGAGAGGGTCATGTTGGGAGGTATAGGCACCCATGTTTGCCGGGTTCCAAGTTTGACTATCAGGTCACCTTACGGAAACCCCGGACATTGCTACTACTTGCACCAGCTTGTTCCAACTAAAGGGTACTAAGCCTTTAAAAGTTATACATTTCACAGTAATAAAGTACCAATTAACCAGTTCCTGTAATTTTTTCAAACCCAGCCTGCAACATGACAGTAAGGAGGAGCTGATTGGCTGGCCCTAAGATCTGTGACCGGTATTAAGCTCATTCCTGATAGTGAGTAATCACATTTATACCATTTTTGGCCAGCATCATTTTTAATAACTTTTTTTATTTTGACCTTTGAAGTTGATAAATATATTTATTTGGGATTATGTCCATAAGGCTCTACATTATTATATTTAAGAGTATCTCCTGTGGAGTTTCTATTTATTGGTTTCATTACACATATATCATTTTATTATTAAAATGATGAGATAAATGTAACAGGGCAGTGATGGGGAACCTTTGTCACTCCAGCTGTTGTTGAACTACACATCCCCGCATGCCCTGCTACAGTTTTATCATGGCCAAAGAGCAAAACTGTAGCAGGGCATGCTGGGATGTGTAGTTCAACAACAGCTGGAGTGACAAAGGATCCCCATCACTGTATAGGGTGTGAGTGGCTAGAGGGGTGGGAATTTTGTGTGATAATGCCCATATTTTTAAAGCGGCATTCATTTACAAGGCAAAACCAAGCTGGTTTTGCCTTGTAAATAATTGCCGCTTTAAATATACGACTATTTTCACACAAAACTCTCGTACCTCCGGATTCTTGCACCCTATTACATTTAGCCCAATATATTCTTTCCTTATCTTTATTTTTATGTGTGGTTAAATATTTGTAAGTTATATTGCATGTGCTTTTTTAACTATATGTCTTTCTATGAATAAATATTTATAATTTTGAGCATTTTTAGTATTAATCTCAATGACACAGAGCACTGCTAGTCCTCCTTTTTACTGTCATGGCAAAAGGTTTTGTATTAAATTGCTCAAAAATACATCTTTTATCACTGCAGCCCTTTATGACAGATGAAACTTATTTGGCAAAACTGCATTAGGTCTGAAGATCACAGTAAATCCAACATACAGTATGCAAATGTACAAATAATGTTGTGAAATACCAATCCTCTTACATACTGTAGAAACATAGAATTTGACTGCAGATAAGAACCATTTGGCCCATCTAATCTGCCCCCTTTTTTTATCCTTTAGGTAATCTTAATTCTTTGTAAGGATATTCATATGCCTATCCCAAGTATGTTTAAATTGCTCTACAGTCTTAGCCTCTACCACCTCTGATGGGAGGCTAATCCACTTATCCACTACCCTTTCTGTGAAGTAATTTTTCCTTACATTTCCCCTGAACCTGCCTCCCTCCAGTTTCAATGTATGCACTTGAGTTCTAATACTTCTCTTCCTTTGAAGAATGTTTCCCTCCTGAACTTTGTTAAGACACTTGGTATATTTGAAAGTTTCTATCATGCCCCCCCCCCCCCCCCCCCCCTTTCCCTTCTCTCCTCCAAGCTATACATGTTAAGATCTTTTAGCCTTTCCGGGAATGTTTTGCGATGTAGGCCATGCACCATTTTATTTGCCCTTCTGTGTACACTCTCTAATGTATTCATAGCCTTCTGGAGATATGGGCCAATATTTACTAAAAAATCGAGTTTGTCCGATTTGTGTTTTTTTTTTTCAAAGTCCCAATCCGGGAATTCACTAAGCACAAATCTCGGCAGTGTCTGGTCTATTCGTAATGGATTTAACGGCAAAGTTCTGAAATACGAATGAATAGACCATCGGTCAAACACGGCTGTTATTTCATACAATACGGGTATTCACTATTCATTCGTATTTGGGTGTTAGTCTCTGAGTGCTCAAGTGCGGGTCTATTTTTATGCGAATCGTAAAAAAATAAAGCAGCAATAAAATAGACCTGCTTTTTCCAGTCGAGTTTGGCTAACCATGCACGGATCAGTGAGATCTGTGCATGGTTATCTATGGGAAAGGGTGTGTTTAGTGTAAAAACAGAAAAAAAATGTGTGGGGTCCCCCCTCCTAAGCATAACCAGCCTCGGGCTCTTTGAGCCGGTCCTGGTTGAAAAAATATGGGGGGAAAAATGACAGGGCTTCCCCCATATTTCATCAACCAGCACCGGGCTCTGAGCCTGGTCCTGGTTCAAAAAATACTGGGGACAAAAATCGTAGGGGTCCCCCGTATTTCTTAAACCAGCACCGGGCTCCACTAGCCAGGTACATAATGCCACAGCCGGGGGACACTTTTATTGTGGTCCCGGCGGCCCTGGCATTACATACCCAACTAGTCACCCCTGGCCGGCGTACCCTGGAGGAGTGGGAACCCCTTAAATCAAGGGGTCCCCCCCCTCCAGCCACCCAAGGGCCAGGGGTGAAGCCCGAGGCTGTACCCCCATCCAAGGGCGGTGGATGGGGGGCTGATAGCCTTGTGTAAAAAATGAGAATATTGTTTTTAGTAGCAGTACTACAAGTCCCAGCAAGCCTCCCCCGCAAGCTGGTACTTGGAGAACCACAAGTACCAGCATGCGGTGGAAAACCGGGCCCGCTGGTACCTGTAGTATTACTACTAAAAAAATACCCAACAAAAAACAGGACACACACACCGTGACAGTATAAGTTTATTACATACATGTACACCTCCAAACATACATACTTACCTATGTTCACATGAGGGTCGGTCCTCTTCTCCATGTAGAATCCTCGGGGTACCTGTGAAAAAAATTATACTCACATAATCCAGTGTTGCTTGTCTTCTTTGTATAATCCACGTACTTGGCAAAACAAAAAAACGGAAACCCGACCACGCACTGAAAGGGGTCCCATGTTTACATATGGGACCCCTTTCCCCGACTGCCAGGACCCCCCCTGACTCCTGTCAAAGAGGGTCCCTTCAGCCAATCAAGGAGCGCCACGTCGTGGCACTCTCCTGATTGGCTGTGTGCTCCTGTAGTGTCTGTGAGGCTGCACCGAAAGTTGACCGAAGGTTGACCGAAAGTAACCTCACCGCTGACCGCAAAGTTCCCACCATTGGATACAATGGAGCGCATATGCGCTACATTGTATCTCTGCCGTGTGCAGCCTCACAGACACTACCGGAGCACACAGCCAATCAGGAGAGTGCCACGACGTGGCGCCCCCTGATTGGCTGAAGGGACCCTCTTTGACAGGAGTCAGGGGGGTCCTGGCAGTCGGGGAAAGGGGTCCCATATGTAAACAAGGGACCCCTTTCAGTGCGTGGTCGGGTTTCCGTTTTTTTGTTTTGCCAAGTACGTGGATTATACAAAGAAGACAAGCAACACTGGATTATGTGAGCATAATTTTTTTCACAGGTACCCCGAGGATTCTACATGGAGAAGAGGACCGAGCCTCGTGTGAACATAGGTAAGTATGTATGTTTGGAGGTGTACATGTATGTAATAAACTTATACTGTCACGGTGTATGTGTCCTGTTTTTTGTTGGGTATTTTTTTAGTAGTAGTACTACAGGTACCAGCGGGCCCGGTTTTCCACCGCATGCTGGTACTTGTGGTTCACCAAGTACCAGCTTGCGGGGGAGGCTTGCTGGGACTTGTAGTACTGCTACTAAAAACAATATTCTAATTTTTTACACAAGGCTATCAGCCCCCAATCCGCCGCCCTTGGATGGGGGGGACAGCCTCGGGCTTCACCCCTGGCCCTTGGGTAGCTGGAGGGGGGGGCCTTGATTTAAGGGGTTCTCACTCCTCCAGGGTACCCCGGCCAGGGGTGACTAGTTGGGTATATAATGCCAGGGCCGCCGGGACCACAATAAAAGTGTCCCCCGGCTGTGGCATTATGTACCTGGCTAGTGGAGCCCATTGCTGGTTTAAGAAATACGGGGGACCCCTACGCTTTTTGTCCCCCGTATTTTTTGAACCAGGACCAGGCGCAGAGCCCGGTGCTGGTTGATGAAATATGGGGGAACCCCTGTCATTTCCCCCCCCCCATATTTTGTCAACCAGAACCGGCTCAAAGAGCCCGAGGCTGGTTGTACTTAGGAGGGGGGACCCCACGCAATTTTTTTCAGATTTTTTAACACTTTAAACACCTTCTTAATGTACACAATGAAGCCCTGCACGGATCTCACAGATCCGGCCGGGATTCCTTGTGTTTTGTCAGGCAGTGTTTTACTCATCACTCCCGTAAAACACTGCCTGACATTACGAACCACATCGACATCGGAAAATATGAATTTGGAAAAATCGGCAGCTTAGTGAATGATCATATCAGAATTCAAAAAGTTGCAGTAAAATGCACCCGATACCATTCGAGTTCAAACACCCTTAAAAACGTCAAAAACACGAATCTTTGTAAATATACCCCATGGTCTCCAGAACTAGACACAGTATTCCAGATGAGGCCGTACCAATGACCTATACAGTGGCATTATTACTTCTTTTTTCCTGCTATTGATTCCTCTCCCTATGCAACCAAGCATCTGACTTGCCTTTCTCATGGCTTTGTTACATTGTTTTCCTGCCTTTAAGTCACTCAGTTGTTCGCAATCATGATCCTCAGGACGTCAAACAGTTCACATTTTCCAGGTCATCTAGCAGGTGCACAGGTGTACTCATTACTCACTGACACATTTTAAATGTTCCACATGTGGAGCTGATGATTTCACGTTTGACTCTGTGAGGAGAACATGAATTTTTGGATCATAAGTACTGAGTTTGAGAACAGATACTTTAAATGGCAAAACAAATCAGATCTCAGAATTATTTTGCTTGAATTTTCCCGTTCAAAAGAGCCTGTTTTGCATTAATAACTCACATAACAATTTTACACAATTACAGACTAGCTTAGAAAGTATGGGAAAGGCCTAAGCATTTGCATATTGTAAGTTAATGATAAAGATGTTGTAAAAACTGGGTGCTAGACAGTCTCTTGATGATCATTTCCTTATTGAAAATTACAAGTGACACTCACTTGCTTTAAGGAATGTTACACTCCCCCATGGCCTCCTCTGCAGCTCCCTTGATATAGTAACATTGGGTCTCTACATATCACTGGTTCATTTGACTCTCATACCAGACAGAGGACCATCACACAGCTTACAGTTACTGGGCTGTATAATTAGGCTTATGTGTCCTGTCGTCCCCATTTCTAGTTGCTGCAGTACTAAGGCTCAACAGCATGGGTGGAATAGTGCACTGCCATGCCTATATATCAAAATTTGGGTGTGGGTCAGGGAAGCCTCCAGATACAAACCTTTGGAGAGCAGGGTGAGGTCATCTTCTGAACATGTGCAGTCATCCCCATATATCCACTGTGAATGTGCCAGAGGAACATGAAGATTGAGGGGCTCTGGGAGACGGCGGGCTACTAAGTCCTGTACATTGGTATTGACAACCGACTCACTTTTTTGGCCTGCATAGCATACTCTGAAAACTTATATAACTCTCATGTCCTATCACATTTGGATCAGTATACAGTAGCTTCAGGTGACAAGTGGTCAAGGTTTTATCAATGGCTTGAACTTGACTAGTTAAAGCAAGGTAATGAAACCATCATTAAGGCTCTTGCAGAGCTTATTTTCCCATTCTCTGAAGGGACTTCTAAAATCCTCTTGTCCCAACCTCTAATTCTCATCTTTATACTTGTTTGGTGCTCTCAATTCTATTTATTATGCTGTTCAGTACGATAAATTATGTATTGCAAAAGGGCCATTACAAATACATGACAAAACACATAAATAGTTTAATCATTAGATTGTCAAGTTCCTGTGTATTTTTTTAGTTACTGACAAACGTCTTGCATACATTTCTTGGCACAATCTTTTCTATTGTATTTAGCATTCATAGTGAAAAACTTAAGCCAGAGCCATGAAAATAGATTGAAGACTTGTAAAGATGGATACAATGTTCATTAAAAAGTGTAGAAAAGAGCCCGGCCTGAAGTTATAAAAGGGTGCTGGGCCCAGGATTCTTTGCCCTCCCTTAACGCCGGCGGCCATCTTGATTAAGGGCAACCGGAGCTCCTGCTTCCCCTGATAGCTGGGGCAACTGGGGGGTTCCCTGGCTACTGGCTGGTCCGTGGCTGGGGCCCCCCTCAGGCTGGGTATTGCCCCTTATCACCTGGGATTTTTGTGGGGAAAAATAGTGCTTTGGGGACAAAAAAGGCATTCCCACCCCTTATAGCACATATCCCTATCCCTATCCTAGCTGGCTCCCTTTCCCACTGCTGGTTCCTGTACGCACTGCGTCACACTGTGGGATTTCAGAGGGGGCTCCCCCTGTGCCCCACGTGCTGGGAGTATTTCTGTTCCTATTATATACCTTCAGAGCCGCGGCTGTGTCACACCATCTATGATAACTGACCCTGGAGCTCCGCCTGCTGGCAGCTTTTCTCGTTGGGATTGCTTTGCCTAGATGAAGCTTGCTTCCCTTAACATGTGACCCTTTGGAACGTGCCCTGAGTCTTGGAACCTCCTTATACTGATATCTATGTTTGAATAACTACGGGACTGTCTCCCTGCTACCGAGATTTACCTAGCTACGTGTTGCGGTAGCTTTTCTCAGGTGTTCGGTCTCTGGGTTCCACCATGCCTAGAAATAGCAAAAAGCAGCGTGGAGTGGACCTGACCCAAAGCATTAAAAAATTTGCCTATTCCCATGATACCTCTCCAGGTCCGGAAACCCCCTCGCACCCTGATGTCTCTGACTCGGAGGATTCAGACCACTCCCCGCTGACCCGGAGAGATCTACAGCTGCTCTTCCGTGAGATACGGGAGACAAGGAAATCCATCCAAGCGGTACAGGCGGAGGTGCACACGGCAATAGCCTCCCTCAAAACAGACGTTGCCGAATTTGGGGACAGAATGGACCACCTGGAGACTAGAGTGGATGAAGTGATCACTACCCAACAGGGCATGAGCGACGACATTCATGGTCTAAAGAAGGAGATCCAGCACATCCTGGAACATCAAGAAGACCAGGACAACAGGGCGCGACGTAATAATCTGCGCATTAGAGGCGTCCCCGAGGATGTTGATATGACGTCCCTGCAAGATTACCTCAAAAAACTGTTTGTCCATTTATCGCCATCGACTCCAGAGGCCCAGCTCTTGTTAGATAGGGCCCATAGGGCTCTACGCCCTCGATCACAAGACTCTGCTCTACCTAGGGATGTCATCCTGAGATGCCACTACTATACGACTAAGGAGGCCATCCTCAGAGAAGCTAGGAAGATTTCCAACTTACTATTCCTGGGCCACTCGCTCCAAATTTTCCAAGACATTGCTCCTGCTACTCTGATCAAGAGAAAAGATTTTAAACCTATCACCTCGGTGCTTCGGGACAATGGCATTCGCTACAGATGGGGTTTCCCCTTTCGCATCTTGGTGTGGCATCACAACCGTCTGCACTCGGCGAAGGACCTGGCTGAAGCGCAAGGACTTTTGCGCACCTTGGGCCTCTCCCCCCTACCGGCTTCATCTGTTTCCCCGCAGCGGGCACATGTGGCCTCGCCCATGGAGTCGACTGCCACCCCTCGACGATCCTTGGACTGGACGAAAGTGCCCTCTGCGCGGAAATCTGCTTCCGCTGGCCCTGCCACCTCATGTTGTACATGTCCTAATGCCATTTCATTCTGTGGTTTTGTATTTTTGTTTATGCGTATGTTGTGAGGGGCTAATCTCTTTCTTTAGTCTCTCTATTTTCCAGCCTTGATTTTTGGATGTGTCCTGCTCCACGTCTTCTGTGTGCGTACAAGAGCAAAAGCCTCTCTTTTTCTTGTATTAGACCACCTTAGGTATCTATCATGTCTTGTCCCCCCTTATGGGGGTAGGACCCCCCCTGTGTGGGACCTGACGCCCTCTGCCTAGATGTAGATTAGCGCTATTACCTACCCCAGACTTGACTCGTTTAAGCCTTGGATAGTCTCATCTTTGTTATTAGTTACCCTAATCGGTAGTAGGTTCTGGGACACTAAGTCCCGTTCTTTTCCCCTTTAGCTACTGGTCCCTGGACTCGGGACACATGTTGAGTGTCTGCTGTACCCGATGCGCCTGGCCTGGCTGGGCTGCATCCCCCCTACTGGGTCTTATACCCAAGTCCGGTTGTTGTCACTTAGTGACTTTTCTCTGTCATTTGCTGACTGGCATGTTAGACCAGATGTCGTTTCTTCTGGTCCCAAACGTTCCCCTCTTCCCTGCCTTCCCCGAACTCTATCTGTTCTGTTCTCTTTTCTCTTTTCTTTCACTCAGCCATTCACTGATGACAGCCGATTGCCATGTTTGTTTCTAATGTTTATGATGTTTTCTGTTTGGTATATTGCAGTGGTGCGGTGTCCGGAGGGAGGAGACGTGGTGTTCCAGAGAGTTCATTGTCATGGCCCTTAGGATATTTTCTCACAACGTTAAAGGTTTGAACAGCCCCTCCAAACGCACCAAGCTCTTTCTTTCTCTTAAACAGGCCAGAGGAGATTTGGTTTTCCTGCAGGAAACACACTTTAAAAAGTCCCTCCACCCTGATTTAAAATCTAAACTCTTTCCACATACATTTCCTGCTTGTGATGCGACACACAAAAAAAGGGGGGTTTCCATTTTGCTCGCTGCTCACCTTACGTTTGAGTTGTTGGACAGTCATGCAGATAAATCTGGTAGATGGCTAATCCTTGTTTGGAAGCTTAACAACATCCTGTGTACCCTTGTCAATGTCTATGCTCTGAACCAAAATCAGGCTGCCTTTTTTAGGGGTTTGAATTCACGCATAGCTAGGCTCCGACAAGGGGAGATCATAGTGGCCGGTGATTTTAATGAGGTCCTGGATGCCACGTTAGACAGATCCTCCCCTCTCTCCTCTCTTCCTTCTACCCCCAAATGCCCATCCCTGGGATCTCTCGCACTGTTAGATCTTTTGAAGCTTCAATTACTATTTGATTCCTTTAGACTCACTGACCCTCTTACTAGGGATTACACTTTCTACTCCCCTGTACATAAATCCTACTCTAGGATCGATATGATCCTACTCAGCCGGGACCTTTCCTCTAAACTGAAGTCTACTCGTATACTTCCTATGGTATGGTCGGACCATTGTTCAATCACTGCTGAGCTCCACTCTATTGCTCCCCGCGCCCCTCCCGCCTCTTGGCGGTTGAATGACTCCCTATTACATAATCCGGAAATTACTAATTTGATTAAAGGTCACATTACTGATTATTTCTTACTCAACGACTTTCCAGAGACCTCACCTATCATATTATGGGAAGCGCATAAAGCTGTTCTCCGTGGTCATTTGATAAGTCAATCTGCTAGGTACAAAAAGTCACAGGAATTGAATTTCCTCTCCTTGTCCACTAGACTGCAGATGCTTGAAAGACAACATAAGCTCTCCCCTACCCTTGCCAATTTAGAGATTTTGCTGAGGGCGCGGTCTGAGTTGTCTCTTTTCTTGTCAGAGCGCATGGCTAAGACCCTTCAGAGGCTTAACCAGTCCTTCTATGAGAAGGGAGATAAAGCGGATAGGATGCTGGCATCCCATCTACGAGCACAACGCTCTTGGAATATCCTGGCGGTGCATACTACGTCAAGGGCGAGATCACGTATGCCCCGGATGCCATAAATAAGGCATTTCAGGAGTTTTATGCTCAGCTCTATAATTTAAATCCTGTCAATCCAGGTTCTGGCCCCCCAGATGTCTTAATCTCGGAATTCTTGCGTATGGCTAAACTCCCCAAACTGTCTGACGGTGCTTCTTCAGAATTGAATAGAGATATAACAGATGAGGAAATTGCTGCCGTCCTGAAGTCCTTTAAATCGTCCAAGGCTCCAGGGCCCGATGGCTTCTCGGCATCATATTATAAGAAATTTGCTCCCATCTTAATCCCACATCTCAGAGTATTGTTCAATGCTGTACTGCATGGCACCTCATTCCCGAGCACCATGCTGGAGGCCAGAATAATAGTTATCCACAAAGAGAGTAGAGACCCTCGAGATTGCGCTAGCTATCGGCCGATATCCCTTTTGAATCTGGACATTAAGCTCTATGCCAAAATTTTAGCTACCCGTCTCAATGGCGTGCTCCCTGGCCTGATTCATTATGATCAGGTCGGTTTTATTCCTGGCCGTCAGGCCAGGGATAACACTAGAAGAGCGATAGATCTAATACAACGACTTAACTGCAGACACACCCCGTCTATTGTCCTTTCACTAGACGCTGAGAAGGCGTTCGACCGTATATTGTGGCCCTTCTTGTTTCAGACCCTGCAGGCGTTTGGGATATCGGCTGAATTTTTGACGGGGGTCTCTGCCCTCTACTCCTCCCCTATAGCTAAGGTCCTCACTAACGGAGTGCTGTCCACTCCCTTCCCATTGTCCAACGGTACGAGGCAGGGTTGCCCTCTCTCCCCCCTGGTGTTCGCTATGGTCATAGAACCCCTGGCTGCTGTGATAAGGAACTCTGGTAGATCCGGGGAGTGAAGGTGGGTTCTCAGGAGTTTAAGATCTCACTTTTTGCAGACGATGTACTGCTGTCCCTCACTCAGCCACGGTCTTCGCTCCCCGCCTTGTATCAGATTATAGAGGAATATGGTTCCCTATCGGGATATAAAATTAATTTTGTTAAATCTGAAGCCATGTTATTGTATGTTTCAGGAGACCTTAAACGTGATCTACAGGCCTCCTATGACCTTCGCTGGCAAACCATTAAGATCAAGTACTTAGGAGTCTATATCACATCTCACTAAAGCTCCCTATATTCTGAAAACTTCCCACGCATGTTCGCTAAGATCAAATGTGACCTGTCGAGATGGTAGTCCCATATCATATCCTGGCTGGGTAGGATAGTTGCCCTCAAAATGACAGTCATGCCGCAACTTCTCTACCTCTTTCATACTTTACCTGTCAAGGTCCCGGAGAGGGTTCTTAGGGATGCCCAGGCCTCATTTGTGAAGTTTGTATGGAACGATAAACCTCCAAGAATAGCTTTTGCAGTTCTCCGACTCCCTCGTTCCGCAGGTTGCCGGAGATTCCCGGATGTCAGGTTTTATTACCTGGCTAGTCACCTGAGCCAAATAGTGGCTTCCTTTGTGCCCCGTGGCTCTATTGCCTGGGTGGACATGGCGGCTCTCTTCCTGGGGATCCATTCATTGGCTTCGCTTTGGGGTCTGGGCAAACCGTACCAGCTCACTCTGGCGGACTCTTCTCCGTCTCTCGAATTCCATCTATCTATCTGGCATAACTCCCTCACGAAATATAAACTGTCCTCCCCCTGCTCACCTCTCACACCCCTATGGGATAATCCTGCTTTTTTTCCGCTGGGGTTTCAAGCCTTCGTTTCACCCCTTGGTATAGTGCGGGAGTCCATGTGGTACATGATCTCTACCCCTGGGATAGCTGGATGACGATAACCGATATCAAATGTAAGTTTTCCACTCTCCCCCTCCCTTCTTTGAATATTTCCAGATCCGACACTTCCTATTCTCCCTACCTCAACCTGAAGTCCAGCGGGATCTCACCCCCTTTGAATCTCTTTGCACCACGAAACCTATATGTAGAGGTCTAATTTCGCTAATATACTCAATGTTAGTTGGGGCTTCCTCGGGCCCGCAGACTCGCCATGAGCGGGGGTGGGAGAGGGACCTGGGCCCCCGCCGGATGATGCCTGTTGGGAGGAGGTACGAGAGGGCATTGCTAAAAGCTCTATCTCAACTCGACTTAAGGAAACATCCTATAAATTGTATTACCGGTGTTATACCCCGGATAAATTGTCTAGGATGTTCCCTTCTGCCGCCCCGGTTTGTTGGCGAGGATTTGGACATCGGGGAACTCTCCTCCATATTTGGTGGACTTGCCCCCGTATAGCTTACTTTTGGAATAAAGTGCTTGACTTATTGAAGTCCCTCTCTGGCCTTCCCCTCGGGTTGGACCTGTGGGTATTATTGTTGGCGCGGCTGTACCCGGATCTTGACCCGCTCCTGAATAAGCTGTTTTCCCATATAATGGTGGCAGCTAAATCCTTAATAGCCAAGAACTGGAAGTCTCCCGATGCCCCTACTGTTTCTGCGCTAAATAATTACATTTGGTTTGTGGCTAACATGGAAAGGATCACTTACTATCTGCATGACTGTCCACACAAATTTGAATTGGTGTGGAGCCCTTGGTTGCTTAAGATGTCCCCCCCTACTTGATACTCTGACTGCCCCCCTGATCAGACCTTCTGGATCTGTCCACCGCGCTGCGCCTGGCTCCTCCCTCCGGATGCTTACCTACCATTCCTAGCAGTCTCTCGTGGATGGGAAGTAATTTTTTTTACATGTACACTTGTATACTGTTATATTCACACACTGCATATTGATATGTTTGGTATACCTTTTAAAGTATGGCTTAGATCGGCCTGGTATGGCCCGATTGTGTTTGCTTTCTTCTCCTTCTCCTCCCCTCCCCGTTTCCTCCTTTCCCTCTTCTGCTGCTCCCCTTCTTTTTTCTTCCATGTTTGTCCCCCCCCCCCTTTGTGGGACCCCCTCCCCTTCTTATGTGTTGAATTTATTCTTGAAAAAAATTTAGGAGAACCTTTTGTATTTTGTTGTACGCCTAATTGTATTTCGCGCATTTGATTGTTTCTCCTATTATAAATAAAGAGTTTAAAAAAAAAGTGTAGAAAAACAATTTGTAATGGGAAATGCATCTATAGTTAGTAGAAAAAAGCAATGGCCTCTGGGATAAAGGAATGATAATGGATATAGAACTTAATGAATTCAAATTTCCCAGCAGTGTCACAATGTATTAGCTTTACTTATGGAGTGATAGTTAAAGTTTTTTTTTTTCCATATGTGACCTTATTTTTACAGTATTTTACGTATATATCAAAGCTATGTTATACATAACTCTCTTTACATAACAGCATAATTGTCAATTGAAACTCAGATGTATACAGAGCTGAAGTCATGGTTTTTATAGATAAAAGGGGAGAAGTCCAAATAATCCTTCAATTACTATTACCTTTGTCTTTACATGTATTCTGACTAAATAAAGTGTCCAAAGAAAATATGTGAATTCAGCTTATAAGATCAGGTGAAGTGAATAATAAAGCAGGAAAGAACTCAGACAAGCTCTCCCATCAACCTTCTCTTGCATCCATCTCTGCAGACAGAATGTACAGAGCTTTACAACAGAAGCTGCTAATTTAGCTTTCTCTATTGTTTGTGCTTGTCTTCTGAGAATCACCACATGGGCACTCCCAACACTTTGGATATTTCCAGAAATGTACTAATCAGAGTGCTGTCACTGATTGCTGATCAGAGTGCTTCAATATAAACAACCTTATGTGCAATGGGACAGCATGCAGTATTATGCTCGAAATATATATGTAAATAGTTATTTCATTGTTTACAGTACCGATGAGTACTGTGCTAGGTATGGCAGAATTGAGTATCTGTGAAGAGGTGTCATGTGTGCTCTGACCATAATAAGTTCACTGATACCCCTGTCAGATTCGCAGAGCCAGGTCGCACCTGGGAATTTGTACACGGGTGCGATCTGGCTTGAGACCCCTTTTAGACTTGCAACCCGACCTGGCATATTGCCAGGTTGGTGATGTCATTGCCGACGCTACAGGAGGTGGAGCTTGGAGATGACCTGGCTAACTGTTCACACTGCACCGCATACCAGTTGATTCCGGCTTCAACCCAGGTTGCGACCTGGGATAAAATGCTGGGACGCTCGACCCGGGATATTCTTTCAGAACCCTTTCAAAATCCTGAGTTGATGCGTGATCACATGCAATAACCTAAGAAATTGATGCTAGTCTGGAAGGGGTATGAGTGCAGTGCCCAGGTGCAATTTTTAAATATTAGAGATGTGTGTGGACCTCTATGTTTTGGTTTTGAATTGATTTTGGCAAAACCACTGTCAAAAGTTTTCATTTTGTCAAAACCACCTTCAAGTCTTTTGATTTTGTTTTTGGATTTGGCAAAACCACTCTCAAGTGTTTTGGTCTTGGATTTGATTAAAATGGATAAATACAGATACAGTAAATCATGTAATATGTAGAGATGTGCGGCGGACACTTTTCGGGTTTTGTGTTTTGGTTTTGTATCTAGATCCCCGTTCATCTTATGGATCTGGATTGGTTTTGCCAAAACCACCCTTTCGTGTTTTGGTATTGAAAAAAACATTAAAACAGCTAAAATTACATAATTTTGGGGGTAATTTTGATCCTACGGTGTTATTAACCTCAATAACATTAATTTCCACTCATTTCCAGTCTATTCTGAACACCCCACACCTCACAATATTATTTTTAGGCCAAAAGGTTGCACGAGGTCGCTGGATGACTTAGCTAAGCAACACAAGTGAGCAGCACAAACACCTGGCCTATCTAGGAGTGGCACTGCAGTGGCAGACAGGATGGCAGTTTTAAAAAACTAGGCCCCAAAGAGCATATAATCCTGATGAATCATTAGCTCCAGCTAACTCACAGCTGATCTGAACACCCAAACCAGCAGGGTGTGTTCTCACAGAGATGCAATCATCACAGACCAAGGGGTATAAACTCCAGTTCCTGGCTCAGTCTCATTGCCTCGGATAACGAGTCACATTTGGTGTGTCAAGTTCTCCTAATTCCCGTGTTCCTGTCTCCAGTGGTTCCCCGTGTTCCTGTTTCCAGTGGTTCCCTGTGTTCCCGTCTCCAGTGGTTCCCCGTGGATACTCTCATCATTTCATTCCATTCATCATTCTGCATTTCTCCTGCAGACTCCAGCAACAGCCTGCCATAGTTCATCAGCAGTAAGAGACTCTCCTCAGGTGTTATTCATTGCCTAACTTGTGCACCTTATTACCAGCATTCCATTCTGTGCATTGCATCCAGCACTTAACAAGCATGCTGAGTTAGGACTGTCTCCTGCCTGGGCCTTGCTTGGCTAAAGAACTTTTATGTTACAGAGACTGTGTGCTTTTACAAGTATTACCGGAGTTCTGTCTTGTAAACCATTTACATTTATTTACCAAGTCATTCCACGTTTAGTTATCAGAGACTGTGTGCTTTGCAAGTATTACCGGAGTTCTGTTTTCCAAACTATTTGCATTTATCAAGTTATTTCACGTTTGTGTTACCAGTGACTTAATCTGCTTTAAACCTTCCGCATTCTGCCATCAACTTGTCACCAATATATATTTGTGTTGCCAGAGACTTTTTAGTACCTTGGATTCAGTTACCGTTTATCATTTCAGTTCTGCTACTACCAATGCTACGTACCATTTATTATTATATCATTGTTCTGTGACGTTTGTGTTTATAAAACATCAGCGCATATGCGCAGGACTTTATTCAGTCCCCACGCTTCATACGTCATTCCAACACTGACCCACTAGTGCCCCCTCTGGGAACAGACAAAATCAGAATCCTGACAGGCACAAACACATGGCACTTCAATAGAATATAATTAGTGATGTGCACCGGAAATTTTTCGGATTTTGTGTTTTGGTTTTGGATTCGGTTCCGCGGCCGTGTTTTGGATTCCGACGCGTTTTGTCAAAACCTCCCTGAAATTTTTTTGTCAGATTCGGGTGTGTTTTGGATTCGGGTGTTTTTTTACAAAAAAAACTCAAAAACAGCTTAAATCATAGAATTTGGGGGTCATTTTGATCCCATAGTATTATTAACCTCAATAACCATAATTTCCACTCATTTTCAGTTTATTCTGAACAACTCACACCTCACAATTTTATTTTTAGTCCTAAAATTTGCACCGAGGTCGCTGGATGACTAAGCTAAGCGACCCAAGTGGCCGACACAAACACCTGGCCCATCTAGGAGTGGCACTGCAGTGTCAGCCAGGATGGCACTTCAAAAAAATAGTCCCCAAACAGCACATGATGCAAAGAAAAAAAGAGGCGCAATGAGGTAGCTGTGTGACTAAGCTAAGCGACCCAAGTGGCCGACACAAACACCTGGCCCATCTAGGAGTGGCACTGCAGTGTCAGGCAGGATGGCACTTCAAAAAAATTGTCCCCAAACAGCACATGATGCAAAGAAAAATTAAAGAAAAAAGAGGTGCAAGATGGAATTGTCCTTGGGCCCTCCCACCCACCCTTATGTTGTATAAACAGGACATGCACACTTTAACAAACCCATCATTTCAGCGACAGGGTCTGCCACACAACTGTGACTGAAATGACTGGTTGGTTTGGGCCCCCACCAAAAAAGAAGCAATCAATCTCTCCTTGCACAAACTGGCTCTACAGAGGCAAGATGTCCACCTCCTCCTCATCGCCCGATTCCTCACCCCTTTCACTGTGTACATCCCCCTCCTCACAGATTAATAATTCGTCCCCACTGGAATCCACCATCTCAGGTCCCTGTGTACTTTCTGGAGGCTATTGCTGGTGAATGTCTCCACGGAGGAGTTGATTATAATTCATTTTGATGAACATCATCTTCTCCACATTTTCTGGAAGTAACCTCGTACGCCGATTGCTGACAAGGTGAGCGGCTGCACTAAACACTCTTTCGGAGTACACACTGGAGGGGGGGCAATTTAGGTAAAATAAAGCCAGTTTGTTCAAGGGCCTCCAAATTGCCTCTTTTTCCTGCCACTATATGTACAGTCCGTCTGACGTGCCTACTTGGATGCGGTCACTCATATAATCCACCACCATTCTTTCAATGGTGCAGTGACAGTAGACGACATGTCAGTAATCGTTGGCAGGTCCTTCAGTCTGGACCAGATGTCAGCACTCGCTCCAGACTGCCCTGCATCACCGCCAGCGGGTGGGCTCGGAATTCTTAGCCTTTTCCTCGCAGCCCCAGTTGCGGGAGAATGTGAAGGAGGAGCTGTTGACGGGTCACGTTCCGCTTGACTTGACAATTTTCTCACCAGCAGGTCTTTGAACCTCTGCAGACTTGTGTCTGCCGGAAAGAGAGATACAACGTAGGTTTTAAATCTAGGATCGAGCACAGTGGCCAAAATGTAGTGCACTGATTTCAACAGATTGACCACCCGTGAATCCTGGTTAAGCGAATTAAGGGCTCCGTCCACAAGTCCCACATGCCTAGCGGAATCGCTCTGTTTTAGCTCCTCCTTCAATGTCTCCAGCTTCTTCTGCAAAAGCCTGATGAGGGGAATGACCTGACTCAGGCTGGCAGTGTCTGAACTGACTTCACGTGTGGCAAGTTCAAAGGGTTGCAGAACCTTGCACAACGTTGAAATCATTCTCCATTGCGCTTGAGTCAGGTGCATTCCCCCTCCTTTGCCTATATCGTAGGCAGATGTATAGGCTTGAATGGCCTTTTGCTGCTCCTCCATCCTCTGAAGCATATAGAGGGTTGAATTCCACCTCGTTACCACCTCTTGCTTCAGATGATGGCAGGGCAGGTTCAGGAATGTTTGGTGGTGCTCCAGTTTTCGGCACGCGGTGGCTGAATGCCGAAAGTGGCCCGCAATTCTTCGGGCCACCGACAGCATCTTTTGCACGCCCCTGTCGTTTTTTAAATAATTCTGCACCACCAAATTCAATGTATGTGCAAAACATGGGACATGCTGGAATTTGCCCAGATGTAATGCACGCACAATATTGGTGGCGTTGTCCGATGTCACAAATCCCCAGGAGAGTCCAATTGAGGTAAGCTATTCTGCGATGATGTTCCTCAGTTTCCGTAAGATGTTGTCAGCTGTGTACCTCTTATGGAAAGCGGTAATACAAAGCGTAGCCTGCCTAGGAACGAGTTGGCGTTTGCGAGATGCTGCTACTGGTGCCGCCGCTGCTGTTCTTGCTGCGGGAGGCAATACATCTACCCAGTGGGCTGTCACAGTCATATAGTCCTGAATCTGCCCTGCTCCACTTGTAGAGATGTCCGTGGTCAAGTGGACATTGGGTACAACTGCATTTTTTAGGACACTGGTGACTCTTTTTCTGACGTCTGTGTACATTTTTGCGGTATCGCCTGACTAGAGAAATGGAACCTAGATGGTATTTGGTACCGGGGACACAGTACCTCAATCAAGTCTCTAGTACCCTGTGAATTAACGGTGGATACCGGAAACACGTTTCTCACCATCCAGGCTGCCAAGGCCTGAATTATCCGCTTTGCAGCAGGATGACTGCTGTGATTTTTCATCTTCCTCGCAAAGGACAGTTGGACAGTCAATTGCTTACTGGAAGTAGTACAAGTGGTCTTCCGACTTCCCCTCTGGGATGACGATCGACTCCCAGCAGCAACAACAGCAGCGCCAGCAGCAGTAGGCATTACACTCAAGGATGCATTGGAGGAATCCCAGGCAGGAGAGGACTCGTCAGACTTGACAGTGACATGGCCTGCAGGACTATTGGCTTTCCTGTGTAAGGAGGAAATTGACACTGAGGGAGTTGGTGGTGTGGTTTGCAGGAGCTTGGTTACAAGAGGAAGGGATTTAGTGGTCAGTGGACTGCTTCCGCTGTCATCCAAAGTTTTTGAACTTGTCACTGACTTCTGATGAATGCGGTCCAGGTGACGTATAAGGGAGGATGTTCCGAGGTGGTTAACGTCCTTACCCCTACTTATTACAGCTTGACAAAGGCAACACACGGCTTGACACCTGTTGTCCGCATTTCTGTTGAAATAATTCCACACCGAAGAGGTGATTTTTTTTTGTATTTTGACCAGGCATGTCAATGGCCATATTCGTCCCACGGACAACAGGTGTCTCCCCGGGTGCCTGACTTAAACAAACCACCTCACCATCAGAATCCTCCTTGTCAATTTCCTCCCCAGCACCAGCAACACCCATATCCTCATCCTGGTGTACTTCAACAGTGACATCTTCAATTTGACTATCAGGAACTGGACTGCGGGTGCTCCTTCCAGCACTTGCAGGGGGCGTGCAAATGGTGGAAGGCGCAACCTCTTCCCGTCCAGTGTTGGGAAGGTCAGGCATCGCAACCAACACAATTGGACTCTCCTTGGGGATTTGTGATTTAGAAGAACGCACAGTTCTTTGCTGTGCTTTTGAAATCTTAACTCTTTTAAGTTTTCTAGCAGGAGGATGAGTGCTTCGATCCTCAGGTGAAGCTGAACCACTAGCCTTGAACATAGGCCAGCGCCTCAGCCGTTCCTTGCCACTCCGTGTCGTAAATGGCACATTGGCAAGTTTACGCTTCTCCTCAGACGATTTTGATTTAGATTTTTGGGTCATTTTACTGAGCTTTATTTTTTTGGATTTTACATGCTCTCTACTATGACATTGGGCATCGGCCTTGGCAGACGACATTGATGGCATTTCATCGTCTCAGCCATGAATAGTGGCAGCAGCTTCAGCACGAGGTGGAAGTGGATCTTGATCTTTCCCTATTTTACCCTCCACATTTTTGTTCTCCATTTTTTAATGTGTGGAATTATATGCCAGTAATATATCAATAGCAATGGCCTACTACTATATATACTGCGCAAAACTGAAATGCACCACAGGTATGGATGGATAGTATACTTGACGACACAGAGGTAGGTAGAGCAGTGGCCTTCTGTACCGTACTGCTATATAGTATATACTGGTGGTTAGCAAACTGTGCAAAACTGAAATGCACCAAAGGTATGGATGGATAGTATACTTGACGACACAGAGGTAGGTAGAGCAGTGTCCTTCTGTACCGTACTGCTATATAGTATATTTCTGGTGGTCAGCAAACTGTGCAAAACTGAAATGCACCACAGGTATGGATGGATAGTATACTTGACGACACAGAGGTAGGTAGAGCAGTGTCCTTCTGTACCGTACTGCTATATAGTATATACTGGTGGTCAGCAAACTGTGCAAAACTGAAATGCACCACAGGTATGGATGGTTAGTATACTTGACGACACAGAGGTAGGTAGAGCAGTGGACTACTGTACCGTACTGCTATATATATAGTTATACTGGTGGTCAGCAAACTGTGCAAAACTGAAATGCACCACAGGTATGGATGGATAGTATACTTGACGACACAGAGGTAGGTAGAGCAGTGGACTACTGTACTGTACTGCTATATATATAGTTATACTGGTGGTCAGCAAACTGTGCAAAACTGAAATGCACCACAGGTATGGATGGATAGTATACTTGACGACACAGAGGTAGGTAGAGCAGTGTCCTTCTGTACCGTACTGCTATATAGTATATACTGGTGTTCAGAAAACTGTGCAAAACTGAAATGCACCACAGGTATGGATAGATAGTATACTTGACGACACAGAGGTAGGTAGAGCAGTGGCATACTGTACCGTACTGCTATATATATAGTTATACTGGTGGTCAGCAAACTGTGCAAAACTGAAATGTACCACAGGTATGGATGGATAGTATACTTGACGACACAGAGGTAGGTAGAGCACTGTCCTTCTGTACCGTACTGCTATATAGTATATACTGGTGGTCAGCAAACTGTGCAAAACTGAAATGCACCACAGGTATGGATGGATAGTATACTTGACGACACAGAGGTAGGTAGAGCAGTGGACTACTGTACCGTACTGCTATATATATAGTTATACTGGTGGTCAGCAAACTGTGCAAAACTGAAATGCACCACAGGTATGGATGGATAGTATACTTGACGACACAGAGGTAGGTAGAGCAGTGGCCTTCTGTACCGTACTGCTATATAGTATATACTGGTGGTCAGCAAACTGTGCAAAACTGAAATGCACCACAGGTATAGATGGATAGTATACTTGACGACACAGAGGTAGGTAGAGCAGTGGACTACTATACCGTACTGCTATAGATTATATACTGTTGGTCAGCAAACTGTGCAAAACTGAAATGAACCACAGGTATTTATGGATAGTATACTTGACGACACAGAGGTAGGTAGAGCAGTGGCTCTTTTGTATTACTATACCGTACTGCTATATATATAGTTATACTGGTGGTCAGCAAAATTCTGCACTGTCCTCCTACTATATACTACAATGCAGCACAGATATGGAGCGTTTTTCAGGCAGAGAACGTATAATACTGGTGAACACTGGTCACTGGTCAGCAAAACTCTGCACTGTCCTCCTACTATATAATACTGCTGGTCACCAGTCCCCACAATAAAGCAATTAGCACACTGAGTACAGATATTTGCAGCACACTGAGCACAGATATGGAGCGTTTTTCAGGCAGAGAACGTAGATATTTGCACTTGCAGCACACTGAGCACAGATATTTGTAGCACACTGAGCACAGATATTTGCAGCACAATTTGCAGCACACTGAACATAGAAACTGAGAGGACGCCAGCCACGTCCTCTCATGATCATCTCCAATGCACGAGTGAAAAATGGCGGCGACGCGTGGCTCCTTATATAGAATACGAATCTCGCGAGAATCCGACCGCGGGATGATGATGTTCGGGTGCGCTCGGGTTAACCGAGCAAGGCGGGAGGATCCGAGTTGCTCGGACCCGTGAAAAAATAAGGTGAAGTTCGGGCGGGTTCGGATCCCGAGGATCCGAACCCGCTCATCACTAAATATAATGCAACTAAGAAATAGAGTGGCACAGCAGTGGCAGACAGGATGGCAGTTTAATAAACTATATGACCCCATAGAATGTTTTAATTAATCAAGAACTAGATCAGAGGTTTGAGAGCAGTACAGGGAAATGGAGGTAAAGTATATATAGCGGAGGGATGTAGTGATGTAACCGGCGGTCAGGAGACCCCTCAAAATCCCAACAGTAGGCATGTCAACTAACAGGGACTATTCCCCTCATTGCGCTCCCCCCTTCCCTCACCAACATTCTAAACTCCGGAATCCCAGCGTCGGTATGGTGACGCCGGTCAGCCATGCCCAACCCGTGGTGGAAACTAGGTAAAACATTGATAACCATAGAAATTAATTAAATTAGTAAAAATTAGGAATTCGAATGTGAGTTTTCTTCTAATCCTACTGCAACTGATCCGTGCAAAAAATCACAGGGGTCAGGAGTCTATAAATAATAGAGATTCATATGGCCATGCGAGAAACAGAAGACCATCAACAGTGCCCGCCAAAAATACAGTATTATATGATGATTATTATTATTATTATTATTATTATTATTATTATATGCTGCCAGTCTAGGACACATACAGTAAGAAAAAAAAAATAAGCATGAGCTGGTAAAGGAGAGCCTTACAAGAGACAGAACAGAAGACTGTGAAGAATGCCCCCCAAAAATACAGTACTGTTTGATTATTATTATCATTTACACATGACTTCAACTAATGGTCTAAAATCAGATGCATTGATGGTGGATATTGGATGTAGATCTAATGTTAACATAGCCATCATCCCTTCAATGACCCACTGTGCAACAGGATGGCAGCTGTCATACTTGGCTCTTCTTGCAAATGTTTGTTTCGCAGTCACTTGTTGTTTGAAACTACTAGTCTTCTGGGTATGTTTCTATCATAAAGATTCTTCCTAGTAGCAACCAGCAGACCTAACACGCTAGGATTCTTCTTGGAAATCCTGGATAGGGTGGAGTCAATTAGCCTTTATAAATTGGATTCAGGAGGACTACCTCTTATCATTAATGAGGACATTGATGATAGTGTTGGCTGTGGAGGTTGCATGTGCTGGGTTCTATCCATGCTGCTGGTAGTAGCATGGAATAATCCTGTAAAAAAAAAATAAGCAGTCCAGCTTGCTGTTTTTTTTAATAGGATTATTCCAATTTTGATAATTTGCATATACTCACTGCAAATGACAGGGAGGAGGAGCCTAGATGGTTAATGTCCACACCTCTATTTACTTTGGCCTCACAAATGGTAAAGATGCCTTGTCAAATATTGTCAGGATTTGGGAAAAATAATTCTATTAAAGATGTGGATTTTTGGCAATGACAATGTCCTTATTATCACTGGCAAGAACTGCTGCCACTGGTGGTGTACTTTAACACAAAAAAAAATCTACATCCTGAATTTATCAACATTCTCACTAGCGTCAGATACACACATGTCCCCGTTATCCTGTTGCACATCCACAGTTGTATCTTCGATTTATATGTCTAACCATCACATCCTTCTACTACTATCCTTACATTTGCAGAGGGTTCAGAAATGGTGGTAGGAGACTTTTCAAGGATTACAGTGTCAGAATCAGAAAAGTCAGATTTAGACATAGCACTCATGGACACCCTTAGACTGTGTTCACAGTTTTGCAAAGTTTTTGAACACAGTTTGTTCTTCAGCATTACTCTATTTTGTAAGCATTGATTTCATTGTTTTAAAGGTGACACATCTAGACTCAGAGTGAGCAGGTGTTGAATACAGCTTTCACAATAGGCATTCTAGTGCATGAAACAGCAGTAGCAGGATCACCAATTGCAAAGAAAGACCATGGTCTTAGCCTTTCCTTGCCACTATGTGTGGTGTATGACACGTTGGTAATGGGTCATTCCATGTCAGTTCAACCAGGCGTGTCCACCACCCATCTCAGATTTTTATGACATTTTTTTAGTTGAGAGTATATTAAAAAAAAACTATTTCTCCCAAATATCTCGACTGTCTGACAATTTGTTTATTAACTATTGATTTTTTTATTTATTAAATTATTTATTTAATTAATCACGGCTTCTTTATTCAGTTTATTTGAAGTATCATGGGTGTTTATTAAGGAATCACCATGAAATTTGCACCCCAATAGTAACTCTTCCTCCTATATCTAAAAATCCAAACCAAATCACTTTATCTGCCTTACGTTTCGAGTTATGGCAAAAACACACATTTTTAAAAAATACTTAAAAACGCTTGCTTCAATCAACATTAGATATCCTAATTTTTTTTAGGTGCTTAACATTATCACCACACAAAAATCAGCATGGTACTCTGTTTCATAGTGGAGAATACAAAATCATGAAGCTGACATTCAATCAGGAGGGTATCTACCCATTGGCCAGGAAGACACTCGCCAGGGGCGCCAGGCAAGGAGGGGGTGCCGCCTGGTGGTGCAACCCACGGCCAAAGGGTAGAAGAGTAGTACTGTCAGACTGTTCCTGGTGAAAGTCTGTTACTGCTGGCGTGGCGCTGGTGTCCGTCAGCACCGCACTGCACTAGTGATCAGACTAGTGTCTGGCAGCACCGCACTTGTAATCAGACTAAAAATAAACTACAGCTCCCAGCAGCCCTTGTTGCTGGGAGCTCCCAGTAGCAAGGGCTGCTGGGAGCTGTAGTTTATTTTGAGTCTGATTACAAGTGCGGTGCTGCCAGACACTAGTCTGATCACTAGTGCAGTGCGGGGCTGACGGACACCGGCAGTAAAAGACTCTCACTCAGAGCTGACCCTAGCCAACAGGCATTATAGGCAAATGCCTAGGGCATCTGGAATGCCAAGGGGCATCCATTCCCAAGGCTAGGACCAGCTCTGTTCTTGCAGCCAGCAGGAGGAGAGAGGAGAGTTAGGATGGAGGCTTCAGCAGCAGCACACAGAGCCGGATCTCTGCTAACACAGGCAGGAAGTGACTTTACTTTCACTTCCTGCTTGCCTTGTGGCTGAGCACAGATGGCAGCTGCAGAGGAAGCCAGGCACTGAGCCTGCGGAGCCAGGACCCTGCCCCAGCACTGCAGCATCACAACACAAAGGTAAGATATGGGTGGGGTAAAGGGGGACTTATGGGGAGAGGAAGGTGGCTAATAACACTGCTATGGGGGGAGACCTATGAGGAGTGGGGGAAGGGGGGCAATGACACTGCTATGTGGGAGTGGGAGACCTATGGGGAGTGGGGGAAGAGGGGTAATGACACTGCTATGGGGGAGACCTATGAGGAGTGGGGGAAGGGGGGTAATGACACTGCTCTTTGGGAGTGGGAGACCTATGGGGAGTGGCGGAAGTGGGGTAATGACACTGCTATGTGGGAGACCTATGGGGAGTGGGGGAAGGGGGTAATAATGACACTGCTATGTGGGAGACCTATGGGGAGTGGGGGAAGGGGGGTAATGACACTGCTATGGGGAAGACCTATAAGGAGTTGGGGAAGGGGGTAATGATACTGCTATGTGGGAGTGGGAGACCTATGGGCAGAGGGGGAAGGGGTGTAATGACACTGCAATGAGGGGGAGAACTATGGAAAGTGGGGGCACAAGGGAATATGACACTGTTATTAGGGGGAGACATGGGGGTGTAGGAGCAGCTGATAACACTGCTATTAGTGGGTAGGGCATGAGGCAGACGCATGGGGAGTGGGGGCTCAGGGGGCTAATTGCTCTGCTATGGGGGAGGGGGCATAGGCCTGCACACGGTGGGTGGCATGTGTGCACAGGCACACCTTGATGTTGGGCACCCCCACATGCCTAGTCAGACACTGCACAAATATTTAATATAGAACCAGCCCTGGCCAGCACTTGCTGACTAATTACACGTAATACACACTATGCAGTCACAATGTGCGGGTACCATCTCTTCCTGGCTCCCATTGTGACACTGTCCGCCGTGATTCCTAACCTGCCAATGTAGCGGACACCGCATACCAGGAGAAGGTTCTGTGTGTGAGCTGTACTGGCTTATAAGGGAAGATCTGTCTCAGGGGGATGGGGGAATCTTCTATATTGAGAGGAGGGGCCTAGTCTGTGCTAAGGGATATAATGTGTCTGAGAGGAAGGGGGATCCCTGTACTAGGGGGAAATAATCTGTCTGAGGGAGCAAGGTACAGGTGTGAGACATGGAAGGTGGGAGTGAAGTGCAGGTGTGGGGAATAGAAGGCGGGAGCAAGGTACAGGTGTGAGACATGGAAGGTGGGAGCAAGGTACTGGAAGGTGGGAGTGAAGTGCAGGTGTGGGGGATAGAAGGCGGGAGCAAGGTACAGGTGTGAGACATGGAAGGTGGGAGCAAGGTACTGGAAAGTGGGAGTGAAGTGCAGGTGTGGGGGATAGAAGGTGGGAGCAAGGTACAGGTGTGGGAGATGGAAGGTGGGAGTGAAGAAGAGGTGTGAGAGATGGAAGGTGGGAGTGAGGTACAGGTTTGATGTGAGAGATGGCAGGAGTGAGTGAGGTACATGGGTGATAGAGGTAGTGAGAGGTGCAGGGGTGAGACTGAGAGATGGAATGAGTGAGTGAAAACTACAGGGCTAAAGAGGAACAGAGGGCTAAAGAGGAACAGAGGTGCAAGGGGTAAGTAAGGGAAGGAGGAAGTTCAGACAGGGGTGACATATGAGACATTAAGGCATTTGGCATCCCGGCGGTCGGAAAACTGACGCCAGCATCCGGAAACTGCTCAGAACGCTGATGCTGGCATCCCAACATAGATAGCGATGCTTAATGTCAACATCCGGATCGAGTTGGTGCCAAAGTCTCCACTGGCAAGCCGCGTGGGAGGGTTAGGGTTAGGCTGCGAGGGTGGGAGGGTTAGGCTGAAGGGTAGGAGTTTAGGTTGGGGGGATGGGTTAGTGTCAGGCTGTGGGAAAGGTTGGTTAGGGGGGAGGGATGGTGTAACGTGAATACGAGACATTACTGTGCGTTGTAATGTGAATAAGGGACACTACTGTGTGGCATAATTTGAATTGGAAGTAATATTGTGTCCACGCCCTTCCTCCACAAGACCGTGCCACATTTCCAATACTCACACCTTATTTCAAAAGTGTGTAGGGGGGCATCAACCCCTTACTTTGCCAGGAGCGCTCGGACCCCTAGATAGACCCCTGCGTTCAATTACTGTTGTACCGCATACATAGATAACACAAGAAACCATCAAATTTAAAAACTTAAACATAACTTGAGTCCATAACTTGAGTCAACAATCACATTATCTTTCCCTTGTATGGAACCTGTTGTAACGGTCTGTGATTTTCTTTAAAGTGTCAGCAGACAGTGGCTTCCCGTACTTCCTTGGATATTGGGCACTTTAATTACACAGGGGACGTGAATAAAAGGAACAGAATACTGAAGGCCAGGACAACACATTTGTTGATTGGTTTCATTTCATGAAGCTAGCACATCTTGTTCCTCCTCATTACATTGAATTATATATCCAATGTACCAAACGTTATTGCACACTGCTACTATGTATGTTCCAGGTTGCAGATCACTTTTGTCTACATTTTTTGTGGCTGTGGTCAAAGTGACACTAAAGCGGTTATACAATCAGCCACAGTAAATTAACGCGGCTATTCAATTAGCCCTGTAAAGCTGCGGCTCGCGCCGGCTTATCAGGGAATTTGGTTTACCTGCCCTAAGGATGGCAAAACCTAGTGAATAGTGAAATTGGTGATGAGTACCACAGTCTTTGCTGTTTCTAGATGGCAATGCAGCTTGGTTTTGCAGTCTTGTATTTCATTTTGTGACACGTAGAAAAACTTTATGCCATGTATCTTTTCAGCCCAGCTATACAGGTCCAAAGGTGTCAAGATGTGATGAGTTTCCACTGCTTGCAGACTTGTGCGGGTGGCTAGACGTTTACTAGCACCATCACTAAAGTAGTGAACAAACTCCAATTTTAGTAATAGTTCCGCTAAGTGTTTCATAACTACTGTAATGAAGGCATGCACAGTTATGGCTACATGGTCACGGGTATCACTTATAACACACAGACTCACACAGTTTAAAGTGTCACACAACCATCTTGCCTAAAAAACAGATCCAGCCACGCTAATTGTTGCCTTGCAGCAAGTATGCCCGCAAATGCAAGTGTATGCACGCCAATGGAAGCCTATGGAGCGAACGCTGGCTGTGATCAGTTGCAGCACAGCGCATTCGCACTATGCCACAATGCGTATGCCAAGCGCACGCATCACAGCATAGATGAGTGTGGCTCTATCTGTATACAGCAAATGGGTGTTGTGTTGCTTGTGAAGTGTCCCAGTGGAATCCTGAATTGCATCCTGACACACAAATTAATAAGTTTCTGCAAAATCTAGTAACATATAGCCTCTGTTTCTGGTCGAATGGTCTCCTTCAACTGTCGTAGGTATTCAGTCTGTGACTTTGCTGAATACAGATGGGCTGTTGCATCATCAAAAGCACTACAAACAACTTCACCGAATTGTTCCACATTACAAGGGTCCGTACTCTGGCTACTACTGTTCAACATATTTATCAATGACCTAGAAATAGGCCTGGAAAGCACAGTGTCAATTAGAGATTTTTCGTGTTTTGTGTTTTGGTTTTGGATTCGGTTCCACGGGCGTGTTTTGGATTCGGACGCGTTTTGGCAAAACCTCCCTGAAAAATTTTTTGTCGGATTCGGGTGTGTTTTGGATTCGGGTGTTTTTTTTTTCAAAAAAACCCTCAAAAACAGCTTAAATCATAGAATTTGGGGGTAATTTTTATCCCATAGTATTATTAACCTCATTAACCATAATTTCCACTCATTTCCAGTCTATTCTGAACACCTCACACCTCACAATATTATTTTTAGTCCTAAAATTTGCACTGAGGTCGCTGGATGACTAAGCTAAGTGACCCAAGTGGGCAGCACAAACACCTGGCCCCAGAGGCGTAACTAAGGGGGGTCGAACAGGGCACGTGCCCTGGGCGCCGTGGCAGGCCCAGCAGAAGGGGGTGCCGCCGGCCAGGGCATCGTACCTGCTCCACCCGCCTGCCTCCGTCATTGTGCTGCTACTGCCGCCCTCCCACCTGCACTGCGCCGCCGAGCTAGACCCGTGGACATGGTGCTCGCCGGCATTTGAGCACCGTGGGGGGTGCAGCTCCTCTCAGGCTCCTCAGAACTTCCGGACAGCGGCATTCACTGACTCCGAAGTCCGAGGCTGTCAGGAGCTCCGTCATCCTGCTGAGTGACTGACATGCCTTGGGTCTCTCCCCATCATAGAGGCGGGGGAAGCAGCAGCAGGTTATAGCGCATTACTAGGGGTGATGGCCGGGGTCACCATTATACGCAGCGCACGCTCTACACTACAACAGCATCTATTATCTGCCTCCCCCAGCTGCCAGGGCTGACATGCAGCCAGCGGGGATATGCTGCTGCTGGAGGAAGTTGCTGCTGCTGCGGTCATCACTAGCTGCAGGGAGTAAGAGCCCTGTGTCACGTGCTGCTCCTGCCGGGGTTCAGCTCCCACAGCAGCTATATTGTGCATAGTGCTGCTGCTGGCCGGGGGCTCTTTCTCTGTGCTGTGCCTGCTGCTGCTGCTGCTTTGGGCCAGTCTCCTCTCCTCCTCCAACGTCCCCTGTAGCAGTATGATGGAGGCCACACCCTGGCAGAGACCTGCGCTTGGTGCTGGGGAGATGCCTGCACTACGGTACTCTTCATATCGGTGAGTCAGGACAAAGTTTGACCAGGGTGAATGATAGTGCCCATGTTGCAAGGTGGGGGGGGGGGGGGATGGTGCTGTCTGTCTACGGGGACGGGGAGAATGTTGGTACTATGTCTGTCTATGGAGGAGAGGGGCGTTGCTAGGGGTAAATATGGTGCTACTCTCTCTAAGGAAGGGGGGATGATGGTGTTGACCTGTCTGTCTATGATGGGGGAGGGTTTGCTGGGGGCAATGTTGGTGCTGTGTGTGTTTTACTATGGAGGGATGGGGGGGGGGAGCTGAGGGGAATGTCTGTGCTGTGTCCGTCTATGGAGGGAAGGGGAGATTGCTGGGGAGCATGATGTGCCCATGCTGCCTGTCAGAGCGGGACCTCGCACACAGTGCCCAACTGCTCACGGTTCCTGCCTCCCAGATGGTAAGGGAGTAAGGAATGCCACAGTGATAGGATTACAAGGGGGGAGGTGACTCAAAAGATGCGGTTAGAAGTGTGTGTGGACACACACACACACACAGATACACAGAGTGCGATGGCGTGCTGAATGACGATGCAGGGGTAGGTGATGGTGTGCTGAGTTACAACGCAGCGGGAGATGATGGTGTGCTGAGTGACATCAAAGGGGGAGATGATGGTGTGCTGAGTAATGACGCAGCAGGAGATGGTGGTGTGCTGAGAGACATCAAAGGGGGAGATGATGGTGTGCTGAGTAATGATGCAGCAGGAGATGGTGGTGTGCTGAGAGACAACGCGTGGGGGAAGGTGATGGTGTGCTGAGAGACGTCGAAGGAGGAGGTGATGGTGTGGTTGAGAGATGATGCAGGGGGAGGTGATGATGTAACTGAGAGATGACACGAAGGGCAGATAATAGTGTGCCAGGGGGGCAGGATGAGACACAGGGTGCAGGATGTGAGCCTTGTTGAACCGCTGTTATATCATGCTGACCTTGTTAATATTCCTACACAAAAAGGCACCTTCTGGACGATGTGATCTCGTACATGAATAGTGAATACCGACTGAAGATGCCGTTTGCCTAAGAGGATAAATTTCTTCAGAGGTTCCGTATTGTGAGAAACCATCATACAGGTAAGGTGCGTGTTGAATTGAAAAGAATGTTCCTAGTGCAACGTGAAACAGGTGGTGTGTCATGTTGACACTCCCCATTTTCAGTCACCACACCCCTTCTGGTATGTGCCTACGGCCATTTTATCGGCGCGCGCACACGGTTTCTTTGCATCCATTTTTTATTTTTATTTTTTTATTTTTTGGGGGGGTTGGGGGCGGGCGCCATTCCTAATCTTGCCTTGGGCTCCAAAAACCCTAGTTACGCCTCTGCCTGGCCCATCTAGGAGTGGCACTGCAGTGTCAGACAGGATGGCACTTAAAAAAATAGTCCCCAAACAGCACATGATGCAAAGAAAAAAGAGGTGCACCAAGGTCGCTGGATGACTAAGCTAAGCGACCCAAGTGGCCGACACAAACACCTGGCCCATCTAGGAGTGGCACTGCAGTGTCAGACAGGATGGCACTTAAAAAATAGTCCCCAAACAGCACATGATGCAAAGAAAAAAAGAGGTGCACCAAGGTCGCTGGATGGCTAAGCTAAGCGACCCGAGTGCCCGGCACAAACACCTGGCCCATCTAGGAGTGGCACTGCAGTGGCAGACAGGATGGCACTTAAAAAAATAGTCCCCAAACAGCACATGATGCAAAGAAAAGAGAAAAAGAGTTGCACTGTGGTCGCTGGACGGCTAAGCTGAGCAACACAAACACCTCAATATCACAGGAATTATTCGTTCTAATCAATGGTATTATTGGTCCAAATCACTGGAAGAAAATGACAAAATCACTGGAATTATTCGTAAACATTTGTAGAAAGTTGCTGCTTTCTGATTACAGAAATGCTCAGATATTCCTGCGAATCCACAATCCCTTGCCAGAGGAAAAAGAAATTGAGAAACCGTTGTTTGAGAACGTTTGTTCTCTTTCCCTTACAAAGAAACAAACCACTTTCCAAGAAGACTGACGTTTTTGAGATTATGGAGACATAATGTTTTTGAATATAAATCCTAAAGCAGGTGGTGTATTAGAGGAAAAGAGTGCAAGAGACCAGCCATGCAGTTTCTGAAATATTACGACAAAATGTTACTGTATTTCATAAGCACTCATTCCTAACTCTGCAAAGTACTGTTTGGTATACTGTATCTGGCTTCCATGAGGTAGTTGTCCATTATTTCAGCTTCCATTGACCTTTTTGAAAGTGGTAGAAGTTATCGATTCTTTTTTTTTTTTTCTCCCTATTTTTAATTTTCTCTTGCATAGCCCAGTAAAATGTTGCAATGTTAAGTATTGACTTGTGCCTTCTGGGGGGTCCACTTCTTCACCAAACCCAGCCAAATCTCATCCTAACCCTCTGTTCCAGGTTCTCTATGTACCCCATCTGTGTCACCCATGTCTGTCTACCCCTCCCCTTTAGATTGTAAGCTCTCACGAGCAGGGCCCTCTTCCCTCATGTGCTTATCCTTTGTCTTACTTTAATAATCTTCAACTGTACCACATCAAGCAGTCTTCTGCCTCCTGATACTTATTCCAGTGTCATCTGCTGATGTAACTATGTTTATTTACCCTGTACTTGTCCTATACTGTCATCAACTGTAAGTTGCTGTTTTCCTGTTTATTATTCATGTACTCTGTAATTGGGCACTGCGGAACCCTTGTGGCGCCATACAAATATATTTCCCTGGTGTATCTCACACATCGCTCAGTACAGATTACATGATGTATAAAATCACCAGGTGTATAACACACGTACAGTATACATACTGGTCACAATAATGGAGCACAGAGATAGTATACTTGACACAGAGCTGCAAGATACACAGCAATGGCCTACTGTACTGTACTATATATGTATACTGCTGGTCACCAAAATGCTGCACTGTCCTACTATATACTGGTCACAATAATGCAGCACAGAGATAGTATACTTGACACAGAGCTGCAAGATACACAGCAATGGCCTACTGTACTGTACTGTACTACTATAATACTGGTGGTCCCCAGTCCCCACAATGCAGCACACTGAGCACAGATATTTGCAGCATACTGAGCACAGATATTTGTAGCACACTGAGCACAGATTACGGAGCTTTTCAGGGAGAGAACGCAGCCACGTCCTCTCCGTTCAATCTCCAATGCACGAGTGGAAAATGGCGGCGACGCGCGGATCTTTATATAGAATACGAATCTCACGAGAATCCGACAGCGGGATGATGACGTTCGGGCGCGTTCGGGTTAACCGAGCAAGTATGGAAGATCCGAGGCTGCCTCGGAACCGTATAAAATAGGTGAAGTTCGGGGGGGGGGGGGGGGGGGGGGGAGAGTTTGGATCTTGACGAACCGAACCCGCTCATCTCTAGTGTCAATCTTTGCAGATGATACTAAACTGTGTAAGGTATTTCATTCGGAAATAGATGTGGAGTCTCTGCAGAATGATTTATCTAAACTTGAAATCTGGGCATCTAAATGGAGAATGAGGTTCAATATAGAAAAATGCAAGGTTATGCATTTCGGGACTAAAAACAAACTTGCATCCAACATATTAAATGGGAAAAGTCTAGGGGTAGCAGTATTGGAAAAAGATTTGGGGGTACGCATTGATAATATGCTTAATAATCGTACACAATGTCAAAGTGTAGTAAAGAAGGCAAGTAAGGTGCTGGCGTGCATAAAACGGGGAATTGAGACAAGGGACGAGGATGTAATCCTGCCGCTGTACAAATCATTGGTACAACCGCACCTGGAATATTGTGTTCAGTTTTGGGCACCACTGTATAAAAAAAAGATATCGGTGAACTCGAAAGGTTTCAAAGGCGAGCTACTAAATTGATTAAAGGGCTAGAGGGACTGGATTACGAGGAAAGGTTTACTAGATTGAATATGTATACACTGGAAAAGAGGCGTCTAAGAGGAGACATAATTAATACCTTCAAATATGTAAAGGGGCATTACAAAGAGTTATCAGGAGAATTATTTATTAAAAGAACACTGTTTAGGACACGTGGGCACTCGCTGAGGCAGGAGGAGAGAAAATTCCGTACACAACGGAGAAAAGGGTTCTTCACTATTAGGGCAATAAGGATTTGGAATTCCCTGCCAGGGAAGGTGGTAATGGCAAACTCTGTAAATGCATTTAAAAAAGGATTGGATACATTTCTGATTGAAAACGATATCCAAGGTTATAACATTTAAAATATTGACGTTGTTAATCGGGTTTAACATGATTTGTAGTTGTTAACTAGTCATAAAACATTACTTCAGCGGGTATTTTATAATCAACTCAACTTAATACAGGTTGAACACGATGGGTATTTTGCCTCTATTCAACCTCAATTACTATGATACTATGTTACTAGTGATTGTAACCAATTTACTTTGGTCAGTGTGGACCTACTGCTTATAAACAACTGTCCTTCTCATCCATGTTACTATCATGAAAAAGTTTTTCAACTATTTTCTGAAGTGCTTCCAGACCTGGGCATTTATTACATTAACGAAGCATACAATTTTTTTTAGACTGAAAAACAAACAAGGGTTTCAGTTAGGTCTTTGTAGTCCATCTTTAGTGGTAGAGCAGCAACCAATAATTTTTTATGTTTTAGTGAGTTTCGCAAACAGACACAGAATGCATACCTCTAGCAGCAACGCTAACTAACACACCATGTAGGTCGTAAGGAACAAACCTCAGACAATCCATCATGAATGTCTCGAAAACGGTATTTGAAAGCAAGATATAGCTCTTTCAAGTTTACTAGGAGTAGCCTTTTCTGTTTGTGAATTATTTTTCCTCCTGGAACTTTTACAGATGTAACCCTGTTTTTGGCTATAATGGTCCCGGAGACTCCTCTGTGATTCAGTGCCTCCACCCAGGCTTTTGTTCTATGCGTTTAATATAGAAAAGGGGAAGCTTGGGACAACCCTCTATTAATGTGAAATATTTACAATTACAGGTCTTACCTCTTCTGGACCTCCTCACTCCACTCCTTTCAAACAGGTAAGTAATACACACACTAACATTTACATTTACTATAACTTGTAACCGCTATGTAATACTCTAGAATACATTCACTTAGCAACTTCAGGGTTATGGTTCATGTACATATTTTCCTAGGTACCATTATATGTAATTTATCAAATAACCATAAATTAACCTTAGCTTAATAGTTCATTTATCATATAGTCCACAGTTAATAGTAGAAAGTCTAGATGTATATATATGCATATATATAGCTGCAGTATCCTTTCCAAAATTGTCCCAATGTAGACCCTTGACTTTATATATATATATATATATATATATATATGGTGAGGAGAGATGGATGGCACTCCAGCAATCGAATAAATACTCAGGAAACCAAGTCAATAGCCAACGTTTCGGAGCTGTCCTCCTTTATCAAGACTTTAAAACATAATGAACATACATAACATATATACCTAACTGTGTACTCACCACGTGTGCACAGGGGGTGAGTACACAGTAAGGTATATATATGTTATGTATGTTCATTATGTTTTAAAGTCTTGATAAAGGAGGACAGCTCCGAAACGTTGGCTATTGACTTGGTTTCCTGAGTATTTATTCGATTGCTGGAGTGCCATCCATCTCTCCTCACCCTGCATTACCTTAGGAAGGGCACCCAGACGTGTTGATTCCCAAGATTTTGGAGTGCCGGACATTTCTTTTGCATATATATATATATATATATATATATATTAGTGATGAGCGGATTCAGTTTTACTCGGTTTTACTCGGTTCTCAAAACGGCATCTTATTGGCTATCCAAAACACGTGACATCCGTGAGCCAATAAGATGCCGTTTTGAGAACCGAGTAAAACCGAATCCGCTCATCACTAATATATATATATATATATATATATATATATACTGCTCAAAAAAATAAAGGGAACACTTAAACAACAGTAACTTGTAACTCCAAGTCAATCACACTTCTGTGAAATCAAACTGTCCACTTAGGAAGCAACACTGATTGACAATCAATTTCACATGCTGTTGTGCAAATGGAATAGACAACAGGTGGAAATTATAGGCAATTAGCAAGACACCCCCAATAAAGGAGGAGTTGTTCTGCAGGTGGTGACCACAGACCACTTCTCAGCTCCTATGCTTTCTGGCTGATGTTTTGGCCACTTTTGAAAGCTGGCGGTGCTTTCACTCTAGTGGCAGCATGAGATGGAGTCTACAACCCACACAAGTGGCTCAGGTAGTGCAGCTCATCCAGGATGGCACATCAATGCGAGCTGTGGCAAGAAGGTTTGCTGTGTCTGTCAGCGTAGTGTCCAGAGCATGGACAGGGCTGTAACTAGGGGGGGCGCTAAGGGGGCATGCGCCCCGGGTGCAGGATTTGAGGGGGCACCAAGGAGTTACAGAGGAGCAGGGTTTTATATTTTTTACCGTCAGTGCTGTGCTGCTCCATTTGAGACAGCAGACAGCTCCAAGGGCAATGTATCTGACCCACCTGTCAGCCCGCAGCTGGCTCCAATTCTGTGTGAGTGAGCTCCAGTACCTGGGATCTCTCCTATGTCGGCTACTGTCTTAAACTCTCTTCTTTGCCATGCAGTGCTGCGACTAGCGTGTGATGCACCATGCAAGCTATAGAAGCGCACTGTGCTCCCAGGTAGCAGTATCAACCTCCACTTTGCCTCCCAGATAGGGGGATTTGGTGTAGCTTATAGGGGGGCGTAGTGCAGTGATGTAGTGTACCATATAGGGTATGTAGTGTAGTAATGTATTGCAGTATATAGGGGCATGTAGTGTACTAATGTGATGTAACATATAAGGGGATGTAGTGTAGTGATGTAGTGTAACATATAGGGTATGTAGTGCAGTACATAGGGGCATGTAGTGTATTGATGTAGTTCAGCGTGTAGGAGATGTAGTATAGTGATGTAGTGCAGTGGATATGGGAATGTAGTGCAGTGATGAAGTGTTATAATATAGTGCAGTTATATAGTGCAATGTATGGGGACACACAGGGGCAGGGCCACCATCAACGGGGTGCCCTATGTACAGTTGTCCAGGGCCCGGCAACTCTGACAGAATGGAGGGCCCGGGCTACACAAACAGCCAGCCGTGGCTATTCCCGGCAGCGGTGGCCGCCGGTGAGACTGACCACGGCTGCCCCTTCATAGCCCGCTGCCGATCACAGCAAACAGCAGCTTACTGTTTAATAATGTTTTTGTTTATCCGGATGCGATGCAGTGTGACGTCATGACAGCAAGCGCGTCAGGTGAAGAAGAGTAGTGGTGCCGAAGAGATAGGGACAGGAGGAGGCCTGCAGCAGACAGCATGGGAGAGAGAGAGCAGAGAGGACGGATTTGGAAAGGTAAGTATGTCTGTGACTGTGTGTTTGTGAGATGGGGGCCCGGGGCTGGCAATACAATATAAAAGGTAAGGGATTATTCTCTGAAGGGGGGGCATTTCTGTATCTGGCACACTGGGCATATCTGGCACTGGGGACATATCTGGCAGGCACTGAGGGGGCATTTCTGTATCTGGCACTGGGGGCATATCTGGCACTGGGGGCATATCTGGCAGGCACTGTGGGGGCATATCTGTATCTGGCACTGGGGGTATATATGTACCTGGCACTGGGGGCATATCTGGCAGGCACTGTGGGGGCATTTCTGTATCTGGCACTGGGGGCATGTATGTATCTGGAACTGGGGGCATATCTGGCACTGGGGTCATATCTGGCAGGCACTGTGGGGGCATTTATTTATCTGGCACTGGGGGCATATATGTATCTGGAACTGGGGGCATATCTGGCACTGGGGGCATATCTGGCAGGCACTGTGGGGGCATTTATTTATCTGGCACTGGGGCCATATATGTATCTGGAACTGGGGGCATATCTGGCACTGGGGGCATATCTGGCAGGCACTGTGGGGGCATTTCTGTATCTGGCACTGGGGGCATGTATGTATCTGGAACTGGGGGCATATCTGGCACTGGGGCATATCTGGCAGGCACTGTGGGGGGCATTTATTTATCTGGCACTGGGGGCATATCTGGCACTGGGGGCATATCTGTAAGGCACTGTGGGGGCATTTCTGTATCTGGCACTGGGCATATATGTATCTGGCACTGGGGGAATATCTGGCAGGCACTGTGGGGGCATTTCTGTATCTGGCACTGGGGCCATATCTGGCAGGCACTGTGGGGGCATTTCTGTATCTGGCACTAGGGGCATATATGTACCTGGCACTGGGGGCATATCTGGCAGGCACTGTGGGGGCATTTATTTATCTGGCACTGGGGGCATATCTGTCAGGCACTGTGGGGGCATTTCTGTATCTGGCACTGGCGGCATATCTGGCACAGGGCATATATGTATCTGGCACTGGGGGCATATCTGGCAGGCACTGTGGGGGCATTTCTGTATCTGGCACTGGGGGCATATCTTGCAGGCACTGTTGGCATATCTGTCAGGCACTGTGGGGGCATTTCTGTATCTGGCACTGGGGGCATATCTTGCAGGCACTGTGGGGCATTTATGTATCTGGCACTGGGGGCATATATGTACCTGGCACTGGGGGCATATCTGGCAGGCACTGTGAGGGCATTTCTGTATCTGGCACTGGGGGGGAAGGCTGCCTATTTTGTCAGTCCCGGGCCCCACAATTTCTGGTGGCATCCCTGCACAGGGGGGCATGTAGTTGAACATGCTGGGGGGGCATGTGATGCATAGGGCATTTGAGGCACATAGGGGAATATTGTCCAGTAGTATCCCCTTTTTTAAAATTTTTGATAATCTGATTATTTTAGTCTGATAGGGTTTGTTTGTTTTTTTGTTTTTTTTATTGGGTGGGGGTGGGGGAGGGGGCGCCAAATTACTGCCTTGCCCCGGGTGAAGAGAATCCTAGTTTCGGCCATGTTGTGAAATACAAGTCTCAGAGTGCCGCTGCTTTGCATACCATGGATTCTATTTAAAAAGTCTACCAGAGGGCACCGAAGCATTGTGACCTATTAGGAGGACTGCCGGTCCACCAAAAAAAAAAATAAAAAGAAAAAAAAAAAAAAAATATATATATATATATATATATATATATATATATATATATATAAAATAATAAATAATCCCAAATAGTTTTTTTGGTTCTGGGTCCCAAATAAAGTGTGTGTATATATATATATATATATATATATACTTTATTTGGGACCCAGAACCAAAAAAACTATTTTGGACCCAGATCCATAACCCAAAAAAATTAAATGCAGCCAGGAAAAGTCAACTCACACAGTAAGGAGAATGAGAGTTTTTAGTTCTCTCTGACGACGAGCACAGACACCTCCGCACGCTGTGGCTGTGTGAACGGCACTGGCACGCTAGGAATCCTTCCTCTTTCATTCCTGCAGCCTGCGCTCCGGCCAGTCACCGAGCCGCAGGCTGCAGCGGCACATTCCATTGGACAGCTGAGCTGTCTCTCAGCAGCCCAGCAGAGCTCTGCAGCGCCGGTGGCCGTGACGGCAGACAGCGGGGAGGAGCTCAGTGCTACGGATCGGATCTGTAACAGAGATCCGATCTGTGGCTGGCGGCAGGGGGCCCAGCTCTGGTTTCAGAGTAGCTCCAGACCTACTCAGCGCTTGCAATCACTATAGGCTATTCAGTTCTTGTTTTGATGTCACGAACACGCCCTGCGTTCGGCTAGCCATGCCTGCATTTTTTCGAACACTCCCTGAAAACGGTCAGTTGACACCAGGAAACGCCCTCTTCCTGTCAATCACTCTGCGGCCAGCAGTGCGACTGGAAAGCTTCGCTAGACCTTGTGTGAAACTACATCGTTCGTTGTAAAAGCACGACGCGCGTCCGCATTGTGCCGCATACGCATGCGCAGAAGTGCCTTTTTTTTTGCCTGATCGCTGTGCAGCAAATGAAAGCAGCTAGCGATCAACCCGGAATGATCCCCCTATTCTATAGGCTGTAACAAGGCAATATCAGGTATAGGAATCACATAATTAAAGTGAGAAACCAAGAAACAGTTTGTGCCAGGAAATAAGGCCATGATTATGGAAAGACTAAAAATAAGCAATAATTGCACAATAAGTGCACATTGAAGTTCAATAATTTGGACAATATCACAATTAGGCACTGTGGTTTGTATGCTTTTGTGAGAGAGGCGCGGGCGCGGTACCTGCTGCTGTGCAGGTGTAGTCTTGCTGCTTACCTTGCGTCTCACTCTCACCTTCAGGTCACGGAATCTCCAATGGACCTGGAATCTGCACTTTAACCTGGACACGGTGATCCGCTTCCAGAAGCAGACGACGGCCGAACTAAGAAGGAAATCAAACCAATTAAGGGGTATCAACTCTTCTTCCACAGGAAAAGAGGATACACAACGGGTTGCGGTGACCTTCACCAGTTGGGTAAAAGGTCATCACAGGCAAAAAGCCTCAGCCACTCAATTTTCACCCAACAGCGCTCTCATGCCGAGGTGTACTCTGGACCTCGCATGGCCATGCAAGGTCCATCGAACCGGCGAACCGGCGCTCAGGGGACAGGCACACACAGGGACAAACAGATACAGATGACGCTCACCGTTGCCAATCTTGTAGTCTGATCTTCTCCATTTACAGGTCCCTGTAAGGAGGCAAGAAGAAACAACAGCCATGCAGGGCCAAAAGCTAACCTAGTGTGCGTCCGCTACACTAGCTTCATTTACAGAGACCTCAAACTAGCTCAGTTGTATGTGGTGCAACACAAACTATGCACAAACTTTAAACAAACTTTCTGCAGCGGGGTACACTGGTATTCCACAGGGAATAACATCGGGGGTGTAGAGTTGGAACTTGATCTGAGGCACCAACAGAATAAAGCTTTGACTGTTCCTAGGATGCACTGCACCGCCTCCTCTATAGCCCCGACTCCAGGCACTGGAGCTCAGTTGTCAGTTGGTGCCTGCAGTGCAGGTCACTAACAGGAGGGGCTGCGCTAGGCAGCCCTGAAAAGAGCTTTTTAGAAGACTTCAAGGGCTACAGCACTTTCTGTGTCTTTATGACATGCTGTGCTGTGGCTCCATCACCTCCCTCAGTGGGTCCCGCCAGTAAATCGCGATCTGGTCGCGGTCCCAGAAGATGGACCGCACCACTAGCATGGACACTATGTTGCACAGGGACCCCACTATATCCACTAGGGCAAGGAACACAGGTTGGATTTCTTAAAATCCATTTGTAAAAGGCTCCACAGTACCTGGTAGTAAAGTCCAGCCTAGGGGATAAGGTGCTGACCTGTAGCCCTTCCCCCAGCTCCGGGCGCCATCTACTGCTGGTGTTCCAACCCTGGAGCTGCATCTCTCTTTCTCCCTTGCTCCCTGAAGAGATTTTGGCACCATTACATAGCTGGGCTAATCTTCAGGACTGCTGGGCACTGTCTCCTCTGTAAAGCCGCCTGTCTCACCAGCACTGTGCATTTACAGACACTTAAGTATTCTACATGTCATTTTAGACAGTGTTAGTTAAGAACAAGTGTACTGCTATCTGAATATTTAGTACAAGTATTCTGTGATATACATCCAGTGTTTACTGTGCATTGTTATATCTGTATACATACATATCTATATGTAATTACTAGTCCAGTGCAGTTTTATTGTTTAGATGTAATAATTCCTGCATTGTACCTGTGACTAAGTGTGCCTGTAGTTGCTGTGTGGATTCCATTCTTGTGTATCACAGGTTTGCTATCACTATATTCTGTACCCTGGGGAACTAGGTGCTTCAGGGTCTCATATAACATATAGTGCCACACAGAATATACTGTTTGTATTTCTCACTGTGTTTTTCAGTCACCCCACACCACTTAAATCCTCTGTTTGTGCTCTGTATTTACTGTCACAAAACACAGGGGATTATTTGCAGGTTTTTGTGTTTGTCTGGCTATATTGTACTGTTACGTCCTAAGGCTACATCCCATACAATGCCTGCTACACAGGGTGGGATATCCACGTATGCTCCTACAACATGCAGTGCTGTCGTCATGGATTCACTAGTGGGGGAAGTGTTAGCTGCTGGTTCAGGTGATGGGGGTCATATATCTTCCAGTCCGTCTGTGGCACCTGTGGTCAATCAGGACCCACCTTGTGCAGCTTTTTTAAATATGCTGACTACGCTTGTAACACATCTCACACCCCCTGTGGGGCCTCTGGTGCCATTACAGCCACATATAGTCCCTGTAATTAATCCGCCATGGGCGGATACTTTGTCTACCCAGTTATAGCAATTAAGTCAGACTTTGGTTAGACAAAAGTCCACCCCACGTCCCTCTAGGGCTAAGGGGTCATCTAAGCAGGCCATTTCTTCCTCACAATTCATTAGTATTTTGGATAATTCTTCCGATGAAGATGGGGAATATACTGATTCGTCATACACTGATACAGTTGCTTCTGATGAGGAATCTACAACCCAGGTTGATGTTCCTGACCTTGTGGAGGCTATCAAGCTGATTCTCCAAATTGATGATGACCTTGAGCCCCCTGTTACATCTAAGAAACCTGACAAGTTTAAACATCAGAAGGTTGCTAAAGTAGTTTTACCACATTCTGACCTTTTAATTGACATACGTCAGGAATCCTGGTCATCTCCAGGAAAGAAGTTTTCCCTGTCTAAAAAGATGCTAGCTCGTTATCCTATCCCTGCGGAGTTGAGAAACAAGTGGGAAACTCCACTGCCGGTGGACTCTCATGTCCCCTTTCTTGTGTCATCTACTCTGCCTATCACCACTGTCACCTCACTGAAGGAACTGACAGATAAGCGTGTGGAGGGATTCCTGAAGTCTATTTACACTTTTACCGGTGCTGTACATAGACCCACTATGACTGCCTCTTGGGCGGAAAAAGGAATTCAAGCATGGGTTCGGGCACTTGAAGATGAGCTACCTCAGGATTTTTCTGACACTGCCAGACAATATCTATCATATATTACCACAGCCTTTCACTATATTCAGGAGGCTGCCTCTGATGCAGGGGTCATGGCGGACAAGGCATCTACTACGTTTGTCCTGGCTTGCCAGATTCTGTGGTTAAGGTCCCTGGAAAGTGGACCTAGACTCTAAAAAAACCTTGGAGGTACTTCCTTTCAAGGGAGACATACTTTTTGGGGAGGATCTGAACAAGATTGTGACTGACTTGGCGACGGTCAAGACTGCGTTTCTCCCAATTACGAATCCTTCTGCTCAGAAGGCTAAGAGTACCACTTTTTCATTCCTTTCGACCTCCAAGTAAAGCAAAAGGTCAGCCGTACCTGAGACAGACTCGTACTTCCAAACCCACTAAGCCTAAATCTAAACAATCCTGGGCCGCTCGTCAGCCTGCTTCCGAACAAGACAAGCCTGCTGCATGATGGGGCGGGCCTCCCCCTGGGAGACCCAGGATCGGAGGCCGACTTCTGCAGTTCAGCCAGGCCTGGTTAAAGACCATTTCAGATGCCTGGGTGCGGGAAGTTGTCTCTCACGGGTATGCAATCTCTTTCAAAGAGACATCCCCCTCGCCAGTTTTGTTCAATGGTTATCCCCTCCAATCCATTGAAAGCGCAAGCTCTACACCTAGTTGTACAATCCCTCCTGATAACAGGAGTGGTAGTGCCGGTACCTCTGTCCCAGAGAGGCAGGGGATACTATTCGACCCCGTTTCTAGTTCCGAAACCAAATGGGTCTTTCAGGCCTATCCTCAACCTCAAATCATTGAACAAGTTTGTAAGAGTGTCCAAATTCCATATGGAAACTCTGCGCTGTATTGTGCTGGCCATGGAACCCGAGGACAATATGATATCCCTGGACATACAGGATGCTTACCTGGACATACATATTGCCATTTCGAATAAGCAGCATCTGCGGTTTGCTATTGGCAACCTTCATTTTCAGTTCCATGCTCTGCCATTTGGACTGGCCACGGCACCTCAGATTTTCATCAAGGTCATGGCCGTGATGAGGGCTTTCCTCTGTCATCAGGGAATCAGGATCCTGCCATATCTGGACAACTTGCTGATTCTGGCGAACTCCCAAGATGTCCTCCTCAGTAAACTGGAGATGTTGGTCCAATTCCTACAAGCCCACGGGTGGCTCATCAATTGGAAGAAGTCCTCTCTGGTCCCTGCTCTGAGCATGGTGCACCTGGGGGCGCTGCTGGACACACACAGTCAAAGACTGTTTCTGTCTCTGGAGAAGGTCCTGAAACTGCAGGAAAAGACCAGATGCTTCCTCTCTCGCCAGAGAGTGTTGAAACACTCGGCGATGCAAGTACTAGTCCTCATGGTGTCAGCTTTCGACATGGTACAGTACGCTCAATTTCATTCCTGCCCTCTGCAGAGGTTAATCCTTTCCAAATGGGATGGCCTGCCTCATAGGATCAGGTCTCAAATGATCTCCTTGACTCTAGAGGTTCATCTGTCACTAAGCTGGTGGCTACTGGACCAACAGTTGAGCAGGAGCCGTCCCTTCTGGATCTCCAACTGGGTCGTCCTGACAATGGACACCAGTCTGTGAGGTTGGGGTGGGGTGTTGGAGCATCACTCTCTCCAGAGTCAGTGGACCAGGGAGAAATCTCTCTCCCAATAAACATTCTGAAATTGTGGACAGTGTTCAATGTGTTTGACACTGGCCCTGCCTCTGGTACAGAACAGGCCTTTTCAAGTACAGTCAGACAATGCCACCACAGTGGCATACATAAATCATCAAGGCAGCACTCGAAGCCGCATGGCAATGATGGAAGTGTCAAAAATCCTCCAATGGGCGCAACGCCATCTGCCAGCCATATCGGCAGTGTTCATTCCGGGAGTCCTCAACTGGGAAGCAGATTTCCTCAGTTGTCAGAACATGTACGCCGGAGAGTGGAGTCTTCACCCTGAAGTTTTTCAACTACAAGTGGACAAGTGGGGCCTACCAAATGTAGACCTGATGGCATCTCGATACAATCACAAGGTTACGGTCTTTGCAGCAAGGACAAGGCAGCATTTGTGGATACAATGGCCATCATGGCCAGTTCCATGGAACTTTTGGCTGCCACATGTGTTCCCTCCAGTGTCACTCCTGCCCAGGGTAATATAGAAGTTCAAGCAAGAAGGAGGAATTCTAATTCTAGTCGCTCCAGCATGCCCAGATGGCATTGGTTTTCAGACATGCAGGGTCTCTCGATAGAGCGTCCTCTTCTACTTCCTCAATGCCAAGACCTCCTCGTTCAGAGCCCTTATGTATACCCGGACCTGGCCAGACTGACTTTGACGGCGTGGCTCTTGAAGCATCACTCCTAATAGCAAAAGGATTCTATGAGGCAGTCTTTAAAACTATGTTGAAAGCCCGTAAACCAGCTTCGGCTTGGATTTATTACAGGGTCTGGAATTCTTACTTCACATGGTCTGCTGGTAAGAATTATGATGCATATACTTTCAAAACTTCCAGACTTTTGGCTTTTCTTCAACAAGGACTAGACTTGGGTTTTTGTCTGGCCTCCCTCAAGGTTCATATATCTGCCTTGTCGTGTGGTTTCAGAGAAAAATTGCATCTCTTCCTGACGTTCATGCTTTTACTCAGGGTGTTCTATGGATTCAGCCTCCCTATGTCCCTCCTGTGGCTCCATGGGATCTGTCTGTCGTCTTAAATGCCCTACAAGAGTCTCCATTTGAAGCTCTTGAGTCTGTGGACATTAAACATCTTACGCTAAGGTCGTGTTTCTGCTGGCTATTGCCTCTGCTAGGAGGGTGTTGGATTTAAGTGCTTTGTCCTGTCATCCACCCTTTTTGATATTTCACCGTGACCGGGCAGTTCTTCGAACTCGCCCTGGTTATCTACCTAAGGTGGTATCATCTTTTCATCTTAACCAAGAGATTGTGGTTCCGGCCTTTATCTCTTCTGGTTTGTCCTCCAAAGAGCGGTCTTTGGATGTAGTATGGACTCTACGTATTTACGGAGAGAGGACTGCCTCCCTCAGGAGGTCAGATACCATTTTTGTACTTTTTGGTTTTCACAAACATGGCTGGCTTGCGAATAAGCAGACCTTGACCTGATGGATTAGAGTGGTGATTGCACAAGTCTATGTACAGGCTGGACTCCCAGCTCCTGCTGCTATCAAAGCTGATTCTACCTGGTCTGTTGGACCTCCTTGGCATCCCGCTGAGGCGCATCTGCTGAACAATTGTGCAAGGCGGCTACATGGTCCTCTGTGAACACATTCAACAGGTTCTATGCATTTGATACTTCCACCTCCCAGGATGCTTCCTTTGGATGCCGGGTTCTTGTACCCGCTACAGTGCATCCCCTTGCATGAGGAACTGCTTTATGACATCCCCGATGTTATTACCTGTGGAATACCAGTGTACCCAACTACAGAAAAGGAGGAGATTTATGGTAGACTTACCATTGTTAAATCTCTTTCTGCGAGGTACACTAGATTCCACAAGGCGCCCAACGTGACACACTTAGCTTCTTTGGGTTTGTATGGCATTAGCCGCTAGTCCCTTCTCCTGTCGTGAGAATGTGGTTCTATGTTACTAACATCTACCATCTCTCTTACCTGCTACTGCATCGGACTAGTTAACAAAACTGAGCTCCAGTGCCTGGAGGCGGGGCTATAGAGAAGGCGGTGCAGTGCATCCTGGGAACAGTCAAAGCTTTAGCCTGTTGGTGCCTCACATCATGATCCAACTCTACACCCCCGATGTTATTCCCTGTGGAATCCAGTGTACCTCGCAGAAAGAGATTTAACAATGGTAAGTCTACCATAAATCTCCTTTTGCTCTGCACTGAAAACAGTACACATTACAATAACATAGTACAAGAATAAACAACATGTTAGGAAGCACCTGTTTTCTGGAAGCAGACACCAGGTGGTTGGCGCGACCCAGAACAGAGGCATGGAGTCTAACACCCCATGGGAGTGTTCACCGGGAACCCCACAAGGGGATTCCGGCTTTGCTGCCCCTGATGTGCAGGTCGCGACCCCCTGCTTGGGTCACCTGGTATCTGCACAGAAGTCCACAAGGTATTAACAGGATAATTTACGTGAAGAAATGCAGCTGGTAAGGAAGGGGTTAATTGCAGAGTGACTGACACAGTAGGGCTAATGGCAGAGGTTTGATGAGAGCTGGGTCACAGAGGGAAACTTAAACTTGCAGGCTCTTAGTTCTGGATAGCAGAGCTGAAATTTGGCAGGATTCAAAGGAGTTTGTTTGGAGTCTGGATACAGAATTGCAGGTACTGAATGGAGATGAACTTGCAGAAAGGTCTGTGTGATTAGACTGCTGTTTGCAAAACTGGACAGGTGCAGGATTACGGAGGCAAGGTGCAAGACTGGCTGGAATGGTGCACTGATATCTTGAAGCAGGGATTCCAAGGCAGAAGGACACACTGGATATATAATTGCAGTAGATACAAGTCCAAGATGAACCGGGTGCAGGACTGGCGCGAATACTGGGACCAGTTACCAGTACATGGTTGACTGGGAACTTGCACAGCGTGCAGTGGCCACATACTGAGCTCACAGAAACAGACTCTAAAGAGTCCAAACTAGATACTAATATTGGAGGCATCCTGTGGAGGATGCACTGTTTACTGACCCCTCCATATCATCCACTAGGGTCCCATCCAGTTCCCAGAAAAGGTCTCTGGCCGAGATAATGCAAGGGGACACAGACACAGATTCCGACTCTGACGTCAACACTGGGGATTTGAGAGGGGTATACCTCAAATTAGCCAAAAGCATACAATGCATGATAGTTGCTATAAGGGAAGTGTTGGAGTTTCCTGAAATAACACTGGTCCCTGAGGAAAAGGATTATTTTAAATTAAATAAAAAGCAGGTTGTGACTTTTCCTCCTTCAAAGGATTTGAATGCGTTCTTTGAAGAATCCTGGACTAACCCAGAGAAGAAATGTACCCTTCCCAGAAGGATACGTGTAGCGTACCCTTTCCCTAAGGAAGACAGGCACAAATGTGAGACACCCCCAATGATAGACACCTCAGTTTCTCGGCTGTCTAAGAAAATAGTTTTGCCTGCCCCTAGTTCAGCCTCTGTAAAAGATCCAGCTCACCGTAAATTAGAAACAACCCTAAAATCCATGTGTACAGCTAACGGAACGGTGCTCAGGCCCACCATTGCTTGTGCGTGGGTAGGTAATGCTGTGGAAAAATGGTCTGACAACTTGCTTGTTAACATAGACACAGTTGACAGGGACGAAATAGTCCTAACTCTCGGCCATATCAAAGATGCTGCAGGTTACTTAGTTGAAGCTATGAAGGATATTGGGTTGCTGAGTTCAAGCTGGTGATTTCAGCCCACAGGGCGCTGTGGATCCGCCAATGGAATGCTGATGCGGAATCAAAAAAGAATATTGACTCGCTTCCTTACAATGGAGAAGCCCTCTTTGGAGACAAGCTGGATGCCATGATTTCAACAACTACATCAGGGAAATCAGCATTTCTGCCTTCCGCAGCTGCTCCACCTAGGAAAGGATTTCATTCTCATATGATGCAATCCTTTCGTCCCAACACATCCAAAAAAGCATAGGGTACCCCCTTCTTCGCAGGAAGAGGTCGAGGAAGAGGTAAAAAATCTACAACACCATCAGGTTCGCAGGAGCAGAAGTCAACAGCTACTTCTGCTAAAACCTCAGCATGACGCTGGGGCTCCCCTGCGGGAGTACGATCGGGTGGGAGCACGTCTACTGTCTTTCAGCCAGGTCTGGGTTCACTCAGATCTGGATCCTTGGGTATTGCAGTAGGTATCCCAAGGGTACAAATTGGAATTTCAGGACCTTCCCCCAGGCCGATTTTTTCAAATCAGCCTTACCAGCTTCTGTTCAGGACAGAGCAAAAGTGCTGAACGCAATACAGAAATTATGTCAAGGCAACGTCCCATACAGATCCAGTCAGACAATGTAATGGCAGTAGCTTACATAAACCACAAGAGCGGAACAAAAAGCAGAGCGGCAATGGCAGAGGTGACAAAGATACTCCTCTGGGCAGAAAGACATGCAAAGCTCTGTCAGCAATTTTCGTTCCAGGAGTGGACAACTGGGAAGCAGACTTCCTCAGCAGACACGATCTCCATCCAGGAGAATGGGGCCTCCACCCAGAAGTCTTTGCAGAGGTAGCAGATCGTTGGGGCGTTCCTCAAGTAGATATGATGGCATCACGTCTCAACAAGAAGCTTCAGAAATATTGTTCCAGGTCAAGAGACCCACAAGCAATAGCAGTGGATGCACTGGTGACCCAGTGGGTGTTTCAGTTGGTGTATCTGTTCCCTCCACTTCCACTAATACCAAAAGTTCTCAAGATCATCAGAAGAACAAGGGTTCGAGCAATTCTCATTGCTCCAGACTGGCCAAGGAGGGCTTGGTATCCAGATCTTCAGGAGTTATTACTGGAAGATCCTCAGCCTCTTCCACTTTGTGAGGACCTGCATCAGCAGGGGCTGTTTGTTTATCAAGACTTACCGGGGCTGTGTTTGACGGCATGGCTGTTGAGCACCAGATCCTAGCCCGTTAGGGTATTCCCAATGAAGTCATTCCCCCCACTTATTCTGGCCAGGAAAGGGGTAACGTCCAAACATTACCATTGTATTTGGAGAAAATATGTATCTTGGTGTGAATCCAAGAAGTCTCCTGCGGTGGAGTTTAAATGAGTTTGTCTTCTCCTATTTCTACAGGCGGGTGTGGATGTTGGCTCGAGATTAGGGTCTATCAAGGTCCAAATTTCGGCCTTGTCCATTTTCTTTCAGAAACAGTTGGCTTCCCTTCCTGAGGTTCAGACGTCATGAAGGGGGTTCTGCGCATCCAACCTCCCTTTGTGCCTCCTGCGGCGCCATGGGATCTTAATGTGGTGTTGCAGTTCCTTAAATTGGACTGGTTTGAGCCTCTACAAGAGGTAGAGTTGAAGTTTCTCACTTGGAAAGTGGTCATGCTGTTGGCCTTGGCCGCAGGCAGACGAGTGTCTGAATTAGGGGCTCTGTCACAAGAGTCCTTATTTGATTTTTCATGAAGATAGAGCTGAACTGCGGATGCGTTAGCATTTTCTTCCAAAAGTTGTGTCTTATTTCCATATCAACCAACCTGTGGTGGTGCCAATGGCTTCTGACACCTCAGCCATTTCAAAGTCCTTGGATGGCGTTGAGGACTTATATTGCAAGAACGGCTCGGATAAGGAAAACAGAATCTTTGTTTGTCCTCTATGACCCCAACAAGATTGGTGGTCCTGCTTCTAAGCAGACTATTGCGCGCTGGATCAGAGGTACCATTCAGCACGCTTATTCCATGGCTGGATTGCCGTTACCGAGTTCGGTAAAGGCTCACTCTACAAGGAAAGGGGATTCATCCTGGGCGGCTGCCAAGGGTGTCTCGGCGTTGCAAATTTGCCGAGCAGCAGTGGCCAACCAGTGGCTCTTGAGCCGCATGAGGCTCTTTCTTTATTTAAATTAGTGATGTGCACCGGACATTTTTCGGGTTTTGTGTTTTGGTTTTGGATTCGGTTCCGCGGCCGTGTTTTGGATTCGGACGTGTTTTGGCAAAACCTCCCTGAAAATTTTTTGTCGGATTCGGGTGTGTTTTGGATTCGGGTGTTTTTTTACAAAAACCCCTCAAAAACAGTTTAATCATATAATTTGGGGGTCATTTTGATCCCATAGTATTATTAACCTCAATAACCATAATTTCTACTCATTTTCAGTCTATTCTGAACACCTCACACCTCACAATATTATTTTTAGTCCTAAAATTTGCACCGAGGTCGCTGGATGACCAAGCTAAGCGACCCAAGTGGCCGACACAAACACCTGGCCCATCTAGGAGTGGCACTGCAGTGTAAGACAGGATGGCACTTCAAAAAAATAGTCCCCAAACAGCACATGATGCAAAGAAAAAAAGAGGTGCACCAAGGTCGCTGGATGGCTAAGCTAAGCGACACAAGTGGCCGACACAAACACCTGGCCCATCTAGGAGTGGCACTGCAGTGTCAGGCAGGATGGCACTTCAAAAAAATAGTCCCCAAACAGAACATGATGCAAAGAAAAATGAAAGAAAAAAGAGGTGCAAGATGGAATTGTCCTTGGGCCCTCCCATCCACCCTTATGTTGTATAAACAGGACATGCACACTTTAACAAACCCATCATTTCAGTGACAAGGTCTGCCACACAACTGTGACTGAAATGACTGGTTGGTTTGGGCCCCCACCAAAAAAGAAGCAATCAATCTCTCCTTGCACAAACTGGCTCTACAGAGGCAAGATGTCCACCTCCTCCTCATCCTCCGATTCCTCACCCCTTTCACTGTGTACATCCCCCTCCTCACAGATTATTAATTTGTCCCCACTGGAATCCACCATCTCAGGTCCCTGTATACTTTCTGGAGGCAATTTCTGGTGAATGTCTCCACGGAGGAATTGATTATAATTCATTTTGATGAACATCATCTTCTCCACATTTTCTGGAAGTAACCTCGTACGCCGATTGCTGACAAGGTGAGCGGCTGCACTAAACACTCTTTCGGAGTACACACTGGAGGGTGGGTAACTTAGGTAAAATAAAGCCAGTTTCTGCAAGGGCCTCCAAATTGCCTCTTTTTCCTGCCAGTATACGTACGGACTGTCTTACGTGCCTACTTGGATGCGATCCTTCATATAATCCTCCACCATTCTTTCAATGGTGAGAGAATCATATGCAGTGACAGTAGACGACATGTCAGTAATCGTTGACAGGTCCTTCAGTCCGGACCAGATGTCAGCACTCGCTCCAGACTGCCCTGCATCACCGCCAGCGGGTGGGCTTGGAATACTTAGCCTTTTCCTCGCACCCCCAGTTGCGGGAGAATGTGAAGGAGGAGCTGTTGACGGGTCACGTTCCGCTTGACTTGACAATTTTCTCACCAGCAGGTCTTTGAACCTCTGCAGACTTGTGTCTGCCGGAAAGAGAGATACAACGTAGGTTTTAAATCTAGGATCGAGCACGGTGGCCAAAATGTAGTGCTCTGATTTCAACAGATTGACCACCCGTGAATCCTGGTTAAGCGAATTAAGGGCTCCATCCACAAGTCCCACATGCCTAGTGGAATCGCTCTGTTTTAGCTCCTCCTTCAATGTCTCCAGCTTCTTCTGCAAAAGCCTGATGAGGGGAATGACCTGACTCAGGCTGGCAGTGTCTGAACTGACTTCACGTGTGGCAAGTTCAAAGGGTTGCAGAACCTTGCACAACGTTGAAATCATTCTCCACTGCGCTTGAGTCAGGTGCATTCCCCATCTTTTGCCTATATCGTAGGCAGATGTATAGGCTTGAATGGCCTTTTGCTGCTCCTCCATCCTCTGAAGCATATAGAGGGTTGAATTCCACCTCGTTATCACCTCTTGCTTCAGATGATGGCAGGGCAGGTTCAAGAGTGTTTGCTGGTGCTCCAGTCTTCGGCACGCGGTGGCTGAATGCCGAAAGTGGCCTGCAATTCTTCAGGCCACCGACAGCATCTCTTGCACGCCCCTGTCGTTTTTGAAATAATTCTGCACCACCAAATTCAATGTAAGTGCAAAACATGGGACGTGCTGGAATTTGCCCAGATGTAATGCACGCACAATATTGCTGGCGTTGTCCGATGTCACAAATCCCCAGGAGAGTCAATTTGGGGTAAGCCATTCTGCGATAATGTTCCTCAGTTTCCGTAAGAGGTTGTCAGCTGTGTGCCTCTTCTGGAAAGCGGTGATACAAAGCGTAGCCTGCCTAGGAACGAGTTGGCTTTTGCGAGATGCTGCTACTGGTGCCGCCACTGATGTTCTTGCTGCGGGAGGCAATACATCTACCCAGTGGGCTGTCACAGTCATATAGTCCTGAGTCTGCCCTGCTCCACTTATCCACATGTCCATGGTTAAATGGACATTGGGTACAACTGCATTTTTTAGGACACTGGTGACTCTTTTTCTGAGGTCTGTGTACATTTTCGGTATCGCCTGCCTAGAGAAATGGAACCTAGATGGTATTTGGTACCGGGGACACAGTACCTCAATCAAGTCTGTAGTTGCCTGTGAATTAACGGTGGATAACGGAAACACGTTTCTCACCGCCCAGGCTGCCAAGACCTGAGTAATCCGCTTTGCAGTAGGATGACTGCTGTGATATTTCATCTTCCTCGCAAAGGACTGTTGGACAGTCAATTGCTTACTGGAAGTAGTACAAGTGGTTTTCCGACTTCTCCTCTGGGATGACGATCGACTCCCAGCAGCAACAACAGCAGCGCCAGCAGCAGTAGGCGTTACACTCAAGGATGCATCCCAGGCAGGAGAGGACTCGTCAGACTTGAAAGTGACATGGCCTGCCGGACTGTTGGCTTTCCTGTGTAAGGAGGAAATTGACACTGAGGGAGTTGGTGGTGTGGTTTGCAGGAGCTTGGTTACTAGAGGAAGGGATTTAGTGGTCAGTGGACTGCTTCCGCTGTCATCCAAAGTTTTTGAACTTGTCACTGACTTATGATGAATGCGCTGCAGGTGATGTATAAGGGAGGATGTTCCGAGGTGGTTAACGTCCTTACCCCTACTTATTACAGCTTGACAAAGGCAACACACGGCTTGACACCTATTGTCCGCATTTCTGTTAAAATAATTCCACACCGAAGAGGTGATTTTTTTTGTAATTTGACCAGGCATGTCAATGGCCATATTCGTCCCACGGACAACAGGTGTCTCCCCGGGTACCTGACTTAAACAAACCACCTCACCATCAGAATCCTCCTTGTCAATTTCCTCCTCAGCGCCAGCAACACCCATATCCTCATCCTGGTGTACTTCAACAGTGACATCTTCAATTTGACTATCAGGAACTGGACTGCGGGTGCTCCTTCCAGCACTTGCAGGGGGCGTGCAAATGGTGGAAGGCGCCACCTCTCCCCGTCCAGTGTTGGGAAGGTCAGGCATCGCAGCCGACACAATTGGACTCTCCTTGGGGATTTGTGATTTAGAAGAACGCACAGTTCTTTGCTGTGCTTTTGCCAGCTTAAGTCTTTTCCTTTTTCTAGCGAGAGGATGAGTGCTTCCATCCTCATGTGAAGCTGAACCACTAGCCATGAACATAGGCCAGGGCCTCAGCCGTTCCTTGCCACTCCGTGTCGTAAATGGCATATTGGCAAGTTTACGCTTCTCCTCAGACGCTTTTAATTTTGATTTTTGGGTCATTTTACTGAACTTTTGTGTTTTGGATTTTACATGCTCTCTACTATGACATTGGGCATCGGCCTTGGCAGACGACGTTGATGGCATTTCATCGTCTCGGCCATGACTAATGGCAGCAGCTTCAGCCCGAGGTGGAAGTGGATCTTGATCTTTCCCTATTTTACCTTCCACATTTTTGTTCTCCATTTTTTAATGTGTGGAATTATATGCCAGTATCAATAGCAATGGCCTACTACTATATATACTGCGCACAACTGAAATACACCACAGGTATGGATGGATAGTATACTTGACGACACAGAGGTAGGTAGAGCAGTGGCCTACTGTACCGTTCTGCTATATATTATATACTGGTGGTCAGCAAACTGTGCAAAACTGAAATGCACCACAGGTATGGATGGATAGTATACTTGACGACACAGAGGTAGGTAGAGCAGTGGCCTACTGTACCGTACTGCTATATATTATATACTGGTGGTCAGCAAACTGTGCAAAACTGAAATGCACCACAGGTATAGATGGATAGTATACTTGACGACACAGAGGTAGGTAGAGCAGTGGCCTACTGTAACCTACTGCTATATATTATATACTGGTGGTCAGCAAACTGTGCAAAACTGAAATGCACCACAGGTATGGATGGATAGTATACTTGACGACACAGAGGTAGGTAGAGCAGTGGCCTACTGTACCGTACTGCTATATATTATATACTGGTGGTCAGCAAACTGTGCAAAACTGAAATGCACCACAGGTATGGATGGATAGTATACTTGACGACACAGAGGTAGGTAGAGCAGTGGTCTTCTGTACCGTACTCCTATATATTATATACTGGTGGTCAGCAAAATTATGCACTGTACTCCTACTATATACTACAATGCAGCACAGATATGGAGCGTTTTTCAGGCAGAGAACGTATATGTCACAACTGAGGGCCTGAGCTGACGGGAGGCAGCCTCAGTTGTAGGGGCTGAGATGTACCGGAACCTGGGAGGTTGTATCAGACCCCTGGACATGTAAGTAACATGAATAATAACTGCCCGAAGGCGTGACCACGACAACTTGGATAAAAGTCAATGATGTTTATTATGACAACTCCGCAACACAGCAGCAGTAAAAGAAAACGTAAAAAGTCAGCAAAGAATAAATACAGTTCCTGGGTACTACAGGATGGCAGGAGCCACAGGGCACTGGTAGTGTGAGATAGTTCTTATGATCTTCTAGATGGAAAGTCCTTACCAGGCCCGACTGTAGCAATGGAGATAACCCAGGATTGTGCCAGCTGGTGTTCCAGGAAAAGCTGGGTTGCTGAAGATAAAACAGCTGCTGTGGATACTGGCTGGAACCAGACTGTTGTTAGCACGGAGTGGATACTGGCTGGAACCAGTTAAATAATAAATGAACTTGGGAGCGATGAAATATGAACTGAAATGTAGAACTTGAGAGCGGAGAAATAATAATACCGGTGGAGAGTGGTAAAGTGTAGAAAGGACACCGGCCCTTTAAGGGAAGCTGTACTCTGCTGGAAGCTGAGCTGGAAGCAGGTAATGTTGTAGCTGGAAACAGATGAATCCACAATGGATTGGAGAGTCAGGCTACACCGCAGGTGGAATGCTGGTGCGGATCTCTATGGTGGAAGTCTTGAGACAGGAGCTGGAACCTGGAAGACAATCACAGGAGAGAGACAAACAGGAACTAGGTTTGACAACCAAAGCACTGACGTCTTCCTTGCTCAGGCACAGTGTATTTATACCTGCAGCAAGGAAGGGATTGGCTAGGCAATTATGCAGATTAACAATACTGACAACAGATTGGAGGAAATGATCAGCTGACAGAATCCAAGATGGCTGCGCCCATGCAGACACTTGGAGGGAAGTTTGGTTTGTAATCCATGTGATAATGAAAACAGTAATGGCGGCGCCGGCCACTGGAGACAGGAGACGCCAGGCTGACAAGTGCACATCCAACCACGCGGACACAGCGGAGGCCGCGGCTGACGTAATCGCCACTCTGACACTCTGCATGCAGAAGCTCAGGGACGGCGGCGGAGGCCGCGGGAGACGCCATGCCAGATGTAATAAGGCGTTACTGTGACAGCGTCTCAGAGAGACAGGAGAGGATGCAGGAATGTGAACATTAGGATAACAGATGGGATCCGGTCCTGGAGCGCTGAGCCAGCCTTAGGAGGCATCTGATGGGTAAGAAATGGCGTCCAGATACCCGGATCGTGACAGCACCCCCCCCTTTAGGAGTGGCCCCAGGACACTTCTTTGGCTTTTGAGGAAACTTGGAATGGAGTCTCCGGACCAAGGCAGGAGCATGGACATCAGAAGCATTGGTCCATGAACGTTCCTCAGGGCCGTAACCCTTCCAGTCAATAAGATACTGTAGTTGACCGTAACGGTGACGTGAGTCCAGGATCTTGGCCACTTCATACTCAACGCCTCGTTGAGTTTGGACTTTCGGAGTTGGAGGAAGTGAGGAATGAAACCGATTCAAGATCAGCGGTTTCAACAGGGAAACATGGAATGTCCTGGGTATTTTTAAGAAGGGAGGCAACTGAAGTCTGTAAGCAACAGGATTGATGACTTGTTCAATCTTGAAAGGACCGATATAGCGAGGTGCAAACTTCATACTGGGAACTCTTAACCTCAGATTCTTCGTGGATAACCATACCCGATCACCCACCTTGAGAGCAGGAACTGCTCGACGCTTCTTATCCGCAAACTTCTTGTACCTGAACGATGCCTTGAGCAGAGCTGATCGTACGCTCTTCCAGATATTGGCAAACTGATGCAAGGTGATATCCACTGCGGGAACAGAAGTTGCTGGAAGCGGTTGGAACTCAGGGACTTTAGGGTGGAATCCAAAGTTAGTGAAGAATGGTGTTGAAGCAGATGAAGAATGATACTGGTTGTTATGACAGAACTCGGCCCAGGGAAGTAATTGAACCCAGTCATCTTGAGAGGAGGACACATAGATGCGGAGGAAGGCCTCCAAGTCCTGATTCACCCTCTCGGTTTGACCATTGGTCTGAGGATGGTAAGCCGTGGAAAACTTTAGCTTGACTTGGAGGACTTGACATAAACTTCGCCAGAATTTGGCTGTGAATTGAACTCCTCGATCTGAGATAATTTCTTCAGGAAGACCGTGGAGTCGGAAGATCTCTTGTATGAATACTTGAGCCAACTTGGAAGCTGACGGAAGGCCGGTGAGAGGAATGAAGTGTGCCATCTTGGTGAACCGGTCAACTACCACCCAGATGGTATTGAACTTGTTGCACATGGGTAAGTCTGTAATGAAATCCATCGACAAGTGGGTCCATGGTCGACGGGGAACGGATAGTGGAACCAGTTGCCCCGCAGGCGACTGGCGGGATACTTTATGTTGGGCACACTTTGGGCAAGATGCAATAAACTCCAAGACGTCCTTTTTCAGAGTTGGCCACCAATAGGACCTAGAGATAAACTCCAGGGGTTTTTGGATACCTGTATGTCCGGCAAAACGGGAAGCATGGGCCCAATGCATGAGCTTCTTCCTTAGCATCGGCTTCACAAAACTTTTCCCTGATGGGGGCGTAGAGTCCATCCCTACCATGGAGAATGCCAACGGATTTATAATAGGATGCTTGTCTGAAGACTCTGACTCATTTTCTTGCTCCCATGAGCGGGAAAGGGCATCGGCCTTGCGATTCTGAGAGCCCGGACAGAACTGGAGTTTAAAGTCGAACCTGGAAAAGAAAAGTGCCCATCTGGCCTGACGAGGGTTGAGACATTGTGCGCCCTTCAGGTATAAAAGGTTCTTGTGGTCTGTAAGTATGGTGATTGAATGAGAAGCTCCCTCCAACAGATACCTCCACTCTTCTAGAGCGAGCTTGATGGCTAGCAACTCCTGGTCGCCAATGGCATAGTTGCGCTCAGCTGGGGAGAACTTCCGGGAGAAGAAACTGCAAGGGTGTAAATGGCCATCTTTAGCCCTCTGAGATAACACCGCTCCTACTCCAACGGAGGAGGCATCCACCTCTAAGATGAAAGGAGAGTCGATGTCAGGCTGTTTCAGAACAGGCGCAGAGATGAACCTTTGTTTTAAAAGATGAAATGCTTGCATGGCTTCTTCAGACCACTTGGACGGGTTAGCACCCTTCTTAGTGAAAGCAGTAATAGGCGCCACAATGGTGGAAAAGTCTCGTATAAACTTTCGGTAATAGTTGGCGAACCCTAAGAACCTCTGGACCCCTTTGAGGGTTAAGGGTACCGGCCAATTTTGGATTGCTTGTAGTTTCTCAGGATCCATCTCTAGTCCGGATCCGGACACAATGTACCCTAGAAACGGAATGGACTTGACTTCAAAGACGCATTTTTCTAATTTGCAATAGAGATGATTGACACGGAGACGGGACAGAACCTCTTTAACCCAAAAACGATGTTCCTCTAAATCGTTGGCAAAAATGAGGATATCGTCTAGATAGACCACGACATGACGGTATAGAATGTCTCTGAAGATCTCATTGACAAAATGCTGGAAGACAGCTGGAGCATTGCTCAATCCGAAGGGCATGACGAGGTACTCATAATGTCCGTCACGGGTGTTAAAGGCGGTCTTCCACTCGTCACCCTCACGGATCCGGATGAGATTGTATGCACCTCGCAAGTCCAGCTTTGTAAAGATGGTAGCTCCGCTAACTCTGTCAAAGAGGTCAGTAATCAGGGGTAAAGGATAACGGTTCTTGATGGTGATGTCGTTCAAACCTCTGTAGTCGATGCACGGCCGCAGACCACCATCTTTCTTTTTTACAAAAAAGAAGCCTGCGCCGGCTGGAGAAGAAGAAGGTCGAATGAACCCCTTTGCTAGGTTCTCTTTAATATATTCCTCCATAGAATGCGTCTCAGGCAGAGACAACGGATAAGTTCGGCCTCGAGGTGGAACCTTCCCTGGAACGAGATCAATCGGACAGTCCCATTCTCTATGAGGAGGAAGGATATCAGCAGAAGCTTTACTGAACACATCCGTGAAATCTTGATATGGAGGAGGTGGAACATCAGACGACCTGGGGGAGGAAGAACAGACAGGCAATACTTTAAACAAACATGTCTCAGCACAGGAGGAACCCCATGCCAGGATTTGCGTAGTCGTCCAATCAATTGTAGGATTGTGAAGACGGAGCCATGGAAGGCCCAGGACCACAGGATGTGTGGCTCTTGGAATCACTAAAAAAGAAATAAGTTCGGAATGAAGAACTCCCACTCTCAGACGAACTGGTAGAGTCCTTAAAGAAATAACTGCATCAAAAATTTTGCTGCCATCCACGGCAGTTAAAGAAATGGACGAAGGAAGTCTCTCGGTGGGTAGGGACCACCGTTTAACATAAGCTTCGGTAATAAAGTTCCCAGCTGCTCCGGAATCAAGGAGGGCAATGACGTTCCGATAACGTTGAGCAACTTGAAGCGAGACTGGGAGATTACAATCTTGAGGAGATGGAGAGGAGATCATTACTCCTAGCCGGCCCTCTCCTTGGCGAGCTAGGATTTGGAGTTTCCCGGACGTTTGGGACAGGCATTAATGGTGTGAGACGGAGCTGCACAATAGAGACAGAGAAACTCGGAGAGACGTCTTCGGCGCTCAGCAGGAGTTAAACGGGAACGGCCAAGTTGCATGGGCTCATCTTTAGATGGTGACAGTTGACGAGGAGGAGGAGCAGAAGATTTTGGAGCAGATTATCTTCCACGCTCAGTTGCTCTCTCTCTGAAACGTAAATCAACTTTCGTGCAGAGTGAGATTAGCTCATCTAACTTAGAAGGTAAGTCTCTGGTAGCTAACTCATCTTTAATACGCTCAGATAAGCCATGCCAGAATGCAGCATACAGGGCCTCGTCGTTCCATGCCAGTTCGGATGCCAGGATCTGGAACTGTATCAGATATTGTCCTACAGTACGTGACCCCTGGCGTAAACGGAGAATCTCGGATGAAGCTGAGGTTACCCGGCCTGGCTCGTCGAAGATGCGCCTGAATGTTGACACGAAGGCAGTGTAGGAAGATAGCAGGGTGTCGGACCTCTCCCATAACGGTGATGCCCAATCAAGGGCTGAACCACTGAGAAGAGAAATAATGTAGGCAATTTTTGTACGGTCACTGGGAAAATTGCCAGGTTGTAGCTCAAACTGAATCTCACACTGGTTGAGAAATCCCCTGCAGAATCTTGGAGATCCGTCAAATTTTGCTGGCGTTGGAAGATGAAGACGTGGAGCAGAAATGGGTAAGGTGGGTGGGGTTATAGCTGGAGTCACTGTGGTTGACGCACCAGACGCGCCTGATCCACGGAGAGTTGTCTGAATCCCATCCAGCCGAGTAGAGAGATCCTGGAGACAGCGGATGATGTGGCCCTGTGCAGCCTCCTGATGTTCTAGTCGGGCTGCCAGTTCTTGCATCGGCCTGGCCGCTTGATCCTGGTCTCCGGCTGGATTCATTAGGTCAGTGCTTACTGTCACAACTGAGGGCCTGAGCTGACGGGAGGCAGCCTCAGTTGTAGGGGCTGAGATGTACCGGAACCTGGGAGGTTGTATCAGACCCCTGGACATGTAAGTAACATGAATAATAACTGCCCGAAGGCGTGACCACGACAACTTGGATAAAAGTCAATGATGTTTATTATGACAACTCCGCAACACAGCAGCAGTAAAAGAAAACGTAAAAAGTCAGCAAAGAATAAATACAGTTCCTGGGTACTACAGGATGGCAGGAGCCACAGGGCACTGGTAGTGTGAGATAGTTCTTATGATCTTCTAGATGGAAAGTCCTTACCAGGCCCAACTGTAGCAATGGAGATAACCCAGGATTGTGCCAGCTGGTGTTCCAGGAAAAGCTGGGTTGCTGAAGATAAAACAGCTGCTGTGGATACTGGCTGGAACCAGACTGTTGTTAGCACGGAGTGGATACTGGCTGGAACCAGTTAAATAATAAATGAACTTGGGAGCGATGAAATATGAACTGAAATGTAGAACTTGAGAGCGGAGAAATAATAATACCGGTGGAGAGTGGTAAAGTGTAGAAAGGACACCGGCCCTTTAAGGGAAGCTGTACTCTGCTGGAAGCTGAGCTGGAAGCAGGTAATGTTGTAGCTGGAAACAGATGAATCCACAATGGATTGGAGAGTCAGGCTACACCGCAGGTGGAATGCTGGTGCGGATCTCTATGGTGGAAGTCTTGAGACAGGAGCTGGAACCTGGAAGACAATCACAGGAGAGAGACAAACAGGAACTAGGTTTGACAACCAAAGCACTGACGTCTTCCTTGCTCAGGCACAGTGTATTTAAGAGATGAGCGCCGGAAATTTTTCGGGTTTTGTGTTTTGGTTTTGGGTTCGGTTCCGCGGCCGTGTTTTGGGTTCGACCGCGTTTTGGCAAAACCTCACCGAATTTTTTTTGTCGGATTCGGGTGTGTTTTGGATTCGGGTGTTTTTTTCAAAAAACCCTAAAAAACAGCTTAAATCATAGAATTTGGGGGTAATTTTGATCCCAAAGTATTATTAACCTCAAAAAACATAATTTACACTCATTTTCAGCCTATTCTGAACACATCACACCTCACAATATTATTTTTAGTCCTAAAATTTGCACCGAGGTCGCTGTGTGAGTAAGATAAGCGACCCTAGTGGCCGACACAAACACCGGGCCCATCTAGGAGTGGCACTGCAGTGTCACGCAGGATGTCCCTTCCAAAAAACCCTCCCCAAACAGCACATGACGCAAAGAAAAAAAGAGGCGCAATGAGGTAGCTGTGTGAGTAAGATTAGCGACCCTAGTGGCCGACACAAACACCGGGCCCATATAGGAGTGGCACTGCAGTGTCACGCAGGATGTCCCTTCCAAAAAACCCTCCCCAAACAGCACATGACGCAAAGAAAAAAAGAGGCGCAATGAGGTAGCTGACTGTGTGAGAAAGATAAGCGACCCTAGTGGCCGACACAAACACCGGGCCCATCTAGGAGTGGCACTGCAGTGTCACGCAGGATGTCCCTTCCAAAAAACCCTCCCCAAACAGCACATGACGCAAAGAAAAAAAGAGGCGCAATGAGGTAGCTGACTGTGTGAGAAAGATAAGCGACCCTAGTGGCCGACACAAACACCGGGCCCATCTAGGAGTGGCACTGCAGTGTCACGCAGGATGTCCCTTCCAAAAAACCCTCCCCAAACAGCACATGACGCAAAGAAAAAAAGAGGCGCAATGAGGTAGCTGACTGTGTGAGAAAGATAAGCGACCCTAGTGGCCGACACAAACACCGGGCCCATCTAGGAGTGGCACTGCAGTGTCACGCAGGATGTCCCTTCCAAAAAACCCTCCCCAAACAGCACATGACGCAAAGAAAAAAAGAGGCGCAATGAGGTAGCTGTGTGAGAAAGATAAGCGACCCTAGTGGCCGACACAAACACCGGGCCCATCTAGGAGTGGCACTGCAGTGTCACGCAGGATGTCCCTTCCAAAAAACCCTCCCCAAACAGCACATGACGCAAAGAAAAAAAGAGGCGCAATGAGGTAGCTGTGTGAGTAAGATTAGCGACCCTAGTGGCCGACACAAACACCGGGCCCATCTAGGAGTGGCACTGCAGTGTCACGCAGGATGGCCCTTCCAAAAAACCCTCCCCAAACAGCACATGACGCAAAGAAAAAAAGAGGCGCAATGAGGTAGCTGACTGTGTGAGTAAGATTAGCGACCCTAGTGGCCGACACAAACACCGGGCCCATCTAGGAGTGGCACTGCAGTGTCACGCAGGATGTCCCTTCCAAAAAACCCTCCCCAAACAGCACATGACGCAAAGAAAAAAAGAGGCGCAATGAGGTAGCTGTGTGAGTAAGATTAGCGACCCTAGTGGCCGACACAAACACCGGGCCCATCTAGGAGTGGCACTGCAGTGTCACGCAGGATGTCCCTTCCAAAAAAACCCTCCCCAATCAGCACATGATGCAAAGAAAAAGAAAAGAAAAAAGAGGTGCAAGATGGAATTATCCTTGTGCCCTCCCACCCACCCTTATGTTGTATAAACAAAACAGGACATGCACACTTTAACCAACCCATCATTTCAGTGACAGGGTCTGCCACACGACTGTGACTGATATGACGGGTTGGTTTGGACCCCCCCCAAAAAAGAAGCAATTAATCTCTCCTTGCACAAACTGGCTCTACAGAGGCAAGATGTCCACCTCATCTTCACCCTCCGATATATCACCGTGTACATCCCCCTCCTCACAGATTATCAATTCGTCCCCACTGGAATCCACCATCTCAGCTCCCTGTGTACTTTGTGGAGGCAATTGCTGCTGGTCAATGTCTCCGCGGAGGAATTGATTATAATTCATTTTAATGAACATCATCTTCTCCACATTTTCTGGATGTAACCTCGTACGCCGATTGCTGACAAGGTGAGCGGCGGCACTAAACACTCTTTCGGAGTACACACTTGTGGGAGGGCAACTTAGGTAGAATAAAGCCAGTTTGTGCAAGGGCCTCCAAATTGCCTCTTTTTCCTGCCAGTATAAGTACGGACTGTGTGACGTGCCTACTTGGATGCGGTCACTCATATAATCCTCCACCATTCTATCAATGTTGAGAGAATCATATGCAGTGACAGTAGACGACATGTCCGTAATCGTTGTCAGGTCCTTCAGTCCGGACCAGATGTCAGCATCAGCAGTCGCTCCAGACTGCCCTGCATCACCGCCAGCGGGTGGGCTCGGAATTCTGAGCCTTTTCCTCGCACCCCCAGTTGCGGGAGAATGTGAAGGAGGAGATGTTGACAGGTCGCGTTCCGCTTGACTTGACAATTTTGTCACCAGCAGGTCTTTCAACCCCAGCAGACCTGTGTCTGCCGGAAAGAGAGATCCAAGGTAGGCTTTAAATCTAGGATCGAGCACGGTGGCCAAAATGTAGTGCTCTGATTTCAACAGATTGACCACCCGTGAATCCTTGTTAAGCGAATTAAGGGCTGCATCCACAAGTCCCACATGCCTAGCGGAATCGCTCCGTGTTAGCTCCTTCTTCAATGCCTCCAGCTTCTTCTGCAAAAGCCTGATGAGGGGAATGACCTGACTCAGGCTGGCAGTGTCTGAACTGACTTCACGTGTGGCAAGTTCAAAGGGCATCATAACCTTGCACAACATTGAAATCATTCTCCACTGCACTTGAGACAGGTGCATTCCATCTCCTATATCGTGCTCAATTGTATAGGCTTGAATGGCCTTTTGCTGCTCCTCCAACCTCTGAAGCATATAGAGGGTTGAATTCCACCTCGTTACCACTTCTTGCTTCAGATGATGGCAGGGCAGGTTCAGTAGTTTTTGGTGGTGCTCCAGTCTTCTGTACGTGGTGCCTGTACGCCGAAAGTGTCCCGCAATTTTTCTGGCCACCGACAGCATCTCTTGCACGCCCCTGTCGTTTTTTAAAAAATTCTGCACCACCAAATTCAAGGTATGTGCAAAACATGGGACGTGCTGGAATTTGCCCATATTTAATGCACACACAATATTGCTGGCGTTGTCCGATGCCACAAATCCACAGGAGAGTCCAATTGGGGTAAGCCATTCCGCGATGATCTTCCTCAGTTGCCGTAAGAGGTTTTCAGCTGTGTGCGTATTCTGGAAAGCGGTGATACAAAGCGTAGCCTGCCTAGGAAAGAGTTGGCGTTTGCGAGATGCTGCTACTGGTGCCGCCGCTGCTGTTCTTGCGGCGGGAGTCCATACATCTACCCAGTGGGCTGTCACAGTCATATAGTCCTGACCCTGCCCTGCTCCACTTGTCCACATGTCCGTGGTTAAGTGGACATTGGGTACAACTGCATTTTTTAGGACACTGGTGAGTCTTTTTCTGACGTCCGTGTACATTCTCGGTATCGCCTGCCTAGAGAAGTGGAACCTAGATGGTATTTGGTAACGGGGGCACACTGCCTCAATAAATTGTCTAGTTCCCTGTGAACTAACGGCGGATACCGGACGCACGTCTAACACCAACATAGTTGTCAAGGACTCAGTTATCCGCTTTGCAGTAGGATGACTGCTGTGATATTTCATCTTCCTCGCAAAGGACTGTTGAACAGTCAATTGCTTACTGGAAGTAGTACAAGTGGGCTTACGACTTCCCCTCTGGGATGACCATCGACTCCCAGCGGCAACAACAGCAGCGCCAGCAGCAGTAGGCGTTACACGCAAGGATGCATCGGAGGAATCCCAGGCAGGAGAGGACTCGTCAGACTTGCCAGTGACATGGCCTGCAGGACTATTGGCATTCCTGGGGAAGGAGGAAATTGACACTGAGGGAGTTGGTGGGGTGGTTTGCGTGAGCTTGGTTACAAGAGGAAGGGATTTACTGGTCAGTGGACTGCTTCCGCTGTCACCCAAAGTTTTTGAACTTGTCACTGACTTATTATGAATGCGCTGCAGGTGACGTATAAGGGAGGATGTTCCGAGGTGGTTAACGTCCTTACCCCTACTTATTACAGCTTGACAAAGGGAACACACGGCTTGACACCTGTTGTCCGCATTTCTGGTGAAATACCTCCACACCGAAGAGCTGATTTTTTTGGTATTTTCACCTGGCATGTCAACGGCCATATTCCTCCCACGGACAACAGGTGTCTCCCCGGGTGCCTGACTTAAACAAACCACCTCACCATCAGAATCCTTCTGGTCAATTTCCTCCCCAGCGCCAGCAACACCCATATCCTCCTCATCCTGGTGTACTTCAACACTGACATCTTCAATCTGACTATCAGGAACTGGACTGCGGGTGCTCCTTCCAGCACTTGCAGGGGGCATGCAAATAGTGGAAGGCGCATGCTCTTCACGTCCAGTGTTGGGAAGGTCAGGCATCGCAAACGACACAATTGGACTCTCCTTGTGGATTTGGGATTTCAAAGAACGCACAGTTCTTTGCGGTGCTTTTGCCAGCTTGAGTCTTTTCAGTTTTCTAGCGAGAGGCTGAGTGCTTCCATCCTCATGTGAAGCTGAACCACTAGCCATGAACATAGGCCAGGGCCTCAGCCGTTCCTTGCCACTCCGTGTGGTAAATGGCATATTGGCAAGTTTACGCTTCTCCTCCGACAATTTTATTTTAGGTTTTGGAGTCCTTTTTTTTCTGATATTTGGTGTTTTGGATTTGACATGCTCTGTACTATGACATTGGGCATCGGCCTTGGCAGACGACGTTGCTGGCATTTCATCGTCTCGGCCATGACTAGTGGCAGCAGCTTCAGCACGAGGTGGAAGTGGATCTTGATCTTTCCCTAATTTTGGAACCTCAACTTTTTTGTTCTCCATATTTTATAGGCAGAACTAAAAGGCACCTCAGGTAAACAATGGAGATGGATGGATTGGATACTAGTATACAATTATGGACGGACTGCCACGGTTAGGTGGTATAAAAAAACCACGGTTAGGTGGTATATATTATAATAATAATACAATTATGGATGGACGGACTGCCTGCCGACTGCCGACACAGAGGTAGCCACAGCCGTGAACTACCGCACTGTACACTGGTTGATAAAGAGATAGTAGTATACTCGTAACAACTAGTATGACACTATGACGACGGTATAAAGAATGAAAAAAAAAACCACGGTTAGGTGGTATATATTATAATAATAATACAATTATGGATGGACGGACTGCCTGCCGACTGCCGACACAGAGGTAGCCACAGCCGTGAACTACCGCACTGTACACTGGTTGATAAAGAGATAGTAGTATACTCGTAACAACTAGTATGACACTATGACGACGGTATAAAGAAAGAAAAAAAAATACCACAGTTAGGTGGTATATATTATAATAATAATACAATTATGGATGGACGGACTGCCTGCCGACTGCCGACACAGGTAGCCACAGCCGTGAACTACCGCACTGTACACTGGTTGATAAAGAGATAGTAGTATACTCGTAACAACTAGTATGACACTATGACGACGGTATAAAGAATGAAAAAAAAACCACGGTTAGGTGGTATATATTATAATAATAATACAATTATGGATGGACGGACTGCCTGCCGACTGCCGACACAGAGGTAGCCACAGCCGTGAACTACCGCACTGTACACTGGTTGATAAAGAGATAGTAGTATACTCGTAACAACTAGTATGACACTATGACGACGGTATAAAGAATGAAAAAAAAACCACGGTTAGGTGGTATATATTATAATAATAATACAATTATGGATGGACGGACTGCCTGCCGACTGCCGACACAGAGGTAGCCACAGCCGTGAACTACCGCACTGTACACTGGTTGATAAAGAGATAGTAGTATACTCGTAACAACTAGTATGACACTATGACGACGGTATAAAGAATGAAAAAAAAACCACGGTTAGGTGGTATATATTATAATAATAATACAATTATGGATGGACGGACTGCCTGCCGACTGCCGACACAGAGGTAGCCACAGCCGTGAACTACCGCACTGTACACTGGTTGATAAAGAGATAGTAGTATACTCGTAACAACTAGTATGACACTATGACGACGGTATAAAGAAAGAAAAAAAAATACCACAGTTAGGTGGTATATATTATAATAATAATACAATTATGGATGGACGGACTGCCTGCCGACTGCCGACACAGAGGTAGCCACAGCCGTGAACTACCGCACTGTACACTGGTTGATAAAGAGATAGTAGTATACTCGTAACAACTAGTATGACACTATGACGACGGTATAAAGAATGAAAAAAAAACCACGGTTAGGTGGTATATATTATAATAATAATACAATTATGGATGGACGGACTGCCTGCCGACTGCCGACACAGAGGTAGCCACAGCCGTGAACTACCGCACTGTACACTGGTTGATAAAGAGATAGTAGTATACTCGTAACAACTAGTATGACACTATGACGACGGTATAAAGAATGAAAAAAAAACCACGGTTAGGTGGTATATATTATAATAATAATACAATTATGGATGGACGGACTGCCTGCCGACTGCCGACACAGAGGTAGCCACAGCCGTGAACTACCGCACTGTACACTGGTTGATAAAGAGATAGTAGTATACTCGTAACAACTAGTATGACACTATGACGGTATAAAGAATGAAAAAAAAACCACGGTTAGGTGGTATATATTATAATAATAATACAATTATGGATGGACGGACTGCCTGCCGACTGCCGACACAGAGGTAGCCACAGCCGTGAACTACCGCACTGTACACTGGTTGATAAAGAGATAGTAGTATACTCGTAACAACTAGTATGACACTATGACGACGGTATAAAGAAAGAAAAAAAAATACCACGGTTAGGTGGTATATATTGTAATACAATTATGGATGGACGGACTGCCTGCCGAGTTCCGACTGCCGACACAGAGGTAGCCACAGCCGTGAACTACCGCACTGTACTGTGTCTGCTGCTAATATAGACTGGTTGATAAAGAGATAGTATACAATACATACAACAATATACTACTATACTGGTGGTCAGGCACTGGTCACCACTAGTCACACTGGCAGTGGCACTCCTGCAGCAAAAGTGTGCACTGTTTAATTTTAAATTAATATAATATTATGTACTCCTGGGGGCTCCTGCTATAACAACCTGCAGTGCTCCCCAGTCTCCCCCACAATTATTATAAGCTTTGCCTTTTATACATTGATGTGCAGCACACTGGGCTGAGCTGAGTGCACACAGACTGAGTCACACTGTGTGACTGGCTGCTGCTGTGTATCGTTTTTTTTCAGGCAGAGAACGGATATAGCAGAGAACGGATATATTATATTAAAATAAATAAAAGTTAACTAACAACAACTGCACTGGTCACTGTGGTAAACTCTGTCTGACTCTGCACAATCTCTCTCTCTCTTCTAATCTAATTTCTAATGGAGAGGACGCCAGCCACGTCCTCTCCCTATCAATCTCAATGCACGTGTGAAAATGGCGGCGACGCGCGGCTCCTTATATAGAATCCGAGTCTCGCGAGAATCCGACAGCGTCATGATGACGTTCAGGCGCGCTCGGGTTAACCGAGCAAGGCGGGAGGATCCGAGTCTGCTCGGACCCGTGAAAAAAACATGAAGTTCGTGCGGGTTCGGTTTCAGAGAAACCGAACCCGCTCATCTCTAGTATTTATACCTGCAGCAAGGAAGGGATTGGCTAGGCAATTATGCAGATTAACAATACTGACAACAGATTGGAGGAAATGATCAGCTGACAGAATCCAAGATGGCTGCGCCCATGCAGACACTTGGAGGGAAGTTTGGTTTGTAATCCATGTGATAATGAAAACAGTAATGGCGGCGCCGGCCACTGGAGACAGGAGACGCCAGGCTGACAAGTGCACATCCAACCACGCGGACACAGCGGAGGCCGCGGCTGACGTAATCGCCACTCTGACACTCTGCATGCAGAAGCTCAGGGACGGCGGCGGAGGCCGCGGGAGACGCCATGCCAGATGTAATAAGGCGTTACTGTGACAGCGTCTCAGAGAGACAGGAGAGGATGCAGGAATGTGAACATTAGGATAACAGATGGGATCCGGTCCTGGAGCGCTGAGCCAGCCTTAGGAGGCATCTGATGGGTAAGAAATGGCGTCCAGATACCCGGATCGTGACAGTATAATACTGGTGGTCACTGGTCAGCAAAACTCTGCACTGTACTCCTCCTATATAATACTGCTGGTCCCCAGTCCCCACAATAAAACAGTGTGAGCACAGATATATGCAGCACACTGAGCACAGATATGGAGCATTTTTCAGGCAGAGAACGTATAATACTGGTGGTCACTGGTCAGCAAAACTCTGCACTGTACTCCTCCTATATAATACTGCTGGTCCCCAGTCCCCACAATAAAGCAGTGTGAGCACAGATATATGCAGCACACTGAGCACAGATATGGAGCGTTTTTCAGGCAGAGAACGTATAAAACTGGTGGTCACTGGTCAGCAAAATTCTGCACTGTACTCCTCCTATATAATACTGCTGGTCCCCAGTCCCCACAATAAAGCAGTGTGAGCACAGATATATGCAGCACACTGAGCACAGATATGGAGCGTTTTTCAGGCAGACAACGTATACCGGTGGTAACTGGTCAGCAAAACTCTGCACTGTACTCCTCCTATATAATACTGCTGGTCCCCAGTCCCCACAATAAAGCAGTGTGAGCACAGATATATGCAGCACACTGAGCACAGATATGGAGCGTTTTTCAGGCAGACAACGTATAATACTGGTGGTCACTGGTCAGCAAAACTCTGCACTGTACTCCTCCTATATAATACTGCTGGTCCCCAGTCCCCACAATAAAGCAGTGTGAGCACAGATATATGCAGCACACTGAGCACAGATATGGAGCGTTTTTTAGGCAGACAACATATAATACTGGTGGTCACTGGTCAGCAAAACTCTGCACTGTACTCCTCCTATATAATACTGCTGGTCCCCAGTCCCCACAATAAAGCAGTGTGAGCACAGATATATGCAGCACACTGAGCACAGATATGGAGCGATTTTCAGGCAGACAACGTATAATACTGGTGGTCACTGGTCAGCAAAACTCTGCACTGTACTCCTCGTATAATACTGCTGGTCCCCAGAATAAAGATATTTGCACTGCAGCCCCCTGAAACAAAGTGAGAGGATGCCAGCCACGTCCTCTCACTATCATTTCCAATGCACGAGTGAAAAATGGCAGCGACGCGCGGCTCCTTATATAGAATCCGAATCTCGCAAGAATCCGACAGCGGGATGATGACGTTCGGGCGCGCTCGGGTTAACCGAGCAAGGCGGGAGGATCCGAGTCTGCCTCGGACCCGTGTAAAAAGGGTAAAGTTCGGGGGGGTTCGGATTCCGAGGAACCGAACCCGCTCATCACTAATTTAAATGTGGCTCCCAACACTCTAAATCATGTGACCACAACAGATACAGAAACTGCTGCACTCCAGCCAGACATGCAGCAGCACTACAGGGACTGAAAATTGAAGGAGCCAGATACTAGAGGCGAGACATCCACTGGCAAACAGAGAACACATTAGGGGCTGCAGCAATGGCACGACTTGGTGGGGGAACTTTAGTGACACATGAGGGTGGGCTGGAGTGACACAAGGCGGATCTGGCTGGAGTGACATAGAAGGGTCCTGGCAGGAGTGACACATGGTGGAGATGACTGGAGTGATGAAGGAGGGTGCTGGAAGTAGTGACACATGGGAAAGCTGGCTGGAGTGACATAGGAGGGTGGTAGCAGGAGTGACACATGGGAGAGCTGGCTGGAGTGACATGGGGGGTGCTGGCAGGAGTGACATAAGAGGGTGCTAGCAGGAGTGTCACATGGGGAGCTGGCTGGAGTGACACATGGGGGAACTTAAGTTTATTATGTGAATCTGGCTTTTTCGATTATTTTAAGTGAAAGTGGCTTTTTCAATGGATCTGACTTTAAAATTCTTTATTTTATGTCGTTCAGGCATTTTCTATGTATTTTATACCAGGGGTGTGGTCTAGCAGGCACAAGGCCACATTCCATTTTTGCATGCGCTCCTTTGGCTCGATGTCGGCTCTTTGACGTACCTAACAAGGTTTTTTGGCACTTTGTCACTGACTGGTTGGCCGCCCCTGAGCTACTTGGTCAGGGGCAAACACGTTTGCTAAGTTTTACAGGTTTGACACCTTGGCTGCTGACGACCTTCAGTTTGGTCAGTCAGTTCTGCAGGAACATTAGCACTTTCCCGCCTGTACTGGGAGCTTTGGTACATCCCAATGGTACTAAAATGGACCCCAGCATCCTCTGGGACGTAAGAGGAAATAGGATTTTAATTACCTACCGGTAAATCCTTTTCTCATAGTCCGTAGAGGATGCTGGGCACCCGTCCAGTGCTCATTTTTCCTGCAGAATTAAATTTTATCTTTTTACACAGGTTCTCATGTGTTAAGATGTTCACAGCTATTGCTGTTGCGTTATGCATGCACATTAGCATTCGTTATGTTGAAAGCCATGTTAGGCGTCATGTTTTGTATGGTGTGAGCTGGTATGAATCTCGCCACTAGTTTAATGTAAATTCTTCTCTTGAAGTTGTCCGTCTCCTCGGGCACAGTTCTTATACTGAGGTCTGGAGGAGGGGCATAGAGGGAGGAGCCAGTTCACACTGTTGAAAAGTCTTAAAATGCCGATGGCTCCTGCGGAACCGTCTATACCCCATGGTACTAAAATGGACCCCAGCATCCTCTACGGACTACGAGAAAAGGATTTACCGGTAGGTAATTAAAATCCTATTTATACTAGGCCTAGTGCCCCTAATTATTCACAGGCCAGAAGCTTGACAATTAGCCACGGGCCTACTGCCTGCCTAACATGGGGCTGGTTGGGTGACCTTGGCCTAATGCCCAGAGTCACCTTATACACCTAATGGCAGCTGGAGTAACCTGGGCCTAATGACCAGATCACCCTTATTAAATGGGCTCAGGCTTAAAGCCTGCCTAGTGCCCAGTACCACCCTTATTCATCTGAATGGGGGAGCACATAGCAAATTGGGCCTAGTGCCCACCTAAAGGTGCACAGGCCAGAGGCCTGAATTAAGCCCACAGGCCTAATGCCCACCTACCGCGCATTAGACCTTAGCCTAAATGTCCCCACAGGCCTAGTACCCAATTCCTGATGGTCTAGGGAGCAGGGGTAACAGGTGCTCTCACCGAGGACCTACCTGTATCGGTAGGAGAGGCACCAGAGGGGAGCTTCATCAGCTCTTTTTTATTTCACCCCTGGTGGCCTCTCCAGTCCTCCGCTTCAGTCTTCTGCCACTGGCCTGCTTCTCCACGTCCAGTCGCCGCTGGACATCTTTGCCGATGCCCGTGTCTTCAGCCTCTTCCATGGCCTCACAAAACCTTCATGCTCTTCTGCGCAGCCTCCTTCATTCTTGGCCCGGCAGCATCTGATGTCACTTGCCAAAAGCGGGACCTATGATGCAGAGAGGGCTGATTGGCTCGCCGCTGCCACCTGCGATTAGCTGCCGACCCATGAGCCGTGATTGGCTCATGGAGGACGCTTTGGATTGGCTGTCGGAATGCCACACTGCCCGATGCCGTACTTTGACAGGTGCTGGGGACAAACACACCGACCCAGCACCGGCCACCGCAGCACCCTTCAGGGGTTGCAGATCCCATGCACTCCACTGCTATGATGTACCCTGTGATCCAGGGCACATCTCTACACTTTACTAGAGACATACAGTAGGTAAATAAAATGATCATATACAGAGACTGGAAGAATGCAACATTTTGAGGGATTCTTGAATATTCTTGAATATTGACTTCACTGGATGTATGCTTTGAGAAAAAATATTTGGAGAAAATTTAAGATGTTACTACTATATTACAGTAAGATATACAATGACAATTTAAAAAAAAAAAGCAAAATAATTTTGGCTTTGCCTTTTTAAAATAATCACTTTAATCACCAGTTCTGATGCAAAAATCAAACTTTTGCCAATTAGAACCTATACAGTACTTTTGCCATAAGTGTGTACAAGAAGACATAAAAAAATGTACACATTTTAGGTATGCATACCTTAAGTGGACATTGGAAAACAAATATTTCACCCATGACTTGACTGCAGTATTTAGAAAACTTCAGATTAAAAAGGAGAGGCATTCTAAGCATTAAAGCACTGAAGATTAAATTTTTTGTATACAGTACCAGTTTATCACTCCAGTAATAGCCAGATTAAGGTGTGGACAGGGGGAAGGGGGGTGCCGGGCATACTGTACCCTAGGCCTCCCTCTGTCAGGGGGGCCCCGGCTGGAGTACAATGACATCACTAGCTCTACCTCTTGTGCAGCAGCAGAACCAGGCTGCCAGAATGTGAGCAGGGCAGTATGCATTGCAGGCAGAGAAACATGAGTATCAGGTTTCATGAGATACCGATTCTGGTCTAGAGAGAGACACACACAGAGTCCTTCTTAATCCTGTCCCAGTGTGTAAGTAGTACAGAAGCTGTTGCTATAGCTTTTTTCTATGTGTATTTTAATGCTGTATAAGTTGTCTGTGTTCAACTAGAGGTAAACTTTAGAAAATAGTTATCTCTAAATTATGTGGAGCTATAAACAGTGCCCAGGCATTATTAAACTATTAGTTTAAAGCTAATATACACCATTGGTTTATATTTAATATACACAATCCATACCTCCCACCATGACTCATTCTAAGAGGGACAAAATGCTCTCTACCTGGACTTAATTTATGATTGTAATCATCTCAGTTGAAATATCTTTCTTGTGTTTAAATAGTTCAACACAGGTGACGCCAATTATATATTAAGAGGAAAGACCAGGTAGTGAGCATTTTGTCCCTGCTGGAATGGATCATGTTTGGAGGTATGCACAATTTAATATGCACCCCTCTTCCCTGGCCCCCATGCCTTAAGTGCCTCAGGCCCATTGGTGTTTCTATAATGGGTGCAGTGTGTGCGGTGCACATGGGCCCTCACCGCACACACTGCATCCATTTCTCCTATACTTACCTTTCCGGAGTCCATCGCTGACCGTGTGTGGGTCCCCTTCTCTCCCGTAGCCGCCGCACCGCTGCTAGTGCACTGACCACTAGAGTCTCTGTCACAGTGCCAGAGTCTACAGTGCATGCGCAGGTCTCCGAAAAAATGGCGCAGCGGACATTTTTCTGAGTCATCCGCATGTGCTATAGACTCTGGCACTGTGCCAGAGTCTACAGTGCTCAGAGCACTAGCAGCGGCGCGATGGCTACGGGAGAGGAGGGGGCCCACATACGGAGTCTGCGCACGGGTCCCCTCCTCTCTAGAGACGCCCCTGCTTAGGCCCCTTGAGTCTTAATACAGCCCTGACTGCAGTGCTGACTAATTTATAATAATGCTGATACTGTACCATTCTAGTTACTAATATATAATGTAAAACATATTCTGGGAACTATTATACACTACAAAGATTATTCTATTGAGCAATGTGCACTGTAAAACCTATTCTGTGCTAGAACATTATGGTGAAAATTAAACAATGCAGAGTTGCATTCTGGACCTTTTTCCGGTGACCTGATTACAATGTAGAAGTTATTTAAAGTCCAATTATGTGGCCAATATATTATGGATCCCAATGTATTCACTAATATACAATACAGAGAGCTATCAATATGAAATGAAAAGTTTGATTTTCTGAGCATTGTACAATGTAGTATCCAGTTCTGGTGGCTAGTATATAGGGGGTAATTCCAAGTTGATCGCAGCAGGAAATTTTTTAGCAGTTGGGCAAAACCATGGGGGTAATTCTGAGTTGATCACAGCAGCAAGAAAGTTAGCAATTGGGCAAAACCAGGGCCCTCATTCTGAGTTGATCGCAGCAGCAAGAAAGTTAGCAATTGGGCAAAACCATGTGCACTGCAGGGGAGCAGATATATCATGTGCAGAGAGAGTTAGATTTGGGTGGGTTATTTTGTTTCTGTGCAGGGTAAATACTGGCTGCTTTATTTTTACACTGCAAATTAGATTGCAGATTGAACACACCCCACCCAAATCTAACTCTCTCTGCACATGTTATATCTACCCCTCCTGCAGTGCACATGGTTTTGCCCAATTGCTAACTTTCTTGCTGCTGCGATCAACTCAGAATGAGGGCCCATGTGCACTGCAGGTGTGGCAGATATAACATTTGCAAAGAGAGCTAGATTTGGGTGGGTTATTTTATTTCTGTGCAGGGTAAATACTGGCTGCTTTATTTTTACACTGCAATTTAGATTGCAGATTGAACTCACCACACCCAAATCTAACTCTCTCTGCACATATTATATTTGTCCCCCCTGCAGTGCACATGGTTTTGCCCAACTGCTAAAAAATGTCCTGCTGCGATCAACTCAGAATTAGGCCCATAATGCAGAGCTCCAGTCCTGAGACCAGTATAATATGCAAAGCCCAATGCACCCATCAAGTGTCTCTCTATTTCACATTCTGTCCCTCTATTATCTCTTCTTTTCACCACAGCCTGCTATAGAGACTGTGAGGTAGGTGTAATTTATCAAGCTGAAACATAACTAGTATAAATGTGACATTTGCAATACTTAAGAGGTATCCAGTTATGTTTGCAGCTTTTTTGAGATGTGAAGAGAATCCATAATCCCTTCAGTGTGGATGTAATAAGGAAATAAGTCTCATCGAAGCATCTGTGCAGGTAGAATTATTGTAATATCATTTCTGAGTATAGTGTTCCAAAACTGCAGTATTTTGATTAATATTCATTTATTTCTCCTATGTATTATTGCTTAATATCCATTTAGTTCTCTTACATATTATTGTTAAATATTCATGTATAAAACGATAATTCCTAGTAGTGTAAATTATGCGTTTCCCAGGTTACAACCTGCTTCATCAGATCAACTGAATTAATTAGAAGAAGAAGAGGGGCAGTATCATTTATAAGGGGTATAAATACATGCCATGTAAATTATACCCTTCCTTCGTATTGATTTGGAACACTTTTCTCAGAAAGAATTGAATAATAATTCTACCAGCATATCTGCACCAATAACATTTGTGTGCTCGCAACATAAAAACAAGACAGAGCAGAGAGCAGAAAGTAAAGAGTATACAGAACTTATCTGTCTCCAGTAAACTGCACATATTGCTCCTCCACCTTAACCCAGACAGGCCCTTTGGTGAGTGTGCATGCTGAAGCTGCACATACAGTATGCAGGTGGAATTTTAGATGCACTGCACCTTTTAACTATAGCAATTAGATTCTGGTGAAGGTGGCAATTTCAGATCAGGGGTGGTCCTTGTGTGGCTTATCACAACACAGGACTGTGATAATAAACTGCAGTGGCAACAAATCTTGTAATACTGCCGTAAGTAATGATATAAAATGAAATGTACTACTGTACAAAGAGCCGGATTAAGCCTTGGGGGTGCCCGGGGCACTTAAGACAGGGGGGCCCCAGTGGAAGGTGGGGAGTGTATACTAGATTGTGCATACCTCCCAACATGTCCCATTCCAAGAGGGACAAAATGCTCTCTACCTGGGCTTCCCACTTAATATATGATTGGCACCACCTGTGTTGAACTATTTAATTGATATGAAATGTATTTCAACACAGGTGCTTCCAATCATAAATTAAGAGGGAAGTCCAGATAGAGAGTATTTTGTCCCTCCTGGAATGAATCATGATGGGAGGTATGGATTGTGTATATTAAATTTAAACCAATTGTATATATTAGTTTTAAATTAATAGTTCAGTAATGCCTGGGTACTGTTTATAGCTACGCCTAATTGAAAGATAATTTTTTTATAAAATTTTCTTGTAGTGTAACAAAGCCAACTTAACCTTAAAATATACATAGAAAAATAAAATAATTGATCTTGTCACATGCAAGAATAGCCGCAGCATCTGTACTACTTACACACTGGGACAGGAGTCAGGAGGACTTTCCTGATGTGTCTGTATCTCTAGACCCAAATGGATTAGTCATAAAACAGTTTACACAGGACTCAGACACCCAAGCAGGGAGGAGAAGCTGGGATCCCTGTGTCACTTACAGCTCTCTCCACTCTCCTATCTCTTCTCTGGTCGGAAAGCTCTGTCGATAGATCATGAAACATGATACTCCTGTGTCTCTGCCTGCACTGCATTCTGTCCTGCTCACATTCTGGCTGATGGATCTGCTGCTGCTTAAGAGGGAAAGCTAGTGATGTCAGTGGGCTCTGGCCGGGGGGCCCTGACAATGGGGGGCCTGGGGTACAGTATGCCCTGCATCCCCCCCCCTTAGTTTGGCTATGACTGTACATGTTATTTGATAAATAGACCCTTCTGTGTGGTACATCTTGTGGGGTATCCGGATGATAGGTTGATAGTCAATAAGTCGCCAGTCAATATGTTGACCCCATGTGGTTGACTTGCATTACAACAGGTACAATAGGTCAACATGGTCAAAAGGTCAGCTTGTAAAAGGTCAACAGGTTCAAATGGTCGACATCACAATAGTCAGCACACAGATGGTTGAAACAAGTTTTTGTTCTTGTTTTTTCCTTTTTTAAACTTTTTTCATACAGTACTTTACTATCCAAGTGGACTAAAATTGAGAATAGTAACCTGTGCCAAGTGCAGTGGTAGCGGAGCGAGGCACCTTGCCCGAAGCGTGGCGAGTAAACACGTTTCAACTAATTTGGCTCATACATGGTTTAATACACAAAATGACACCCCCCAAACAAAACAAAACCTTTGTTGACCATTTTTGTGTAAACCATTCCCATGGCAACATTTTCACTGTTGAGCTTTCCTACCTGTTGACATTTTCAGGTGTCTACCAGTTACATGTTGACCATGTGCATGTCAACCATATGGGGTTGACCCAGTGATTGTTGACCTAATTTAGTTCAACCTAATGATCCACACCCCAACCTAATGATCCACACCCCATGTTCAAGCTAATGATCTACACCACACCAATATGCGATTTTGAGTATCCAATTTTGAACTACTGGATTAAAAACAAAAACCTGCATTTTTTTTAACTACTACTGCAAAACTTGAAGTATGGGATAGGCAAAATGTAAAGGGCCTAATTCTGAGTTGGATGCATCTGCAGTTGATTTTCGGTTCTGCTTCAGCAGCCTACTTACTTCCTTATGCTAAAGGTAGAGGCTGCCTATGAATGATACAGAAAGACTGGCATGTGGGAGCTGTATAACCAAACCCGCTGTCTCTTTCCAAAGCCAGCAACTAGAGCATAGCACTGCTAGCATTGATGAATACAGATGCGTGTGGTCCAATGTAGGTGAAATAAATGAGTGGGTATCAATATTTGCTGACATTCATCGATGACTTCACAAGAATGAAACACTTTTACTTCTTTAGAGCCAAAAGTGAAGTAATAAACAAAATTGCGGACTACAAGAGTTTAGTGGGGACTGAAACCGGTCAGAAAAATGTAAATCTTGAGATCTGACCATGATGAAAAATATGAAAATAAAAATGGTGCAACTTACTAAACAATATGGCATAGAGCACTGCGCACCATGGACGGGCCAAACACATTGTTAATAGACACCTCTTCATCCGAGTTAGTGGAGGAAAAGTCTATTAGCATCACCTTTGAAGCAAGTGAAGATAATGCTGCTGTTATGTTAACAAAGGGACTAACATCACAGCGACTAAGAAAAGTTAAGCTATGAGGTACTGCAGGATTGCCATTACAACCTCCTCCTCATCCGCCTGAACTCCTACAGATGTCAGTTGCTGAGATAGGGGTAGCATCTTTTTCAGTATATTCATTTATGTCTCTGCCTGCACTCAGTTTGGTACCATACAGTGGACACCTCTAGTTTATCCTCCTCATCAGACCTTTGTCTTTATACTCTGCTTTCAGGCTATCCACATGTTATGTTCTCACATCTTCCTGTAAATTATGGAATACACGTGCTATTCCATAGCTAGGCCAATGGTTCCTATAGCTCGGCCCACTTCATTAAGATGTGGATTGTCACCTGGATCATTTGTAATTTTCCACAAGTTTTCCTCTTTCAGGAAATGGCGTAATTTTCTGAGCATCTTATTTTGCAAAGTTCATGTTGGCTGCTGCATTGGGCATTTTATGGCTTGATCCAAATAACCAGGACTTCTCTGTAAACTTCACATGCAGAGTACTGGGCCCATAACCTATTGATATGACATATTTGTGGAATGTGGGTGGTTACAACACGTACCAGCAGAGTGTGAAATGTATGTTAGTCCACACAGATGTCCTTAATCAGGCTTATGACAAGAATAAGGGCTAAGTCTATTTAGACACATATTCTACATCTTTGTGTATAAATGGGCAGATTCATTAAGCCTGGTGAAGTGATAAAGTGGAAGGTGATAACGCTCCAGCCATTCAGATCCTAACTGTGATTTTTCAAACCCAGCCTGTAACATGGAAGTTAGGAGCTGATTGGCTGGTGCGTTATCACCTTCCACTTTATCACTTCACCAGGCTTAATAAAACTGACCCAAAGTGAGGTATGAACAATAAAACACTAGAAGTATTTATAATATAAAAAGCTATATAAAAATAAAAGCTTATAATTAGTTAAGCACTTTTCACTTATTTGTCATCTTTGTGCAATTTTTTATAATGTTAAATGCCAATGCTGTTGAATTTTCTGCTGTTGGAAAACTATATTTGATTTATTAGACTAGACAGTCATATTCCTTCTGTGTCATCCATCTACCTGGCTGTATGTAATTTTCGGATAGCATATTTGTCTTTGTATTGTTATGTGTAACAAAAAAATTAAATATGTTATCAAATTAATAACCTTTCAAAAATACCACTCAGGTTCTTTCAGATACCATATGTGAAGCATATATAGTAGGAGAAATGTTGAAGAGATGTCATTTTTTAAGCAGAAAGTAAATTAGATATGTAAATCTTTTATATGGCTGTGATCTTAGCATACCAGTAAACAGAATGTGAGAATTGATTTTCTAGAGGGTGTTTTTTTTTTTCATTATTAGGTTGAACTTATTAGTCACATACGCATACAGACTGTATAATTTATTGAACTGACTGCTGTTGTGACAACAGTATCAAAAAAAGTTACCGCCTTTATTTGAGAAAGCTGATAAGTGAGAGAATTTTAACTATACAATATGAATTCTTTCTACATTGTTTTGCATCTAACATTGGGCTTACTGTAAAAATTATTGGAGGGTTGAGCTTTCCATCAGTTGCAAAGTCAACATGGCATGAGCACACATCTCCATATTTGAAGAAACAACATAAACTGTAAATAAAATATTATTTATTTCATACACTCCTTTGCATTTTGCAACCGAATGGGTCACGGATAGGAGCAATCTTATGTTTGGTATTATATATTCATGAGTGTTTTCAAGAATGTGCCCCTTCCTGACCCAATTCTGGCTTGCTATGCTCCCGGGAATACTATTATAACACCTACACATTGAAAATCAAGCTTCTGATCGTGTCTGGTGTAAGAGAGAACATGCGAATACTGCAGATGACCAGAGTTTTACAAAAGTTACTTAACAAAAGTTTCCTAACAATATCCATAATTCTCAATCAGTACACCAGACTAATTTTTATTTAGGACTTTCAACAACAAAACAAAACTCCTGCACCAGATTTTTTTTACCTACTAAATTACTAATATGTTTCTAATTATCATGTATTAACCTTATTAATATCTATAAGTTTATCCCCTATAACATTATACCTTTGTATTATTGATGATGTCACAATTCAACCAGAAACTTCTTACATGGGGTACCACTAAGTAAAGTATTTAGAGATACAGATGTAGCCATGCTCACCTTACTGCAATGCAGCTTGTTGCATCGCGGCTTGCTGCATGGCGTGCCAGGCTGTGATTATTCGCAGCCGGCGATAACTTTATCTCAGCTGGCGATTGCATTAATAATTGCTTTGGAAATAATGAAGTGAGCGCTGGTGGGGAATACTCCCAGCCTGTCACGCCGTGCAGCAAGCCGTGATGCAACATGCCGTATCGCAACAAAGATGAGCATGGATATATCTGTACTTTACATACGGAAGAAAAGAGCAAGTGAGTTCCTCTTTTGTAGTGTACAGGAGACCACTGAAAGAGTTTCATTAAAACTCCACACTTTATTAATATTTATTACACATTTCCAAAACTTAGTGACCCCTAGGGATAAGCAAAATATTTTAAAAAAAATTTGTAGAATGTTCTAAATAAAATAGAATTGTTCAAATAAAAATTGTCCTCTGCCACTGGTACAATTTATTCCATTACAAATATCTGGAATTTATTGGCACCTAATAATATTATAATTTCTATCCAATGCCTTTGTTGCCTTGCTTACTGGGTAGATAGTATGTCTGTATTAACATATTAGACATCAGTTATCAGTGTACTCTGATATTTACAGAGGTTGTGACAGATTTATTATGGTTCATGAATAAACACAAAGTATTCCTGTGACCTGCAATCAAGATACCTTCTGAGGTTGTTCAAGAGCAATTTATAATTAATAATTAGTAATAATAATAATAATAATAATTATTATTATTATTATTATTATTATTAATTATTAATAATAACTGCAAATATAAACCTCCTATAGACAGCTCAAATGTGTCTTTAAATGTCCGTTATTGATTATCAGTATACATAAAGTACTATATATTATATTATGCTTATTACATAGATGGTAGACTCTTGATATATGTCTAAAGTAGAGAAGCATGGAGAGAAGGAATTCCGCACCAGGAAGGATATTGTGAAAACCAATTATATGTGAGTTCATACTTCATATTGTTCCCTCTAACTTATATAAAGAAGTAAGAATGTCGAAGTCAAAAATATTACATACACACCACATACAAACTCCAAACAGATGGGTCTCTGTTCATGCGTTTTGCGCATATATGGTAGCATACGCATTTGCACAGAGAAGCCACAAAGACATATTCAACATATTCATACAACACATAGACAAAACATGATTAGCATCATTTTGTATTAAATTATATAATAGAGTTTAACATCAGATACTGTATATATATCTATTATTGTAACGGAACAAGTTAAACATATCATACTTAGTGTCAAAATGATCAGGAGAATGTGTGTGTTAATTTGATAGCTATGGGTAGATTGTAGCACATTGCAACGATTAGTTATGACCAAATGTATGAATACAAAGGACATTCTGAAGACAGCATGTTTGCAGCAAAAACCAGTGGCTAACCCCTATAATTGCATCATCAAACTAGACATTGCTTGCATATGAACTGACCAATAACACATCTTAAATGAGAGACCCCCCTCCCCTGGACCAATAACCGAAGACTCAGTCCCAGACATGTACCTCCCACAATACACAGTATATAGGTATTTCCCCTCACCCAGAAAGTTCTGTTAGTTGCTGTTGGTGCAGATTCAAAGTTGGAGAGGACTGTGCATTGAGGGACAGGGTGAAGTATGCTGGCTGTAACTGATCCTTATATAACTATCTGCTTCTTATGTAATTGTAACTCTGCAACTATATATATATATATATATATATATATATAGTCCTCTAGATACTCTCCTGGCAGAGAGAGCAAAACACGGCACTGCAGGGTTTTCAAATAGCTGAAGTTTAATTCAACGTTTCGGGACCCAAAGTCCCGTCGTCAGGAAAATATCATATGATATTTTCCTGACGACGGGACTTTGGGTCCCGAAACGTTGAATTAAACTTCAGCTATTTGAAAACCCTGCAGTGCCGTGTTTTGCTCTCTCTGCCAGGAGAGTATCTAGAGGACTATTTATTTACACAAGGGCACGCAGGCACTTGTTATCACTATCATGTAGAGTGCCGATCCAGCAGCATCCCTATATATATATATATATATATATATTACAACTGAATGGTATACTGTACATATGTTATATTCTATGCATACCCTTTTAATATAATTTTTTTTTATATATATATATATATATATATATATATATAGTTCCAAAAGTGGTCGCACTCGCACATAGAAATATATGACATCAACTGGGGTGCCTCCCAATAGGTCCAGAGTATTGATCCAGATGTCAACGTATAGAGAGACAGTATAAAGGGGCACTCACCAGAGTATTGCACGTAAAAGCATTAATTTTTAATTCATACTTATCAAGGTGATTTCAAAAAAGAGTTCTTGAAAGAACTCTTTTTTGAAATCACCTTGATAAGTATGAATTAAAAATTAATGCTTTTACGTGCAATACTCTGGTGAGTGCCCCTTTATACTGTCTCTCTCTCTATATATATATATATATATATATATATCTGAGTGTTGGACCTCAGCCTACAATGTGTGCAACTGCTTGCTTTCTCTTAAGGGATGTAGTGTTTGCGACGTACAGCACACTTTTATCGTATATGATAATAATATGCGGCTTGTGTCTGTAGCATATACTAACGCTGGCATTTGAAATATGTTTTAGAAATAATTTTAACTTTACAGAATAACTTGATGAGAGCTATGTTGAAAGGCTAAGATACAGACCACTCACAGTCAATCAAAATGGGGAATATTACCTATTTTATGATAAAGATACCAAAGGAGGGAAATTATTATGGCTTTACAATGAAAGCACCAATGGATGGAATATGGGGGGTCATTCTGAGTTGATCGCTCGCTAGCAGTTTTTATTAGCTGTGCAAACGCATTGTCGCCACCCATCGGAGAGTGTATTTTTGCTTTGCAGAAGTGCGAACGCATGAGCAGCAGAGTGCCTGCAAAATCTTTTTGTGCAAAACAAGACCAGCCCTGAAGTTACTTATCCAGTGCGTTGATTCTAACGATGGAGTGATGGATTTTGATGTAACACAACCGCCCAGCGAACGCCCAGCCATGCCTGCGTTTTCCCCGACACGCTTGTGTTTTTCTAAGCACTCCCTGAAAATGGTCAGTTGACACCCAGAAACGTCCACTTTCTCTCAATAACCTTGCCCGCCGTCTGTGCAATTGGAATCGTCGCTAGAACCAGTGCAAAACCAGAATGGACTTTGTACCCATATGACTATCTCTAGTATTATTATTAGCCCCTTTATCATAGATACACCAAAGCATTACCTCTATTATGATAAAAACACCAAAGGGAATCGGTAGTATTACTTATTATTAGAGATGTGCGCCAGTCCATTTTTGCTGGTTTTGGTTCTAATTCATTGTCCAGTTTTGGTTTAGGATTAGGTTTTGCATTTGTAGAATGCAGTGCAACACAGCACCTATTGAGCTTAACTGAATACACAAGTTCTAGATAAAAATTTTTCACAAATTACAACTCACACTTCGGAGTCACAGTGCTTATATATATGAATGCAGTGAGGTTCGGCACCTACTGCACAAACAAGTTGTGCAAAAAAAATGTTTTTGTTTACAAATGACAACGACTTTGCCAAAAACTTTTGCTGGCACCAGCATCCTGTTTTAGGAGCTCTTTGCTGCAATGTATAGTACTCAGTGACAAAAAACACTGGTGTGCTCCAAGGGTTATTGCTTCCGGAGACTGCTGCTGTTGCTGCTGCTACTACTTGAGGAGCTTGCTGCAGAGAGCTGGGGACTGCTGCTGCAATAAAGAAAAAGATCAGGGGGCACACAAGGATCGATAAGTATAAGTATAAGTGACTATTTGTTTTGTTGTTTTGTTTTTTTGGGGGGAGGGGTTTCTGTCCTTCTGTATCTCCCCTTGTCCTTGACTGTATTGTTTTATCAATTATTGTTCTGTTATTGAATATTGTTTTTCTTCACAGCTAGGCTATAGTACTGTATTGTATTGCATAGATTGCGACCTTTACTTTATTTTATTTATACTTAATTTATACTTTTGTCCTTAATTATTTATTGTCATTTATTGTCCCTTATATATTGTCCTTATATATAGTTGTCCTCCTCTTTTTTATTTCTGAAGGTAACAGGGAGTTAGCACTAATTAAAAGTTTGGGTGGCCGTGATTGAGAATTTCACTAAGTGTGTGTCATGCATGATATATGCACACCTGGCACAACAGTCTGAGTGTGGGTACATCTGTACGAGATGTGAGCAAATGGCCACCCTGGAAGCCCAGGTAACTGATCTAGAGTGGACCGTTACGTGACTGAGGAGTATTCACAATCTCAAGCAAAGTTTAGATGGAACGGTGGAGGAGTTGCAGGGGGGATCACTGGTAGACAAGGATGATCAGGTAGACAGCTGGGTCACGGTTAGAAGGAAGAAGAAGAGGGGGAGAACAGGACATCTCCGATCTGCCAAACCCCAACAAATTTGCCCGATTGGATGAAGATTCTAAAGGATGACAGTGAGGAAATAATGGAAGACTATTCCCTCTAGCAACCAGAGGAGCGGTCCCTGTGGTACAGATGGGAAAAACTTTGTAAGGTACCTAGTCAGATTGTGGTCGTAGGGGATTCTATTATCAGGAGGACAGACAGGGCAATCTGCTACTAGGACCATGATCGCCGTACAGTTTGTTGTCTTCCGGGTGCTCGGGTATGGCACATCACGGACCAGGTAGATAGATTGTTGGGAGGGGCTGGTAAAGACCCGGCAGTCTTGGTGCATGTTGGCAGAGGGAGATAGGGAGGTAAATGTGTGGCTTAGAGACTGGTGTAGGAAGGAAGGGTTTGTGTTCTTGGAACACAGGGCGGACGTCTCAGTCAGGCGCCATCTTTTTTGTCGCGATGGTTTGTACCTGAATAAGGAGGGGGCTGCGGTGCTGGGGGGCAGGATGGTGAGAAAGTTTGGAGGAACTTTTAAACTAGGAGCCTGGGGGGAGGGATTAGGTAGAAGCTACAGGTCAAATAGTGAGAACAGTGAGGATGGGGGTAGTGATCAATTTGGGGGTGGAGCAGGGGGAGCAACAGATCAGCCAGCAAGGGCAAGGGTATTTGCATGGGTATTGACACTGTAAATACGGACACAGGTATTGCCCAAGATATTCCTAATTTATCACCTAGTGACGAATATGGCTCAACAATACGGTATATAGAAAATGATGTCCATAGCATAAGGGAAGATAATAACATCAGGGGGTGGGTTTAGAAAGTCTTATTGGGTCAATCGAGATAGTAGTGGGGAAGGCTGTATTAAGCATGATGGAGGTGGGGGTGGAAAGCGAATAACAGTCGGTAAGGGTAAGTCTAGTAAGGCACTTGTAAATATAGATACGATACCTTTAAACAAATTGGTAAGGGAGATGCTAAGCTAAAATGTATGTGTGCTAATGCAAGAAGCCTATCAGGTAAAATAGGGGATTTGGAATGGCTTGTATCAGAATCTCAGTATGATATTATAGGTATTACGGAAACATGGTGGGACGACTCTCACAAATGGTTGGGTTGCGAATTTGGAGGGATATTCTCTTTTCAGAAGGGATAGGGCTATCAAAAGGGGAGAAGGAGTATGTCTCTTTGTTAAACCATCTCTAAAACCAAACTTAATAGATGGTCTTTACGAGGGGACTGGAGATAACGTGAAATCACTATGGGTTGAGATCACAAGTGGGGGCACAGAAGCAAAGAAACTAATCATTGGCACGTGCTACAAGCAACCAGATATTAGCGTACATGACGAGGAAGAACTCTTACTGCAAATTGAAAAAGCTGTGGGAAAGGGGGACATCCTAGTGTTAGGGGATTTTAACTAACTGGATATAAAGTGGAGTAACGATTCATGTGTAAAAACTAGGAGCAGCAGATTCTTAAATACATTAAAGGATCAATACTTGTCTCAATTAGTCAAGGACCCAACTAGAGGTAAAACTATTCTGGAACTAGTTATTACCAATAATGTGGACATTACATCAAACACTAAATTTGGGTAGACCTTGGAAAACAGTGACCACTGTATGTTCACATTCGACATCAGTTTCAAGAAGCATAACTATAAGGGAACACCTAAGACATTTAACTTTACAAAAGCTAACTTCATTATGCTGAGACAGGCACTAAACAACATTGACTGGGAAGTTTTGTTTCATAGTAAAGACACATAGGAAATGTGGGTAGCTTTAAAAGGGTTACTTGATAGCAATATTCACAAATTCATTCCCATGAGCAGTAATAGGAGTACTAAACATAAGCCTATGTGGCTTAATAAGGAGGTCAAAGAAGCAATGGCTAAAAAGAGGCGTGCTTTCAAAACATTTAAATCTAATGAAGGGGAGGAATCATTTCAGCATTTTAAGGAATGCAATAAAAAATGCAAAAAAGTATTAAGGGCAGCTAAAATTGTAAACGGAAAGCAAATCGCTATCGAGAGTAAAACCAATCCTAAAAAGTTTTATAAACACATAAACAGTAAAAGGTTGAAGAAGGAGAATGTAGGCCCATTAAAGGATGAATTAGGAGCTTTGATAAACAATGATAAAATAAAAGCTGAAATATTGAGAGAGACTAAGCAACAAATATTAATAAATCACCAGGCCCAGATGGTTTTCATCCAACGGTTATTATGGAGCTTAGGTCGTAGCTAGCAAAACCCCTATACTTGATTTTCCATAGTTCAATTACATCAGGCATGGTACCAAAGGATTGGCGCATAGCTAAGGTAGTGCCTTTATTTAAAAAGGGAACTAAAAATAATCCTGGTAACTATAGACCAGTTAGTTTAACCTCTATAGTGGGTAAAATATTGGAAGGTATTTTGAGGGATAGCATAAAGGATTATCTGCAGGTTAATAAGATTATTAACAAACGTCAGCATGGGTTTGTAAGGGGCAGATCATGTCAAACTAACTTAATTAGCTTCTACAAGGAAGTGAGCGAAAATCTTGACCAGGGAAAATCAGTGGATGTGGTGTATTTAGATTTTGCAAAAGCCTTCGATAAAGTGCCTCACAGGAGACTGATCATCAAATTAAGGGAACTTGACCTAGGATATACTATATGTACATGGATAGGTAATTGGCTGGATAACAAAGTACAAGAGTAGTGGTCAATGGGATGTTCTCCAGCTGGGCACCAGTAGTCAACGGAATACCACAAGGGTCCGTACTTGGCCCGCTACTGTTCAATATATTTATCAATGATCTAGGAATAGGCCTGGAAAGCACAGTGTCAATCTTTGCAGATGATACTAAACTGTGCAAGGTAATTAAGTCAGAAAGCGATGTGGAGTCTTAACTGAATGACTTATTACAACTTGAAACCTGGCCGTCTAAATTAGTGATGAGCGGGTTCGGTTTCTCGGAAACCGAACCCCCCCGAACTTCACCCTTTTTACACGGGTCCGAGCCATACTCAGATTCTCTTGTATGGCTCGGTTAACCCGAGCGCACCCGAACGTCATCATCCCGCTGTCGGATTCTCGCGAGATTCGGATTCTATATAAGCAGTCGCGCGTCGCCGCCATTTTCACTCGTGCATTGGAAATGTTAGGTAGAGGACGTGGCTGGCGTCCTCTCCGTTTATTCATTGTTGAGTTGATGCAAATATTTGTGCTTGCTTATATCATTGTGGGGACTGGGGAGCAGCTTTATATTAATATAGGAGGAGTACAGTGCAGAGTTTTGCTGATCAGTGACCACCAGTTTTATCTGTTCTCTACCTGAAAAAAACACTCCATATCTGTGCTCAGTGTGCTGCATATATCTGTGCTCACACTGCTTAATTGTGGGGACTGGGGAGCAGCTGTATTATATAGCAGGAGTACAGTGCAGAGTTTTGCTGACAGTGACCACCAGTATACGTTGTCTGCCTGAAAAACACTACATATCTGTGCTCAGTGTGCTGCTTTATTGTGGGGACTGGGGAGTCGGGACCACCAGTATAATATTATATAGGAGGAGTACAGTCAGAGTTTTGCTGACACAGTGACCACCAGTATATATAGCAGTACGGTACGGAAGGCCACTGCTGTACCTACCTCTGTGTCATCATTAAGTATACTATCCATCTACATTCTAATTTTATACCTGTGGTGCATTTTAGTTTTGCAGTTTGCTGACACAGTGACCACCAGTATATATAGCAGTATGGTACGGAAGGCCACTGCTGTACCTACCTTTGTGTCGTCATTAAGTATACTATTCATCTACATTCTATACCTGTGGTGCATTTTAGTTTTGCAGTTTGCTGACACAGTGACCACCAGTATATATAGCAGTACGGTACGGAAGGCCACTGCTGTACCTACCTCTGTGTCGTCATTAAGTATACTATCCATCTACATTCTATACCTGTGGTGCATTTTAGTTTTGCAGTTTGCTGACACAGTGACCACCAGTATATATAGCAGTACGGTACGGAAGGCCACTGCTGTACCTACCTCTGTGTCGTCATTAAGTATACTATCCATCTACATTCTATACCTGTGGTGCATTTTAGTTTTGCAGTTTGCTGACACAGTGACCACCAGTATATATAGCAGTACATTACGGAAGGCCACTGCTGTACCTACCTCTGTGTCGTCATTAAGTAAACTATCCATCTACATTCTATACCTGTGGTACATTTTAGTTTTGCAGTTTGCTTACACAGTGACCACCAGTATATATAGCAGTACGGTACGGAAGGCCACTGCTGTACCTACCTCTGTGTCGTCATTAAGTATACTATCCATCTACATTCTATACCTGTGGTGCATTTTAGTTTTGCAGTTTGCTGACACAGTGACCACCAGTATATATAGCAGTACGGTATGGTAGGCCACTGCTGTACCTACCTCTGTGTCGTCAAGTATACTATCCATCTACATTCTATACCTGTGGTGCATTTTAGTTGTGCGCAGTATATATAGTAGTAGGCCATTGCCATTTATACTGGCATATAATTCCACACATTAAAAAATGGAGAACAAAAATGTGGAGGTTAAAATAGGGAAAGATCCACTTCCACCTCGTGCTGAAGCTGCTGCCACTAGTCATGGCCGAGACGATGAAATGCCATCAACTTCGTCTGCCAAGGCCGATGCCCAATGTCATAGTAGAGAGCATGTAAAATCCAAAAAACAAAAGTTCAGTAAAATGACCCAAAAATCAAAATTGAAAGTGTCTGATGAGAAGCGTAAACTTGCCAATATGCCATTTACGACACGGAGTGGCAAGGAACGGCTGAGGCCCTGGCCTATGTTCATGGCTAGTGGTTCAGATTCACATGAGGATGGAAGCACTCATCCTCTCGCTAGAAAAATGAAAAGACTTAAGCTGGCAAAAGCACAGCAAAGAACTGTGCGTTCTTCTAAATCACAAATCCCCAAGGAGAGTCCAATTGTGTCGGTTGCGATGCCTGACTTTCCCAACACTGGACGGGAAGAGCTTGCGCCTTCCACCATTTGCACGCCCCCTGCAAGTGCTGGAAGGAGCACCCGCAGTCCAGTTCCTGATAGTCAAATTGAAGATGTCACTGTTGAAGTACACCAGGATGAGGATATGGGTGTTGCTGGCGCTGGGGAGGAAATTGACAAGGAGGATTCTGATGGTGAGGTGGTTTGTTTAAGTCAGGCACCCGGGGAGACACCTGTTGTCCGTGGGACGAACATGGCCATTGACATGTCTGGTCAAAATACAAAAAAAATCAGCTCTTCGGTGTGGAATTATTTCAACACAAATGCGGACAACAGGTGTCAAGCCGTGTGTTGCCTTTGTCAAGCTGTAATAAGTAGGGGTAAGGACGTTAACCACCTCGGAACATCCTCCCTTATACGTCACCTGCAGCGCATTCATCATAAGTCAGTGACAAGTTCAAAAATTTTGGATGACAGCGGAAGCAGTCCACTGACCACTAAATCCCTTCCTCTTGTAACCAAGCTCCTGCAAACCACACCACCAACTCCCTCAGTGTCAATTTCCTCCTTACCCAGGAAAGCCAATAGTCCTGCAGGCCATGTCACTGGCAAGTCTGACGAGTCCTTTCCTGCCTGGGATTCCTCCGATGCATCCTTGAGTGTAAAGCCTACTGCTGCTGGCGCTGCTGTTGTAGCTGCTGGGAGTCGATCTTCATCCCAGAGGGGAAGTCGGAAGACCACTTGTACTACTTCCAGTAAGCAATTGACTGTCCAACAGTCCTTTGCGAGGAAGATGAAATATCACAGCAGTCATCTTGCTGCAAAGCAGATAACTCAGGCCTTGGGAGCCTGGGCGGTGAGAAACGTGGTTCCGGTATCCACCGTTAATTCAGGGGCAACTAGACACTTGATTGAGGTACTGTGTCCCCAGTACCAAATACCATCTAGGTTCCATTTCTCTAGGCAGGCGATACCGAAAATGTACACAGACATCAGAAAAAGAGTCACCAGTGTCCTAAAAAATGCAGTTGTACCCAATGTCCACTTAACCACGGACATGTGGACAAGTGGAGCAGGGCAGACTCAGGGCTATATGACTGTAACAGCCCACTGGGTAGTTGTATTGCCTCCCGCAGCAAGAACAGCAGCGACGGCACCAGTAGCAGCATCTCGCAAACGCCAACTCGTTCCTAGGCAGGCTACACTTTGTATCACCGCTTTCCAGAAGAGGCACACAGCTGACAACCTCTTACGGAAACTGAGGAAGATCATCGCAGAATGGCTTACCCCAATTGGACTCTCCTGGGGATTTGTGACATCGGACAACGCCAGCAATATTGTGCGTGCATTACATCTGGGCAAATTCCAGCACGTCCCATGTTTTGCACATACATTGAATTTGGTGGTGCAGAATTATTTAAAAAACGACAGGGGCGTGCAAGAGATGCTGTCGGTGGCCCGAAGAATTGCAGGCCACTTTCAGCATTCAGCCACCGCGTACAGAACACTGGAGCACCACCAAACAATCCTGAACCTGCCCTGCCATCATCTGAAGCAAAAGGTGGTAACGAGGTGGAATTCAACCCTCTATATGCTTCAGAGGATGGAGGAGCAGCAAAAGGCCATTCAAGCCTATACATCTGCCCACGATATAGGCAAAGGAGGGGGAATGCACCTGACTCGAGCGCAGTGGAGAATGATTTCAACGTTGTGCAAGGTTCTGCAACCCTTTGAACTTGCCACACGTGAAGTCAGTTCAGACACTGCCAGCCTGAGTCAGGTCATTCCCCTCATCAGGCTTTTGCAGAAGAAGCTGGAGACATTGAAGGAGGAGCTAAAACAGAGCGATTCCGCTAGGCATGTGGGACTTGTGGATGGAGCCCTTAATTCGCTTAACCAGGATTCACGGGTGGTCAATCTGTTGAAATCAGAGCACTACATTTTGGCCACCATGCTCGATCCTGGATTTAAAACCTACGTTGTATCTCACTTTCCGGCAGACACAAGTCTGCAGAGGTTCAAAGACCTGCTGGTGAGAAAATTGTCAAGTCAAGCGGAACGTGACCCGTCAACATCTCCTTCACATTCTCCCGCAACTGGGGGTGCGAGGAAAAGGCTAAGAATTCCGAGCCCACCCGCTGACGGTGATGCAGGGCAGTCTGGAGCGAGTGCTGACATCTGGTCCGGACTGAAGGACCTGCCAACGATTACTGACATGTCGTCTACTGTCACTGCATATGATTCTCTCACCATTGAAAGAATGGTGGAGGATTATATGAGTGACCGCATCCAAGTAGGCATGTCAGACAGTCCGTACGTATACTGGCAGGAAAAAGAGGCAATTTGGAGGTCCTTGCACAAACTGGCTTTATTCTACCTAAGTTGCCCTCCCTCAAGTGTGTACTCCGAAAGAGTGTTTAGTGCAGCCGCTCACCTTGTCAGCAATCGGCGTACGAGGTTACTTCCAGGAAATGTGGAGAAGATGATGTTCATCAAAATGAATTATAATCAATTCCTCCGTGGAAACATTCACCAGCAATTGCCTCCAGAAAGTACACAGGGATCTGAGATGGTGGATTCCAGTGAGGACGAATTAATAATCTGTGAGGAGGGGGATGTACACAGTGAAAGGGGTGAGGAATCGGAGGATGAGGAGGAGGTGGACATCTTGCCTCTGTAGAGCCAGTTTGTGCAAGGAGAGATTGATTGCTTCTTTTTTGGTCGGAGCCCAAACCAACCAGTCATTTCAGTCACAGTCGTGTGGCAGACCCTGTCGCTGAAATGATGGGTTCGTTAAAGTGTGCATGTCCTGTTTATACAACATAAGGGTGGGTGGGAGGGCCCAAGAACAATTCCATCTTGCACCTCTTTTTTCTTTCATTTTTCTTTGCATCATGTGCTGTTTGGGGACAATTTTTTTGAAGTGCGATCCTGTCTGACACTGCAGTGCCACTCCTAGATGGGCCAGGTGTTTGTGTCGGCCACTTGTGTCGCTTAGCTTAGTCACACAGCGACCTTGGTGCGCCTCTTTTTTTCTTTGCATCATGTGCTGTTTGGGGACTATTTTTTTGAAGTGCCATCCTGTCTGACACTGCAGTGCCACTCCTAGATGGGCCAGGTGTTTGTGTCGGCCACTTGTGTCGCTTATCTTAGTCACACAGCGACCTTGGTGCGCCTCTTTTTTTCTTTGCATCATGTGCTGTTTGGGGACTATTTTTTTGAAGTGCCATCCTGCCTGACACTGCAGTGCCACTCCTAGATGGGCCAGGTGTTTGTGTCGGCCACTTGTGTCGCTTAGCTTAGCCATCCAGCGACCTCGTTGCAAATTTTAGGACTAAAAATAATATTGTGAGGTGTTCAGAATAGACTGGAAATGAGTGGAAATTATGGTTATTGAGGTTAATAATACTATGGGATCAAAATGACCCCCAAATTCTATGATTTAAGCTGTTTTTTAGGGTTTTTTGAAAAAAAAACACCCGAATCCAAAACACACCCGAATCCGACAAAAAAATTTCGGTGAGGTTTTGCCAAAACGCGTCCGAATCCAAAACACGGCCGCGGAACCGAATCCAAAACCAAAACACAAAACCCGAAAAATGTCCGGTGCACATCACTAGTCTAAATGGGGAATGAGGTCCAATATAGAAAAATGCAAAGTTATGCATTTTAGGACAAAAAACACACATGCATCCTTTATTCTAAATGGGGAAAATATAGGGGTACCTGTGGTGGAAAAAGATTTGGGCGTGCTTATAGATAATAGGCTTAATAACAGTACACATTGTCAAAATGCAACAAAAAAGGCAAGTAAAGTGCTTGCGTGCATAAAACGGGGCATTGAGACAAGGGAAAAGGATGTAATCCTGTTACTGTACAAATCATTGGTACGTTCACATCTTGAATATTGGGGGTCATTCCGAGTTGTTCGCTCGTTATTTTTTTCTCGCAACGGAGCGATTAGTCGCTAATGCGCATGCGCAATGTCCGCAGTGCGACTGCGCCAAGTTAATTTGCTTTGCAGTTAGGTATTTTACTCACGGCATTACGAGGTTTTTTCTTCGTTCTGGTGATCGTAATGTGATTGACAGGAAGTGGGTGTTTCTGGGATGAAACTGGCCGTTTTATGGGAGTGTGTGAAAAAACGCTACAGTTTCTGGGAAAAACGCGGGAGTGGCTGGAGAAACTGTCAAAGTCGAAAAATATCGTTATTCCAATGCTTTGTACTAACCCCAATGCACATGCCCGCTGCTCGTGCATTCAGTCTGCCGTACGTGCACATGTCCGCAAATTGCGTACACTCGCTCCGGCGATTACGCGCGGTATATGCGTATTTACGGTAGAGTTTATGGGCTTGTAGCGGGCGACTCGTTTATAGCATAGTTAACTAATATAGTGCATTTTGTAGATAATATTCCCTTTAATAATGTCTGCAAGTATGTATAGTGTAAATGGTTCGGGGACCGGGGAATTCCCCTTTTCATGATACAAAGGGTCTGACAAAGGTTGAACAGTGGTGTCTAGTACCTAATTGAAGAGTATTTTATTAGAAACATTCCGGTGTTGGTTAGGAAGTGATTTATCGCTCCTGCGTATAGTTATGACTATAAGAAGGTTATGGACATTTGCTGTATTTGCAGTTCATTATCCATGTGGCGGGAATCCTGAGGATACCTCCCACCTGAGCAGTTTGAAATAGTCACAGCCCACCTGTTCAAATCCACCTATGACCTTTTGTAATAATGAAGAGAGACATTCCTGCGTCCAATGAACAATGAGATTGTAGGGCCCTTTGTAGTGTACTGTATGTTGTGTATATAAAGGCCACTGTCCCCTGACCGGCCAGTACTCTCTCTCATCAACAATTATCAGTCGGATAATTGGAGGACTGGATCCGGTTGCGCTACCGAATGTTCCCCCGTATGGTATGTTTCTCTGTGGCCACTTTGTTACCCGTTTAATGTAAGCCATTCATTCTGATTCTATGTATTTGTATTTGCGTTCTTTCGCTATTGTGTATATTTCTGTTTAGTTATTGTGTTTAGGTATTAATGTTAGGATTGTAGTGTATAAGCTGTAAACTGTATTTCTTTTCCCTTTTACACACTAAAGTCGTCTAGTAGGGTGTTGGAACCTTAACCAGTGTCTGTGTGTTTCACCATTTATCACTAAGGGTTTCTGAGCATCTCAATCACTCAAACAGCTGGCTTAAATACTAAGGTTAATCAGTGTTATATCGTTATAGTATCACGGTATTAAGGTTTACAGTGTAAGCATATTCCGTTTAAGGTTTAAAAGGTTATTGTCTGTGTGTACGCTCGCTGTGTGTATTCCGTACACCCAACGCAGCGTGTGTACGTAACTTACGTACCACGTGTGAGGTCTTTGTACGCAAATAGCGTACAGAGTGCGTAGGACGTGCACGTGGTTTAGCGGCCATTACGGCTACATGGTAATAGTAAATAGCTTATGTTAAAAGGTAAATATTTAGCTTTATCAATTGGGGACTCGTCCGGTCCACCTCATATCCTCAGTCAGGCGAAAATGAGCAGACTTTATCGATCAGCAAAGGGCGGAAAGGTAGTATCCCCTGTATCCGTGTTTGTGGTTGGGGATACAGTAGTGCTGATCGGATGAGCGTCTGCGTCTGCTTTGCTTGGTTTGTAGGGATGCTGGTGAGATCCGAGGAAGGTAAGAACATACAGCTATTGTTTTAAATCTGTTTTCTCTCTCTCTCTCTCCCTCTCTCTGTTTGGCGCCAATTGCGCACACAATACACGCACACACACCTGTATTTTTATTTGTGTATTTTTCGCATAGTCACTCTCTTGTTGCCCTAAGAATTGATAGTTAGACACGTGCTGAGGAAATTTGGTGCTATTTAGTTGAGATTATAAAAGTAATATTTAAGGGAATAATTGTTAAGGGCACGCACACAGCATAAACAGATACTGTGTGGTGTTCAGTAAGCGATTACAATTGAACATCGTTTACATTTATAGAAGCGTGTTATTTGTGTTACTGTGAACGTATCTGGACTTTGTGCATACGTGTCTCGGGCAACGTGCGAGATTACGTACGCGACGCAAAGGCGTACACACGTGGCGTATATTACGCAAAGTGCGTACGGATACGCCCACTAAACTCAAATCACACGATAGCATTGTTTAGTGTGGGCAGGTATAGTAGCCACGCGATAATAGCACAAGTTTGTTCAGTTTCCAAAAGTTTAAAGAGAACCTTTTTCTATTGCAAAACCTGGGGATCGAACTACTGCCTGAATGAAAGAAATTTCTGTACAGAAAAGTCAGTGTGCATATGAGTAAATAGGAGTGAGTGTGCAAATAAAGGTATTCTTTTGTGAACCCAGAAATCGGGATCCCGTCGGAGACCACATCAGGTGAGTGGACACTTGGTGGCGTGGGACTGGCTTGCCCGCGTTAACATTGTATAAGGTAAAGGAGCAAGTAGTATTCGCAGACAAAAAGAACTGCGAAGGTTAAAGCGCAGCCCAGGGGGTTGGCGTAGCACCCATATAGGCACAAGTTGAGAAAACGCTCCGGCTGAAGGTTTCGCAGCCTAATCAACCGATTCCATTGGTCGCACGGCGAATAAATAATAGTTATTTATACGAAGTGCGACTGGACCGCACGCTACTGTGTACATTAGTTAGGTCACCTTGATACCCACTAAAAATTTGCTGTGGGATCATAGACGCTATTTGTACATTTTAACGTGATTTGTGTAGGTTTTTGTTATTTTAAGGGAGTTTCGCTGTTCACTCAGGAAATCTCCAACAACTAATATTTACTGGGAAGGGTAGCATACTCCCACACGCCCCAGTAAATAGAGGTTACAAAACAGATCCCGAGATTGGGTACGACCAGTGGTGGGCACATTGCTGGAATTCGTATGGGCCAATAGGGGCGTGAGTGAGTGAAGGCACTCGTTGAACTTTCACCGTCGCCTTATCTCTGGGAACTTGGTCTGTTTTGTAAGAATTCAGTGCCACTCCTAGATGGGCCAGGTGGTTGTGTCGGCCACTTGTGTCGCTTTGCTTAGTCACACAGCGACCTTGGTGCGCCTCTTTTTTTCTTTGCATCATGTGCTGTTTGGAGACAATTTTTTTGAAGTGCCATCCTGTCTGACACTGCAGTGCCACTCCTAGATGGGCCAGGTGTTTGTGTCGGCCACTTGTGTCGCTTAGCTTAGTCACACAGCGACCTTGGTGCGCCTCTTTTTTTCTTTGCATCATGTGCTGTTTGGGGACTATTTTTTTGAAGTGCCATCCTGCCTGACACTGTAGTGCCACTCCTAGATGGGCCAGGTGTTTGTGTCGGCCACTTGTGTCGCTTAGCTTAGCCATCCAGCGACCTCGGTGCAAATTTTAGGACTAAAAATAATATTGTGAGGTGTGAGGTGTTCAGAATAGACTGGAAATGAGTGGAAATTATGGTTATTGAGGTTAATAATACTATGGGATCAAAATGACCCCCAAATTCTATGATTTAAGCTGTTTTTTAGGGTTTTTTGAAAAAAAACACCCGAATCCAAAACACACCCGAATCCGACAAAAAAATTTCGGTGAGGTTTTGCCAAAACGCGTCCGAATCCAAAACACGGCCGCGGAACCGAATCCAAAACCAAAACACAAAACCCGAAAAATGTCCGGTGCACATCACTAGTCTAAATGGGGAATGAGGTTCAATATAGAAAAATGCAAAGTTATGCATTTTAGGACAAAAAACACACATGCATCCTTTATTCTAAATGGGAAAAATATAGGGGTACCTGTGGTGGAAAAAGATTTGGGCGTGCTTATAGATAATAGGCTTAATAACAGTACACAATGTCAAAATGCAACAAAAAAGGCAAGTAAAGTGCTTGCGTGCATAAAACGGGGCATTGAGACAAGGGAAAAGGATGTAATCCTGTTACTGTACAAATCATTGGTACGTTCACATCTTGAATATTGGGGGTCATTCCGAGTTGTTCGCTCGTTATTTTTTTCTCGCAACGGAGCGATTAGTCGCTAATGCGCATGCGCAATGTCCGCAGTGCGACTGCGCCAAGTTAATTTGCTATGCAGTTAGGTATTTTACTCACGGCATTACGAGGTTTTTTCTTCGTTCTGGTGATCGTAATGTGATTGACAGGAAGTGGGTGTTTCTGGGATGAAACTGGCCGTTTTATGGGAGTGTGTGAAAAAACGCTACAGTTTCTGGGAAAAACGCGGGAGTGGCTGGAGAAACTGTCAAAGTCGAAAAATATCGTTATTCCAATGCTTTGTACTAACCCCAATGCACATGCCCGCTGCTCGTGCATTCAGTCTGCCGTACGTGCACATGTCCGCAAATTGCGTACACTCGCTCCGGCGATTACGCGTGGTATATGCGTATTTACGGTAGAGTTTATGGGCTTGTAGCGGGCGACTCGTTTATAGCATAGTTAACTAATATAGTGCATTTTGTAGATAATATTCCTTTTAATAATGTCTGCAAGTATGTATAGTGTAAATGGTTCGGGGACCGGGGAATTCCCCTTTTCATGATACAAAGGGTCTGACAAAGGTTGAACAGTGGTGTCTAGTACCTAATTGAAGAGTATTTTATTAGAAACATTCCGGTGTTGGTTAGGAAGTGATTAATCGCTCCTGCGTATAGTTATGACTATAAGAAGGTTATGGACATTTGCTGTATTTGCAGTTCATTATCCATGTGGCGGGAATCCTGAGGATACCTCCCACCTGAGCAGTTTGAAATAGTCACAGCCCACCTGTTCAAATCCACCTATGACCTTTTGTTATAATGAAGAGAGACATTCCTGCGTCCAATGAACAATGAGATTGTAGGGCCCTTTGTAGTGTACTGTATGTTGTGTATATAAAGGCCACTGTCCCCTGACCGGCCAGTACTCTCTCTCATCAACAATTATCAGTCGGATAATTGGAGGACTGGATCCGGTTGCGCTAGCGAATGTTCCCCCGTATGGTGTGTTTCTCTGTGGCCACTTTGTTACCCGTTTAATGTAAGCCATTCATTCTGATTCTATGTATTTGTGTTTGCGTTCTTTCGCTATTGTATATATTTCTGTTTAGTTATTGTGTTTAGGTATTAATGTTAGGATTGTAGTGTATAAGCTGTAAACTGTATTTCTTTTCCCTTTTACACACTAAAGTCGTCTAGTAGGGTGTTGGAACCTTAACCAGTGTCTGTGTGTTTCACCATTTATCACTAAGGGTTTCTGAGCATCTCAATCACTCAAACAGCTGGCTTAAATACTAAGGTTAATCAGTGTTATATCGTTATAGTATCACGGTATTAAGGTTTACAGTGTAAGCATATTCCGTTTAAGGTTTAAAAGGTTATTGTCTGTGTGTACGCTCGCTGTGTGTATTCCGTACACCCAACGCAGCGTGTGTACGTAACTTACGTACCACGTGTGAGGTCTTTGTACGCAAATAGCGTACAGAGTGCGTAGCACGTGCACGTGGTTTAGCGGCCATTACGGCTACATGGTAATAGTAAATAGCTTATGTTAAAAGGTAAATATTTAGCTTTATCAATTGGGGACTCGTCCGGTCCACCTCATATCCTCAGTCAGGCGAAAATGAGCAGACTTTATCGATCAGCAAAGGGCGGAAAGGTAGTATCCCCTGTATCCGTGTTTGTGGTTGGGGATACAGTAGTGCTGATCGGATGAGCGTCTGCGTCTGCTTTGCTTGGTTTGTAGGGATGCTGGTGAGATCCGAGGAAGGTAAGAACATACAGCTATTGTTTTAAATCTGTTTTTTCTCTCTCTCTCTCCCTCTCTCTGTTTGGCGCCAATTGCGCACACAATACACGCACACACACCTGTATTTTTATTTGTGTATTTTTCGCATAGTCACTCTCTTGTTGCCCTAAGAATTGATAGTTAGACACGTGCTGAGGAAATTTGGTGCTATTTAGTTGAGATTATAAAAGTAATATTTAAGGGAATAATTGTTAAGGGCACGCACACAGCATAAACAGATACTGTGTGGTGTTCAGTAAGCGATTACAATTGAACATCGTTTACATTTATAGAAGCGTGTTATTTGTGTTACTGTGAACGTATCTGGACTTTGTGCATACGTGTCTCGGGCAACGTGCGAGATTACGTACGCGACGCAAAGGTGTACACACGTGGCGTATATTACGCAAAGCGCGTACGGATACGCCCACTAAACTCAAATCACACGATAGCATTGTTTAGTGTGGGCAGGTATAGTAGCCACGCGATAATAGCACAAGTTTGTTCAGTTTCCAAAAGTTTAAAGAGAACCTTTTTCTGTTGCAAAACCTGGGGATCGAACTACTGCCTGAATGAAAGAAATTTCTGTACAGAAAAGTCAGTGTGCATATGAGTAAATAGGAGTGAGTGTGCAAATAAAGGTATTCTTTTGTGAACCCAGAAATCGGGATCCCGTCGGAGACCACATCAGGTGAGTGGACACTTGGTGGCGTGGGACTGGCTTGCCCGCGTTAACATTGTATAAGGTAAAGGAGCAAGTAGTATTCGCAGACAAAAAGAACTGCGAAGGTTAAAGCGCAGCCCAGGGGGTTGGCGTAGCACCCATATAGGCACAAGTTGAGAAAACGCTCCGGCTGAAGGTTTCGCAGCCTAATCAACCGATTCCATTGGTCGCACGGCGAATAAATAATAGTTATTTATACGAAGTGCGACTGGACCGCACGCTACTATGTACATTAGTTAGGTTACCTTGATATTCACTAAAAATTTGCTGTGGGATCATAGACGCTATTTGTACATTTTAACGTGATTTGTGTAGGTTTTTGTTATTTTAAGGGAGTTTCGCTGTTCACTCAGGAAATCTCCAACAACTAATATTTACTGGGAAGGGTAGCATACTCCCACACGCCCCAGTAAATAGAGGTTACAAAAAAGATCCCGAGATTGGGTACGACCAGTGGTGGGCACATTGCTGGAATTCGTATGGGCCAATAGGGGCGTGAGTGAGTGAAGGCACTCGTTGAACTTTCACCGTCGCCTTATCTCTGGGAACTTGGTCTGTTTTGTAAGAATTCGCTGAGACAGCAATATCTGCAAACGATGGGGGCCAGTTGCTCAAGTAAGGGACGACCAACAAGGGTTCACGTTGGTAGTTGTTGTCCCAAAGGGTCAGCACGGTATATAATGTGTGAGAAATACGGATCACACACACAGGTATTATGCAAAGAATGGGAACGAATGACTGAGGATGATGGGGAACAGTTTCCCAGGGTGGGCAGTTTGAATCCTGAGGTATTGCAAAATCTAAGAAAGAGGATAGGTCTAATAAAATCTGCAAAACAGAGGATTAGACATTATGGTTGTTTACAGTTATGGCAACAGGAGAGTGAAATACAACAGGAATTAGCTCAAAAAGCAAATTCAAATCCTGGTAGAAGTCTGATAGCAACGGCACCACCACCGTATATACTAGGGGAAAAAGTGGCTGCAGAGAATGGCATACGGGTCTACGAAAAGAGTGCACTTAACAAATATAGTAGTGATAGGAGTAAAATGAATGTTAATGCAAATGTTGATGCTAATGCTAACCCGTGCAAGTTGTATCCCATTTTAAACTTCCCTCAGGAATGCGACCAGGAAGATGAGCCCACTACGATTTCAGCTCTCTCTCTAGCGGCCACCATAAATGATACTCCAGTGGGCACGGCCCAACCAGTAAGAGCGGTATCGAAGGCCCATAGTGCAGGGACAGGTGAGGTTGTGTCAACAGGTAAGTACGGCACTGTACAATATGCTGAAACTGTTACACCACACACTGTAGAATCAACCCAGAGTGAGGTAATTGATCTTAATCCTGTTAGAGTGATAGCGGTCCCCAATGGGAAGACCGACGCAAGTGGAGTCACACCCATCAGGAATATTGCAATGCATTGTCCCTGGTCCCGGACAGAATTAAGAACAATTTTGTCTGAATTTCCTGATCCCAGAAAAGATCTAGCTGCATGTCAAAGGTTCATTAAGGACCTAGGTAACTCCGCTGAACCCAATAACAAAGATTGGCAGACACTACTGCGGGCATGTCTGCCCTCTAGTATTGACCATGTTAAATTCATTGCCGATTGTAAATTGGATGCTGAGGTACCCCTCACTGATGAGTACAATCAAGGAAATGTTAAACAGATCAATCTGCAGTTAGGAGTATATTTCCCAGCCATTGTAAAATGGAACAAAATTTTCTCCATTAAACAAATGGAAGGAGAAACTGCTTCTGATTATTTCCACCGGGCACTGGAGGAAATGGCTAGATATACTGGGGTCATAGACATTGAGGCAAATGTACATCATAGAGAGGTAGCGGTGTCCGTATTGATGGACGGTTTAAAGGAAGTATTAAGAAATAGGGTACAAACCACTCAACCTAACTGGAGAGGTATGTCGGTGGCCGCCTTAAGAGAGACTGCTGTCGGGCACGACAGGAACATCACAAGACGCAGGGAGTCACAGGGTGATAAGCTGATGGCCATAAGTATCCAAGCCCTTACAACAAGGCCGCCTCAGTTTAAATCTCAGACCCCTGGTGGTAAGCCGTATATGGTAAAATGTTACAATTGTAATAGGGAAGGACATTTTGCACGTAACTGCACCAATAGAAACTCACATAATGTATATCGACCCCCTAGACCAGAGCATGACACACAGTATGGCACACGTAGATGGGAGCAGGGACCGCAGAGGAGGAGTGATGAGCCACACGCAGGGGAAACTAGGAGGTACCCACCAAAAAGAGACTGGCAGATCTCTGAAAATTCCCAGTTACCTCCCTCACAAATTGTAGCAACCAATGCGCTGCGGGAAGGTCACAATTTACAATAGGGGTGGGGCCACACCTGTAGTTTGCAGCCAGTGAAATTAATTGCGAGCCTTGGAAGTGAACCCGAGGTCACAATTGATGTAGCTGGTAGATCTCTACGTTTCCTTGTAGACACGGGGGCGGCCAAATCAGTGATAAATTCAACAGTGGGTATGAAGACCACGGGTAAGACAATTCCAGCCATGGGAGTAACGGGAGTAGTACAACACTACCCGTTAAGCAAACCAGCAGAGATTACGATAGGGCCTTTACAGACTAAGCATTCGTTTCTGCTAGCTGCATCGGCTCCGACTAATCTACTTGGTAGAGATTTACTGTGTAAGATGGGATGTGTCATATATTGTACTCCTGAAGGTGTGTTCTTGGACATACCCGAGAACCACGCTCAGGAAGTGCAGGATATGCTAGATTCCCCATCAAAATTAATGTCACACACTGTTGTTGTAGATAGGTGTCCGTCCAAAGTAGAGGGAAATGACTTCCCAGATACCGGAGTCACTTTGGACCAAGGATGGACAAGACACTGGATTAATGGCAAATGTAGCTCCTGTAGTAGTTCAAGTAAAAGATGGTAGGATAGCTCCAAAAATCCCACAGTATCCTCTGAAGCCGGAGGTGGAGTTAGGAGTTTACCCAGTAATAGAGCGCTTGCTACAACAGGGAATTCTGGTTAGAACGTCCAGCACTGCCAATAGTCCCATCTTCCCTGTTAAAAAGAGTGGGGGGAGGGGTTACAGGCTAGTGCAGGATCTAAGGGGATCAACAAAATAGTTGAGAGCCAATTCCCCGTAGTGCCAAATCCAGCTGTCATCCTTATGCAGATCCCTCCCACTGCCAAATTTTTCACTGTAATTGACCTCTGCTCCGCCTTCTTCTCGGTACCTCTACACCCTGACAGCCAATATTTGTTCGCATTTACATATAGAGGAGTACAGTACACCTGGACTCGTTTACCACAAGGTTTCATCGACAGCCCAAGTATTTTCTCGCAGGCCTTGCATGATTGTTTACAATCCTTTCAACCTGAGAGTGGATCAATATTAATACAGTATGTAGACGACTTACTGCTGTGTTCTGATTCACTCGAATCGTCCTTGAGAGATACGAAACAGCTTCTGTTTCATCTTTCTGATACAGGACACAAGGTTTCAAAGGACAAGTTGCAATTATGCCAGACCAGGGTAAAATATTTGGGGCATTGTTTAACACAAGGACTGAGACACCTCACCACTGATAGAGTACAGGCAATTCATGACATGACTCTGCCGCAGACTCAGCAACAGATTCGCACATTCCTAGGAATGTGTGGGTACTGTCGTAACTGGATCCCAGGATTTTCCATACTGGCCCTACCTTTACAGGAGATGGTCTCATCAAACAAACCAGATCGGATCTCGCACACAGACGAGTCTGAGCTGGCGTTTGAGAAACTCAAGCAGTGCCTAACGCAGGCACCAGCATTAGGTATGCCAGATTATGGGAAACCCTTTGAACTGTACGGTACGGAAAATGCTGGATGTGCGGCAGGTGTCCTAACCCAGAAACACGGTGATGCCAGCAGGCCGGTAGCCTACAGCGCTCAGCTAGACACGGTAGTGCGATCCCTCCCCACATGCTTGCGAAGTGTTGCAGCGATAGCATTGCTAGTGAGTAAAAGTGAAGATGTAGTGCTAGGACACAACCTCACAATCCATACACCTCATGCAGTGTCAGCACTATTAAATTCTGCCCAAACCAGACACGTCTCATCCGCACGGTTTACAAGGTGGGAATTAGCACTAATGGCCCCTGTAAACATCACCATAAAGAGATGCAGTGCACTAAATCCAGCAACGTATCTCCCAGGTGTGCCTGGACAGGCACAAAGGTTGGGGGATGAGAGTGATGGTGAAGGAGGATTTAGTACAGACACTGACTCACATGATTGTATGAAATATTTGACCCAAAATTTCACGGCAAGGCCTGACATCAGTGACAATCCACTGGAAGGTGTAGATTTTACTTTCTACACTGACTTTAGTTGTCACAGACAGACGGACTCGGGAGACTTGTGTTCTGGATACGCAGTCGTAGATGACAAAGGTACCATAGAAGCGGAACCCCTGGGCCCACCTCACTCAGCACAAGTTGCTGAGCTGGTCGCCCTAACCAGAGCGTGTGAATTGGCTAAAGGTAAATCAGCCAATATCTACACAGATTCTAGGTACGCCTTTGGAGTAGTTCATGATTTCGGGGCCCTATGGCGCCTTAGAAATTTCATGACGGCAGCTGGCACACCCGTGGCACATGCAACACACATAAAAAGACTCTTAGCAGCAATACAAGAACCTGACAGAGTGGCTGTTATCAAGTGTAAAGCCCACACGTACAGCCAAGACCCAGTGTCACTTGGTAACAGCCGAGCAGACGAAGCTGCTAAATCAGCAGCCAGTACCCCCATGCAGACAGACACCACACAACTGATGGTATTCAATACTGTAAACACACAGAAATTGTGTGAAATGCAAAATTTGTGTTCACCACAAGAAAAGGCAGTTTGGAGGTCAAAAGGATATGGCCAGGAGTCCTCAGGACTCTGGACAGATGGACAGGGTAAGCCAGTGGCACCCAGAGCATATCTTCCAAGTCTAGCAGAAGCGGCACATGGGCTGACTCATCTAGGCAAAGAAGGAATGTGTAAGTTGGTAAGAGCTTATTGGTGCGCGCCAGGATTTTCTTCCCATGCGGGTAAAAGAGCGATGACATGTCTCACCTGCTTGAGGAAGAATATCGGAAAGACAATACCAACAGAACCATCCCATATCCCTCCTACAAACGGTCCTTTCCAGGTAATACAAATTGATTTCATACAATTACCACCTTGTAGAAACTTAAAGTATGTATTGGTTTGTATTGATGTGTTTTCAAATTGGGTAGAAGCATTCCCCGCTGCCACAAATACCGCTGTGTTTACTGCAAAGAAAATTGTGCAGGAATTTGTGTGCAGGTATGGTATCCCTAGAATAATTGAAAGTGATAGGGGTACCCATTTTACAGGTGACGTCTTTCAAGCAATGTGTAAGTTAATGGTAATTAATAGTAAGCTGCATACTCCGTATCGCCCCCAGGCGAGTGCGAAAGTAGAAAGAGTAAACAGCACTATTAAGAACAAGTTGAGCAAAGTGATGGCTGAAACAGGATTGTTGTGGCCGGAAGCCTTGCCAATTGTATTGTACAGCATCAGAACCACTCCCAGGTCCCCTCTTAATCTGTCACCCTTTGAAATTCTGTTTGGTCGACAACCTCATGTAATGATTGACCCCCAGGATGATTTGAAATGTAACAATGAAGTAACTGTAAAGTATCTGGTTAAGATGAGTAAGCAGTTAAGGAATCAAAATGACAACCTAAAGCTAGTGATTCCTGATCTGCCAGACAGTAATTGTCATGACATTGAACCTGGGGATTATGTAATGATTCGCAATTTTCTACGCTCAGGTTGCCTTATTGACAGATGGGAAGGACCATATCAAGTCTTACTGACCAGCACGACAGCGTTAAAGGTTGCAGAGAGAGAGACTTGGGTCCATTCGTCTCACTGTAAGAAGGTCACTGACCCAGAGAGGTCCTGTGACAAAGAACAGACGGTAGAGGAAACTGTGTTGTTAGAGTGTCTGTTCCAGGAAGGTTGAGACGGCACCTGAGTGCTGAAAACAATAAGATCGGAGGCAGTTGTCGAGCCAAGATTTCTTTTTCCCTTTTGTTATTTTCTCCAGTTCCCATCTCCCTTCTATTCTCCTCCCCCCCTTCTTATTTTTCTCCTTTCCCTCCTCTAAGATGGACTTGCCCCAAGAGACTGTGTTCCGGATTTTCCTGTTGACCCTGTTGTTGACCAAGGCAGTCTGTTTCGGTGAGAGTACCAGAGAGGCCAAAGGGGGATCTGGAATGGGATCTGATGATCAGGATGGAGGCGTAGAATTTCCAGAGCAACACAATCACCGAGCAAAGGCGAGTATCAGAAAACGATCTGGGAGCCATGACATTAGTAGACATTGTGAAGGATTGTTAGCTGAAGAGAACTGCATCTGTAGAAATTGTAAAAATATAGTTGAGGACGATTGCATCAAGGAATGTCAGTCCAGTTTTAATATCAACATGGACCGGCATCCATTGAGTGACTATCACTCATTGGTGGGTAAAGTGTTAAATCAGACAGACTGTTGGGTATGCTCACAAGTACCTCAAGGTCATAGAAAGTCAGGACTAGTGCCATATCCTTTAACGGTAGATGAGGTACTTGAGTTAAAGGGTGGGAGACCGGTGGACAAGAGATTTAATATTTCTAGTCCTCCTAGTTTAAAGCTCCACCAATACCATGTAGATAGGTCCCTAATATGTTTTAACATTTCCAGTCCCCGAAAGCCGGGAAATTGGGAAGTGTCATGGAACAACCAAACCATGACATTCTCACACAGAGCCGACAAAATGCCCCTAGACTCAGAGCTTATACGCCAGATAGCCGACAGTGGAAAATATTTCCGGTATAGGTACACTCTAGGAAGTAGGATCATGCGAGTTGGAGAAGTATCACCAGGATACTGTGCACATGTCATACAGCCTGATACAGTGGCGGATTTAGGGGGGGGGCACCAAGGCACGTGCCCCCCCTGTCATTTTTAGTGCAGACTGACATGCGGACGAGTGTCCGCATGTCAGTCTGCGGTCTCGTTTCGTCCCCTGCTGTTAGGATGGACACGGAGGGCACAGTGCGCGCCTCTCCTGTGTCCCTCCTGTGTCTCCGGCGGCCGCTGGTCTCATAAAGGAAGTGCCGTTCGTGAGCACTTCCTTTATTACAGTGACCCGCGGCCGCCGGAGACCCAGGAGGGACACAGGGAGGCGTGCACTGTGCCCTCCGTGTCCCTCCTAACAGCAGGGGAGCGGGGGGAGCAGCGGCGGCGGCGGCGGAGGAAGGGGGGGGACGGGGGACGCACTGGGGGGGAATATCTGGCACTGGGGGCATATTTGCAGGGAGGGGGGGGGCGAATATCTGGCACTGGGGACATATATGGCACTGGGGGGAATATCTGGCACTGGGGGCATATCTGGCACTGGGGGGGGGGGATATCTGGCACTGGGGGCATATGTGGCACTGGGGGGGGGATATCTGGCACTGGGGGGAATAACTGGCAGGGAAGGGATATCTGGCACTGGGGCATTGTCTGGCACTGGGGGCATATGTGGCACTGGGGGGGGGAATATCTGGCACTGGGGCATATGTGGCAATGGGGGCATATATAGCTCTGGGGGCATATGTGGCACTGTCGGGGAATATCTGGCACTGGGGGTATATGTGTACCTGGCACATGGGGGGGGCTATATTTGGCACTGGGGGCATGTGAGTACCTGGCACCGTGGGGGAATATCTGGCACTGGGGACATATGTGGCACTGGGAGCACAGCCCTAGCAACAAGGACTACCTCCTAGCAACGAGCATGACACCCAGTGCATGAAACCCCTGGCAACGAGCATGACACCCAGTGCATGAAACCCCTGGCAACAAGCATGACACCCAGTGCATGAAACCCCTGGCAACGAGCATGACACCCTGAGCATGAAAACCCCTGGCACCGTGCATGGAACCAAGAGCATGAAACCCCTGGCAACGAGCATGACACCCAGTGCATGAAACCCCTGACAACGAGCAGGTATTTGAAAAGTAATTAGAAGCCTTACTGTAGGACTTAATGTGTAATGGGCATTACGGTGTGTGGCATAATGTATCACGGACATTGCGGTGTGTGTCATAATGTGTCGCAGGCATTACGGTGTATGGTATACTCTATCGCTGGCATTGTGATATGTGGTATAATGTCTCAGGGTCATTGCAGTGTGTGGCATAATGTATCACGGACATTGCGGTGTGTGCCATAATGTGTCAGGCATTACGGTGTGTGGTATACTATATCACGGGCATTGTGGTATAATGTCTCAGGGTTATTACAGTGTGGCATAATATATAACGGGCATTGCGGTGTGTGGCATAGGGTATAACGGGCATTGCGGTATGTGTCACAGGCATTACGGTGTATGGTATACTATATCACGGGCATTGTGGTATAATGTCTCAAGGTCATTGCAGTGTGTGGCATAATGTGTCCCAGACATTGTATGTGCTATAATGTATCAGGGGCAGTGCAGTGTGTAGCATAATGTATAACGGGCATTGCGATTCCTGTCATAATGTGTCACAGGCATTACGGTGTGTGGCATAATGTGTCTGGGGCATTACAGTGTGTGCATATTGTGTCATGTGCATTATTGTGTGTGGAATAATGTCTAAGGGCCATTGCAGTATGTGGAATAATGTATACTGGGCATTACTATAAGGAGGAAAAATGACAAATAATGTAAGGGGCATGAATCAGGATTATTTTTCTTTTCTGTGGTGGCCAACGTCTGGGCGTGCAGGTTGCAAAACTGGGGTATAAGGTAGTCTTTTCCTGCAATACCACGCCCATTCCAACGAAGCCACGCCCATTCCAACGAAGCCACGTCCCTTATGGTGCCCCCCCTGTAATTTTTTTCTGGATCCGCCCCTGGCCTGATACGTGTACTAGACAAATGAAAGAGTTAGGGATAGGACTGTTTTCATGGAAGGTTTGTAATATGGTTATGTCATTTTCCATCCCATATGTTCTCCCCGATGATGCATATTTCATATGTGGGAGGAGGGCGTATAAGTGGCTTGCCCCAAACTCAGAGGGATTGTGTTACGTTGGAAAAGTACTGCCTGAAGTAATGACCATTGCCCATAACAAAATGAAAGACATTCACCGCAGTGCCCAAGCTCCTTACACTCACACTCATTACGAACACATCGTTAAAAAACACCTTGTAGATAGGACCGAGCATGCGGCCTCTGAGTTGATCCACGAATCCACCGGGATTCAATTCCTGCTCGCGCTCGATATCACCCGTACCGCCAGAGGAGTTATAAATTATAGGTATATATCTGCGCTAGCGAACCTGTTAGACAATATCACCGAGATGTATGATGACACCTTCAGGTATACTGGGAGAGAGCTGCAAGCCTACAAAACAGAGCTGGTCCAGCATAGAATGGTTCTCAATTACCTCACAGCGGTAACAGGCGGATATTGTGTCACCCTAGCAACTCAGTATGGCGTGAAATGTTGTACATATATCACTAACAGCACCGAGGACCCAACCGAGGTTATAGATCGAAAAATGGATGATATATTGCAATTAAAGTGGGAGTTTCGAAGGAGGCACAATCTTACACTCGCTGCTGTGGGTAATGAATTGACTGGCTGGGTGTCATGGTTGAACCCACGAAATTGGTTTTCAGGTTTAGGAGAATGGGCTCAGAGCGTCATCATGGACGTAGGGAAATTCCTCTTGTGTATCCTGGGAGTTAGTAGAAAAATTGCACATCAATAATAGCGCTGATTGGAAATCATGTATTAGACTATATACACCACTGTGTGAGACAGGTGAATATAAGTGTAATAATTCACCATAGACTGAGGAAGGTATCCTCACAGTTCTCTCTTATGTGTGCAAAGTCCTCCTCCTTCTATGAGTCAATCAAGGGGCAGCTGCATCAGATCTTGAATCTGCAAAATAAGTGGCACCTCTCTCCTCTTTTGCGTGAGGGAATATTTTGAGGGACACTTCACATAAAATAGATCATGGTGCAGTATTTCTTAAAAGCAGAACAATTTATTTTTCACAAGATGCACTTACATAAGCATAGAATAAAAACAGCATATAATAGAATTTCCATTTGGCATATCACCAGCAAATGCACTCCTTTGTCAGGGATCCCCCAGGTGTCAGATGATAGAGTAGTGGAATTATGAGCTCCGGATGCCCACAGCCACGTCACCACAGGTCAATCCCTCAAGGTAGCAGGTGAGATTCGAATACAGTAGCCACGCTTAACGCGTTTCGGACGATAAAACGTCCTTCGTCAGAAGCATGGCTAACATACAGGGACTCATACTATTTATTCCCTCTTAATGAGGGATATACAGCTGTACACAATTTCCGCTGACCGGCGCCGCCGTAATCATCCACCGGTGTGTACAGTCCAAAAGCGGAAACGGAAGTGACGCGTGCGTTTCATCGCTAACCGGAAGTCGCGATGTTTGCATTCCACCGCTGAGATTCTTCTTCTCCGGTTATGATAAATAGTTCAGCTTTTCCAAAATCGTTTTATAGATAGCCGAGTCCATAGTACAGAGTCCTCATAGACATAATCCAACATATAAAATGCAAAAATAACAAAAATTTAAAAACACATAATACCATATGTATCATAAAATGCTATATTCATCAAAAATAGAGGAATAAGAAAGTGCACAGTGCATAAATAAAAAACACCAACACCGACATATTGGGTTAAAAATTATTTTTAGTTAAGAAAACATTTCAATTCGAATTCACCGTTTAATCCTCCTGGGGATAGAGTCCCCAAACGGTGAATCCACCTCATTTCAGTCTGTGATAACCTTCTATCAAGATCCTTTGTCCTCCATTTAGGGAGAATTATCTGGATCCCACAGAAGGATTTCAAGAAGCATTCTTTTGAGCTGTGCAATTTTTTAAAATGTGAGGAGACTGTATGGGTCTCTAAACCTTTTCTGATATTATAAATATGCTCTTAAATATTTCATCTACAGGAAGGCACCAGCCTTAAAAAATCAACTAGTGAGAAGCAGCGTGGAAACCAATCCAAGACAGAGTGTGAGAACTAAGGGTTTCCATCGCTGTGGCGAGTGTCTGATGTGTAGAACTGTTAAATCATCTACCAGAAAAATAACAGAATTCAGTGTTCAAGGTCAAACATACCCCATAAAGGAGTTCATTACATGCCACTCAAAGAATGTCATCTATATTTTGGAATGTAAATGTGGGCTCTTTTATGTGGGAAAAACAACTCGATGTGCCAAAACCAGATGGGCAGAGCATATTTATAATATCAGAAAAGGTTTAGAGACCCATACAGTCTCCTCACATTTTAAAAAATTGCACAGCTCAAAAGAATGCTTCTTGAAATCCTTCTGTGGGATCCAGATAATTCTCCCTAAATGGAGGACAAAGGATCTTGATAGAAGGTTATCACAGACTGAAATGAGGTGGATTCACCGTTTGGGGACTCTATCCCCAGGAGGATTAAACGGTGAATTCGAATTGAAATGTTTTCTTAACTAAAAATAATTTTTAACCCAATATGTCGGTGTTGGTGTTTTTTATTTATGCACTGTGCACTTTCTTATTCCTCTATTTTTGATGAATATAGCATTTTATGATACATATGGTATTATGTGTTTTTAAATTTTTGTTATTTTTGCATTTTATATGTTGGATTATGTCTATGAGGACTCTGTACTATGGACTCGGCTATCTATAAAACGATTTTGGAAAAGCTGAACTATTTATCATAACCGGAGAAGAAGAATCTCAGCGGTGGAACGCAAACATCGCGACTTCCGGTTAGCGATGAAACGCACGCGTCACTTCCGTTTCCGCTTTTGGACTGTACACACCGGTGGATGATTACGGCGGCGCCGGTCAGCGGAAATTGTGTACAGCTGTATATCCCTCATTAAGAGGGAATAAATAGTATGAGTCCCTGTATGTTAGCCATGCTTCTGACGAAGGACGTTTTATCGTCCGAAACGCGTTAAGCGTGGCTACTGTATTCGAATCTCACCTGCTACCTTGAGGGATTGACCTGTGGTGACGTGGCTGTGGGCATCCGGAGCTCATAATTCCACTACTCTATCATCTGACACCTGGGGGATCCCTGACAAAGGAGTGCATTTGCTGGTGATATGCCAAATGGAAATTCTATTATATGCTGTTTTTATTCTATGCTTATGTAAGTGCATCTTGTGAAAAATAAATTGTTCTGCTTTTAAGAAATACTGCACCATGATCTATTTTATGTGAAGTGTCCCTCAAAATATTCCCTCACGCAAAAGAGGAGAGAGGTGCCACTTATTTTGCAGATTCAAGATCTGATGCAGCTGCCCCTTGATTGACTCATAGAAGGAGGAGGACTTTGCACACATAAGAGAGAACTGTGAGGATACCTTCCTCAGTCTATGGTGAATTATTACACTTATATTCACCTGTCTCACACAGTGGTGTATATAGTCTAATACATGATTTCCAATCAGCGCTATTATTGATGTGCAATTTTTCTACTATTTTGTTTATTGTGTGTGTATTTGGATGCGCATTTCTGCACATTTTTTTAGCAGCTTTTTTGGTTTTGTTGCGCATTTGTTTCTGAAGTTTGTTTCTTTCACTTGTTGTTCTTCCGTATCCTGGGAGTTATCATATTGATTGGTCTGGTATTCAGATGTGTTCGGGGTTTAACGAAGTGTAAACGTAGTACCAGAGTGATGAGTCTGAGGAGCGAGGACACTGTAATAACAACAACTAATTTAATTTATGATCCGTCAATAGAGACAATGTTGTGATGAAAATGTGATTCCACGGTCCGTTTCTTTCACCCGTTTCTCCTTTGTTTTCCTCCAAGGTACAAGGACATCCACTTGGAAGAAGAATTTGACAACCTCTTTTATACAGACCATTGATGAACTGTGTCACAGACACCCAATACTTTTAGTGACTTTAACTATCTACTGGAAACCCAATACTTTAGAGACTGTAATTTTATGGACACTGGAAAAGCTTTTGTTCACCACTTACAGCAAAAGCACCGCAAGACATCAGACAACACGTACATCAGACAAGACATCAACAAGACCCCAATCGGCGACTGTATACTAAACCTCACATAGTTATATGACTGCATTCATAACGCTTGTTTCTTATCTTCATCTCTACAACCTCCAGGTAGTATCCCACATAGTCGACAGGTGATTTTCACATATTAGCATCCACATATTCTCCCCCTTCATGTATCATCAACTAATGTGCACCCCATTTGTTGTAACCAAAAGCAGGAAAGAGCTTGGTAGAGTTTGACAGCCCATCCACAGACCCTTAACACGGGATAAGAAGGATTCAAATGTATACTTCGCAATACCTCGAAGCTTGATTTAGAACACGTACGGCATGATGATACATGACCCCTCAGACATGGATTTCATACACACATGCTTTCACTATCTCACTAGGTCATATCCTTCCCACCTTCTCCTCTCCTCCCTCTTCCCAATCATAAAAAGGTATTCCATGATGACATATTTTTCTGTTTGAATTGTTTAGAAAGTGGCAGTTATTGGTGACTGCCAAAGGGTGGACTGTCAAAGTCGAAAAATATCGTTATTCCAATGCTTTGTACTAACCTCAATGCACATGCCCGCTGCTCGTGCATTCAGTCTGCCGTACGTGCACATGTCCGCAAATTGCGTACACTCGCTCCGGCGATTACGCGCGGTATATGCATATTTACGGTAGAGTTTATGGGCTTGTAGCGGTCGACTCGTTTATGGCATAGTTAACTAATATAGTGCGTTTTGTAGATAATATTCCCTTTAATAATGTCTGCAAGTATGTATAGTGTAAATGGTTCGGGGACCGGGGAATTCCCCTTTTCATGATACAAAGGGTCTGACAAAGGTTGAACAGTGGTGTCTAGTACCTAATTGAAGAGTATTTTATTAGAAACATTCCGGTGTTGGTTAGGAAGTGATTAATCGCTCCTGCGTATAGTTATGACTATAAGAAGGTTATGGACATTTGCTGTATTTGCAGTTCATTATCCATGCGGCAGGAATCCTGAGGATACCTCCCACCTGAGCAGTTTGAAATAGTCACAGCCCACCTGTTCAAATCCACCTATGACCTTTTGTTATAATGAAGAGAGACATTCCTGCGTCCAATGAACAATGAGATTGTAGGGCCCTTTGTAGTGTACTGTATGTTGTGTATATAAAGGCCACTGTCCCCTGACCGGCCAGTACTCTCTCTCATCAACAATTATCAGTCGGATAATTGGAGGACTGAATCCGGTTGCGCTAGCGAATGTTCCCCCGTATGGTATGTTTCTCTGTGGCCACTTTGTTACCCGTTTAATGTAAGCCATTCATTCTGATTCTATGTATTTGTGTTTGCGTTCTTTCGCTATTGTGTATATTTCTGTTTAGTTATTGTGTTTAGGTATTAATGTTAGGATTGTAGTGTATAAGCTGTAAACTGTATTTCTTTTCCCTTTTACACACTAAAGTCGTCTAGTAGGGTGTTGGAACCTTAACCAGTGTCTGTGCGTTTCACCATTTATCACTAAGGGTTTCTGAGCATCTCAATCACTCAAACAGCTGGCTTAAATACTAAGGTTAATCAGTGTTATATCGTTATAGTATCACGGTATTAAGGTTTACAGTGTAAGCATATTCCGTTTAAGGTTTAAAAAGTTATTGTCTGTGTGTACGCTCGCTGTATGTATTCCGTACACCCAGCGCAGCGTGTGTACGTAACTTACGTACCACGTGCGAGGTCTTTGTACGCAAATAGCGTACAGAGTGCGTAGCACGTGCACGTGGTTTAGCGGCCATTACGGCTACACGGTAATAGTAAATAGCTTATGTTAAAAGGTAAATATTTAGCTTTATCAAAACAGAGGAGTGTCTGGGCGAACGCTGGGTGTGTTTGTGACGTCAAACCAGGAACGAAACTGACTGAACTGATCGCAGATGCCGAGTAAGTCTGAAGCTACTCAGAAACTGCTAAGAAGTGTCCATTCGCAATTCTCATCTTTTGTTCGCAATTTTGATAAGCTAAGATTCACTCCCAGTAGGCGGCGGCTTAGCGTGTGCAAAGCTGCTAAAAGCAGCTTGCGATCGAACAACTCGGAATGACCCCCTTTGTGTTCAGTTTTGGGCACCATATTATAAAATAGAGATGTGCGGGGGGCACTTTTCGTGTTTTGGTTTTGGCTCTGAGTCCATCCTCGTGTTTTGGATTTGGATTGGTTTTGCCAAAACCATAATTTTGTGTTTTGGTTTTGGTTTTGGATCTGGATGATTTAAAAAAAAAACATAAAATCAGCTAAAATCACATAAATTGGGTGTAATTTTGATCCTATGGCATTATTGACCTCAATATCATTAATTTCCACTCATTTCCAGTCTATTCTGAACACCTCACACCTCACAATATTGTTTTTAGGCCAAAAGGTTGCACCGAGGTGGCTGTATGACTAAGCTAAGCGACACAAGTGTGCGGCACAAACACCTGGCCCATCTAGGAGTGGCACTGCAGTGGCAGAGAGGATGGCAGATTTGAAAAAACTAGGCCCCAAACAGCACATCATGCAAAGAAGTAAAATAGGTGCAATGAAGTAGCTGTATGACTAAGCTAAGCGACACAAGTGTGCGTCACAAACACCTGGCCCATCTAGGAGTAGCAATGCAGTTGCAGACAGGATGGCACTTAAAAAAAACTAGGCCCCAAACAGCACATCATGCAAAGAAGTAAAAGGTGTGAAAAGAGGTAGCTGTATGACTAAGCTAAGCGACACAAGTGTGCGGCACAAACAACATGGGACGTGCTGGAATTTGCCCAGATGTAATACACGCACAATATTGGTGGCACAGGAGAGCGTACCCCTAAACCACACACACGGCAAAGCCTGTAAAATTAATTTGGATGATAATAACCCTTTTATTTTGAGCTATTATAATAATATGCAGCACAGGCGAGCATACCCCTACAGCACACAGGGCAAACCCTGTAAAAATTATATTTGGATTAAATGTTAATAACCCCTTTATTTGGAGTAAATAATATATAGCACAGGCCACTACCACTCAGTTATGTAACTTTTGGAGGCAGTGGAGACTTTTGCTGCCGGGCGTTAGCCATCAGGGGGGCACATAGGAGCAAGCACCAGACAGCTGACACTGGAGGTTATAGATGAATCCATCTGTAACCACTACTTGTGTGTGTGCTAGGCGCGTTGGTGATGACTTCTGCAGCGAGCAGTAGTACACCTGCTGCTGCTGCAGTCATCAAAGCAGAGTCCCGGGAGCCCGTCTCACCACTGCGCTGCCATTGGTCCATGTGACAGAGGGGGCGTTGCAGCTGTCCCTCTCACTCTCTTCAGCTCTGCTGGCCGCAAGGGAAGCTGGGAGGAGGTTCGGCACTGGATCGCGGACGTCTATGTCTCCGGAGTCCCACTGGAGCCAACGACAGCTCCCCAAGCCAGCATACTTGAGAGGTCTGTTATTATACATTAAACAATTATTCCCAGGCAGCCAGTATTTATATACTCAACATATATAAGTGGCAATCCTCCTGGACCTTAATACACTATTAATATAGAAGCCGATGGAGTGCCGCCTCTGTTTTTTCCATAATGGACTATGCCATGGTCCTAGGATGATTGCCATTTATACACTCATTAGGAGGACACCCCTGCGTTGATTAATTTATACAGAGTGCCAGACGACTGGCTATCTATCTATCTATCTGTGTGTATATGTATATATATATATATATATATATATACAGTATATATATATATTTATATATAGCATGCAGAGGTGCGGCACTCAGACTGAAATAAAGGACGCTAGGTCGGTGGAATGTTCATCAACGTTTCAATATATTAAATATTGACGACAATATTTTATATATTGAAACGTTGATGAACATTCCACCGACCTAGCGTCCTTTATTTCAGTCTGAGTGCCGCACCTCTGCATGCTATACATTCAATTTCGGTGAAGGCTCCGACGCAGCTTACTGAGAGGCAAGGAGTGCCGGACCTGCGCTATCTATATATATGTAACCCTGGAGTAATGGTTTCTTGAGTAATGACAGTGTGTGCCTCCACCCGAGCTATAGGTAAGTTATTATTTCCAGGCGAGCTCGGGAACGCCCTGTTATCGTTTTGTATTGGATTATTTCCCTTCTATCATTCCTAATCTAATTATTTCAGATAGGTCACTATGGTATATAATAGTATGAATAATGCCAGACACTTTCTCTCTTTCAGGTTCCACCTCCAATAATCGGACAAATCCTATGGTAAGTACAGTATATGGTCGTTTACTTTTCTTACTTAACTATAACAATAATTACAAATCATACCTTTCCAGTATTATATTGCAGTCATCAGGATGAGTCGTTATCGATCTTAATACTCTCCTATACAGCAATTCAATGCATGCAATACACAAAAAAAACAAAAGAGTTTACTATCCAATAGTCACTGAGACTATTGACCCGGGTAGTTAGAAAATGAAAAAACAATGAATTATATGTTATCAATTAAATACTATCCTAGGGTGCACCACCATTTGTCTACACAGTCTGAAGTTATGCATAACCATGGTATAGTTCATATAAGTCCATTGTTACTATCTGTCTATGAATATTGTAGAGACGAGTGGGTGAATAGAGTACCTATTCAAAGTTATGGGTGTAGCAGGGATTTAGGTACAGGTAGATGCTCCTTAATCCTGGTTAGCCATCTTTCAAAGAGTGAGGAACTAGGCTTTAGTTATTGATGGAAATGTGGGTACTTACGTTCATATAATTTTACATCCACATAAAATATTAGATGGGGTTATTAAAAGAGTGTATATCTGATTCCCTATTGGTGCGTATTTCCTTTCCACCTTAAAGGTGTTTCCGTGTATAGTTTCTCTCTGGATGACCCAAGTTGGGTGAGAGAGGAGAAAATGGTTATTATCTGATCAGCGATATTTTACTCCAGATATTCCCTAGCAATTGCTGTTAACAACTAGGAACAGGATTTATTATGCTTGAATGTGGAATCGTATCTTCCTACTTTGACTCCTGATAGTCCATAAAGAGAGATAAATTGCTAGGGCAGATGTCTCTGTCAAATCAAATAATGTCTCTGGATAATGTGTTATAGCTCCACTAACTGATGATATACTCTTTGAGTATAGTATAAGTTATATCCGTCTCCTTAACCGGGTTACTGCGGAGCAAGCTGACCTTCCATCCTATGGTTAATTATCCGGTGCATATAGTCACTATACTGACCTCCAAGGAATAGAGGGGTCACTAATATATATCAGATGATACTTAGTGAGAGTCTAATAGTTCTTGCTGAAAAGGCATCCAGCACATGAATGAAGGCGGGCTACAGCGATTCTGCAGTATGACTATCTGATGAGCGATCACTGTTGTAACTGCGATACAGTGATATCTGATGTGTGGAGTTTGTGTGAGTGTAGTGCATCCATTCACTTACATTACAGTGACTTCTCCTTTTACATCATTCTGCGAGGGAGATTCCTCCCCCAACTCCTCATTTTATTCTCTGATGTATGGGGCCTCTCCCCCCGGATGCTGACAGAGAGTTCCTCCCTCCTCCGCAGTGAGTATCGGGGAGGGCTGATGACCGCCTCCCCCAGTCTCCACACCACAACTGGCACCGCGTAGGGTCTCCGCTATTCAGTGCAGCTCCGATCCCGTCTGCCCGCCGCGATCCTTCATCAGCCTGACAGGTAATCCTCCCGCCGGGGACTCCCTCTCGACTCCTCCTCCTCACTACTAAGGGCTTCCTCCGGCAATGCTGTGCGGTGTTTTCCTTATCGTCCGCCCGGTCTCCAGCCCGCTCGTCGCCTTCTCTTTCTCCGCTCTCCTCTCTCACTCTCCTCTTACCTCACCGGGGGGTAACCGTTTTTTTCTTTTGCTCGTGCTCCCCCCTCCTCATCTCGAGCCCTCACTCTCCTGGCACGAGGGCTTCTGGAAACATCTGTCAATACTCTCTCGTGCCAATGTATTCCACCAAATCCCCCTAAGCCACTGTCCATGTTATAGGGTTACCATATGGCACCCACATTTATTTACACATATTACAATTTACTCAATACATATATATATTCTATATATCTCATATATTTACACCATATTTTATATTATATCCTTAGTTATAATTATAATACATTAATCACAGAGAACATATAAACCAAGGGGCTACATATATATATATATATATATATATATATATAAAACAAGGGAAAGAGACGGCGTCACTCCAGGTCTTGTGCAAAAGCAAATACTTTAAGTATGAAACAATCACACTGTCTTTTCCAAGGTTTCGGGGGCCTGTAGCTACTTTGTCAAGGAGTGATAAAGTGCAGTGTGTACCCATCTTACCTTATAAAGCGTAGATAACTCACCCGTGAGGAGGAGCATCACCCGCGCCTTCAGCCGCTCTGTGCGCCGGGGATTTACGGCATCTCGCGGGAACTACGGCATCCGCGCCGCATCTCCACTTCCGGCGTCCTGTTGCTAAGCTTCACGCTTGGTCCGTGGCTTGGTCACCATGGGAACCTGTGCCGCTTTTCACTGCGCTTGTGCGTCGTGCTCTGCAAAGCATAAAGTGACATAGTGCTATTGTAATACAGTGCTACCATCATATTAATGTTTCAACACAGTAAACTGGTGCATATAGTAGGGTAAGGAGGTACATATTACTACAATTCATTAATATTAATACATAATAGAACATAGACTCAAACCCCACAATGTTCACCCACTTGGGGTCAACAAATGGGGAAAATTAATAAACCCCTAGTGACACAAGTAACACCACATGGGTCCCTCGCCACATCGGACAATCACGGCCTCAAAGCCTAAGAGATGCTATGTAATCTCTGCTAATATCCTAACTTAATGTCCATAATCACTTGTAAGAGATGGAGAAAGAAAGGTTACAGTCTGTTACAGTAAGAATATAAATTAACTATAGACCATATAGCATGCAAACCGCTCATAGCTCCAAGTCCGTCGATTCTTTATATTCAGTTCTTATTCAGTGAATTCCACAGTATCTATTCATTGAGACCATTAGGTTGTATGGTCTCTAATTTAAATATCCACCTAGCTTTCATCTTCAGTAATCTACCATTTCTGTCTCTGCCTCTTAAGATGTTGGGGACGTGATCTATAATCATGTGTCTTAATGCACTAAGCAGGTGTTTTACTCCTCCAGTTTTTACTGGTATGCTACGCTGGGCTTTCTGGCTTATGCTGGTGTTTTGGGGTGCCACACCCTGCACCTAGATATAGCGCTAGGGACCCCAAATATACAGAGACGCCTTGATGCAGCTTTGGGGCTTAACCACACATTTGCGCAAATATGTGTAACAAAGATCTCTGAATTCTATTATGTGGGATTTACTTCTCGTTACTGTTATCATTCAGGGTGCTGGGGGAAACCAAATGCCTTTTTTTCTTGCTCAGAAATACCCCTCCCTTTCGAGCACCTGAATGATATCACTAAGCTAATTGAGCATCTACCATTATATATGTGTGTTGTGAGAGGCAGAGAGGTTCCTGCATTAGGAGGAGGTGCAGGCCCTGACATGCCACATGGAGCATTATGGGGTTGCTCCAAGGTAGGTAGCTCTTAGCTTAGACATATTGTAATAAGGAGCCATTATCATGTGGCTCCTTGCTGGTTAATATTAGACCCAGATTGGGGTAATGGAGGTCTGAGGTGTGGTGCCTTTGGACTGGCTGAGCTGGATGGCTTTACTGTGGCATACCTTTACATTCTATTAACACTTTTCACTTATTAATTTTTTAACACTATTTCTCTATTTCTCTAACGTCCTAAGTGGATGCTGAGACTCCGTAAGGACCATGGGGAATAGCGGCTCCGCAGGAGACTGGGCACAAAAGTAAAAGCTTGAACTAGCTGGTGTGCACTGGCTCCTCCCCCTATGACCCTCCTCCAAGCCTCAGTTAGATTTTTGTGCCCGAACGAGAAGGGTGCATGCTAGGTGGCTCTCCTGAGCTGCTTAGAGTAAAAGTTTATTTTAGGTTTTTTATTTTCAGTGAGTCCTGCTGGCAACAGGCTCACTGCATCGTGGGACTAAGGGGAGAAGAAACGAACTCACCTGCGTGCAGAGTGGATTGGGTTTCTTAGGCTACTGGACATTAGCTCCAGAGGGACGATCACAGGTTCAGCCTGGATGGGTCCCGGAGCCGCGCCGCCGGCCCCCTTACAGAGCCAGAAGAACGAAGAGGTCCGGTGAAATCGGCGGCAGAAGACGTTCCTGTCTTCAACTAAGGTAGCGCACAGCACTGCAGCTGTGCGCCATTGCTCTCAGCACACTTCACACTCCGGTCACTGAGGGTGCAGGGCGCTGGGGGGGAGCGCCCTGAGACGCAATAAAAACAGAAATACCTTAGGATGGCAAAAGAAATACATCACATATAGCTCCTGGGCTATATGGATGTATTTAACCCCTGCCAGTTTTCCAGAAAAAAGCGGGAGATAAGGCCGTCGTGAAGGGGCGGAGCCTATCTCCTCAGCACACAAGCGCCATTTTCCCTCACAGTTCCGCTGGAAGGACGGCTCCCTGACTCTCCCCTGCAGTCCCTACAGAATCAGGGTAAAAACGAGAGAGGAGGGGCACTATTGGCAGCTAAATTATAAACAGCAGCTATAAAAGGGAGTAACACTTATATAAGGTTATCCCTATATATATATATAGCGCTCTGGTGTGTGCTGGCAAACTCTCCCTCTGTCTCCCCAAAGGGCTAGTGGGGTCCTGTCCTCTATCAGAGCATTCCCTGTGTGTGTGCTGGGTGTCGGTACGATTGTGTCGACATGTATGAGGAGGAAAATGATGTGGAAGCAGAGCAATTGCCTGTATTAGTGATGTCACCCCCTAGGGAGTCGACACCTGACTGGATGGTTGTATTTAAAGAACTACGTGACAATGTCAGCACTTTACAAAAAACTGTTGACGACATGAGACAGCCGACAAATCAATTAGTGCCTGTCCAGGCGTCTCAGACACCGTCAGGGGCGATAAAACGCCCGTTACCTCAGTGGGTCGACACAGACCCAGACACGGATACTGAGCCCAGTGTCGACGGTGAGGAGACAAACGTAATGTCCAGTAGGGCCACACGTTACATGATCACGGCAATGAAGGAGGCATTGAACATTTCTGACACTACAAGTACCACAAAGAAGGGTATTATGTGGGGAGTGAAAAAACTACCAGTAGCTTTTCCTGAGTCAGATGAATTAAATGAGGTGTGTGATAAAGCGTGGGTTTCCCCCGATAAAAAAGTGCTAATTTCTAATAAATTATTGGCACTATACCCTTTCCCGCCAGAGGTTAGGGCGCGTTGGGAAACACCCCCTAGAGTAGATAAAGCGCTCACACGTTTATCTAAACAAGTAGCGTTACCGTCTCCTGATACGGACTCCCTCAAAGAACCAGCGGATAGAAGGCTGGAAAATATCCTGAAGGGTATATACACACATACTGGTGTTATACTGCGACCAGCAATCGCATCAGCCTGGATGTGCAGTGCTGGAGTTGCGTGGTCGGATTCCCTGACTGAAAATATTGATACCCTGGATAGGGACAGTATATTACTAACTATAGAGCATTTGAAGGATGCATTACTATATATGCGTGATGCACAGAGGGATATTTGCACCCTGGCATCAAGAGTGAGTGCTATGTCCATTTCTGCCAGAAGAGCGTTATGGACGCGACAGTGGTCAGGGGATGCGGATTCCAAACGACATATGGAAGTATTGCCGTTTAAAGGGGAGGAGTTATTTGGGGCCGGTCTATCGGACCTGGTGGCCACGGCAACGGCCGGAAAGTCCACCTTTTTACCCCAGGTCACCTCTCAGCAGAAAAAGACACCGTCTTTTCAAACTCAGTCCTTTCGTTCCCATAAGTACAGGCGGGCAAAAGGCCACTCATTTCTGCCCCGGGGCAGAGGAAGAGGAAAAAGACTGCACCAGGCAGCCTCTTCCCAGGAGCAGAAGCCCTCCTCTGCTTCTGCCAAGTCTTCAGCATGACGCTGGGGCTTTACAAGCGGACTCGGACACGGTGGGGGCCCGTCTCAAAAATTTCAACGCGCAGTGGGCTCACTCGCAAGTGGACCCCTGGATTCTGCAGGTAGTATCACAGGGGTACAAACTGGAATTCGAGACGTCTCCCCCTCGCCGGTTCCTGAAGTCTGCTCTACCAAAGTCTCCCTCCGACAGGGAGGCAGTTTTGGAAGCCATTCACAAGCTGTATTCCCAGCAGGTGATAATCAAGGTACCTCTCCTACAACAGGGAAAGGGGTATTATTCCACGCTGTTTGTGGTACCGAAGCCGGACGGCTCGGTGAGACCAATTTTAAATCTAAAATCCTTGAACACTTACATAAAGAGGTTCAAATTCAAGATGGAGTCACTCAGAGCAGTGATAGCAAACCTGGAAGAAGGGGACTATATGGTGTCTCTGGACATCAAAGATGCTTATCTCCACGTCCCAATCTACCCTTCTCACCAAGGGTACCTCAGGTTTGTAGTACAAAATGATGATTCTTCTTCGAAGAAAAGGCGTTTTAATTATCCCTTACTTGGACGATCTCCTGATAAGGGCAAGGTCCAGGGAACAGTTAGAAGTCGGAGTAGCACTATCTCAGTTAGTGTTACGTCAGCACGGGTGGATTCTAAATATTCCAAAATCGCAGCTGATTCCAACGACACGTCTCCTGTTCCTAGGAATGATTCTGGACACAGTCCAGAAAAAGGTGTTTCTCCCAGAGGAGAAGGCCAGGGAGTTATCCGAGCTAGTCAGGAATCTCCTAAAACCAGGCCAGGTGTCAGTGCATCAGTGCACGAGGGTCCTGGGAAAAATGGTGGCTTCTTACGAAGCGATTCCATTCGGAAGATTCCATGCAAGAACGTTTCAGTGGGATCTTCTGGACAAATGGTCCGGATCGCATCTTCAGATGCATCAGCGGATAACCCTGTCGCCAAGGACAAGGGTGTCTCTTCTGTGGTGGCTGCAGAGTGCTCATCTACTAGAGGGCCGCAGATTCGGCATTCAGGAATGGATCTTGGTGACCACAGATGCCAGCCTGAGAGGCTGGGGAGCAGTCACACAGGGACAAAATTTCCAGGGCTTGTGGTCAAGCATGGAAACATCTCTTCATATAAACATTCTGGAACTAAGGGCCATTTACAATGCCCTAAGTCAAGCAAAACCCCTGCTTCAGGGTCAGGCGGTATTGATCCAATCGGACAACATCACGTCAGTCGCCCACGTAAACAGACAGGGCGGCACGAGAAGCAGGAGGGCGATGGCAGAAGCTGCAAGGATTCTTCGCTGGGCGGAGAATCATGTGATAGCACTGTCAGCAGTGTTCATTCCGGGAGTGGACAACTGGGAAGCGGACTTCCTCAGCAGACACGACCTTCACCCGGGGGAGTGGGGACTTTATCCAGAAGTCTTCCAAGAGATGGTAAACCGTTGGGAAAAACCAAAGGTGGACATGATGGCGTCCCGTCTCAACAAAAAACTAGACAGATATTGCGCCAGGTCAAGGGACCCTCAGGCAATAGCGGTTGACGCTCTGGTAACACCATGGGTGTACCAGTCAGTGTATGTGTTCCCTCCTCTGCCTCTCATACCAAAAGTACTGAGAATCATAAAAAGGAGAGGAGTAAGAACTATACTCGTGGTTCCGGATTGGCCAAGAAGGACTTGGTACCCGGAACTTCAAGAGATGCTCACGGAGGACCCGTGGCCTCTACCTCTAAGAAAGGACCTGCTCCAGCAGGGACCTTGTCTGTTCCAAGACTTACCGCGGCTGCGTTTGACGGCATGGCGGTTGAACGCCGGATCCTGAAGGAAAAAGGCATTCCAGAAGAAGTCATCCCTACCCTGATAAAGGCCAGGAAGGATGTAACCGCGAAACATTATCACCGCATTTGGCGAAAATATGTTGCGTGGTGTGAGGCCAAAGAGGCCCCTACAGAGGAATTTCAACTGGGTCGCTTCCTACATTTCCTGCAAACAGGACTGTCCTTGGGCCTAAAATTAGGGTCCATTAAGGTTCAAATTTCGGCCCTGTCGATTTTCTTCCAAAAAGAACTGGCTTCAGTGCCTGAAGTCCAGACGTTTGTCAAAGGGGTACTGCATATACAGCCTCCTTTTGTGCCCCCGGTGGCACCTTGGGATCTCAATGTGGTTTTGGGGTTCCTAAAATCACATTGGTTTGAACCACTCACCACTGTGGAATTAAAATATCTCACATGGAAGGTGGTAATGCTGTTAGCCCTGGCTTCAGCCAGGCGTGTCTCAGAATTGGCGGCTTTATCTTATAAAAGCCCTTACCTGATTTTTCACACGGATAGGGCAGCATTGAGGACTCGTCCTCAATTTCTCCCAAAGGTGGTTTCAGCGTTTCACGTGAACCAGCCTATTGTGGTGCCTGCGGCTACTAGGGACTTGGAGGACTCCAAGTTACTGGACGTAGTCAGGGCCCTGAAAATATATATTTCCAGGACGGCTTGGAGTCAGGAAATCTGACTCGCTATTTATCCTGTATGCACCCAACAAGCTGGGTGCTCCTGCTTCTAAGCAGACGATTGCTCGTTGGATTTGTAGTACAATTCAGCTTGCACATTCTGTGGCAGGCCTGCCACAGCCAAAATCTGTAAAAGCCCATTCCACAAGGAAGGTGGGCTCATCTTGGGCGGCTGCCCGAGGGGTCTCGGCTTTACAACTTTGCCGAGCAGCTACTTGGTCAGGGGCAAACACGTTTGCTAAATTCTACAAATTTGATACCCTGGCTGAGGAGGACCTGGAGTTCTCTCATTCGGTGCTGCAGAGTCATCCGCACTCTCCCGCCCGTTTGGGAGCTTTGGTATAATCCCCATGGTCCTTACGGAGTCCCAGCATCCACTTAGGACGTTAGAGAAAATAAGAATTTACTTACCGATAATTCTATTTCTCATAGTCCGTAGTGGATGCTGGGCGCCCATCCCAAGTGCGGATTGTCTGCAATACTTGTATATAGTTATTGTTACAAAATTCGGGTTATTATTGTTGTGAGCCATCTTTTCAGAGGCTCCTTCGTTTATCATACTGTTAACTGGGTTCAGATCACAGGTTGTACGGTGTGATTGGTGTGGCTGGTATGAGTCTTACCCGGGATTCAATATCCTTCCTTATTATGTACGCTCGTCCGGGCACAGTATCCTAACTGAGGCTTGGAGGAGGGTCATAGGGGGAGGAGCCAGTGCACACCAGCTAGTTCAAGCTTTTTCTGGCTTATGCTGGTGTTTTGGGGTGCCACACCCTGCACCTAGATATAGCGCTAGGGACCCCAAATATACTGAGACGCCTTGATGTGGCTTTGGGGCTTAACCACACATTTGCGCAAATCTGTGTGACAAAGATCTCTGAATTCTATTATGTGGGATTTACATCTAGTTACTGTTATCATTCAGGGGGCTGGGGGAAACCAAATGCCTTTTTTTCTTGCTCAGAAATACCCCTCCCTTTCGAGCACCTGAATGATATCACTAAGCTAATTGAGCATCTACCAATATATATATGTGTGTTGTGAGAGGCAGAGAGGTTCCTGCATTAGGAGGAGGTGCAGTCCCTGACATGCCACATGGAGCATTATGGGGTTGCTCCAAGGTAGGTAGCTCTTAGCTTAGACATATTGTAATAAGGAGCCATTATCATGTGGCTCCTTGCTGGTTAATATTAGACCCAGATTGGGGTAATGGAGGTGTGAGGTGTGGTGCCTCTGGACTGACTGAGCTGGATGGCTTTAGTGTGGCATACCTTTACATTCTATTAACACTTTTCACTTATTCATTTTTTAACACTATTTCTCTATTTAATTACATTTCATGTTTGTATCACCCTCTCTATAGCTTCGGCTTCCTAAATACTAATTTATTAACACTATAGTTTTCACTGGTATGCTACGCTGGGCTTTCTGGCTTATGCTGGTGTTTTGAGGTGCCACACCCTGCACCTAGATATAGCGCTAGGGACCCCAAATATACAGAGATGCCTTGATGCGGCTTTGGGGCTTAACCACACATTTGCGCAAATATGTGTAACGAAGATCTCTGAATTCTATTATGTGGGATTTACATCTAGTTACTGTTATCATTCAGAGTGCTGAGGGAAACCAAATACCTTTTTTTTCCTGCCTAGGAACGAGTTGGCGTTTGCGAGATGCTGCTACTGGTGCCGCTGCTGTTGTTGCTCTGGGAGGCAATACATCTACCCAGTGGGCTGTCACAGTCATATAGTCCTTAGTCTGCCCTGCTCCACTTGTCCACATGTCTGTGGTTAAGTGGACAGTGGATACAACTGCATTTTTTAGGACACTGGTGACTCTTTTTCTGATGTCTGTTTACATTCTCGGTATCACCTGCCTAGAGAAGTGGAACCTAGATGGGATTTGGTACCGGGGACACACTACCTAAAGCAATTCTCTAAGTCCCTCTGAACTTACGGTGGATACCGGATGCAGGTCTAACACCAACATAGTTGTCAAGGCCTGAGTTATCCGCTTTGCAACAGGATGACTGCTGTGATATTTCATCTTCCTCGCAAAGGACTGTTAGACAGTCAATTGCTTACTGGAAGTAGTACAAGTGGTCTTCTGACTTCCCCTCTGGGATGACGATCGACTCCCAGCAGCAACAACAGCAGCGCCAGCAGTAGTAGGCGTTACACTCAAGGATCCATCGGAGGAATCCCGGTTAGGAGAGGACTCGTCAGAATTGCCAGTGACATGGCCTGCATGGCTATTGGCGTTCCTGTATAAGGAGGAAATTTACATTGAGAGAGTTGGTGGTGTGGTTTGCAGGAGCTTGGGTACAAGAGGAATGGATTTAGGTGTCAGTAAACTGCTTCCGCTGTCACCCAAAGTTTTTGAACTTGTCAATGACTTCTGATGAATGCGCTCCATGTGACGTATAAGGGAGTAGAACACTAAAAGGAGCGCTTGATTTACTTCTGCATGCTGTGTTGAACGCACATACCTATAAAGGAAATATTTTGGTTAATAAATGTTTAGGCTCTTTTATGAAAAAGTGGTGGAACGGAGACAGTTAAAATATGATGATTATACCGGACAGTCTTTTTCCAGATGTAAAACTAGCCCTGCTGTCCCTATTAGTACCTCTTGCGGCTTGCTGTAGATGGTATCCGCGGGTATCAGCGTGCGACACGGGTGTTGTGTGATCCGCTTCCCCCGTTGCTTACGGCTGGTCCGGCTCCGTGTCTCTCGTGCGGCGTGCTTGTTTAGACGCGTTTCGGGTTAAAACCCTTTAACTAGATCCTAGTTAAAGGGTTTTAACCCGAAACGCGTTGGAGACTTTGGTGCAGAGACGGAGAACATCAGTGTATGCTAACACTGATATGCTGATACGCTGACACGCGTCTAAACAAGCACGCCGCACGAGAGACACGGAGCCGGACCAGCCGTAAGCAACGGGGGAAGCGGATCACACAACACCCGTGTCGCCCGCTGATACCCGCGGATACCATCTACAGCAAGCCGCAAGAGGTACTAATAGGGACAGCAGGGCTAGTTTTACATCTGGAAAAAGACTGTCCGGTATAATCATCATATTTTAACTGTCTCCGTTCCACCACTTTTTCATAAAAGAGCCTAAACATTTATTAACCAAAATATTTCCTTTATAGGTATGTGCGTTCAACACAGCATGCAGAAGTAAATCAAGCGCTCCTTTTAGTGTTCTATTTGTTGTTTATTGCATGGAGCTGCTATTAGAAACATAAGCGTGGTCATTATTTTATTTACTATTACGTATAAGGGAGGATGTTCCTAGGTGGTTAACATCCTTATCCCTACTTATTACAGCTTGACAAAGGCAACACACTGCTTGACACCTGTTGTCTGCATTTCTGTTGAAATAATTCCACACCGAAGAGGTGATATTTTTTTTGTATTTTGACCAGGCATGTCAATGGCCTTAATCATCCCACTGACAACAGGTGTCTCCCCGGGTGACTGACTTAAACAAACCACCTCACCATCAGAATCCTCCTCGTTAATTTCCTCCTCAGCGCCAGCAACACCCATATCCTCATCCTGGTGTACTTCAACAGTGACATCTACAATTTGAATATCAGGAACTGGTCTGTGGGTGCTCCTTCCAGCACTTGCAGGGGGCGTGCAAATGGTGGAAGGATCCACCTGTTCCCGTCCAGTGTTGGGAAGGTCAGGCATCGCACCCGCCGACACATTTTGGACTCTCCTTGGGGATTTGTGATTTAGAACGCACAATTCTTTGCTGTGCTTTTGCCAGCTTAACTTTTTTCATTTTTCTAGCGGGAGGATTAGTGCTTCCATCGTCATGTGAAGCTGAACCACTAGTCATGAGGAACATAGGAGAGGGTCTTTGCCGTTCCTTGCCACTCCGTGTCGTAAATGGCATATTGGCAAGTTTACGCTTCTCCTGAGATGATTTTAATTTACATTTTTGTGTCATTTTACTGAACTTTTGCTTTTTGGAATTTACATGCTCTCTACTATGACATTGGGCATCGGCCTTGGCAGACGACGTTGATGGCATTTCATCATCTCTGCCATGACTAGTGGCAGCAGCTTCAGCACTAGGTGGAAGTGGATCATGATCTTTCCCTATTTTACCCTCCACATTTTTATTCTCCATATTTTAATGTGTGGAATTATATGCCAGTAATATATCTGGAATTAGACGGTGGTAATGTCTGGAATTAGATACCACTAGATAGATACCAGATACCACTGTGACTGGAATGATGATGACCTATGCACAGTGACAGGACACTACTACAGCACCCTACAGCGGCAAGATGCAGCACAAGACACTGGACAAGTATATTAGTAATGTACTGTAGTATTACTGAGCACCACAATGCAGCACAAGACAATGAGCAGTGGTACTGAGCACTGATGATGATACTACTGAGAACTGACACTGAGCAGCAAGATGCAGCACAAGACACTGGGCTATTAGTAATGTACTGTAGTATTACTGAGCACCACAATGAAGCATAAGACAATGAGCAGTGATACTGAGCACTGATGATGATAATACTAACTGACCCTGAACAGCAAGATGCAGCACAAGACACTGGACTATTAGTAATGTACTGTAGTATACTGAGCACCACAATGCAGCACAAGACAATGAGCAGTGATGAGTATACTACTGAGAACTGACACTGAGCAGCAAGATGCAGCACAAGAGAGACACACTACTAGTATTACTGAGCAGCAATAAGTAAGCACTGATACTGAGCGCTGATATTGAGATTTCCCACTGAGAGAACGTAGCCACGTCCTCTCTGCTGTCTCTGCAATGCATGAGTGAAATTATATGGAATTTATATGGAATCCGAATCTCTCGATAATCCGACAGTGGGATGATGACGTTTTCCCTCATTCGAGTTTTCCGAGTCAGGTGGGAACAACCGAACCTGCCTCGGACCCGTGTAAACCACGTGGAGTTCGGGGGGGGGGGGGGGGGGGGGTTCGGTTCTCGGAGAACTGAACCCGCTCATCTTTAGACAGCACTGGAATTGTCACCCCACTTTCCCACACAGATACTGAGTGAGGACGGAGACATATCCTCTCACTACACTCTCCAATGCCGGAGTGAAAATGGTGGCGACACGCGGCTCCTTATATAGAAACAAAAACCCACGACAATCCAACAGCGGGATGATGACGTTTTGCCTCATTCTGGTTTCCGAATCTGGCAGGAGGGTTTGGTTCTCAGGGAACTGAACCCGCTCATCTCTGATATATATATATATATATATATATATATATATTCTTATAATGTTCTTTCTGGACCAGGGAGTGGCCAATAACATCTTAATGTACACTAGGTACATCGATGATGTTTTCCTTCTGTGGAGCGGAGGAAGAGAAAGTTTCGTGGAGTTGATGGCAGAAATTAACGCCTTGCCCTCACCCATCAAATTCACCTATATTTGTGATGAAAGGGAAGTCACGTTCCTGGATGTGAAAGTCATGATAAATGATGGTGTGATCTCTACGGAAATCTTTTCCAAGCCCACGGATCGAAATACACTATTGATGGCATCTAGTCACCACCCTGAACCCCTCAAGAGGGGGCTACCCTTGTCGCAAATGATGCGGGTAGCACGCATCACGAGTGACAGGGCAAAAGTCCCTGGATTATTAGATAACATGGTTTCTAAATTTCTTGCTAGGGGGTATGATTGGTCGCTATTACAAACACAGAAAGATAAGGTACTCCAAATGTCCAGGAATGAGCTACTACACCCTACACAGAAAACCACTAGTAATATCCTTCCGTGGCCCTGTGATTTCTCAACTGCTAGCCCCATTATACGTAGGGCTTCGCAAGCCCTTTGGCCAATAGTGGCGTCGGAACCAGATTTGACATCATTTAGAGGGTTAAAACCAATTACAGCCTTCAGGAGAGGGGCCAACCTCAGAGATCTTGTTGTAAAAACCGATATTTCTGGAATGAAGGGGTTGAATGATGTTATTATACACAAGAAATCCCCTGGGTGTTATCGTTGTCCCAAATTTGCTACGTGTAAACATATGATTGCCTGTAAAAAGTTTAAGCACCCAAATTGTAACGTGACGTTTACCATCAGACAGGTGATTACATGTAGCACATCGTATGTTGTCTATGCCATAGTCTGCCCATGTGGGTTGTTCTATATAGGACAAACTACAAGAAAATTCAGTGAACCGATGGCAGCTCATCGTTCAGCAATCAAATTGACTTTGGAGGGCAAACCGGTGGAGCAGCCGGCGGCCTGACATTTTCAAACAGCCCATCATACCATTAATTCTTTAAAGTATTTTGGTATAGAACATGTACCACCGACATTAAGAGGTGGGGATAGGGCCAAAATCTTATTGGAAAAAGAGACCCGGTGGATCATGAGGTTGGACACCTTCTGGCCCCGGGGTCTCAATGATAAGATTAACTGGAATGTATTCGTTTAGAATCTCTTAGCTATGTAGTTCTATCCCCAACCTGCCTGTGGGTGCTGCTTCACCTTGATGCTGGCTAGGTGAATCAGTAGGTCTTGGTGTTAAAAAACTAACTAAAAATAGATTGTGATCAATCTTTAGTGTCCACTGGGAGGAGTGATTTTGGGTATAGGGTAGATATGTGCGGTCTTGACTTGTGCGATAAGTTCTATTTTACATATGTAGTAAGTTCCTTTACATATTGTATCTGTGCAACACATTATGTTGTTTTTATTGTGCACTAGGGTATACTAAATATGTATATTCATTTGTTATAGGGAGCACCCGCTGAGTTTGTTTACATCCGGCACCTGTGGACTGGGAGAGCAGCCTGTGGGTCTGCATTGGAGAGCGGCTGTGCCTGGCTGACAAGCAAGCGCTGTGTTGCCATGGTCACAGTGACGCACTGGGCGGAAGTGACCTGGCGGCTCGATACCCGGAAACGGGATGGCGTGGAGGAGACGCGGCGGCGAGTGTGCTCCTGGGGGTATTTAGCAGGGTAAGTGTTCTATGTTTGTTTGTTCTTATTTGTATTTGGCCTGAGGAAAGGGCTGATGCCCTGAAACAGCTGTAGCCTTTCAATACAATTTTTTGCAACAAACCTGTCTCCAGTGCCGTTCATTCTTGGAGCTATATATATATATATATATATATATATAAACTTTTTAGTGTTCCATTTGATAAATGTGGAACTTTTTAGTAGAAGGTAATACTGTAACTCTAATCCCCCTCTGCCATTAAGATTACTGCAAAAGGAAATGAAGATGGTTGGTGCCACACTGGGCTCCCTCCTAAAATCACTGACATGGTGAGTGATGGAAGGAGAATTATTATTATTATTATTATGATTATTATTATCATGATTATTATTATTTATATGTCAACACAACGGGCCCACAATGTTTTACAGAGTGCATAAATGGAAATAGTTTGAACAAAACGAGGAAAAAGTGACATACTGAAGAGTACAGAGTATTGTAGAACATCGACAAGGTTTATAAACATTTCTATATCAGCAGACATACTGTTATACCAAAATATGCAGCAGGGCAGCACAAACATTGTAGGCAGTGGGAAGGATATAATGGTATAAATGATTGAAAGAGAAGTGCACTACTGTGCAGTCTCCAGTCTTCCCGTCCTCAAGGGAGGCTTTATGTGCTATCCCAAGATGAACTCTACTGAGCATGTGCAGAGGCCATCTTGTCTCTTTAACTGTGTAGTGTGACTTTGTGGGAAACAGAAGTCTTCTACTTACCTCCTAAGAGAGACTTGGTTATTACCTGAAATGAAGCTGTTCCATCAGAACAGATAGACCACAAAGTTCACTTTACTAAAGGAAAGTGTATTGTGTGAAACAGAAAAGAGACAGACATATCTACAGGCAGAGGGTAGCAGCAATTGTATGCCCTTGATACACAGCACTGTTATGTGATGATTACAAATGAGCCACAGTCACTGGATCTCTGGCATAGAATATTTTGTCACCTTGGATATGACAGGTATACAAAAGATACAGAATGGGACGGTTAGAGGAATGTTAGTGACTTACCCAGGGGAACCAGTATGTGAGAGCTGTATTGTGGGAAAACAAAATCGACAAAGGCACAAACCACTTGAAATGGTACATTCAGATGTGTGTGGTCCAATGTTAGTAAAGTCTGTGAGTGAATACAGATATTTTGTGATGTTTTGGGATGACCTGGATGACAAATGTGTACTTGATTAGAGAGAAATCTGAAGTGGCAAAAACAATTGCATAACACAAGAGGCTTGTAGAGAATCAAACAGTTCACAGACTCAAGAACTTGAGCTCTGATAATAGTGGAAAACATCTGAATAAAGAGGTAGAACACGTCTTAAGAAAATATGGAATAGAGCATCAATTGATTAGTTACTATACTCTTGAACAAAACACTGTCAACGAAAGGACAATCCATACACTAGTGGAGAGAGCAAGATGCATGCTAAAGGATGCATACATAGACCACCACTTTTGGGAGGAAGCCATGCTCACAACAGTTTATATCAAAAAATGTTATACTGTAGTTGCCCTAAAGGATATGACATCTACTGAAGCATAGTCAAAGAGAAAACCCAGTGTAAAGCATCTTACATTTTGTTTTAAGTATTACCTATGTCCATATACCAAAATAAAAAAGATGCAAACTGGATTCAAAATCAGTAAGTGCATCAGGCTTGGCTATTGCCATGAAAGCAAAGGAAACAGATAATGGAATAAAAATACCAAAAAGCTACTTAAGTCTATAGAATCTAGAGTACATAAAATACATAAAATGGAGCTTGAGATCGCCGGTGGTGCCGGATACCGGCTGATCTCGAACGGTTTTTTTAAAGGGGCAATCATTTACAAGGCATGGTTTTGCCTTGTAAGTGTTTGCCCCTTTAAGAAAACATCCGAGATTGGCCGTCATCCAGCACCTCTGGCAATCTCGGACTCCATTACATCCCACTGTTAATCTTCAAAGAAGCATACAAGTTGAAGAAAGCTTGAAGTTGATACGTAGAACAAGTATTGTATGTGTCAATGGAAATGCCAACAGTTAGAGATGTATCTGAACCGGAGACTATCAATGTAGAAGTACAAACACAGAGGAGATCTTATGCAAGGTCAAATTGGCAAAAATCAAAGAGATGAAGAATTTGCAAGTAATGCAGTTAGTGAGCCTTGTAACATCCAGAAGCCAAAGTCAAGATTCAAGAGGTGCAACTGGAAGTCCAAGATAGGGAAAAGGACTTTGCAAGATTGAAAGGGTCATGCTGTCAGTAAAGAAACTTTTACTAATGTATCTTCCAAGAAGACCAAACTAAAGTCACATTGTATGTTGATGCCTTCCATGTGTTTAATACAGGTTGTTTTACAGATTTCCACAGAAAAGCTGAAATGAAATGTTTCTGTAACATGGTGAAGCTTACGGCAGGGTGGGGTTTTGAAAGAGGAATCTTCCTGTCCTCCTTATGCAGAGATGGCCATCAAGATCTCTGCTGAGCATGTTTAAGGGCCATTTTGTATTTTCACTTTGTAGTGTGACACTGTGGGAGATAGAAGTATTCTACTTAGTTCCTATGAAAGACCTGGTTATTACCTGATATGAAACTCTTCCATCATACCTGCTGGTGAACAATATGAAAACCCACTTCTCTCAAGCTACACTTCATTACCAATGTACATGTGAGTACGCCTGTACCTGCTATTTATCAATAAACCAACAGCACTGGCTAAGTAGCTGGACTGTTCATAGTGTGAATCATGCTCTGGTATATGCCTATATAACTCTTCAATATCAACACCTGCACACACATAATTTCCAACATACAGTAAGTGAGGGAAAGAAATGCACACGAGAGAAGAGGGCCCTGCTCATGAGAGCTTACAGTTTTATTGAGAGGGACAGACAGGGTGAAGGAGAGAGTTCCAGTGGTAGGAACCTGCATAGGCAAAAACTTGAAGGCAGGAGATGGAGGAAATACAGATGTAGGATACACATCACAGTAATGACTAGCTGTGCCAGGCTGCAACTATTCGCACCCGCGACTAGGCAATGTATTGCCTATGGATTGCGGGTGCAAAGATATGCATGAGCACGCTGGCATGTGCACACGTCATGCAAATGAATTGCACCCGTGGCTAGTCACGGCCACAACAAGTGTGGCTACATCTGTAAAACAATAGGAGGAGAGGAGCCATTCATTTGTGATGGAAAGTGAGCAGGCAGGAGGAGTGTGAAAGGAGATAAATTCAGAGATGTACAGATGAGTCTTTCCTTATCTTGCCCGTGATTGCTAATAGTTTTGGCTCGCGGATATGCACTGGGGATTGCATATGCATCCGCAATCCATAGGATTGCATGGTACATACGCTCCTGGAAACAGGTCACACATAGCTAATCACAATCATGATGTATGCATCTGTGCGACCCATTTGCGGGTAAGATGAGGAAGGACATATCTGTAAGTAGGAGATGATTGTGCGAGGAACATGTAAGTGAATATGAGAAGTTTTTATTGGGATCTGAAGGGAAAGCCAGTGTAGGACTTGTAGGATTAGGGAGGCAGATGTAGTATGTTTGTAGAGGGAGATGAGTCAGACATCAGCATTGAGAGTTGATTGGAGCAGGAGCAGCCTCTGGGCTAGGAGACTTGGGAGGAGATTTATCAAAACATCTAAATAATACAAGTGGATAGATAGCATATATATAAAATGATAGCAATAGTTTGATAGGTTGCAGTGGGCAGTACCTCCTTAGATGGTTTCCTAAATCTCCTTCCTTGAAACTCTGACCTTTCTTCCTGGGAAAGAGAAAACAAAGTGTTACTTGTCATCAGACTTCATTTTGGGATTGGTTTCCTTCCAGTCACATTCAATGTGCCCTCTAACTGCAAAGTGCACTCTAACTGCAATAACAGGTGGTTATTCTGGATCCCCAATATATGTGTACTAACTATGAACATCAAAAAGCCAACCTTTCGCAATAGTACCTATGTCTAAAACAGTAAATTATATCCAGCTACCAAGAGCAAATGAAATTATGTGCTAAAAGAGAACCAAAGGGAAATGTTATATGTACAGTTACATAGGTCTTGGGCTCAGGGAAACATAAGCCTAAACCACAATTTATATTCAATTGTTAAGTACCCAAGAACTACTCTGTGCTATATTTAGGATGTACTCAGGTCATAATTGGTGCTTAGTGAACTATTCAACAATATAAATCTAATTTACTGAAGAAAGGAAAATACATGGCACTAACCATACTCCATTAGATATAATTTATTTCATATAAAAGAATTTCAAATTTCATTTTATGTAAGTGGTAAACAACAACTGCTGTTGGTTGAAGTATTGTGGGTAATCACAGTATGCTCAAAGTAATATTTTAATGTCTGTTATATGGAATGAATTATATTTACTACAATTTAGCCTTCAATAAAGCTTCCTCTATTCCGTATTTTAATCCTCTCATACAGATCTGCACATTAAACATAGCCCAGGGCAGGGGCATAGCCAGAAGTTTGTGGACCCCATAGCAACATTTTGAAGGGGCCCCATTATCCAACAGAGTATCTCCAATTCACATTATGAGATAGTGTCCCCAGTTCATGCCATTATGCCACACTATAGTGCATCCACTTAATATTTTGCCACATTACAGTGCTCAGTTCATATTAAGTAACATTACAATGCCCTCCAGATAATTTTATACAAAACTACAATGAGCAGGTCCAGAGAAATACCTAGATCAGGGGCATAAGTTCACCCTAGTCACCCAGAGGAAAGGTGGAGTTTGGTGCACCCCCCCCCCCTAAAAAAACACACCACACACTACTTACATAATTATAAAGATAGTGCTATCAGTAGGTCTACAGGGACCAAAGCTTACAGTGAATTGGCAGTGCTCCAGCTATTTTTTTTTTATTATTATTATTATTATTATTATTATTATTTCATTTTATTTATTAGATGCCACAAGTGTTTTGCAGCGCCATACAAAATACAGCACAGGGAGACAAAAATTAACATTACATTAAATAAATAAATAAATAACAAAATAGAGTACAGGTAACAAAGAGAACCGCAATTCTCAAAACATAATACAGCTTAGATGCAAGCTGCGAGAGAGTGATCAGCATACGACGAGAAGCTGGCGGCTATAGATATAGATGACCCTTTACCAGCAGGAGAAAAAGCGGGTAAAGGTGGTCGCTGAGTAGGAGAGGGCTGTGAGTGAAATGTGTCGAGAAGAGGATTTTGACAAGAGGAAAGAGGGCTCTGCTCTGAGGAGCTTACAATCTAGTTGGAAGGGGCGACAGACAGATGACATGAAGTGCAAGCAAGCGGGAGGTAGCCTGATGGCAGAATGTAAGAAAAGTAGAGATGGTGAAAGCATGAGGCAGGGGACGGAGGAGCAGCCTAAGAACTAGGTTATGTATCAGAAGGGTATGCTTTGATGAATAGGTGGGTTTTCAGTGCCTGTTTGAAGCTTTGTAAGGTCGGGGAGAATCTAATGGAACAGGGGAGTGCTGATAAGGGGTAATTTATTATCTTCTATCCCCTCCTCCTTTTCTCTGTCCCTGTTGTTTGTATTATAATATTATATTTCATATCTTTGAAGCAAATGTATAATTTTAACCTTTTAGTGATTTATAATAATCATTAATCACTAATTGTGTACCTTTTAATAACAAACCCGCAGAGGTTGCATCTAGACATATATATCTTTAAATCATTAGGAATATTCTATTCATGGAAGAATGCTTGCCAGTCATATAGAATGTAAATTGTAAGGATGTATTTCAACAAACAATTGCTACTCATAGAATTCACTTTTATCATTCAACACTATTGGTCAAATACAATGCAAGTCACCATAGAATATTTTCACAAGTTCAAACTATATAAGAAAGAAATAGGATGAGAGAAGCGTGAGAAGTGTATGTATGTGTGTGTATATATTTATTACTGGGGCAGTGGTTTCCAAATTTTTTGAATCACGGCGCCCTAAAATATCAGAATTTTTTTCACGGCACCCCTAGGCCAAAAATTTCTTATTGAGATATTTAGAAAGAAATATTATATTAAGTAGATTGCGTTTATATGTCATCCTTAGGGTCAGTTGTGTGGTGAGGGACAAGATTTGCTTCTGTTTGGCCATATATTTTATGACTGGCAGCCACCAGCACTGGCTTTGCCTATTATATTAACCATGAATAATTTGAATTGGACCTGGACCACCAACCCAGGGCACCCCTGCAAGTGTCCCGAGGCACCCCAGGGAGCCACGGCACACAGTTTGGAAACCTCTGTACTGGGGAGATATTCTCCAAGCACTCGGCTAAATCACAGATTCCATAAAATGAAACCCTAGTATTATTGATAGATATTAAAAAAATATGTATCTGAAGAAACATCTAAGGGTGTGTACACACGGTGAGATCCTTGCTATGCCCGATTTTCACTTGGGATTTCCCTTGAACTCCCTGGAGCCCAGATAGCACAGATTTTGACTAACTTTTCTTGAGATATGGACTATGTGTGCATACGATTTTGGCTTATGTGAGATTTTGGCTTATGTGAGATGTCATTGACATGTGAGATGAACTAGATAGTACACCGATCTAGCAAGGATTGACTTGCCTACACAGTCTATCTTTTCTTGCGATGCCGACCTGGCGGGACCGCACATCGGGATCGAATCGGGATCGCAAGGTGACTTTCACCTTGCGATCTGCACTAACTTTTCTTGGGATTTTGACTATATAGTCAAAATCGAAAGAAAATATCTCACCGTGTGTACACACCCTAAGGGGATTGGTTTTGGTTGTGTGTGTGTGTGTGTGTGTGTGTGTGTGTGTGTGTGTAAGCGGGGGAGGGGAAGCATGTGACTGCATGGTCCACAGACCGCATGGGACAGAAGCTAGACTCCATTTTGGGAAAACTACCATGATTCCAAAGTCTGCAACATATGGTTCAAAAGGGAATGCCAGCAGCCATTTTAGATTTGCAGGTTCAAACACATGGCATTCTTTGCTAGGCCATAAAGTCACATAGCAGAAGCCATTTTATAAACTACATATCTCTGAAAGACTCCACTATATCCCAGAATGTAACTACAATGTAATACTTATGTGCAGATTTCACAATTCCAAGCAATCTAATTACATTTCACAATTTCAAGCCAACACAGTATCTCAATAACCAGAACATATTGTATACTGGCGATGCTATATAATGTAGCCAGTAATTATATGCCAATCCCAGTCTGTACCTTTGGAATAAAAACATCCTACATTGTGCTAACTTGTCAGGCCTAGAACCAACTAATTCTAGCCTTCCAAGACCAGCACCACATATCGCATGCTGTCCATGTTATAGGAATCATCACAAGTCCAGATTACCAAGTAACCACAAATACCAGCATGCCACTGCTGCAAGCACATGACCACAGTAACAAAAGGAAGTATGTATCGACTTCTATATTTCAGCAAGATACACTATATAAAACCACTACAATCTGTTATAAATCACCATCCACAAATGTATACCAGGAATGCTATGCTACAGATTGTCTAATGTTCCAATTACCATTACAGATCACATAATTGCACAAGCACCATTAACCTTTAAGCCATATGTATTTCCAAATTAACTATTCTATGCCAAACGTTTCATAACTACCACAAACATATATTTAGCTATTCCATGCCATTTATCTATGAGATATAGAGAGAATGATATTTAGCCATCCAGGGCCTGGTGACTGAAGCTGCATCCTTGCAGAAGGTGTCTGTGAGCTGTGAGTGTCCAGCTCAGTAGTTCAGGGAGAGAGGCTGGAGAGAGGGGGAGCTCTGTGATTTCAAGTAGGTATATCATACCTGCAACTTGTGGGTGTGTCTTTCACAGGGAGTGTGTGGCTTAACACCATGTGGGTTAGCTGTATCAGTGAGCTGAGCTTGGTTATTCAAATGTAAACTAGGCCAAGGCCACTTGTATAGATATGTTAATTAGGCCTGGCTAAAGAAACCAGTGTTACCAGTTTCTCACTGGTTAAAATATAATATATGGCTCTAAAATGGATATAAGGAAATTACTCTGTAACAAGTGCGTTCCTCAGAAGGGGTGCAGCACGGGCAAAATCTTGAACTCGAGCATGGGAAGCAGTGATCAGGGTAGAGGAGAGGTGCCGATTATTGGCCGACCATAAGGGGCGGGAGGGAGTTTGAAGGGAGAGGAGGTTGGAGATGTAGGAAGCAGTGGAATTAGAAATGGCTTTCTATGTGAGGGTGAGGAGTTTAAAGAGGATTCTGTAGGGGAATATGAGCCAGTGCAGATTTTGTCGAAGGGGAGTAGCAGATGTGGAGCAACTGGAGAGGAAGATAAGCCTAGATGCGGAATTGAGGACAGATTGGAGGGGAGCAAGATGGGAGCAAGTGAGGCCAGTGAGGAGAACGTGCAGTAGTCAAGCCATGAGATGACCAGTGAGTGGATGATAAGTTTAGTTGCACTCTGGGAGAGAAATGGCCTAATGCGAGCAATGCTGCATAGCTGGAACCAACAGGATTGCGCCAGAGCATGCATGTGGGATTCAAAGAAGAGGGAGGTGTCAAGAGTGACGCCCAAGCAGCAGAGTTGGGGAATGGGGTAGATGATGGTGTTGTCAACAGTGGTAGAGATATTGGTAGGGGGTGTTACTCTGGCTGGGGGAAAGATAATGAGTTCAGTTTTGTCCATGTTGAGCTTCAGAGAATGCTCAGCCATCCAGAAGGAGATGGCAGAGAGGCAGCTGGAAACCTGAGAGGGGACAGAGGGGTACAGATCAGAACAGAAGAGATTGAGTTGTGGGTCATCAGCATAGAGGTGGTATTGAAGGCCAAAAGAATTAATGAGCGCACCCAGGGAAGAGGTGTACAGGAAAAACATAAGAGGGCCAAAGACAGAACCCTGAGGAACCCCAACAGGAAGGATCGAAGGGTGTGAGGTGGTGCCGAAGGCAGACACAGAGAAGTGGTTAGTGAGGTAAGAGGTAAACCAGTCAAGGACAGTGCTAGAGAGGCCAATGTTTTGGAGTGTGCAGAGGAGGAGAGGATGATCCATGGTGTCCAAGGCAGCAGAGAGGTCCAGAAGGATAAGCAGAGAGAAGTGGCCCCTGGATTTGTCCGAAAGCAGATCATTGGTAACTTTTACCAGGGCAGTCTCAGTGGAATGGAGTGGAGCTATGCTATGATTTAGCTATCTGCATCAGCATTCACCGGTGGGTCCCATCTCACAGTCCAGCAGCAGTGATGAGTGCACCGTTGCTTGTTTCAGCTCAGGTTAAGCAGTACCAGGCAGGAGCCATCCTGTCCCCTCTTGCAGGTATTAGCTTGGCTCCTAGGAAAGAGCCAATTAACTCTGCAGTAACAGAAGTGGGTGCACTGCAGAACTCCATTTGAAGAGTAGCAGTCACGCTTGGATCCCACAATGAACCACACAGGTGTTGCTGTAGATACAGATGCTCCTTCAGGGATTGAAGCACGGAAGCAGGCATCTCCATTGCCTCTGAGAGTTATGTCCCTGGACCACAATGCAAACTTTGGAAGGGCCTCTATGTACCACACAATGGTGAAAAATGTATATAACACATGAAACTGTGACAGGGAAGGAGTGACCCTCTCAGTTCAGGGCCCCATAGTATCTGCACTCCCTGCACCTATGGTAGCCACACCCTTGTCCAAGGGACAACTTGGAAGGAAATCAGAAAACAAAAATTTGGTTTAAGTATGGGGTTTCCATACTGTGTCTCAGTGTTCCCATGACCGTCACACAGTATTTGATTCCAAAAATTGAATGCACAGTGCTTATTTTCCCAAAATCCAGATTTGTGCTACATCCACATTAAAAATTTTATTGTTATAGGTTCATATTACTGTTTAAACTTATTTGCCACACAATGCAAAATAACAGGTCCCTCAGTTTCACCAGTTCTACATGGCGATGATTACTAAAGTGTTTGCAGAATAATCTAGGTATATTAAAGTTCACTTTTCATTTATTTTTTTTATAAATTTCAAATTGATGGAAATGATTCTAAATCTAGGTTGTATTTCAGGGGCAAAAACAAACATTTACTAACAGATCATTTTTTATTTGAATTCTTAAATTTTGGTAAATGTATGTTTTAGCCCTAGAAAAACAATATAGATTTAGATCAATCTGCATTGGATTGAAATTGATAAACATTTATGAAAATCGACCTTTAGTAATTATATCCCTAGGACTATGTTAACATAGTAGGCTAATACTTTTATTGTGTAGAAAGAAATGATACAGCGCCACTTGTGAGGTGGGTTCTCAGTAAAACATGAAAAATAAAATTGCTAAAAGAAAAACACACGAAGCCTTGTTAAAAGGTGTCTGCCAACCCTTAAGAGTGCAATACTGGTACAGTACTGCTAGGAAAAGTATAGAATGGGGGGATAAGGGTATCCGTGACTTGTGTTGTTTAAAATGCAATTGCTAAAAATTTTAGATTTAAAAGCCAAAAAATATATAATAATCCAAACGAGCTTTAATATCACATAAAAGTGGATCACAACATAAAAAGTACTTCAAAGTATTGATAAAAATATATAAACATAAAAGGTCTTTGTAAAAGGTAAGGAGTTCTTACTTATCTTTAAAAATAGGCATGGGAGTCACTACAGGGAGGCCAACGCGTTTCGTCACACCAGACTTCTTCAAGGGGTATATATATATTTTTATCAATACTTTGAAGTACTTTTTATGTTGTGATCCACTTTTATGTGATATTAAAGCTCGTTTGGATTATTATATATTTTTTGGCTTTTAAATCTAAAAATGTTAGCAATTGCATTTTAAACAACACAAGTCGCTGGTACCCTTATCCCCCCATTCTATAATACTTTTATTGGTTCAATTTTTTAACAGTAAAAGAAGAGGAAGGTTTCCCCATACAACAAATATTGACCTGTTTAAATTAGGGATGTTTGCCAGTCCCTGTAATGGGTTTTGGTTTTTGATCGGTTTCCCCTTCATGTTGTGGATCTGTATTTGGTTTTGCCAAAACTGCCCATGCCGCTTTAAATCTGTATTTTTTTACAAAAATCATAGAACCCGCTAAAATCACAGAATTTGGGCCTGTTTTTGTTCCTACAGTAATATTAAACTCAATAACGTTAACCACTTAACTAGAGATGAACTCAGAACATAGCCCGGCTTGCGAACGTCGTGCCCGGCTCGGGATCCCAGAAGAGGCCGAACATCATATTCCCATGTCAGATTCTTGCAAGACTTCGAGTCTATAAAGACTCGGCATCCTGCGGCTACATGCCATTTCCCTGCATGCTTCCATGCTGTCCAGAGCTATGCTGTTGTGCGATGTCAGTCTGTCCTTTTAAGGGCAGGTTATCAGAGTTTCCATCAAGGGCTGTGTCAGAGTGTCCATCAGAGGCTGTCAGAGTGTCCATCAGGGGCTGTCAGTCAGAGTGTCCATCAGGTGCTGTCAGTCAGAGTGTCCATCAGGTGCTGTCAGTCAGAATGTTCATCAGGGGCTGTCAGTCAGAGTATCCATCAGGGCCTGTCAGTCATTGTGTCCATCAGGGGCTGTCAGTCATTGTGTCCAGCACAGAGAGTATTTTTTTTGGTGCTTTCACTGTCCATCTAAGGGCTGTGGTGCTGTCACTGTGACCAGTCCCCTAAGTCCATCACAGTGGTACTGCAGTAAATATGCAGGCCCCACCCTCTGCGTGCGTGAAAGCGGTCTGACTCCACGCAGTGTGGGACAAGGTGCACCCCCCAAAAAAATAAAAAAAAATAAAAGTAAATTGTTTGCTCTTTACATTGTTTGTTGTGTGCATTGCAGCCCATTACACCATAGTTATATAGTACCGTGTGTGAAAGCGGGCTGACTCCACGCAGTGTGGGACAAGCTGCATCCCCCAAAAAGTAAAACAAATAAAAATAATTTGTTTGCTCTTTACATTGTTTGTTGTGTGCACTGCACACCAGTACACCATAGTTATATAATACCATGGGGGTATATTTAATAAGATTCGTATTTGTCGGGATTTGGTGGGAGTTTAAACTCGAATGTCATCGGTAGTGTGCATTTGCAACTTTTTGAATTTATGTTCGGTCATTTACTAAGCTTTCGTATTCGTCTTATTCGTAGTGGTCGATGTCGCGGTCATTCAAATTTTTTTGCGCCCGAATGTGTTTTTTTTCCGGCCGAAGATGGTTTTTTCCACGCGTCATTCGTTCTATGAGTGTTCGGCCGTGATACGTCACCAATGCGGCCATTTTTTTTTACTTTTCGTTTTCTAGTGAGTCATATGATTGGTTTGGAGGAATACGAGGGAGTGTCAATGCGCAACCATATAAATACACCCCCAAACGACCGAACCTCGTGGGTTTAGTCAGTGGAGAGGAGAGAGGTAGCGTTGTGAGTAGTTTGGTAAGTGAGTAGTTTTGTGGTTTTTCTATTGTTGTGTGCTGTGCTGTGAAAGGTGTTTTGTGTTGTTTGTTGTCTTGTTACTTATTAGTGTGTCATATTTTCTGTCCTTGTGGTTTTTTTATGAGTCTCTTGTCACTGTAAGTGTGTGTGTGTGTGTGTGTGTGTGTGTGTGTGTGTGTGTGTGTGTTGTGTTAGTTTTAGAGGTAGAGCATTTTTTTTTTAGATTTGTTTATTGTTGTTTGTGTCAATCATGTCGGATTCTGAAGTTAGTGAGGCGGGGGAGGTGCAGGGGGTTAGTCAGGTGGAGGTTAGTGAGGGGGGTGAGGAGGAGGAGGTTGCAGAGGAGGCACCTGAGTCCTCTAGTGAGAGTGATGTGGCTCCGCAGCCACGTATCACAACCAAATCAGGGCGCAATGTAAAATTTACTTATGAGGAGAATGTGGCCCTGGTTAATGAGATAATGTGATATCATCGTCAGCTTTTTGGCCAAGAGGCAGCTAAGGTGTCGTCCAGGAAGAAGGCACAAATGTGGCATAAGGTGGTTGATGCAGTCAATTGTGAGGGCTTAGTGAGGCGAACCGAGGAGACCTGCAGAAAAAGGTTTTATGACATAAAGCGTTGTGTGAAAGCCAAAATGGCAAGGGAGGCCAAGTCTGCACGCCAAACTGGTGGTGGTGCCCCTTTGTGGCGACGTATTTGGATTATGAGTTGCCCCTGCAGAGCCTCATTCCTACAGAGGTCGTGAGTGGGACTTATGTGAAGGACTCCGATCGGCCAAAGAAGGCTGTTAAGTTTATAGTTTGTATTTTGTAATGTATTTAATGTTGCCTTTGACATTGTGTATGTTTTTGTATTTTTGTGATTTATTTAAATGTTTGTGAAAAACTGTCTTATTAATCGGCACGTATATTGTTTGGAAAGTGTCATTTGTGTGTTTTTGTGTATGTTTTTTTTTTAATTATTATATTTGACTGAATTGTAAAAGTACTTAAATGTTAATGTAGCCAATATTAGGTTTTGCGCATAAAATAGTGTTGTTATTTTATTTAGGACATAAAAAGACTAAAGTTTCCTCCGGACCAGGCTCTTCGCAATTTGCGAAACCAGATGCTGCTACTGCAGGTAAATATTTTTCTTCAGGAATGCCTTTGAAAACAATGTAGGTAGAAATGTATTTATATACACCACACACACAGGAACATCCACACAGGTTGATCCGACACGGAGGTTATGTCTGACTGGGGCCTCCAGACCAGCTTCACAGACATCACCAAGACGATGCATCTCCAAAGTCTCAGAATTACCACCACATCAACTGCTCGAGAGTCCGCCACCCATGTCCCCGCATTCGCCACAGTTGCCAGGTGAGTTTAATTGCAAAAACACACATATTACATTTTTGTTTATTATACTCCCTTTACAGTGTCAAAATGCAACCTTCATATTGTGTCACAAATCTACACCACATTTTGAGCAGACACTTTAGCATAAAGGTACTTGAAACATTCTATTAAAATCTAATCCTAAAAAAACATATGTAAAAACATCAAAGTTGGTTATGACTACTATTTCAAAAAATACAAGCAGTGCGAGAACATATATACAGATACAGGCATCTTTATCTGGTAATGTCTGCGGAGATTCCACACACCATGGTGATTTATGCTAAGGCATTCATGTTTTGCTTATGGCATAAAAACATTAGTCACACATTAAAACATCCGTGGAGTATGTAATTACATTACAGGATGAAGTCTGCCTGTCGTGGCAAATAAACACCTTGGAAAGGCAAGGATAAAGATGGGTTCATCTGTATTAGTCACAATAAAGTGTAGTGTAACATTGAAATTGTACCAAAAAATGTGACAATAAGTTTGTTAACCCAACAAATGTTATAAAAAAAGTAAAAAAAATACTTAACAAACTTAGCTTAACATTGTGGGATAAATGTGGGCCAAAGTACACATCAGTATTACGTACAATTACAACACAAATATATACTTACATCAACCACATTTATTTCTCCAGCAGAGGTCATTGTGATGGAAAGTCAGCCTGCCCAACGCCAGCAAACAACCACTGAGGATACAATTGTGTTACAGTTTACACCCATACCACCGCATGAGCAAACTACCGCTCACTTTGCCACACCTCCCACTCCACACACACCTGACCCACAGACAAGCCCAACCCCTTGTTAGGGTCTCCTGCCCTGTGCTGCCACGTCGTCATGGCAAAAGGGAGACAAGTGCTAGCGGAGTGACCTGAGCGCAGCTGATACTCCGGTTCGGGTCTTTTGCTGTGCAGTGGTTATAGGCTCTGTGCATGGCAGGGGATCCGGTGCTGGTTTTTGTGCTCACAGTCTGTGAGGTCTGAGTGGGGCGTGGACAGCACCTGCTTTATAAGGCCTCTTCTCAGGGTAAGCAGATGCTGCTGAATCTTTGTTGGTTAGTCAGTTTCTGAAAGTTAGCCAGTACTGTGTAGCTTTTGTATTTGTTTGTTGCTTACTGCAAATAGGCCTGGGGATTTGGTATTACACTCTGCCAATCCAGACCTAGCAGTAAGACTGGAGTCAGTCGTTTAGCTTGCTGGGGTTCTGTTACTACTCTGTGAACTTAGCAAGTTTGCGGCTGTATTCTAAGACTTGCCTGTCTAATCCTGTCTCACTTTGCTAGGTGTCAGGGGTCAGTTTAGTGGCAGTAAGCTGAACCTGTGCACTGCAAGTGAGAATTAGGATTGTGGAGACTCTCCTTGTGTCTATCATTCCATCTCTGACCAAGGAGTTTACTGCCACACCCGTTGGTAACCCTTTAGGGTTTTGCTGTTGCCCTTAGCAACAGCATTTCGGGTTCTCTACGTATTAAAACACAACATCTTGCTTTTCTCATCTGAGCAGTTCTAATACAAGGGAGATACCCAGTTCCTTAGCCTCTGGGCTTCTCTGTTCACTTTGTGTGTATTTTGTTACCCTATCACCTTCTGTGTACGTTATGTCATATTCCCCAGTCTGTCTGTAAGTCCATTTGTTTTGCATAACAGTTCAAACACCAGTACATTCCTGCAGGCACTGGAGTGCATAACAGTCCTGACACCAGTACTTTCCTGCAGGCACTGGTGTGCATAACACCCCTCAAACACCACAGGCACAAGAACAAGCTTTTTGGGCCAGCTGGGCCAGCATGCAGAGCAATACTTTGGACTGCTTACAACAACAAACACAGTCCACTGCAAGTGTAGCTCATCATATACCACGCCTATGCAGAACCAGCAGCAGGCAAACAATGGAGCTAACAAGAGTGGCCAACACAGTGGAACTCATGAGGGCAGACAACAATAGACTGATCGACATATACCAACGAGTGATGGATGATAATCATAGGCTCCATCAAGGCTACTTGCAGCTTTTTACGGCCACACAAACAACCCAAGACAACATGGTCCGAATGATGGAGAGTCAAACGTCAGCAACAAGAGACTTAAACTTGACTCTTACAAATCTAACAATGCATATGAGACATCAAGGGAACCACACAAGCTCAACAACAACAACCCCCATAGTGACTCCTGTCACGTCACCACCCAGACGGTCTGCCAGAACTCGGATACACTCCAGTAGAAAGGGGACAGGCACTGAAAAGAGTCACAAGGAATAATAATTGGCCTTTGTTTATATTGTTTATTAGTTTTTCTTTCGAGGTGATTTTAAAACATTCACAGTTATACATTTTGAAGTCAAAAGCACAAGTAAAGCAGTCATTAACAAAACGTGTGTTGTGTGTATTTGCTAGGTGAACATAATAATAACAACAGTTAAGTATTACAATATGCATGGTGGTAATTATGTGACAATCAGTACTGATGCAGCACAGGTGATGTTTTTTTATCAAAAAACTTGACTATTTTTTATTTCGTTTATGTTTGATGCTTTTTAATACCTTAGACGTTTCTTCTTTAGCATCATTTGCATTTGACCATGAGTGAAGCATAAATGCTATGTAAGGTTCATGTCTAACAATTTTTTGTTGTTTGCAAACTTTTTTCCAATCTTGAAAAATATGGTGAGTGCATTTTACTACATTTCAGGTATTCACAAATACACACAAAATACATTACAAACCAGCAATACGTATGTTGAGGCCCAAAAAAAAACATTGTAGAGTAGTGAAGTGTGAAACACGCCAGGAAAAAGCAGTTCTATTTGAAAAGTGCAAAAATTTACGAATCGTATAGTTTTGCGGCTGCATTTAAGCTTTTTACTGCCGATTCTACAAATACGAAACATTGATAAATCACCGATTTCTGTTAATTGACTGGTGCATTTGACCGATGGTGTATTCATTCGTATTTCTGTGTGCGACAGTGCAAAAAAATATGAATGCTACAAACACTGCCGATTTTGACCTTTTGCAAATGCCCGAATTGCCACTTAGAAAAAAAACAACACATCGATTGAAAACGAACGCAATACGAATCTTAGTAAATATTGGCCCATGTGTGAAAGCGGTCTGACTGCACGCAGCGTGGGACCAGGTGCGTCCACCCAAAAAATAAAATTGTTTTATGCACTGCACCCCAGTCCACCATAGCTGTATAGTACAGTGTGTAAAAGTGGTCTGACTCCACGAAGTGTGGGGCAAGCTGCGTTGCGGAAAAATGTAAAAAAAACTTTGCTCTTTACATTGTTTGTTGTGTGCACTGCACCCCTGATTTGTGAATTGTGATCTGTGAATTGAAAAATGGATTTCAATTAGTTTACAGAACAAAATACTAGCGCTCCAGCTGCTGCCACCAGTCATGATGCCGATTTAATGTTATCTAGTAATGCTGATGCTCAAGGGTATAGAGAGTTTACACAACTGGTAAAGAAAAAAGACCTCAAGCAGTAAGAAAAAGAGAGTTGGTTCCTGCAGAAAAACGTAAAATTGCATAAATGCCATTCACATCATGCAGTGGCAAGAAAGACTCAGGGCTTGGCCTATATTTATGACTGGTGATTCTGCAACTGTTAGTGAGGCATCTTCTGCCTCTTATGACAATGAAAGACCTTGCCACTCAAACTTTCGAGGTGTAAAAAAACTGAAAACCACTAAGACAGCAAAACAAACTGTGTGTTCAGAAACAGAAATTTCACAAATCCCTGAGGAGAGTCCAAGTGCATCTTCAAGTCATATGTGTGAACTTAACCTCTCGGAGAAGCCACATTCCACCATTACTGCTCATTCTGTATATGTTGAGATGAGCTGCATAAGTATTGCTGGTGACCTAGCTATTGAAAATGCCACTGTAAAGTTACAAGAGGATGAGGGGGATATTTGTGTAGCAGACAATGGCACTAATGAGGATGTTGGGGATGAGAATGAGGATGTTGTGTGTATAAGTCAGGCATAAGTTGAATCATCTGTTGGCCATGATAAGACAGCCATTGTCATGCCTGGGTATAGGACCAACAAATCACCTCTTATGTGTGGAATTATTTTCACACAAATCCTGACAACATTTGTCAAGCCATCTGTAGCCTTTGTGGAAACAAAATAAGTAGAGGTAGGGACGTTAAGCATTTAGGAACCTCCACCCTATTACGTCATCTGCAGCAAGTTCATGGCAGGTGTAGGGTATCAGAAACTGGTGCTAAAAAAATAACAACAAGCAGTCCAACAGCAAATGTCTCCCTTCTTTCTACTAAAACCCAGCACCTGCGATCTCCACCGCCAACACCTTCACCCTCAACTTCAATATCCTTAGTAATGACCAGAGATGGTCCTGAAACCAATTTGTGAATACTAGGTGAATCCTTCCTTTTCCAGTATTCTGTAGAAGAATCCTTGAACACAAGTCCTGATGTTGCTGCTGCTGGGAGTAGTACATCATCCTGGAAGTGGGCCAAGAAAATTGCTAGTACTAGTAGTATTTCCCAAAAACAACTGACAGTTCAACAATGCTTGGCAAGGAGAAACAAGTATGTCAGTTCTCACCCAGTCGCACCGCAGATCACTGATGCCATGACTACTTGGATAATATTAGATCTATGTCCAATATCTGCCAACAATTTAGAGAGTTTTACGCATTTAATGGAGTTTGCGTGTCCCCGGTACCAAATTCCATCTCGGTTCCATTTTACCAGAAAAACCATTCCTCGGCCATACCAGGATGTTACGAAAAACCTCATTCATACCCTAAAAAATGCAATTGTAGCCAGTGTCCACTTAACCACAGATATGTGGACAAGCGAGAATGCGCAAACTAAAGATTCTATGACTGTGACAGCCCACTGGGTGGTTGAATCACCTTTAGCAGCAGCAACAGTACTATCTAGAAAACATTGCCAGTTTATTCAGAGGCAGGCTACTCTGTGTATCACCGGCTTTACTAAGAGACATACCTCTGACAACCTCTTAGAAAAACTAAGGGATGTGATAGCGACATGGCTTACCCCACTTGGACTCTCCGCAGGATTTGTAATTTCAGATAATGCCACTAATATCATGAAAGCATTACAGCTGGGGGACTTCCAACACATCCCCTGTTTTGCTCACATGATCAACTTGGTGGTTCAGGGTTTTTTCCCCAAAAATGACAGGGGCGTGGAAGAGATGATGCCTATGACCTGAAAGATTTCGGGGCACTTTCAGCATTCCACAACAGCATGTAAGAGATTGCAGCACCTGCAAGAAGAGTTTAATCCGCTCTTCTATCAACTGAAGCAAGAAGTGGTGACAAGGTGGAACTCCACCCTTTATATGCTTCAGCGGATGGAGGAACAGCAGAAAGCCATTCATAGCTAAACAACAAGCCATGACTTTGGGAGAGGAGGGGGTGGTATATACCTTAGCCCAGCACAGTGGAAATTACTTTCTGTCTTGTGCAAGGTGCTCAAACCCTTCAAAGTAGCTAACTGTGAAGTGAGTTTGGACACTGCTAGCTTGAGCCAGGTGGTTCCACTAATTAGGCTGTTGAAAAAACAACTAGAGAAATTGAAGGAGGAGATAAAACAAGGCAAATCCACAAAATATGCCAGACTTGTAGATCAAGTCCTTTTTTCGCTTCACCAGGATCCTAGGGTTGCCAATATCTTGAAATCAGATCACTACATTTTGGCAACCATGCTTGATCCTAGGTTGAAGTCGTATGCTGTGTCTTTCTTTATAACTGGCATAGATCTTAAGAGATGCAAAAAGCTCCGGGTGAGCAAGTTGGCAGCTCAAGGGACGTCTCCTCCTTCAGTTTCTTCCGAAAAAGTCAGGAAAAAATGAAATTTTCCCAAAAGACCTGGTGGGGATGCAGATCAGTCAAAACAACATTTTGATATCTGGTCAGGTCTAGATGAATTTCCCAGTATTAGTGACACATCTATCATAACTCAATCTGATATGGTAACCATTCAAAGAATGGTGGAGGATTATTTTCATGACACTGTAAAAGTAGGCATGTTACAGAGTCCCTTCATGTATTGGAAGGAAAAAAGTCAATATGTAGGCCATTGTACAACTTAAGCTGTCCACCCTACAGTGTATACTCAGATAGAGTTTGCATCACAGCTGGGAACCTTGTGAGTGAATGGCATAGAGGCTGCTTCCTCAAAATGTGGAAAAGATGATGTTCATCAAAATGGACTGGAAATTCCACCCGGATGACCTTTCCCAGCAATTACATCGAAATATAGAGACATCTGTAATGGCGGATTCCAGCGTGGAGATATTAATAATGTATGATGGTGATTAGGATGTACATACTGATGAGGGTGAGGATGAGGATGGTAATGGCGATGATATCTTCTAGACACTGTAGAGCTGTTGCTTTAAGGCAATTGGTAGCTCTTTCTTTTTCAAACAAACCAATCATTTCAGCCACAAGTGCGGCAGTCCTTGTCGCTGAAATGATTGGTTTGTTAAACTGTGCATGTCCTATTTAATATCCAACATAAGTGTTGGTGGGTGGGCCCAAGGATAATTCAATCTTGCACCACCGTTCATTTATCACACTGCTGTGTAACAGTGTTTAATAGATATGATACAAACTACCGTCTGCTTGTGCCGCTGCTCTGTTGCCTAGTAGTAAGTAACCAGCCAGCTCACTGCAGACTTTGACCTAAAGTGGATGAAAACAACATTGTGAGCTATAAGGTGGTCAAAATTGTCTGCAAATGACTTGAAATTAGGGTTATTGAGGTTAGTAATACTCTAGGGACAAAAAAAACTGCAAAAATTCTGCGATTGTTGGCATTTTATGACAATTTTAGAAAAAAAATTGAATCCAAATCAAAAGCCCGTCATGGCTGTTTGGCAAATCCAAATCCCGCTGACGAATCCAAATACAAATATAAATTATCGGGTCGGACGCACATCTCTACTCTTAACTGGCATGGTCAAATCACATGTATCTGTGCTGCCCCACCGTGTCCCCCAGTTTTTGACATGGAGATCTCTTCTGCAGGTGTGCACAATGTAATGTGCAATGTGAGATCTGCTTACCATTAAGATACACGAAAGTGCTGTGCAGCCTGTGCATACTGAACGACACTGTTCTTCAGCATTACAGGTGCACTGATCACTCCAGCGGCTCCTGCAGCAGTGCGTTTCCGGGGACTAGTACAGACTGCGGCATGAGACGAAGTATGCACTCCATGGCCAACGTATTCCGCTATTGAGTGGTAAAAGGCATCCACTGTGAGCGGCTCTCTTACCTATATGGCAGCTCCTGCTGCAGTGCACTCCCGGCTGCCGGCACAGACTGAGGTACGGGATTCTGTACATGCTCCACTGTGAGTGATTTTTCCATCCACTTGGCGGAGTTGACATCTTAATAACCCGGGAAGGGTTAATATTGCTTTGATCAGTTTCAATGCATTATTCCCCTATGTAGTGACTGGATTGGCACTTATTAATACAGCCTCATTGGGACGCCAGTGTTAACCATTTTAATATTCAAGAGAACAGCATGATATATTTTTAAATCAAAGACATATTCACCTGAGCACTATATCGTTTAGGAGTAACATATTATTATGCCAAAAAGTATCAAGTTTTATATTATTGTTACATGATTGCATATATGTCAATACCATTGATTGAGACTATGGAATAAGCTTTTTTTTATACAAAAGTTATGTATTGTTTTGTAATCTATATAATAAAACTGAATTAGAAAAGCCCTTTTGTGTATCTTAATGGGAAGCAGATCTCACTAAAGGTGCATACACACGGTGCGATATGCACTTAACTTTTCTCAAGATTTTGACTATATAGTCAAAATCGTAAGGAATGTTAGTGCATATCGCACCGTGTGTAAACTGCTTGCGATGCCAATGCTCAGTCCCGCGAAATTGGCATCGCAAGAAAAAATAGACTGTGCAGGCAGCCCAACATTGACTCTATCGGTGGGGCTGGGCTCCGCATCAAATTCATATCAGATTCATGGAACACAGGAGAAACATAATTAAGAAAAGTAATTTACATAGTATACCTAGACACTATGGGGGTTATTCTGACCTGTTTGCTCGCTGCTTTTTATCGCAGCCGAGCAAACGGGTACCCACTGTGCATGCGCCGGCGCCGTAGTGCTCCGGGGCATGCCAGATGGCCGAAGGCCGTAGCTGGGCTGCGATCATCTCTGCCTGATTGACAGGCAGAGGCAGTCGCTGGGCGGGAAAGGGCGGAACGGCGGCATTTGGCCGCCATTTCGTGGGCGCGATCCGGCCAACGCAGGCGTGGCCGGACGGGCGGGGAGCGGCCCGCAACGGCTGCGTGACGTCATATGCGAAGCCACGGGTGTCTGCCGGCAGACAGTAAATCGGCAGACACCCGTGGTTTATTTGCTTTGTGAAATTGAAGTAAGTGGCTTTTCCTATGGTATACCTGTAATTGGGACGTTATCTGGAATCAGGAGATACCGGCCTGAATTAACCAACACAAAGACTGTTTTCGGATTCATGCAAGCCAGAAAGTCTGGTGGGACACTGTTCTATTCCTGGGATTTCAGGACTGCATTACAGCAATTATCAATTCACCTGAGAACAATCAGAGTTTATTTGGAGAATTGTAGTGAGTAAATCGCTTAAGTAAGCATATCACTGACTTTACATGTTTTGTGTTTTTGTGTTGTCTTTTATTTATTTTTTAGTATACCGGTATTAGGATTCATTATAGCAATTTCAGTACTTGTAGTAATGAAGTCAGGAAAAAGATATCCTATGTAGGTTTTAATATTATACTTTTAATAAAGGAAATATATTCATTCAACATCTATTTTAAAATGATTGATGTTTGACATCTTGACCATATAGCTAGAAATTTATATGATTCATTTGATAAATTTAGCGCTGGGAGATATCCATCTGTATTTTGGCAGTTTACGAAACTATGAAAATGTTTGTCGTCTACACAAGAAGACAGTCAGCAATGCTCCAAACAGGGGCGTATCTACGCATTGGTCAGGATGGCACTCGCCAGGGGCGCCTGCCAAGGAGGGGGCGCTGCCCAGCGGTGCCATGCTGGCCTGACACCCTCTGTCATCAGCAGCCGCTGTCACACAGTGACAGCGCCGCTGCCGTACGCAGAGCACTGCTCTCTGATCTGTGCGGACGGCTGCGGAGGCAGGGGCTGGAGACGTCTGGCCTGCCTCGGGGAAGGGGGGGGGAGTGCAGTAGCGTAGCCTCTATGGCCACAGCACCCGGACCCGCCCCCTGCTATCCCTCACTGGCGGCTTCTCACAGGGCGGGATGTGGCTGAGCGCACTCTCCCGCTGCTGTTCTCTCATGGTGCCCATGCGGCTGTGAGCCTGTGCCACCCTCAAGGGACAGCTTTCCTTCATCACTCTCCTGGCTGCCTGCATTTATTTACAGGAGGAAAGAAAAAAGCAGGTACCATGGGGGGCACTGTGTTTTGGGGGGCAGTATGGGGGAGCTTAATGTACTGGGGTGATATAGGGGTGCAGTGTGTATGGAGGGGCAATATGGGGGTGCTGAATGTACTGCAGATAATATGGGAGTGCTATGTGCACTCGGGCAAGGGTAAAATGGAGACACGGTGTACTGGGCTTAATATGGGGTACGGTGTGTACTGGGGATAATATGGGTGGTGCTGGATATACTAGAGTTTTATATTGGGGTGCTGTGTGGGGTTGGGAATGAAATGCCGGCTGTCGGGATGCCAGTGGTCAGGAGGCCAGCAGCAGCATCCCAATTGTCGAAATCCTGATGTGGGTTGGTAAGAAGTCTAATCCCTACCCTAACTCTAACCCTCCCCCTACCCTATCTCTAACCCTCCCCCTACCCTAACTCTAACCCTCCCCCTACCCTAACTCTAACCCTCCCCCTACCCTATCTCTAACCCTCCCCCTACCCTAACTCTAACCCTCCCCCTACCCTATCTCTAACCCTACCTTTTAGGTGCCTAACCCCAACCCCTCCTTGCAGCCTACCCTGAACCCCCACGGGAGCGCCTAAACCTAACTGCCCTTGCCAGCACCCTAAACCTAACCGTCTCCCCTCCGCAGCCTAAGCCTAACTCCCCTGGTGGTGCCTAAACCCCCCCCCAATCCCAGGTGTAGTACTTACAAGGTCCGCTGTCTGTGATTGTACATTCAGGATCCCGGCGGTTGGGGTTCCGGCGTCGATGTCCTGTCCCCTTTTGTGATTCCAGCATCGGCCTTCCATTGTGTGTAGGGATTCCGGCGCCGTTATGTTGTGCACCAGGATCCCGACCGTCGGGATATTAACTGCATCCTGCTGTGTGTACTGGGGAAATAAATACCACGGTGGGCACTGAGACTGATGCATTCTGGAGCCTGACAGGGATAGCCGGAGGGGGGAGTTTTCACTCCCACACTCTGGCATAAAAGATGTTCTTACATCTTGGTAAAGAGGCGAAGCGGGAAGACTTATACCGACACAATCCCAGGCAGTATCATACATACCCCCCTAATGTGTGGCTAGACTAGGGTAGGGTTAAACTAGGGTAGGGTTAATGGTGAAGGTGTCGGTGGGGTTAGTGAGAGCATATTATTAAAAAAATATGGCGTGGATGAGAGGGGGGGGGGGGGGGCGCCAGTCCCTTACTTTGCCAGGGGAGCTCAGACCCCTAGATACACCCCTGGCTCCAAACAGCACATAATGGAAAGAAAAGAGGTGCATGATGGAATTGTCCTCCCACCCACCCTTATGTTGTATAAATGAAACAGGAAATGAGCAGTTTAACAAACCAATCACTTCAGCGACAGGGACTGCCACTTGTGACTGAAATGATTGGTTTTTGTTTGGGCCCTCACAAAATAAGCTGGCAGTGGACATTTCTGGCAATGATCCTTACGTGCACAAACTGGCTCTACATAGCAAAGATGTCATCATCATCATCATCATCCGATTTCTCACCCATATCAGTGTGTACATCATCTTCGTCATGCATTATTTATTAATCTCCGCTGGAATCCATCATTTACATTTTAGGACGTACTTGCCGGTAAAGATCTTTCTTGTGAAATTTGTAATCCATTTTAATGAACATAATCTTTTCCTCATTTTGGGGAAGTAACTTCCTACGCAGATTGCTGACAAGGATCTCGGCTGCACTGAAAACTCTGGAGAGTGGGCAACTTAAGTAAAGCAAAGTCAGTTTGTGCAAGGGCATCCAAATTGCCTTTTTTTCTGCCAGTAGTGAAACGGACTGTCTGACCTGCCTATTTGGATGCCATCACAAAAATAATCATCAACCATGAATATTACACTGCAGTCTGGCCTACTGTGTCAAAATACGTGTATGAATATTAAGCTGCAGAGTGATCTGCAGCGTCACAATGTTTGTATCAAATTGGAGTATAGCCTGCAGTGCTGCAATACTTGTAGGAATATAACACTGTGGCTTGGCCTACAGCGTCACAATACATATATTAATATTAAGCAGCAGTGTGACCAGCAATGTCACAATGCTTGTATAAAATTGAGGTACAGCCTGCAGCATCACAATACTTGTATAAATATTAAGCTGCGGTATGACCTGCAGCATCACAATACTTGTAAGAAATTGGGATACGGCCTGCAGCGTTGCAATACTTATAGGAATATTACACTGTGGTCTGGCCTACAGCATCACAACAATACATGTATGAATATTAAGCTGCAGTATAACCTGCAGCAACACCATACTTGTATGAAATTGGGATACGTCCTGCAACGTCACAATACTTGTATAAATATTACACTGTGTCTTGGCCTATTGTGTCACAATACATATATGAATATTAAGCTGCGGTATGACCTGCAGTGTTACAATACTTGTATGAAATTGGGGTACGGCCTGCATTGTCCAATATTTGTAGGAATATTACACCGTGGCTTGGCCTACAGCATCACAATACATGTATAAAAAGCTGCAGAATGACCTGCAATGTCACAATGCTTGTATGAAATTGGGATACAGCCTACAGCGTCACAATACTTATTAAATATTAAGCTGTGGTAATAGACCTGCAGCATCACAATACTTGTAAAAAATTTGGATATGACCTGCAGCGTTGCAATACTTGTAGGAATTTTACACTGTGATCTGGCCTACAGCAATTCAATACGTCTATGTATATTAAGCTGCGGTACGACCTGCAGCAACACCATACTTGTATGAAATTGGGGTACGGCCTGCAATGTCACAATACTTGCAGGAATATTACACTACAGCTTGGCCTACAGTGTCACAATACATGTAGAAATATTAGAGATGAGCGGGTTCGGTTCTCTGAGAACCGACCCCCCACCGAACTTTGAGATCCGAGCCAAGATCTGAGTCAGGATTGTTTTTTCACGCCTAATTCAGATCCAAAAAGAGGCAAAATGTCATCATCCTGCTGTCGGATCTCGCAGGTTTTGGAATCTATATAGTCCCGGTGATCAGCGCCATCTTCACTCCAGACTCCTGAGAGCGCACAGTGAGAACATGTTCCTTCTGTGCTGTATTCTGTGCCATAATCAGATAGGGAAGGGGGGAAGGAAAAAGCAGATGGGTTGCAGCAGGAGACTTGAGTTAACCTGGGGTGCTGCTTGTGTAGGTGTGCTGGGACTGTCACTGTGTTAGGGCTCTGCATAGTAGACAGTGCACTGCATATAGCATAATGTGACTGCGTATAGGACCAGGTGTTGTTCTGTGTCTAAGGGGCTATATACTGCCATACACTACTGCTATATATCCTCTATATATGATCCAAAGCAAAACATTTATATCTATTGGTGCATCACTCTGACTACTAGTACTGTGGCTGCTGTACACTACTGCTATTTATCATCTGTGAGTGATCCAGAGCAAACAATATATTTCTATTGGTGCATCACTCAGTGACAACTACCAGTACTGCCGTACACTGCTGCTATATATCTGTGTGTGATCCAAAGCCAAAAATATATTTCTATTATGTATTTGAAAGGGGTGCTCTGTCTGCTGTATCTGAAAGGGGTGATCTGTCCATCCATCCAGGGGATCTGCCCCGGTGTAAAATTAAATAATAAAAGCTAAAAACAAAACACCTAAAATTATAAATATAAAAAAAAAATCAATTTTTTTTGTTTGTGCTGTAACCCAGTGTACAATTTTTATTTTATTTTCATAAGTACTGTGACACTGCTGGTCAGACCGCAGTATATTATTTCCTACTCATAAACGCATTGTGCGACACTGTCGGTGTAGTCAACCGCAATGTGTAATTATTATATATATTTCTGATTCATTTGTGCGACACCAGTGTGTGATATAAAAAATAATTCTACGTATTTTAGACTCATTTGTGCGACACTGTATCCGCAGTGTGTGATATAAAAAATAATATATATATTTTGATTTAAATTAATATTTTGTGCTGTGTCATCCCAGTATACATCCAGGGACTGCAGATGCTCCATCCATCTAGGGGTGTTCTGTCAGTCCACCCAAAATAAAAGACCTCTTTTTCTTTATATTTTGTGCTGTATCCGCCCAGAATACATCCAGATGTGCTCCGTCCTTTTCAGGGTGTGGTGTCTGTAGCTCATATTCTTATTATAACTTATTGTTCTATTTTCATAACTCTTCTTATCACCGCATTGTAATTAATTCAAATTAATATTATTAATAATAATTATAAATTAGTTAAATTTAAATTAAATGAATATAAATAAACTCTCCACACTCATATAGTGAACTTTATACATATCGAAGATATATTGGAGGAAATGAAGAATTTGATTCTAAATAAATGAAATGAAATAAATTAAATCTAAACTATTGGGGGTCATTCCGAGATGTTTGCTCATTGCCGATTTTCGCTATGCTGTGACTTGTTGCTAAGGCCCTCATTCCGAGTTGTTCGCTCGGAGTTTTTCATCGCATCGCAGTGAGAATTCTCTTAGTGCGCATGCGCAATGTTCGCACTGCGACTGCGCCAAGTAACTTTGCTATGAAGAAAGTAAGTTTACTCACGGCTTTTTCATCGCTCCGACGTTCGCATTGTGATTGACAGGAAATGGGTGTTACTGGGCGGATGCACGGCGTTTTAGGGGCGTGTGGCTGGAAACGCTACCGTTTCCGGAAAAAACGCAGGAGTGGCCGGGGAAACGGTGGGTGTGCCTGGGCGAACGCTGGGTGTGTTTATGACGTCAGCCAGGACCGAAAAGCACTGAACTGATCGCACAGGCAGAGTAAGTCTGAAGCTACTCAAAAACTGCTAACTCGTTTGTGATCGCAATATTGCGCATACATCGGTCGCACATTTAAGAAGCTAAGATTCACTCCCAGTAGGCGGCGGCTTAGCGTGTGTAACTCTGCTACATTCGCCTTGCGAGCGAACAACTCGGAATGAGGGCCCAAATGCGCATGCGCAAGGCACGCAGGGCGCATGCGCTTAGTTATTTAACTAAAAACTTAGCAGATTTGCTGTGGATTCTGCGGCGCTTTTCAGTCGCTCTGCTGATCGGTAAATGATTGACAGGAAAGGGGCGTTTCTGGGTGGTAACTCAGCGTTTTCCGGGAGTGTGCTAAAATACGCAGGCGTGTCAGGGAAAAACGCGAGAGTGTCTGGAGAAACGGGGGAGTGGCTGGCCGAACGCAAGGCGTGTTTGTGACGTCAAACCAGGAACTAAACGGACTGAGCTGATCGCAATCTGTGAGTAGGTCTGGAGCTACTCAGAAACTGCTAAGAATTATTTAGCAGCAGTTCTGCTAATCTTTCATTCGCTATTCTGCTAAACTAAGATACACTCCCAGAGGGCGGCGGCCTAGCGTGTGCAATGCTGCTAAAAGCAGCTAGCGAGCGAACAACTCGGAATAACCCCCATTGTCTTTTTTTATGCTTCTTTGCCATAATCATCTTTTTGTAAACTGAAATCTTGAGCCTTGCCTAATGCGTCTTTTTTTAAATACATTCTTTTTTTCATTAACAGCAGGGCTGCTGCTGCTCCGTCCAGCTATCTCGGTGCAACCTTTTGGCCTAAACTGGATAAATACAATGTTGTGAGCTGTGTGGTATTCAGAATAGTCAAGAAATTTGTGGAAATTAATGTTATTGAGGTTAATAATACTGTAGGAACAAAAACAACCCCCGATTCTGTTATTTTAGCTGTTTGGGGGATTTTTTTCTAAAAAATCCAGATCCAAATCCAAAACCCGCAAGGGTGGTTTGGTCAAAACCAATCAAGATCATGAGCACAAAGAAGATCCAAAACCAAAACACGAAAAAATGACCGGTGTACGCCCCTAAAAAATATTAAGCTGCAGTGCGACCGGCAATATCACAATGCTTGTATGAAATTGGGGTACAGCCTGCAGCGTCACAATACTTGTATGAATATTAAGCTGCGGTATGACCTGCAGCATCACAATACTTGTATGAAACTGGGATACGGCCTGCAGCATTGCAATACTTGCAGGAATATTACACTCAGGTCTGGCCTACAGAATCACAGTATGTGTATGATTATTAAGCTGTGGTACGACCTGCAGCAACACCATACTTGTGTGAAATTGGGGTATGGCCTGGAGTGTCACAATACTTGTAGGAATATTACTCTGCTGCTTGGCCTACTGCATCACAATACATGTATAAATATTAAGCTGCAATGTCACAATGGTTGTATGAAATTGAGGTACAGCCTGCAGCATCACAATACATATATGATTATTACACTACGGTCTGACCGGCAGTGTCCCCGAAAAATAATAGAATAGTACACTGGGGTATTGTTATGAACCACAGGTAGTGGTTCATTCCTGTTTTCCGTTTATGTATTTTATGTTATAGTTCTCTTGCAGGCCAGGATTTCCCTTTGCTCTGGTTTAGAAGACTCTAAACCAGAGCAAAGGGTGGTGAGTCTGTGTAATTGCAGCCTGTTCCCATGTGTTCAGCCTCACCTGTCTGTTAATTACACCTGTCAGTTGTGCAGCAGGGCAGCTGCACAACATAATTAATTAGGTTCTCTGCAGCTATTGGAGGGCTGCCTGTTATATTCTGTCTCAGTGCATTTCACAGACGCCGGTGATAGTTCCTGTCCAGTTTCTGAGCTTCTGTCTAGCTGCTTCCAGCCTTGATCCAGTGTCTGATCCAGTGTCTGATCCAGTGTCTGATCCAGTGTCTGATCCAGTGTCTGATCCAGTGTCTTGCCTTGAAGCGTTCCTATCCTGAAGTCCAGTGGCTTTGTCTATTCCTGATCCTGATTCAGTATCCTGTTCCTTGGTGTCCACTGCTCAGTCGTTGGAACCCTGCCTGTCCTCTGGTTCTGAGAGCCTGTGTCAGCTACATTAAGTTCCTGTCCGTTTGCCAGTATTTGTACCGGTTCCGTGAGTAGCGGCTTTGCCGCGTCCGTCGGCCAATGCCGCTGTATTCTTTAGTTTCTAGTTACTGGTGTTTTGCGGAAGGTTCTGCATATGCTGTCACTGCCGGTACACAACAGTATTGTGTCGGCGTGTGGACAGCATTTCCTTTGTTGTTGTTTATCCTGGTGGCTGTGCCGCACATACTTTATTTAAGTTCGGTAGCGCCCCTAACTCTGTATTTCTGTCTTTAGTTAGAGGTTCCCCTTGTCATCACCCCGTCTCAGTTTACGCCTTGTCTCCAACTAAGACCGGGGGGCATCGGAGTTGGGCAGACATAATCGGCCCTTCAAACGTGGCTGCCGTGGGCCCAAGAAACCATAGTCACGCAGGCGTAGGCTGACAGCGAGGGTAAGACAATGGAGTCAGGTTTCCATAGGGGTTGCTGCTGAGCTCCGTATCTATTGCAGCTTTACGTTCCTGTACTTGGGGCTCATCCACCCAGTTCCAGGAGTACCAAGTACAGTAAACGTAACAGGTATAGCACCAAAAAAATATATTTTTAGCTTTTATTTACTTTTTTTACAGTGGGGCAGAGCCCCTAGATATACAGAGCACCCTTGGAGGACACAGCAGCACCTTGATGAACCGACAGAGCACCCCTTTATAGAATCTAAAACCTGCGAGAATCTAACAGTTGGGAAATTATGTTTTGCCTCATTTTGGGATCCGAGTCAGGTGGTAAAACCTCAACGGGACACGAAACTAGACTTGGAACACTATGTTCAGGTGGGTCCGGTTCTTGAAGAAACTGACCCACTCATCTCTAAATTAAACAGTAAAAAGGTGATTTTGCCAGTTTTTTGGTGAGTAAGCCATAAGAGTTACCAAAAGGAAAATAGCACATCGAACCACAATCCCCAGTCTTTCACTTGGAAATAATGCAAATCTTGCAATACATGAAGCAGCAGTTTGGAGATATGAAAACCTGTATAACTGCCAGAAAAAAAGGCAGAAATTTTAGACCTGGTTCTGATTGACTCTATGGGGTAAATGTAATAGGTTGCCATTTGTTAAAACTAGAGATGAGTGGGTCTGAGAACCTGACCCACCCGAAGTTCCAGATCCGAGTCTGGCTCAGGGTTTCTCGCCACACTCGAACAAGGCAAAACGTCATCATCCCGCTTTCGGATTCTCACAGGGTTTTGGATACTATAAAGGTGTATTATTCCAAATGCCAGCAACTCGAATGTCAGTATGCTTGGTTAAAAATATAGATAATTTATTTAGGATTGCTACATGTTTAAAATATGGGTGGGTTATATTGGTTCTGTGCAGGGTAAATACTGGCTGCTTTATTTTTACACTGCAATTTAGATTTCAGTTTGAACACACCCCACCCAAATCTAACTCTATCTGCACATGTTATATCTGCCCTCCCCTGCAGTGCACATGGTTTTGCACATTAGCTAACAAATTTGCTGCTGCGATCAGATCTGAATTGTGTGCTTAATGCAATTCGATGTGCAAACTCCAGGTGGGCCCCCTCCTCTCCACAGCACAGTAGGCTCCAGCATTGTGTGTACCCCATGTTCCAGAGATTAATCACTACTGTCCATGCATGGTGGCCATTTTGTCAGTGATTTTTTGGCATGACTGCAGCCCCCTGACGCAGGACTCTGGAATGGTAAGTATTGAAACATGGGTGCATTGTGTGCAGTGTCCCTTCCCCCGGACCCAGGGGCCTGTGTGCACCACACACATTGCTCCCATTATAGAAGCGCCAATGGACCCACAACTTCCTGAGAAGTTAGTATCCATGTTCACAAAATGGAGGCTTTATATACACTATAAGGGGTTTCATACAGAAATCAGCTCTGGAGGCTCCTTAGCGTCCTCCGGGTGTCTGGAGCAGAGAGAAGTTCCTTGTGTTCTATAGAATATTCTGCAACACAATCCCAATGCTGGATCCCTCGGAGACTCCTAGATAGTCTAGAGTCAGCACTACAGGTGTTAGGAATCTGGCAGAGAGTGTCACAACTCATTACATATTTGGAAAATAGCATAGTTTATATTGAAGGTAATGTTAGATGCAAGGATTGTCTGAAAAGCTACTGAAAAGAAAGAGAAGTGAATAACTTTATTATTTTACGTTAGCATTTAAAAAAGACTCCGGAAGTAGACTTTCCATTAACTAACTGTAACAACCATGCAGCATAAGGTAAAAATCATTTGATAAAATATCTTTTGAATACAAGCAGTTCGCACTATGCAATAGGAAGTGGACAGCAGATCAGTACTCATACTGTACTTACTACAGCTGCAGTCAAATATGTGAGGAGATCAAATCGCTCCATACCACATGTATCATTCAGACATATTTAGGTTGAAAAACCCATAGAATTAGGAATATGGAACGCATCCTAGACTTTATAAAATGAATTATTTATTTCCTTGTGGGATATGTAGTTTGTCATAAAATCCATGTAAGGCATAAAGATGCTTTGTGTTTTGTAAGCTCCCGAAGGATTGTATGGACTCCAGGAAAGATCAAGCTACAGGGCTTGAGGCTTGAAGAACTGGAATATCTTATGTTCTTAGAACTGAATTATGTGATATGCACAGTATAAAAATAAATGGTCTATATGGATTTAAAACCTGTCTACTGGGATGCTTCAGACATAGAGGCATTCCAACTGAAGCCATAAAAGAGAACAGCTTGCTTCCAGGTGCACACTTTTTCCAGCTATGGTATTTCTAGGCATAGTTTTGTAGTTCTTATACTATATGTTCTTAAATGGTCAGAAAACCAACAGAAAAAAAATCAGATGAAAACATCTAATATTTTTCTGTCTCCTTCACTTTAATGCCCATTTATATGAATGAAGAAATGTTGTGTTGTGGTGATTTAATTATAAGATATTTTGAAATGGATAAGAATATAGACGAATGGTAGGAAGTAGAATATATGCCCAGGAATACATCTAGAAGAAGACACATTGTAAATATTCTTAGGTCCCCCTGTCAGTGTGAGCCAGAATGGAAAGGGGATGCAGTCAGGTTCCCGGCCTTTGGGATCCTGGCGTACAGAAGACCAGCGCCGGTTTCCCAACACCCGATGCTATCCCGTCAGCCGACACCCCAACACCCGCCCGATATTCACACTCGGTTGGTCCACACCACCAACTGAGTTGTAATAGAACCTGTGGTGAGCGAAGCTCATTACCGGACCTGATGTGTGGTGAGCGCAGAGAGCCCACGAAGGGACTTGCTGGTTCACTCACAGTATTCTGGCAGACGGGATGCTGCTGTTGGTATACTGACAGCTGGCGTCCCATCTGCCAGAATATCGTAGGTATGTATCTCATTGAAAGTACATGTTGTTGGTGAACACTGACTTCCAAAAAATTCTCACAAAGAACAAATGTGCAAACAAATTACTACACAATTATAGCATCAAATACATAATTGTAAATGGGGTTAACACGAGCACAGAAATCCCTAACTTTTATACTTAGAGCAACAAGTATAAAATACTAATAGATATAGAAGCTTATTGATTGTTTCAGCCAACTTTTTCACTTTACAGTATCTATATCCGAGGCTTGATACATCTCACTTCAGGGCCCATTTATCGCTGGATGTGATCACATCAGCGGTATGTATTATCTTGCACCCGCAGGGAAAGGGGCTCCAAAAGAATCTCATCCCTATGAGTGTGGTGTGTGGCTGCTACACATGTGCTGTCCTGCTGACTGCACATACACAGCGATAATTTCCAGTAGAACCCTCTGCCGGCTGCAAATGCAAAGTGTAGCCAATGTGCTAAAATGGGCTACTGGCATCTTCAGATGGCAGTAGTTGCGGGTGCAAATATTGGGAATGCTTCACATTTCAGACATTGATAAATCCGGCAGCATCGCATCCCCCATAGAAACCTTTGGGAGATGCGGCTGCCAGGGGGAATGGGAGGATCGCAGCAGGTATTGGTACTGCTGCAGTCCCTCCTACATACATTCAGGGGATACATAATATTTGCGTCCTAACCCCCAAAAAGGGTGTTTTCAAGGGGGTGCAGTTAACATCCCAGCGGTCAGGATACCGATGCCAGAATCCCAACACCAGGAGAAATACTGGCAGACGGAATACCAACACATGCCTAATATTCCCCCTTGGGTGGTGGTCCACGGCACCACCAGAGGGGGAATATTATAGTGCCAACACGAGGTGAGCACAGTGAGGCGAGCGCAGTGACCCATGAAGGGACACCCTGCATTTGCTGCCAGGATTCCGAATGTCAGGATCCCGGCATTACTCTCCTGACTGCCGGGATCCTGACTGTTGGAATGCCATACCGATCCCATTTTCAAGGAAGTAGCTGCAAACATTGGGGCAGGTGTATTAACCTGGAGAAGGCATAAGGAAGTGATAAACCAGTGATAGGTGCAAGGTGATAAAGGCAGCAGCCAATCAGATCCTAACTGTTAATTTACATTTTGGAGCTGATTGGCTGATCCCTTTATCACCTTGCACATATCACTGGTTTATCACTTCCTTATGCCTTCTCCAGGTTAATACATCTGCCCCAGTGTTTGATAAATGGACCCCTTTGAATCTCTAACAGGACATTTTTCTGAAGTGCTGCTTGTGTATAATTTTCTAAAAAGAAATGACTTGGAATTAGAGGCATATTTATAAAACTTTTTAAATTCCAAATCATGCTGAAATTACTGTTCCCTGATGTTCAAGGCAAATCTACAGTTTCAAACAGTTACAGGTCAGTTGCTATTTAAAAAATGACAAACATTTGTTCTCATTGGGGACTGTGCGCTGTAATTACTTATTAAGTTCCAACAATCTGGAGTTTGCAGTCTATAGCCAATGCCTTTTGAGGAGAAGGGGAAATGGGTGGAGCTGGGGAACACAAATTGGGAATGTCTGGAGCTTGATTGCTACATGCACAGACGGCAGAGGCAGATAAGCAACTATTTTGCCTTTGAGGGAAGTACTTTAAGGGGTAATATTTACTAAAGTTATGGTTTTTAAAAGTGTAGATGTTGCCCATTGCAACCAATCAGATTCTACGTATCATTTGTCTAGCACCTTCTAGAAAATAATAACTAGAATCTGATTGGTTGCTGTGGGGAATATCTCCACTTCTAAACATCTGCACTTTAGTCAACATACCCCTAAGTGTCCACAGACAGCACTGCCAAGCATGTGCTCACCCGAATAGCCTTTATAAGATGCTGCCAATGATATATTGGCCCATTAGACATCAATGTGTCGCAAAGGAAGTTTTGTGAAAGAGAAGACTTTTTAAATATGAACCACTAAACCTGTAGATGGCCAAATATCGAGCTCTGCAAGAGCAGTAGTCTTCATACAGTACATCTTAACAAAAGCAGATGTACAGAATGATGTGGAATTAAATGTACACATTATGGCCCTCATTCCGAGTTGTTTGCTCGCTAGCTGCTTTTAGCAGCAATGCACACACTAGGCCGCCGCCTTCTGGGAGTGTATCTTAGCTTAGCAGAATTGCTAACGAAAGGTTAGCAGTTCTGCTATTTAATATTTCCCTGCAGTTTCTGAGTAGCTCCAGACCTACTCCTAGATTGCGATCACTGCAGACTGTTTGGTTCCTTGTTTGATGTCACAAACACACCCTGCGATCGGCCAGCCACTCCCCCATTTCTTCAGCCACTCCTGCGTTTTTGCCTGGCACGCCTGCGTTTTTTAGCACACTCCATGAAAACGCAGAGTTGCCGCCCAGAAACACCCACTTCCTGTCAATCATACTACAAACACTCAAGCGACTGAAAAACCACGCTCGAGCTTGGGTAAAACTACAAAGTTTTGTGTGACAGTACTTAGCGGATGCGCGCTGCGTACCATGCGCATGCGCATAAATGCCATTTTTACACCTGATCGCTGTACTGCGAAAAATCGGTAGCGAGCGAACAACTCGGAATGACCCCCTATGTTCTCTAATTTGCATGTAACCACCAATTTCCCATCATGCAAATAAGTAAAAGGCAATCTTTTACTGCTTTCTATAGTAAAATTGGACCCTACAACAGTCAACTACTGTCACCTACACATGGAGAAAGCACCAAGAATCTGGATCGAAACAGATTGATCAGTTTTACTAGGAACCAGAGACATCAGTAGACACTGTCTGACCAGGGGTACCAAGAGGGTGGGTTCACACAAGGGACCATGTCCCCCTTTTCAGCACACGGCACAGCTTTCCGCTGCTGCACATAATGTTTAGCATTACTCCTATGTAGGGGGTTTGGCCACAGGCCATATCTACTTCAGTATCTGGGTTCCATGACTGACTTTATGGCTCTCATGAATATAGGCTCCCTATTCTGACACCATGATATCTCAGTCTTGCTGGTAGATCTCTCTCTCTCTCTCTCTCTCTCTCTCTCTCTCTATATATATATATATATATAAAATTAATGAAAATATGCACCCCTAGTGTAATTTTATAGATATTAGGTGAGCTTCACCCTCAATAACACCCTAGTGAATTGGAGGTGTACCGTAATGGTGGAATTCCAACCACCTCATGACAAATTGTAAACAACACAATATCACGGTTCTGGTACAAGTTTCGATGTCAGTTATATCTTGGTAGTCATTCATAGATTTCACTTAGAGCAGCGCTGCTGTGAGAGGCTTTGTATGACAGTCCCAGAGAGCGAGCTGAACAGGCACTGTATAGAGGCTCCCAGTGTTGCAAGCAGGAAGAGGCAGAGATGCATGTTATATATATATATATATATATATATACTTGCTGAATACCCATGCTTCAATACAGAATTTAAAGAATAATGCCAATCTTTGTCAGGACGCACCTCTGGGCTTCCCCGGATTGATGCTGTCAAAATGCTGGTGCTGAGGAGAATCCTTTTCTGCCCCGTCCCACCTCTGATGCTGCCCTGCTCAGTGCTGTAAATGCTGGGATGACAGGCCAAGCTCCGGCCGCTGTATGTAAAATATGTTAGGTTTGCAGGTTGACTCTATGTCAAAGAGCCCTAGGTCTCCTTGCTTAGCTTCGACAATAAACTATGCTTCTGCCCCTACCTGTAGGTGCCTCTGCCCCTACCCTTGTGTGCCTCTGTCCCTATCCATGTGTGCCTCTATCCTTACCTGTGGGTGCCTCTGCCCCTACCCATGTGTGCCTCTGCCCCTACCCATGTGTGCCTCTGCCCCTACCTGTGTGTGCCTCTATCCTTACCTGTGGGTGTCTCTGCTCCTACCCATGTGTGCCTCTGCTCCTACCCATGTGTGCCTCTGCCCCTACCTGTGGGTGCCTCTGCCCCTAGACATGTGTGCGTCTTTCCTTACCTGTGGGTGCCTCTGCCCCTAACCGTGTGTGCCTCTGCCCCTAACCGTGTGTGCCTCTGCCCCTAACCGTGTGTGCCTCTGCCCCTAACCGTGTGTGCCTCTGCCCCTACCAGTGGGTGCCTCTGCCCCTACCCATGGGTGCCTCTATCCTTACATGTGGGTGCTTCTCCCCTACCCTTGTGTGCCTTTGCCCCTACCCGTGGGTGCCTTTGCCCTTACATGTGGGTGTCTCTGCCCCTACCCATGTGTGTGTCTGCCCCTACCCATGTGTGCCTCTGTGAACATTGCTACAGGCATTCCAGAGTTATGCCGAAAACTATGGATATTTACATGTCACTCCCTTCCCACCCCCACACCTAGGGTTGCTAGGGGTGTCTTACCCCCACAGTATTTTTTCCCAGATTGTAAGTCATATGTCTACCAAGTTTGGTGTAAATTGCTCCAGGCATTCCAGAGTTATGCCGAAAACTATGGATTTTTACATGTCACCCAAAATTCAGGGGTGCAGTGAAAATAAATGTACACTGGCCCTGTATGCTGTAAAAATGTAGGGGTGCAGTAAAAATAAATGTACACTGCCCTGTCTTGTATGCTGTAATAATTCTGGGGTTCAGTGAAAATCGGTGTACACTGGCCCTGTCTTGTATGCTGTAAAAATTCAGGGGTACAGTGAAAATAAATGTACACTGGCCCTGTATGCTGTAAAAATTCAGTGGTGCTCTTGTTAAAATAAAAGTACACTGGTCCTGCATGCTGTAAAAATACAGGGGTGCAGTGAAAATAAATGTACACTGGCCTTGTCTTGTATGCTGTAAAATTACAGGAGTGTTGTTAAAATACAGGAGTGCTGGCACTGTCCGCGGTTGCGATGTCTAGGCCTGACCTTCACAACACTGCATGGGAAGAAGAGGCTCTTACCACAATTTGCACGCCCCCTGCAATTGCTGGGAGTTGCACTGCCAGTCCAGTTGCAAATATTGAGATTGAGAATGTCACTGTAGAAGTACACCAGGATGAGGAGGATATGGGTGTAGCTGGCGCTGCGGAGGAAGTTGACAATGATGATTCTGATGTTGATGTGGTTTGTTTGAATAAGGCACATTGTCATTCCTGGGCAAAATACCAAAAAAGCCACCTCTTCAGTGTGGAATTATCTGGACAACAGGTGTCAAGCCATGTGTTGCCTTTGTCAATCCATAATAAGTAGGGGTAAGGACGATAACACCTAGGAACATCTTCCCTTATATGTCACTTGCATCGCATTCATCATACAGTAAGTAATTCTCAAGTTCACAAACATTAGGTAATAGCATATGCAGTCCACTGACACCTAAATGATGTTTGTTTGTCTGAAAAGTACTTCTCTGTGAGGATGAGGATGTAAAAACTAAAGAGGGGGGGTGAATCAGAGGATGAGGATGACATCTTGCCACTGTAGAGCCAGTTTGTGTAAGGAGAGATTAATTGTTTCTTTTTTGGTGGGGGCCCAAACAAACCAATTTCATCCACAGTCGTGTGGCAGACCCTGTTGCTGAAATGATTGGTTTGTTAAAGTGTGCATGTCCTTTTTATACAAGGACAATTCCATCTTGCATGTCTTTTATCTGCCACATCATTCCTGGGGTACTGCCCTTTATGGGGTGCTGCCCCTCTGCCCTATCAGTCCAGGGGTGCTGCCCTACTGACGTTTAAGTCCAGGGGTGCTGTTGCCTGTCTGCTGTGCTGTGTAATTCTCCAGGGGTGCTGCCTGTGCTGTATAAGTCATGGGGTGCTGCCGTATAATTCCAGGGGTGCTGCTCTTCTTGATCCTAGGTTTAAATGAAAGCCTAGAGCAGATATAAAATAAGCTTCAACATCACAGATTTCTGAAAACTAGCCGCAAAGGTGGAAATGGAAATTGCCAAAGTGTTTTTAAATAAAGTGGGGTGAGACCACATTTGTGGTCAAAGTCCGTGTGACTCAAAAGAGATTAAATCATAATCCAGCGCAAATGCCAGAGAGATGAAAGTGATATTTTCTGCTGGAGCATGAGAGAGGTTCTTCTCAGTTATTTCATGTTAGTGACTCACTCAAATGAATGGCACCAATTAGTCAACCTTAATTTTGATTTATTATTAATGTTTCACATTTTGGGATTATTTATTTACAAGATGCGCATTTGTTGTACAGGGATCTTATTTTCCTAAGGGCTGTGTTGGGTTATCGCAAGACCTCGCAATGTTAGAAGAACAGAGTTTCAGTGATCTTGCATTGCATCAGCTTTCCATTGCACTGCAGCACTAGATGGGCAAGGAGCTCCTGTGAGGAATAAACAGTTACTGAATACGGCCCAGTATGGCTTCTCATGGTGGCTTAAAGCCAGGAAGATGGCTGGCTTGCCAGGCTGAGGCATGCTGTGGGCACAGAAGTTATCATTGCTTCCTCCCACAGTCCTACTTATAGTATGAAATGAGTTTGGACTGTAGAGTGGTAAGCTCCACTAGGGCAGGGGCTCAATAACAAAAAAAAATCACTGCATAGTCATGCTTAGTACTTTTCTGAACCCACCTGAACTCAACTTGTCCCACCTGGGGATGCTGTTGGGGTTTAGGAGGGGCTGCTAAAATATCTAATGGGCTGCTTTATTTAAAAATAAAATATATGAATAAAGTAAGCAAGACACACAGGTATGCTCACATGCGTGTAACTGGGACACACAGGTATGCGTGTAAGTGGGAGCTGTGAAAAACAAAAATGAGGCATCTGTAACAAAATATGTAAATAAAAATGCAATAGAAAAAATTGAAAAAAAGAAACCCATGAGATTTTCACAAAATAAGTCTCCAGACTCCGTGGAGGGGAAAATATCCAATCTTGTTCCTGTGGTATACACCAGTTTATTTGCATCACAGCATTAAATCTGAGATTATCTTAATCCCTGAAAAAAGGAGAAGGGGGTACAAATTTGGAGGCTTTGGCCCCTAGTTTTTCAATTTGTCCAGTAATGTGGTAATTATATATTTGCTTGGTTGAAGATCTTTCCGTTCCACACCAATATAGCAGTGGAGGTGAAAGCCTGTGTGTTGTCACTGATTGCGTGTACCTCTCTAATTTTAATCACCTTCTTGACACTTTCCTCTTCCTCTTGCCTCTTCTCATAATGTGAAAAGTCATCAAAGAAGGAGGTGGTATGTTTGTAGCTAGCTATGATTTGTAGAGTTTGGCGAGCTTTGTCCAGGGGGACCACCTGTCACTATAATGATGGGTCTATAAAATTGTGCATGTCCTGTTTAAACAACATAAGGGTGGGTGGGAGGGCACAAGGACAATTCCATCTTGCACCTCTTTTTTTTTCTTTGCATTATGTGCTCTTTGGGGCCTAGTTTTTAAAACTGCCATCATGTCTGCCACTGCAGTGCCACTCCTAGATGGGCCAGGTGTTTGTGCCGCCCACTTGTGTCACTTAGATTAGTCATCCAGCTACCTTGGTGCAACCTTTTGGCCTAAAAACAATATTGTGAGGTTTGAGGTGTTCAGAATAGACTGGAAATGAGTGAAAATGAATGTTACTGAGGTTAATAACTGTACTGTAGGAGCACAAATACCCCCAAATTCTGTGATTTTAGATGTTTTTATGTTTTTTTTCCAAAATAATCTAGATCCAAAACCAAAACTCGAAAGGGTGGTTTTGGCAAAACCAATCCAGATCCAAAACACGCACGGAGATCCTGATCCAAAACCAAAACACAAAACCTGAAAAGTGTTCGCCGCACATCTCTAAGTATATACCATTTTGGAATAGGGAAGATCACATCCAGCATAGGACAACTGCTTTGTTTTGTTTATTTGAGCTATAGTCAAACTTCACCATTCACTCTGTCTTATAATAGATGATTTATAATACTATACGATGCCCTGTAGAAAAAGAGCCAAAAAATACCATGTAAACAAATAAATCTTCAGTTCTGAAAGTCTTAGAAGTACAGTACAGTAACGTCAAGGCAATCTAATTAGACACTTGTATTTCTCTACATTGTAGATATCCTGCCAGGGCCCATTAACAACTGGAGTGTGCCTGCCATTTAGTGCGGAGTTCAGAATTGGCTCAGCTTCTTTCATTAAACCCCAAAGTGTCTCAGCTCACCTATTCAAAAGAGTTTGTGAAAACTCACTCTTCTCTGTGTCCTTCTATAACCTTATAGACTACCCATGACTGGACAAACATACTTAGTAAGGATAAGGTCACTGCCATTAAATTAACCCTTTCCTGCAGTGAAATATTTTCTGTGGACAGAGTTGTTACAGCCAGCACTGTGAATATTAAACGAGTAATTACTTGTTAATTAAGAGCCTAACAAGCAGAGCAGATGGTTCTGAAGAATTTATCACAATCACTTTCTCCAGGGAGCCAGGAAAATTAAGCATGGAAGGTTAGGGAGCAGGAGGAGCGAAGTAATCTAAAGGCAAATAGATAGGAAGCATAAACTAAATATGGAGCACTTTCAAAAGACAGGTTCCAGGTTATATAAACTGCCTGACACCGGTATATTTGTCAAATACCATCTGAGCCTTAGCTAATCAGCCTTTTATATGTGTGGTGTAAAATATCAACAATTAAATTAATGAAAAATGTTGTCCTTGTCAAATCACCAGCTAATTAAAAATCACTATATATTTAGAGACTGAGTAGGTCTACGTTTAATATATTAAATTGCACTTAATGGGCTAAGCAGAACATAGTTTCAGAAATGACTTTACCATTATTTGTTTACTGTAATGTTTTTGCAACTATAGCAGATCATTGTGTATTATGAATTGGTACACTGCTATTGCTGATATAGCATTATATATATATATATATATATATATATATATGAGACAAGAGGCTCTTGTATGTCATAAAGCAACAATTACTATCTATAATCAGATGTTAAGAAAACACTGTCAGTCTTTGTTGAATGGATAAGATATTGGTTGCAGGATACAAAACAGAGAGTTGTAGTAAATGGAGTGCATTCACAGGAGGGAAATGTTACCAGTGGAGTACCCCAGGGATGTGTACATGGATCAGTGCTTTTTAATATCTTTATTAGTGACATTGCAAATGGCATTAAAGGGAAAGTATGCCTTTTTGCAGATGACACAAAGGTATGCAACAGGGTAGACACACCAGGAGGGGTAAAACAAATGATTGAGGATCTAGGTAGGCTAGAGGAATGGTCAAGAGTGTGGCAATTATAGTTTAATGCCAAAAAAGCAAAATCATGCACTTGGGTTTCAAAAATTCGTAAACTAAATATAGTATTAATGGCATCATACTGGAAACTACTGAGGAGGAAAGGGATCTAGGTGTCACTATTTCAGGTGACTTAAAAGCAGGTAAGCAATGTAACAAAGCGATGAGGAAGGCTAGTCAGATGCTTGGCTGCATTGGAGAGGAATCAGCAGCAGAAAGAAGTAATAATGCCACTGTATAGGTCATTGGTACAGCCTCAGCTAGAATACTGTGTTCAATTCTGGAGGCCATGGGCCAAATGTAATAGAGTGAGAGTTTCGGTAAGGTTTTGCAGTTTCTTAAAGTGGCAATCATTTACACAGCAAGATCAACCTGGTTTTGCAGTATAAATGATTGTCACTTTAAAAAAACCTGCAAAACCTTACCAAATCTCTCACTTTCTAAAACTCTCACTCTATTACATTTGGCCCCATATCTTCAAAAGGATATTAATACATTAGAGACAAAGAAGGGCAACTAAAATGGTGCATGGACTACATTGCAAAACATATCCAGAAAGACAAAAAGCAGAGAAGGGAAAGAGGGGACATGATAGAAACTTTCAAATATATCAAGGGTTTTAACAAAGTCCAGGAGGGAAATATTCTTCAAATGAAGAGAAGCAATAGGACACGAGGACATGAACTGAGACTGGAGGGATGTAGGTTCAGGGGAAATTTGAGTAAAACTTACTTCACAGAAAGGGTAGTGGATAAGTGGAATAGCCTCCCATCAGAGGTGGTAGAGGCTAAGACAGTAGAGCAATTTAAACATGCATGGGATAGACATAAGGATATCCTTTCAAAGAAATAAGGATCTAATAAGGTTTAAGATAAAAATATGGTAAAAAAAAGGGCAAACTAGATGGGCCAAGTGGTTCTTATCTGCCATCAAATTCTATGTTTCTAATCTCCAGATATGGTTTTAATGGTATTATTTATGTGGCACCCCTTTAAAATATAAATTACAGTGTGTGCAACCTGATGACTCATTTGGTTGTTACAGTGGGGGTTAAGTGACGGACCAGAGTCAGATGACATGTCCCATTTGTGAGGAGGATAACTGGGAGAGAGAGCATGAGATGCCGCAGCCGGGGACCAAGGCCTGCCAGGCCTATGTAGTGGCGCATACACAGTGCCAATATTGAGAGGAGCTGAAACTGCTGAGACAGATTCCAGGAGAGACTGAAATAACCTATAGTGTTCAGAGTGAGTAACAGAGACTGTTTGTTGTTGTGGAATGCAGGAGGGTGAGAGCTAAGCCCTATTGTCCATTGTCACACACATACTACTCACAACCACATGGAATAAAGGAGTGCTACTAGACAATTGACTGAAAATCACGCACAGTGACCCCGTTTAAACACAGTATTAACCAGTACATGGACACAACTTGTTAGAAGAATATCGTAGAGATATTGGTGGTCATTCCGAGTTGTTCGCTCGTTGCCATTTTTCGCAATGGAGCGATTAGGTGGAAAATGCGCATGCGCATGGTACGCAGCGCGCATGCGTTCTCTAATTTAACACAAAACTTTGGAGATTTGCACAAGCACGAAAGACGTTTTTTCATCGCTCGAGTGATCGTAGTGTGATTGACAGGAAGTGGGTGTTTCTGGGCGGAAACTGGCCGTTTTCAGGGAGTGTGCTAAAAAACGCAGGCGTGCCAGGTAAAAATGCAGGAGTGGCTGGAGAAATGGGAGAGTGGCTGGCCGAACGCAAGGCGTGTTTGTGACATCAAAGCAGGAACGGACTGAGGTGATCGCAATCTAGGAGTAGGTCTGGAGCTACTTAGAAACTGCAAGGAATTATTTATTAGCAGTTCTGCTAATCTTTTGTTCGCTATTCTGCTAAGCTAAGATACACTCCCAGAGGGCGGCGGCCTAGCGTTTGCAGTGCTGCTAAAAGCAGCTAGCGAGCGAACAACTCGGAATGACCACCATTGAGCTGTTTTAGAGCGTAAAAGAGTTATTCATTCCAAAAGATAATTACTACAGAGACATTTGCTTGTTAGAGATTCTATAACACCTTTGTTACCTACATCCTTATATTAACATTGAAGTACAGTGATATTTACTAATTGAACCAAGGATAAATCAATCTTCTAAAAGTGCAGTTATACCGCAGCCCCACTGCATCACCATGGCACTGTAGGATCTCCATCCCTTGTGCATCAAGTCCAGTTATACCACATTCTCTCCTCATTGCAATACTGTGGCACTGTAGGATCCATGAGCTCCAGCATAAAGGGATACTGTAAGGAGTAAAATAGCAACTGATATTGAAAACTGTGGTGGTGATTCATTATGGATCGCTTAAGCGATCTTACGTGCAGCTTCCTGATAGTGGTGAAACTGCACATGCGCGGGACATATTCTGCACATGTGCAGAACGGGTTGTGCGGTCATGGCGCAGATATGCAATTGTCACTGCCTAATTGACAGGCAGATACGTTTATAGGGAGAGATGGGGTCGGGGGCAGCCAACATTCGGGAAAACGGGGGTATTGCCCCTGTTTTCCAGGAGTGGCGAGGCAAAGGACTGCAGCACGAGACATAGTTTCCTTGGCACTACAAGCCACATTGCGACGGCTAGGCTGAGTAAGCTGAAGCACACTCAGCCTGGCATTGCAGATGAACATAGCAACCGATGGTCATGATGATCATCTGATTTGCGATCGCTTTCTATTTGCAATCCTTAATGAATTAGACCCTGTTTTCTTAATTACCTTCACTGTTTTTCTTGTTGCATCCTTTTTCTTGGAATATGCATATATCTGTGATTAAATTGATTGAAACCATTGAATTATTGAATGTCCCAGTGTAATGTGAGCTGTAGCTAAATGTGATTTTCTTGTAACCATTTTCTTCCATCTTCATTATTGCATATGCAGACAGTCAGCTGCCTTTTTTCTCATCGAAGCGGCGTAGTAAAGTCACGGAGCTGCCCCTAAAATGGTGCCGACCCACTCCCGTTTTTCCTGCTCCATCCCTGCAATGCTCCATCACCGTCCCGCGAAAGACTCTGCCTGTCAATCAAGCAGAGGTGTTAGCACTCATTGCGCGCCGATCGCATTCGGCAGCCACGCATGCACAGGATGGTGCCTGCACGTGCGCAGTGGTGCCGCCGAAGGTGACGCAACCTGAATAACCCCTTATGCTGCTGAATTCCTAAACCACTTTTAGAATAATGGAGGTAATAACAGGACACATTTCTCTCAACTTCTTCAGAGGTAAGGGGTTAATCGGGCTGCACATAAAGGTGTTAGTCTGGCAGCACAGTAATGGTTAATCTGGTTGCACTTTGGGGTTAATCCTCTATTTATATATAAAGAAGAATGTGATTTAAATGGTATATATTAAAAATGTCATCACCAGTATATCAACATGGTCTGAATGTCATCATGACAGAATGTCAACATTGTGAATGTCGACAGGGTTTTTTCCCCCACAGATTTCAGGGTTAGCTTGCGATCAGGGTTAGGGTTAGCTTGCTATTATGGCTAGGGTTAGGATTACCACATTAGCATACTGACGATGTATACATTTTCTCAATGTTGTAACCCCTGTTTTACCCTATATTGGTGACTTATGTATATCCCAATACTAATTCTACAAGTCCCCTCTGTGTACTTCTTATGGCAGTGGTTCCCAAACTTTTTACAAGCACGGCGCCCTAAAGCATCAGAATTGTTTTCACGGCACCCCTAGGCCAAAGGTTTCTTATTGAGAAATTATGAAAGAAATATTAAATTGAGTAAATTGTGCTTATATGTCACCCTTAGGGTCAATTGTGTGGTGAGGGACAGGATTTGCCTCTGTTTGTCCACACATGTTATGATTGGCAGCCCCCAGCACTGGCTTTGCCTATTACATTAACCATAAATCATTTTATTTGGTCCTGGACCACCAACCCGAGGCACCCCTGCAAGTGTCCTGAGGCACCCCAGGGTGCCACGGCACACAGTTTGGGAACCACTGTCTTATGGGGTTAGATAAATTAGTTTAAGTGCCTCTACCCAAACTTATTGACTATAATATAAGATATATATATATATATATATATATATATATATATATATTATTTGAGGTAAGATTGGGAAAACCCATGAATCTAGTGTACTGGTAATTCTGCAACAATAATAGTTTACCTGGATTCCCTGGATCCTCTTCGCTCTTCTGAACTTCAAGGTAAGTGAAACACAATACCACAATACCGGTATGTTTTAACTTCTTTTACTGTGACATAAGGTTCTCAGTTGCATCAAGTTACACAGTACTAACAATTTCATTATGACTCTACCTATAAGAAACATTACATTGCTTTACTCCTGACAATAAAGTATATAAACCATATATCCCTTATATTATTATTTACTGGGTATTACACCACTATTCTTGTACTCATTGCGTTGGTAAGAATCTATATAACAGTAACGGTAGCACATTTACAATACACACTCTAGCTAGTATTTAAATCATACACCCTCTCTGAATGAAACTAATTCACATTATCTCCATATTATTAGTCAAGAAATATATATATATATATATATATATATATATAGATTATATATATATACATATACATAGATGCACATACACAAACATTCCCCTTATCTATGTGTTGAAAGGCTGAAAATCCTCCAATGATGATGTAAATCCTTCCGGTAACTAGAAGTGACTCACAAATAGCAGTTCTCCTGACTACTGATGTTATTTGGACGATTTAGTTACTTGTATCAAGAACTTTTTCCTCATAACAATACATAAATATTATTGTATCCAAATTGTATCCACTGTTGAACTCCTGTGGTGACTGAATACTAATAAGAACTGAGAGTTCCAAATCTATCCTCTAGATGTCACTAGATGTACATTATCCATGTGAATGTCATAGACATAGGGGGTCATTCCGAGTTGTTTGCTCGCAAGCTGCTTTTAGCAGCTTTGCACACGCTAAGCCGCCGCCTACTGGGAGTGAATCTTAGCTTATCAAAATTGCGAACGAAAGATTCGCAATATTGCGAAAAGACTTCTCTGTGCAGTTTCTGAGTAGCTCGAGACTTACTCTGCCAGTGCGATCAGTTCAGTGCATGTCGTTCCTGGTTTGACGTCACAAACACACCCAGCGTTCGCCCAGACACTCCTCCGTTTCTCCAGCCACTCCCGCGTTTTTCCCAGAAACGGTAGCGTTTTTTCACACACTCCCATAAAACGGCCAGTTTCCGCCCAGAAACACCCACTTCCTGTCAATCACATTACGATCACCAGAACGAAGAAAAAACCTCGTAATGCCGTGTGTAAAATACCTAACTGCATAGCAAATTTACTTGGCGCAGTCGCACTGCGGACATTGCGCATGCGCATTGGCGACTAATCGCTCCGTTGCGAGAAAAAAATAACGAGCGAACAACTCGGAATGACCCCCCATAGTGACATATTATTTAACGTAGTGTAGACCCTATTATTTATCTGTAGGCTGTTCTCAAGTATCCATAAACACCCCTTTGCTGCTAATACCCCTCACTGTTCCTGGTAATTGTGCAGATTCTGGAGTTAATGCATATTGTATATAACGTCCTCACTATTAATAGTCAGTACCTGAGGAATAATCAAAGCAGCTTATAAACCTCTTGTTATATTTGAGGTATCAATAGTATAAGGAGTGTAGGGATCCTGTGCGCTGCAGCTGTATTAATGTTTATGAGTGCTGAAGTGTAGTGATTGAGTGCAAGGTTGTCACAGACCTCTGATGACTTCTCAATCAGCTCCAGCCAATTGCACGATGTTTCTGGTGTAGCCACACCCACAGTACTCTCATTGGCTGACCTTCAATCATAGAGTTCATCAGCTAGCAGCTTCAGTTTTACTGCTATCCCCGTTGCTTTGCCGAAGGGGAAACAGCTGGTGCTGGTGAGTCTTCTGCTGAGAGGATGGTCGGCTCTCCCTTACACCAGAAACACGCTGCGGCTGCTGCGCTGGCTCTTCACGGGCTCACTGGTCGCTTCAGCCAGGATCCTGAGCCACGTCTCCGTCACTCCCCCAGCCCGTCACTCCTCCTCCGGGACAGCCTCCTCAGCTGACAGCCCCGTACTCATAGGCTCAGCCCGCTGCTCCTTTGACAGTGCACTACCACCTGCTGTTGCCTCCCCCCTCCCATTCAGCATCTATTAAGAGTCTACAGCTCAACTCTGCGGCGCAGGAGAGGGGGAACCAGCTACAGAGGCTGCGCACTCGAAAAAGACCCCGCATCAGTGGAGGGCTCCTCTATTTATAATCCAAGATATAGTCGCGCGCCCCTGGTCCTTCCCGCCGATGCCTCGTGAGTCACCTGCATACACATGTGCCAAGTTTCATTCCAGGGCACCAGTCCTCCAATCAGGTGACAAGCCCCTTTCAATACACCTCAATGGGACATGGTTACCTCACGATTATACTGCATATGGAACAAGCCACACAATTCTCTGTAGTACATTAATGGGTCTACACCTCTATACTACCTCATGTACACTCCACAGCTGTATACCTATAATACATACTTATTCAGCTATACCCAGTTTTAATTAATAATATATATATATATATATATATATATACACTCGAATACTGATATTAGCTAGCTATACACATAAATACATCTATCAGTTGATTCATATACCAAAGTCCCTAGCAATGAGACATATATATCATAAATCACACAGATTTGGTGGGTAAGCCTATAATGTTCATGCTACACTCTCCCCCTGGTGATCTGCATAACTTCCATCCCATTCCTTCAGATCACCACAAATCCCTTATTTTCATAGAGTCCCACCCAAAGTAGGGCCAAGTGAGGACTATACTTGGATGAATTATTTGAGGTACATACACAGGTTTACCCAGTTCAGGATAAGTGAACACTACTGGCGGCTTTCGTTCCCTTAATGGCCGGTCACTACCCCTGATTTCCTCACCAACATTTGAAATAGTGGGATCGATATATGAGTCATCCCTCGTGCTAATAATTGGATCAGTTACCCCACTTTCAGATGAAATTCCCCAATCTAATGCTTCACCACCTTCATGGTTTTTACTAGATGAGATAACACACTCTTCTTCCAAAAGACTTTACTCCAGTACCTGTGGTGGGCTACACTTGGAACGCTGGGGGACATTGCTGGTACTAATACTGTCATAATAAAAATATCCTGCACCTCCCTCAGTGTCATCTGTATCATTGTTATTACCAACAGAACTTCCTTGTAAGTGACGTTAGCTATTTATAGATTGCAGTCTCCCACGGTCTCTCCAAGTGGAGCGTCTCAGTGGTTCTGCTTCAGCATTCTCAGGGAAACGAATATCTTGGATAATAGGCATGAGATTGTGTCGATGGTAGGTAACGACTGGTCCCTCCCCTGATTCTAGTCGCAGTTTATAAACAGGGATGTTAGGTAATTGTTCAATTACTACATATGGGTCAGGTTTCCACCGATAAGCTAATTTTTGTCGTCGGGGAAGTCCTAATTGCTGCGCTAGAACTCGATCTCCTATTTCCAATACATTCTCTTTCACTCTCATGTCATATCTTTTCTTGTTGGCTATCCCAGCTTTCCTAGTCGCTTCCTGAGCTAATTCATGAGCATATTTTCGCTCTTTCCGTAAATTATTGATATATTGGGAATGAGTTTTTCCCTTTGCATCCCGGGAGGGAAGTCCTAAAGAGACATCTATGGGCAGTCGGGCTTCACGCCCAAACATTAATTCATATGGGGAGTACCCAGTAGATTCATTCTTAGTGCAATTATAGGCATGCACTAGGTGACATATCCTTCTGTTCCACTGTGTGTGGCACATGGGGTCCAAGGTGCCCATAATATCAAGCAGGGTGCGGTTAAAACGCTCTGGCTGAGGGTTACCCTGTGGATGGTAAGGAGTAGTCCGGGATTTCTTAATCCCACAGCACAGACAGAGCTCCCGAATAACTTTCCCTTCAAAATCCCGCTCCTGGTCGGAGTGCAATCGGGCTGGTAAACCATAGTGAACAAAGAACCGTTCCCATAAAGTTTTGGCTACTGTAACGGCTCTTTGATCAGAAGTAACAAGCCTGGGCATAACGGGTGAAGTGATCCGTTACTACAAGTATGTTACATTCCTTTCCAGGTGACGTTTCCAAGGATAAATAATCAATGCATACTAGATCCATGGGACCATGGCTCTGAAGATTAACAAGAGAAGTGGACTTAGTGGGAAGAGTTCCTCAAAATACAACTACAACAGGTCTTACAGTAGTTTTCAATATCCTGCTCCATCAAGGGCCAGTAAAACCAGTCAGTTATCAGTCCCTTTGTCTTTTCTACCCCAAGATGGCCGTGCTGATCATGTAATGCCTTCAAAATAGTTTCTCTATAACACTGTGGAGTAACTAATTGTAATTTGAACTTCCCATTGGATTTAACTGATTCTCGGTACAGTATTCCATTCTTCAGAGTCAACTGCTTTACCTGAGGCATCAATAATTTGGATGCATGTGTCAGAGAACTTACATCACGTTCAGCACGACCAGACTCAAGACAGAGTATGACAACGGAGATATCGGGATCATTTTGTTGATCCATGTGGATTTTTTCTTAACCTATTTGTGGCAAGCCCCCTAATTCTAATTGGCTTAACCAACAATAGGCCAGAGGTAACGCCTTGTCAGAGGCTCCAAGGGCACTAATGCATTCCCCACTCTCTGCCATTACACATGGGATGTTAAAGCACAATCCCTTAATGGTGGTTGCAGGAACGTCAATCCACTCAGATCTATCTAGTTCACTCTTGATTCTAGATAATCTAGATAAAGAATCTGCATCTATGTTATTGATGCCTGGGCGATATTTAATCTTGAAATCATAGATAGACAAAGCAGCTAACCACCTGTGCCCTGTGGCATCTAATTTAGCGGTGGTAAGCACATAGGTCAGGGTGTTATTGTCAGTGAATACCTCAAAACTTGCCCCATACAGATACTCATGAAATCTATCAGCCACAGCCCATTTAAGAGCAAGGAATTCCAATTTGTGTACAGGATATCTCCTCTCACTATTGGACAATCCCCGACTGATATAAGATATAGGTTGTAATTTTCCTTTATGAGTTTGGTACAACACTGCCCCTAGACCATCAAAGGACGCATCCACATGTAATGTATAAGGCAGAGTGGGGTCAACATAGGCCAATACAGGAGCATTGGTAATACTCCATTTTAACTTGAGGAAGGCCTCTTCACACTCATGTGTCCATCTATCCCCAAACTCTTCAGATGGTTTAAAATAACCCTCCTTTTTACATGATGTTGCCTGTGTGGTTTTACCAACTGGTGGATACCCCTTGGTCAAATCAGTGAGAGGGCAACATATTACAGAATAATAGGGCACAAAGTGGCGATAGTACCCACAAAACCCATGGAAGGATCTTAACTCCTTTAATTTCGTGGGTCTAGGCCACCCGTTCACCGCTTCAACTTTAGTTGGGTCGGTAGAAATACCCTGTCGACTCACCACATGTCCCAAGTAAGTCACAGAGGGCAGGCAGAACTTACATTTGTCCACAGAAAGTTTAAAGCCTTTCTTCAATAATCTATCCATTACCTTGAGCAGACAGTGGTTATGTTCCTGCAGAGAGGACCCGAAAACGATAATATCATCAAGGTAAACTAATACCGCACGATAATTCATACAGATGTAGCCACCTTTATCTTGAGTGGCCGCGGCGGTTGTCCCGTTCGACCATACGCAGCGTACTGTGGCGTAGCGAGGCGCGCCTAGCCACAGAGAGGCTATCTAATCGCACGGAGACAGACATTTGACGTTTGGCGTTACCTTTATGTGTAATACCTGCGATCAGCCACCAGATGTCGCTTTTTACAATCACCACTGCGCATGCGTGTGGTCTCCCGTAAAATACAATACTGACATACATAATAAGGACTACTTTACTAAGGCGTCTCATTACGCTGCATACAGCAAATACTGTACTCATTACGCTGCATTAAAGCACGGTGTTTTCCTCCGCCTCCTGCTAGCCTGTTGCCCTTCCCCCATGGGAGCCTGCACAGATCATGCAGTAGACAGGGAGGGAATGCAGGTCATGTGCAATACACAAACGCCCACTGTGGTACTATTTTGCTCACTTACAGTACCGTACTGTAGGTTGCATTTAGCGTAAAGAATCGCTCCTGCAGATGTACTTTGATTTATGTGAAACCTGTGTGCATCCTTCCATTGGATGTACAGTACTGTATTGGAGAGAAAAAAAAAAATGTTAAAGTGAATGTCACGGGAACACATTAAAAATAAGGTTGGCACTTCCTTCCCATTGGTGTTGGTTTACAGTATGCCGTAGTGTACTCGGACGCTCATGTAATTGCATTTCAAAGGCACAGTATTTTCCATCGTCTCCCCCCTACCCCCATCGCCCTTCCCCCCTGGGGGCCTGCACAGGGAGGAAATTCAGGTCCTGTGCAATGCACAAACGCTGAAGATCTACAGTACTGTTTTGCTTAGTTGGTAGCGCCAGAATACAGTACACTCATTTCATTCACGCTGTTTGGGTGCATTTAGCGTAAAGAATCGCTCCTGCAGATGTACTTTGATTTATGTGAAACCTGTGTGCATCCTTCCATTGACTGTCTTACAATGGAAATAAAATAATATAGTGCATTATTACAGAAAAAAAAAAAAAAAAAAAGAAAGAAAGCACATCATGTCTCGAACCCTGAACCCCCAGTGAGGGAGGTGGGAGCCTTCACCCCTAGCCCACGACGCCTCATGAGAGATTTCTAATTTCATGTGTGAAAGTACTGCAAACAGCGCCCGGCCCTCGCCCCATTGCTGTTGGTTTATGCCTTAGAGGACTCGGACGCTCGCATTTGTAAAGCACGGTGTTTTCCTCCGCCTCCTGCTAGCCTGTTGCCCTTCCCCCATGGGAGCCTGCACAGATCATGCAGTAGACAGGGAGGGAATGCAGGTCATGTGCAATACACAAACGCCCACTGTAGTACTATTTTGCTCACTTACAGTACCGTACTGTAGGTTGCATTTAGCGTAAAGAATCGCTCCTGCAGATGTACTTTGATTTATGTGAAACCTGTGTGCATCCTTCCATTGGATGTACAGTACTGTATTGGAGAGAAAAAAAAAAATGTTAAAGTGAATGTCACGGGAACACATTAAAAATAAGGTTGGCACTTCCTTCCCATTGGTGTTGGTTTACAGTATGCCGTAGTGTACTCGGACGCTCATGTAATTGCATTTCAAAGGCACAGTATTTTCCATCGTCTCCCCCCTACCCCCATCGCCCTTCCCCCCTGGGGGCCTGCACAGGGAGGAAATTCAGGTCCTGTGCAATGCACAAACGCTGAAGATCTACAGTACTGTTTTGCTTAGTTGGTAGCGCCAGAATACAGTACACTCATTTCATTCACGCTGTTTGGGTGCATTTAGCGTAAAGAATCGCTCCTGCAGATGTACTTTGATTTATGTGAAACCTGTGTGCATCCTTCCATTGACTGTCTTACAATGGAAATAAAATAATACAGTGCATTATTACAGAAAAAAAAAAAAAAAAAAAGAAAGAAAGCACATCATGTCTCGAACCCTGGACCCCCAGTGAGGGAGGTGGGAGCCTTCACCCCTAGCCCACGACGCCTCATGAGAGATTTCTAATTTCATGTGTGAAAGTACTGCAAACAGCGCCCGGCCCTCGCCCCATTGCTGTTGGTTTATGCCTTAGAGGACTCGGACGCTCGCATTTGTAAAGCACGGTGTTTTCCTCCACCTCCTGCTAGCCTGTTGCCCTTCCCCCATGGGAGCCTGCACAGATCATGCAGTAGACAGGGAGGGAATGCAGGTCATGTGCAATACACAAACGCCCACTGTGGTACTATTTTGCTCACTTACAGTACCGTACTGTAGGTTGCATTTAGCGTAAAGAATCGCTCCTGCAGATGTACTTTGATTTATGTGAAACCTGTGTGCATCCTTCCATTGGATGTACAGTACTGTATTGGAGAGAAAAAAAAAAATGTTAAAGTGAATGTCACGGGAACACATTAAAAATAAGGTTGGCACTTCCTTCCCATTGGTGTTGGTTTACAGTATGCCGTAGTGTACTCGGACGCTCATGTAATTGCATTTCAAAGGCACAGTATTTTCCATCGTCTCCCCCCTACCCCCATCGCCCTTCCCCCCTGGGGGCCTGCACAGGGAGGAAATTCAGGTCCTGTGCAATGCACAAACGCTGAAGATCTACAGTACTGTTTTGCTTAGTTGGTAGCGCCAGAATACAGTACACTCATTTCATTCACGCTGTTTGGGTGCATTTAGCGTAAAGAATCGCTCCTGCAGATGTACTTTGATTTATGTGAAACCTGTGTGCATCCTTCCATTGACTGTCTTACAATGGAAATAAAATAATACAGTGCATTATTACAGAAAAAAAAAAAAGAAAGAAAGCACATCATGTCTCGAACCCTGGACCCCCAGTGAGGGAGGTGGGAGCCTTCACCCCTAGCCCACGACGCCTCATGAGAGATTTCTAATTTCATGTGTGAAAGTACTGCAAACAGCGCCCGGCCCTCGCCCCATTGCTGTTGGTTTATGCCTTAGAGGACTCGGACGCTCGCATTTGTAAAGCACGGTGTTTTCCTCCGCCTCCTGCTAGCCTGTTGCCCTTCCCCCATGGGAGCCTGCACAGATCATGCAGTAGACAGGGAGGGAATGCAGGTCATGTGCAATACACAAACGCCCACTGTGGTACTATTTTGCTCACTTACAGTACCGTACTGTAGGTTGCATTTAGCGTAAAGAATCGCTCCTGCAGATGTACTTTGATTTATGTGAAACCTGTGTGCATCCTTCCATTGGATGTACAGTACTGTATTGGAGAGAAAAAAAAAAATGTTAAAGTGAATGTCACGGGAACACATTAAAAATAAGGTTGGCACTTCCTTCCCATTGGTGTTGGTTTACAGTATGCCGTAGTGTACTCGGACGCTCATGTAATTGCATTTCAAAGGCACAGTATTTTCCATCGTCTCCCCCCTACCCCCATCGCCCTTCCCCCCTGGGGGCCTGCACAGGGAGGAAATTCAGGTCCTGTGCAATGCACAAACGCTGAAGATCTACAGTACTGTTTTGCTTAGTTGGTAGCGCCAGAATACAGTACACTCATTTCATTCACGCTGTTTGGGTGCATTTAGCGTAAAGAATCGCTCCTGCAGATGTACTTTGATTTATGTGAAACCTGTGTGCATCCTTCCATTGACTGTCTTACAATGGAAATAAAATAATACAGTGCATTATTACAGAAAAAAAAAAAAAAAAAAAAGAAAGAAAGCACATCATGTCTCGAACCCTGGACCCCCAGTGAGGGAGGTGGGAGCCTTCACCCCTAGCCCACGACGCCTCATGAGAGATTTCTAATTTCATGTGTGAAAGTACTGCAAACAGCGCCCGGCCCTCGCCCCATTGCTGTTGGTTTATGCCTTAGAGGACTCGGACGCTCGCATTTGTAAAGCACGGTGTTTTCCTCCGCCTCCTGCTAGCCTGTTGCCCTTCCCCCATGGGAGCCTGCACAGATCATGCAGTAGACAGGGAGGGAATGCAGGTCATGTGCAATACACAAACGCCCACTGTGGTACTATTTTGCTCACTTACAGTACCGTACTGTAGGTTGCATTTAGCGTAAAGAATCGCTCCTGCAGATGTACTTTGATTTATGTGAAACCTGTGTGCATCCTTCCATTGGATGTACAGTACTGTATTGGAGAGAAAAAAAAAATGTTAAAGTGAATGTCACGGGAACACATTAAAAATAAGGTTGGCACTTCCTTCCCATTGGTGTTGGTTTACAGTATGCCGTAGTGTACTCGGACGCTCATGTAATTGCATTTCAAAGGCACAGTATTTTCCATCGTCTCCCCCCTACCCCCATCGCCCTTCCCCCCTGGGGGCCTGCACAGGGAGGAAATTCAGGTCCTGTGCAATGCACAAACGCTGAAGATCTACAGTACTGTTTTGCTTAGTTGGTAGCGCCAGAATACAGTACACTCATTTCATTCACGCTGTTTGGGTGCATTTAGCGTAAAGAATCGCTCCTGCAGATGTACTTTGATTTATGTGAAACCTGTGTGCATCCTTCCATTGACTGTCTTACAATGGAAATAAAATAATACAGTGCATTATTACAGAAAAAAAAAAAAAAAAAAAGAAAGAAAGCACATCATGTCTCGAACCCTGGACCCCCAGTGAGGGAGGTGGGAGCCTTCACCCCTAGCCCACGACGCCTCATGAGAGATTTCTAATTTCATGTGTGAAAGTACTGCAAACAGCGCCCGGCCCTCGCCCCATTGCTGTTGGTTTATGCCTTAGAGGACTCGGACGCTCGCATTTGTAAAGCACGGTGTTTTCCTCCGCCTCCTGCTAGCCTGTTGCCCTTCCCCCATGGGAGCCTGCACAGATCATGCAGTAGACAGGGAGGGAATGCAGGTCATGTGCAATACACAAACGCCCACTGTAGTACTATTTTGCTCACTTACAGTACCGTACTGTAGGTTGCATTTAGCGTAAAGAATCGCTCCTGCAGATGTACTTTGATTTATGTGAAACCTGTGTGCATCCTTCCATTGGATGTACAGTACTGTATTGGAGAGAAAAAAAAAATGTTAAAGTGAATGTCACGGGAACACATTAAAAATAAGGTTGGCACTTCCTTCCCATTGGTGTTGGTTTACAGTATGCCGTAGTGTACTCGGACGCTCATGTAATTGCATTTCAAAGGCACAGTATTTTCCATCGTCTCCCCCCTACCCCCATCGCCCTTCCCCCCTGGGGGCCTGCACAGGGAGGAAATTCAGGTCCTGTGCAATGCACAAACGCTGAAGATCTACAGTACTGTTTTGCTTAGTTGGTAGCGCCAGAATACAGTACACTCATTTCATTCACGCTGTTTGGGTGCATTTAGCGTAAAGAATCGCTCCTGCAGATGTACTTTGATTTATGTGAAACCTGTGTGCATCCTTCCATTGACTGTCTTACAATGGAAATAAAATAATACAGTGCATTATTACAGAAAAAAAAAAAAAAAAAAGAAAGAAAGCACATCATGTCTCGAACCCTGGACCCCCAGTGAGGGAGGTGGGAGCCTTCACCCCTAGCCCACGACGCCTCATGAGAGATTTCTAATTTCATGTGTGAAAGTACTGCAAACAGCGCCCAGCCCTCGCCCCATTGCTGTTGGTTTATGCCTTAGAGGACTCGGACGCTCGCATTTGTAAAGCACGGTGTTTTCCTCCGCCTCCTGCTAGTCCTCCATTCCCATTATGCATTAGCGAACTCAGACGCTCATACAGTATATTTTATATTTTAAAAAGCACGGTGTTTATACATTGTACTGTACATTATTCCTTTTACACAATTACTGTAGTTGCGTCTCCATACACATACAGTACAGTACTGTACTCCATACTTTTTCCACCGCTTCCCGTTACGCCTACAGTATTGCCAGAGCTGTAGATCAATCCGCCGCTATACTGTACGATCGAAAGTACTGGATTAGTGGAGCATTAGCCACACAGTGGTGGAGATGTGTAATGCATGATGAGTATCTAGATCGTCTCAACGCGCCTGCCTGTGATTAAACTCAGCTATCGCCTTAGCGTGGCTAAACGCCCGTCTCGGCGGAGAAACAGTCAAGATAAAGTTGGCTACATCTGTATCACCCACCGTCTGCTCCATGGTTCTCTGAAAGGTGGCCGGGGCACCCTTGATTCCTTGAGGCATCTTTAAAAATTCAAAGAAACCCAAAAGACAAATAAAAGCAGTCTTTTCTCTATCCTGGTGACTCATAGGTATTTGGTATTACCCACTCCGCAGATCCAACACAGTGAACCACTGACTCCCCTGCAAACAGTCCAATGCCTCCTCTATCCTAGGAACTGTGTACTGATCTGGCACAGTGCGTTGGTTAAGTGTGCGATAATCAATACACATTCGAATTTTGCCATTCTTTTTACGGGCCACTACGATAGGGGATGCATATGGACTTTCAGAATGTTGAATAACTTCTGTTTCCAACAGAGTTCGAAGATGCTGTCTGACATCATCGAAATCTGCAGGAGCAAGTCTGCGTGACCTCTCCCTGAAAGGATTCTCATCATTCAGCTTCATACAGTGTTCCACACCTTCCGCTTTTCCCAAATCCCATTCACCAAGAGAGAAGACATGCTTTCGTTCCATCAATTCCTCACATAAAGTATTTCGTTCCACCAACCCTATGTCACTCCCCTGGAAACATGGAGTTAAATCTTCCATGGACAGACCCCGAGCCAGAGAGGACTCTCTGTGCTCAGACTCCCATTCCCTGCAATTCCCATGGCAAGTCGACATAGTAATAGCGGTGGCTTCCCTACACATTTTTAAACACCAATCACTGAGGACCCTGAATAAATGAGCATTAGTCCCGATGATCACTGGCATTACAGTTTTATCACCTGGGAACTCTGGGCATACCAGAGCAATTAGAGGTAATGGCTCCGACACACCCATAAATCCCTCCGGAAACTCTATGTTAAATACCGCATAACCTAAATAAGGGTATTTCTGTTCACTTAATCCCCATATTACCAGTCCTTCCAGAGGCATAATAGGGACATCAGAGAGATAATGTCTATACCAATGCTCAAATATAATGGACACCTGGGACCCACTGTCCAACAAAACAGGGCATGGATGTCCATTTAATTTAACGACCACACGTGGAGCAGGTCCTATCATACCATCCGGAATATAACTACTCCACTGGGTACTCCCCATTGAATCTACATCTAATTTCTGGGAGACGGCGAGGGGCCCGCCAATCTCCCACCATCGTTTCCCTGATGAAGGGGATTATCTAACTGAACATTAGTTCCCTCTTCAGTCATTCCCCAGCCTAAGGAACATTCCATTGCTCTATGTCCTAACTGCCTGCATCGGAAACACCCTCTATTTATAAAACTTCCACCTCTCCTAAAATTTCTCCTACCACTGTTACTCCACCTAGGAGAATTACTGGAGGTAACGTTGGAGGGTACCACCCTTTGATTTAGGGCAAGAATAAGCTGGTCTATTTTCTTGTTCTGTTCTACTACCAAGGAAACTAACTTGTCCTCCCGTGACCCTTGGGCCTCAGGGGAGGGTACTACCACTTGTACAGCCTTGGCATGAGTCTTTTTTCTATTAGCGATTAAAGCTTCCTCCTGAGTAATCTCCTTAATTAAATCATTAATGGTGGGACTTCCTAATAATAAAGCTGTACAACGCAACCGTTGAGCTACAAGGTCAGTTGTTAACGCTCCCCTGATTAACTGTTTCAATCGGCTGCTATTAACTTCAGCAGGTGCTAACCTTCCTTTGTCTACAATTTTATGGATTAATTTATCTAGTCTATACACATACTGGGACAACTTTTCCCCTGTCTCCTGATAAGTATGGTGGAATCTGGCAACCAAATCACCTACATCCTCCAATGTCCCATATGTGTATTCTAAGGCCTGGAAGTAGTCAGCCACTGCAGCTTCAGGATTACTTTTTCTCGTAGCCTGAATAATTCCCATAGCGGGTCCCTGTAGACTTTCCACTATTCTTTGTTTCTTTATATGATCAGGACAATGCCACTCCTCAGACTGCTGTATGGCTGCCTCTCTCCACACCTCATAAGGTTCCTCACCTGCAGGCACAGGAAGTATTCCTGAAAAAAGTCTCAATCGCCTATAGCTACCCTCATAGTGCCACCATTCTAATTGATGTACTACTTTATCAGCTATAACCTCTAACTGATTCCCTAGCTTTTCCTCAAGGCCCTGTGATTGACTATCTCCTCCCACAGCTGCAGAGAGATCTCCACTAGCTGGATAAGACATGTCACCCACCATTAATGGTTCAGCAGCCCTTTCACTGCTGTCCTTTTACAGGCCATAAAATTTTCCACCTGCGTTCAGGGTTAGACCTCACAACCACCACTTCTGGAAGCAACTCAGACTCTAAGTCATGACTAGTAGTTATTAATACAGCACACATCTCTCCACTTTCTCTAAACTGGTTATCAGCAATCCTTGGTTGCTTCACCCCAAAAAGAAATAACATATCGGTCATAATAGTACCATCAGTGGTGTCTGTGAGATCCCACATCAATACAAAACTCCTTTCAGGAGTTACTCCCTTCCTTACACACCAATCAAAGGCTTCACTCATTGTATATTGGGTCATTTTGGCTACTGTGCCTCACTTATCCCTGAGTAGCTTACAAAATGATCTCAGCGGTGCCTCCAAATGTAACCCCTGTTTTACCCTATATTGGTGACTTATGTATATCCCAATACTAATTCTATAAGTCCCCTCTGTGTACTTCTTATGGGGCTAGATAAATTAGTTTAAGTGACTCCACCCAAACTTATTGACTATACTATAAGATATATATATATATATATATATATTATTTGAGGTAAGATTGGGAAAACCCATGAATCTAGGGTACTGGTAATTCTGCAACAATAATAGTTTACCTGGAACCCCTTCGCTCTTCTGAACTTCAAGGTAAGTGAAACACAATACCACAATACCGGTATGTTTTAACTTCTTTTACTGTGACATAAGGTTCTCAGTTGCATCAAGTTACACAGTACTAACAATTTCATTATGACTCTACCTATAAGAAACATTACATTGCTTTACTCCTGACAATAAGGTATATTAACCATATATCCCTTATATCAGTGGTTCCCAAACTTTTTACAAGCACGGCGCCCTAGAGCATCAGAATTGTTTTCACGGCACCCCTAGGCCAAAGGTTTCTTATTGAGAAATTATGAAAGAAATATTAAATTGAGTAAATTGTGCTTATATGTCACCCTTAGGGTCAATTGTGTGGTGAGGGACAGGATTTGCCTCTGTTTGTCCACACATGTTATGATTGGCAGCCCCCAGCACTGGCTTTGCCTATTACATTAACCATAAATCATTTTATTTGGTCCTGGACCACCAACCCGAGGCACCCCTGCAAGTGTCCTGAGGCACCCCAGGGTGCCACGGCACACAGTTTGGGAACCACTGCCTTATATTATTATTGACTGGGTATTACACCACTATTCTTGTACTCATTGCATTGGTAAGAATCTATATAACAGTAATGGTAGCACATTTACAATACACACTCTAGCTAGTATTTAAATCATACACCCTCTCTGAATGAAACTAATTCATATTATCTCCATATTATAAGTCAAGAAATATATATATATATATATATATATATATATATATATATACATAGATGCACATATACAAACATTCCCCTTATCTATGTGTTGAAAGGCTGAAAATCCTCCAATGATGATGTAAATCCTTCTGGTAACTAGAAGTGACTCACAAATAGCAGTTCTCCTGACTACTGATGTTATTTGGACGATTTAGTTACTTGTATCAAGAACTTTTTCCTCATAACAATACATAAATATTATTGTATCCAAATTGTATCCACTGTTGAACTCCTGTGGTGACTGAATACTAATAAGAACTGAGAGTTCCAAATCTATCCTCTAGATGTCACTAGATGTACATTATCCATGTGAATGTCATAGACGTAGTGACATATTATTTAACGTAGTGTAGACCCTATTATTTATCTGTAGGCTGTTCTCAAGTATCCATAAACACACCTTTGCTGCTAATACCCCTCACTGTTCCTGGTAATTGTGCAGATTCTGGAGTTAATGCATATTGTATATAACGTCCTCACTATTAATAGTCAGAACCTGAGGAATAATCTCAGCAGCTTATAAACCTCTTGTTATATTTGAGGTATCAATAGTATAAGGAGTGTAGGGATCCTGTGCGCTGCAGCTGTATTAATGTTTATGAGTGCTGAAGTGTAGTGATTGAGTGCAAGGTTGTCACAGACCTCTGATGACTTCTCAATCAGCTCCAGCCAATTGCACGATGTTTCCGGTGTAGCCACACCCACAGTACTCTCATTGGCTGACCTTCAATCATAGAGTTCATCAGCTAGCAGCTTCAGTTTTACTGCTATCCCCGTTGCTTTGCCGAAGGGGAAACAGCTGGTGCTGGTGAGTCTTTCTGCTGAGAGGATGGTCGGCTCTCCCTTACACCAGAAACACGCTGGGACTTCTGCGCTGGCTCTTCACGGGCTCACTGGTCGCTTCCCCAGCCCGTCACTCCTCCTCCGGGACAGCCTCCTCAACTGACAGCCCCATACTCATAGGCTCAGCCCGCTGCTCCTTTGACAGTGCACTAGCGCCCGCTGTTGCCTCCCCCCTCCCATTCATAATAATTATATCCCATTATAATCCAAGATATAGTCGCACGGCCCTGGTCCTTCCCGCCGATGCCTCGTGAGTCACCTGCATACACATGTGCCAAGTTTCATTCCAGGGCACCAGTCCTCCAATCAGGTGACAAGCCCCTTTCAATCCACCTCAATGGGACATGGTTACCTCACGATTATACTGCATATGGAACAAGCCACACAATTCTCTGTAGTACATTAATGGGTCTACACCTCTATACTACCCCATGTACACTCCACAGTTTTAATTAATATTATATATATATATATATACACTCGAATACTGATTTTAGCTAGCTATACACATAAATACATCTATCAGTTGATTCATGTACCAAAGTCCCTAGCAATGAGACATATATATCATAAATCACACAGATTTGGTGGGTAAGCCTATGATGTTCATGCTACAATGTCAACATTCTGAATATCAATATTCAGAACATGTCAACATTCTAGTATCCTCGGCCATTAACACATATATATGGAGGGCAGGACTGTTTGTATTCGGCAAATTTCATGAATGACATTTGTGATATAATCTGAGATCATTTGGTTGAAATAATAGCTGTAATGAGAATCTGGGAGGTATACACAATACCTACACATACATAATTATGGTATTGGGGGTCATTCCGACCCGTTCGCACGCAACGGTTCTTAATTGCGGTGTGAATGGGTCAGAACTGCGGCTGCACAGCGCACACATTGTGCACGTGTGTCGTTGCCCAACAACGGCTGTCGCTGGGCAACAATGCCAGGACCGATGAAAGCGATCGCAGGCACGATTGCAAGAAGATTGACAGCGGGAAGGAGGTTCGGGGCATCTACTCACCATTTCCCGGGCGTGGTAAGGCAAATGCAGGCGTGTCCAGGCGTTTGGAGGGTGCATGTCTGATGTCACAGCCGAGACCTTCATCGCTGGATCCGTCGCACAGGGTAAGTAGCTGCAGGGCTGGTCTTGTTTTGCTTGAAACTTTTTTAGCATAGCAGGACTGCACAAGCGAGCGCAGCCATGCAATGCTAAAATACACTCCCCCATAGGTGGCGTCTAGTTGATCGCACGAGCATCAAAAAGTTGCTACATACACGGTGCAATCAACTCTTAATGACCCCCATTAAACACACATATATACGGATGTAGCCATGCTCATTTTTGCTGTGTTGCAGCATGCTGCTACCGTGTTGCAGCATGGCATGCCAGGCTGCGACTTTTCGCAGCAGTCGATCGCTCTATTTAATCCTAATGGAATTCACTGAACGATCGCCGGCTGTGAATAGTCTCAGCCTGGCATGCCATGCATCATGCCTCATCGCATTAAGATGACATGGCTACATCTGTAAAACAGGCAAGCATTCAGAGTAAATTAATCTATTGTACCATTTGTGCTATAATACTTTTTATGATATGCAGTCTCATTGTCCATGTTGACAATGTCGACATTCATAACATCCACACCAGAATGTCAGCAGTTATGATTAGAGATGAGCGGGTTCAGTTCCTTGGAATCCGAACTTCACCCATTTTACACGGTTCCGAGGCAGACTCTAATCTTCCCGCCTTGCTCGGTTAACCCGAGCGCGCCCGAACGTCATCATCCCGCTGTCGTATTCTCGCGAGATTCAGATTCTATATAAGGAGCCGCGCGTCGCCGCCATTTTCACTTGTGCATTGGAGATGATAGGGAGAGGACGTGCAGCGTTCTCTCAGTTGTGCTCAGTGTGCTGCAAATATCTGTGCTCAGTGTGCTGCAAATATCTGTGCTCAGTGTGCTTGCAAATATCTGTGCTCATTGTGCTGAAAATATCTACGTTCTCTGCCTGAAAAACACTCCATATCTGTGCTCAGTGTGCTGCAAATATCTGTGCTCAGTGTGCTTTATTGTGGGGACTGGGGACCACCAGTATTATATAGTAGGAGGACAGTGCAGAGTTTTGCTGACCAGTGACCACCAGTATTATAAGTTCTCTGCCTGAAAAACGCTCCATATCTGTGCTGCATTGTAGTATATAGTAGGAGGACAGTGCAGAATTTTGCTGACCAGTGACCACCAGTATTATATCAGTACGGCACAGTAGACCACCGCTCTACCTACCTCTGTGTCGTCAAGTATACTATCCATCCATACCCGTGGTGCATTTTAGTTGATGTGTGCAGTATATATAGTAGGAGGACAGTGCATAATTTTGCTGACCACCAGTATATAATGTATAGCAGCACGGTACAGTAGTCCACTGCTCTACCTACCTCTGTGTCGTCAAGTATACTATCCATCCATACCTGTGGTGCATTTTAGTTGTTGTGCGCAGTAGTAGGAGGACAGTGCATAATTTTGCTGACCACCAGTATATAATATATAGCAGTACGGTACAGTAGGCCACTGCTCTACCTACCTCTGTGTCATCAAGTGTACTATCCATCCATACCTGTGGTGCATTTTAGTTGTGCGCAGTATATATAGTAGGAGTACAGTGCATAATTTTGCTGACCACCAGTATATAATATATAGCAGTACGGTACAGTAGGCCACTGCTCTACCTACCTCTGTGTCATCAAGTATACTATCCATCCATACCTGTGGTGCATTTTAGTTGTGCGCAGTAGTAGGAGTACAGTGCATAATTTTGCTGACCACCAGTATATAATATATAGCAGTACGGTACAGTAGGCCACTGCTCTACCTACCTCTGTGTCGTCAAGTATACTATCCATCCATACCTGTGGTGCATTTTAGTTGTTGTGTGCAGTAGTAAGAGGACAGTGCATAATTTTTTTCTGACCACCAGTATATAATATATAGCAGTACGGTACAGTAGGCCACTGCTCTACCTACCTCTGTGTCGTCAAGTATACTATCCATCCATACCTGTGGTGCATTTTAGTTGTGCGCAGTATATATAGTATGAGTACAGTGCATAATTTTGTGACCACCAGTATATAATATATAGCAGTACGGTACGGTAGGCCACTGCTCTACCTACCTCTGTGTCGTCAAGTATACTATCCATCCATACCTGTGGTGCATTTTAGTTGTGCGCAGTATATATAGTAGGAATACAGTGCATAATTTTGCTGACCACCAGTATATAATATATAGCAGTACGGTACAGTAGGCCACTGCTCTACCTACCTCTGTGTCGTCAAGTATACTATCCATCCATACCTGTGGTGCATTTTAGTTGTTTTGAGCAGTAGTAGGAGGACAGTGCATCATTTTGCTGACCACCAGTATATAATATATAGCAGTACGGTACAGTAGGCCACTGCTCTACCTACCTCTGTGTCGTCAAGTATAGTATCCATCCATGCCTGTGGTGCATTTTAGTTGTGCGCAGTAGTAGGAGGACAGTGCATAATTTTGCTGACCACCAGTATATAATATATAGCAGTACGGTACAGTAGGCCATTGCTATTGATATATTACTGCCATATAATTCCACACATTAAAAAATGGAGAACAAAAATGTGGAGGGTAAAATAGGGAAAGATCAAGATCCACTTCCACCTCGTACTGAAGCTGCTGCCACTAGTCATGGCCGAGTCGATGAAATGCCATCAACGTCGTCTGCCAAGGCCGATGCCCAATGTCATAGTAGAGAGCATGTAAAATCCAAAAAACAAGAGTTCAGTAAAATGACCCAAAAATCAAAATTAAAAGCGTCTGAGAAGCGTAAACTTGCCAATATGCCATTTACGACACAGAGTGGCAAGGAATGGCTGAGGCCTTGTCCTATGTTCATGGCTAGTGGTTCAGCTTCACATGAGGATGGAAGCACTCATCTTCTCGCTAGAAAAATGAAAAGACTTAAGCTGGCAAAAACACTGCAAAGGACTGTGCGTTCTTCTAAATCACAAATCTCCAAGGAGAGTCCAATTGTGTCGGTTGCGATGCCTGACCTTCCCAACACTGGACGGGAAGAGGTGGCGCCTTCCACCATTTGCACGCCCCCTGCAAGTGCTGGAAGGAGCACCCGCAGTCCAGTTCCTGATAGTCAAATTGAAGATGTCACTGTTGAAGTACACCAGGATGAGGATATGGGTGTTGCTGGCGCTGAGGAGGAAATTGACAAGGAGGATTCTGATGGTGAGGTGGTTTGTTTAAGTCAGGCATCCGGGGAGACACCTGTTGTCCGTGGGACGAATATGGCCATTGACATGCCAGGTCAAATACAAAAAAAATCCCCTCTTCGGTGTGGAATTATTTTAACAGAAATGCGGACAACAGGTGTCAAGCCGTGTGTTGCCTTTGTCAAGTTGTAATAAGTAGGGGTAAGGACGTTAACCACCTAGGAACATCCTCCCTTATACGTCACCTGGAGTGCATTCATCAGAAGTCAGTGACAAGTTCAAAAACTTTGGGTGACAGCGGAAGCAGTCCACTGACAACTAAATCCCTTCCTCTTGTAACCAAGCTCCTGCAAACCACACCACCAACTCCCTAAGTGCCAATTTCCTCCTTAGACAGGAAAGCCAATAGTCCTGCAGGCCATGTCACTGTCAAGTCTGACGAGTCCTCTCCTGCCTGGGATTCCTCCGATGCATCCTTGAGTGTAACACCTATTGCTGCTGGCGCTGCTGTTGTTGCTGCTGGGAGTCGATCGTCATCCCAGAGGGGAAGTCGGAAGACCACTTGTACTACTTCCAGTAAGCAATTGACTGTCCAACAGTCCTTTGTGAGTAAGATGAAATATCACAGCAGTCATCCTGCTGCAAAGCGGATAACTCAGGTCTTGGCAGCTTCGGTGGTGTTAAACGTGTGTCCGGTATCCAGCGTTAATTCACAGGGAACTAGAGAATTGCTTGAGGTAGTGTGTCCCCGGTACCAAATACCATCTAGGTTCCATTTCTCTAGGCAGGCGATACCGAGAATGTACACAGATGTCAGAAAAAGAGTCACCAGTGTCCTAAAACATGCAGTTGTACCCAAAGTCCACTTAATCATGGACATGTGGACAAGTGGAGCAGGGCAGACTAAGGACTATATGACTGTGACAGCCCACTGGGCAGATGTATTGCCTCCCGCAGCAAGAACAGCAGCAGTGGCACCAGTAGCAGCATCTCGCAAACGCCAACTCGTTCCTAGGCAGGCTACGCTTTGTATCACCGCTTTCCATAAGAGGCACACAGCTGACAACCTCTTACGGAAACTGAGGAACATCATCGCAGAATGGCTTACCCCAATTGGACTCTCCTGGGGATTTGTGACATCGGACAACGCCACCAATATTGTGCGTGCATTACATGTGGGCAAACTCCAGAACGTCCCATGTTTTGCAAATAGATTGAATTTGGTGGTGCAGAACTATTTAAAAAACGACAGGGGCGTGCAAGAGATGCTGTCGGTGGCCCGAAGAATTGCGGGCCACTTTTGGCATTCAGCCACCGCGTGCCAAAGACTGGATCACCAGCAAACACTCCTGAACCTGCCCCGCCATCATCTGAAGCAAGAGGTGGTAACGAGGTGGAATTCAACCCTCTATATGCTTCAGAGGATGGAGGAGCAGCAAAAGGCCATTCAAGCCTATACAGCTACCTATGATATAGGCAAAGGAGGGGGAATGCACCTGACTCAAGCGCAGTGGAGAATGATTTCAACGTTGTGCAAGGTTCTGCAACCCTTTGAACTGCTCGATACTAGATTTAAAACCTACGTTGTATCTCTCTTTCCGGCAGACACAAGTCTGCAGAGGTTCAAAGACCTGCTGGTGAGAAAATTGTTAAGTCAAGCAGAACGTGACCCGTCAACAGCTCCTCCTTCACATTCTTCCGCAACTGGGGCTGCGAGGAAAAGGCTAAGAATTCCGAGTCCACCCGCTGGCGGTGATGCAGGGCAGTCTGGAGCGAGTGCTGACATCTGGTCTGGCCTGAAGGACCTGCCAACGATTACTGACATGTCGTCTACTGTCACTGCATATGATTCTGTCACCATTGAAAGAATGGTGGAGGATTATATGAGTGACCGCATCCAAGTAGGCACGTCAGACAGTCCGTACGTATACTGGCAGGAAAAAGAGGGAATTTGGAGGCCCTTGCACAAACTGGCTTTATTTTACCTAAGTTGACCCCCCCTCCAGTGTGTACTCCGAAAGAGTGTTTAGTGCAGCCGGTCACCTTGTCAGCAATCGGCGTACGAGGTTACTTCCAGAAAATGTGGAGAAGATGATGTTCATCAAAATTAATTATAATCAATTCCTCCGTGGAGACATTCACCAGCAGCAATTGCCTCCAGAAAGTACACAGGGACCTGAGATGGTGGATTCCAGTGTGGACGAATTAATAATTTGTGAGGAGGAGGATGTACACAGTGAAAAGGGTGAGGAATCGGATGATGAGGAGTAGGTGGACATCTTGCCTCTGTAGAGCCAGTTTGTACAAGGAGAGATTGATTGCTTATTTTTTGATGGGGGCCCAAACCAACCAGTCATTTCAGTCACAGTCGTGTGGCAGACCCTGTGGCTGAAATGATAGGTTTGTTAAAGTGTGCATGTCCTGTTTATACAACATAAGGGTGGGTGGGAGGGCCCAAGGACAATTCCATCTTGCACCTCTTTTTTCTTTAATTTATCTTTGCATCATGTGCTGTTTGGGGACTATTTTTTAAATCTGCCATCGTGTCTGACACTGCAGTGCCACTCCTAGATGGGCCAGGTGTTTGTGTCGGCCACTTGGGTCGCTTAGCTTAGCCACACAGCGACCTCATTGCACCTCTTTTTTTTCTTTGCATCATGTGCTGTTTGGGGGCTATTTTTTAAATCTGCCATCCTGTCTGACACTGCAGTGCCACTCCTAGATGGGCCAGGTGTTTGTCAGCCACTTGGGTCGCTTAGCTTAGTCATCCAGCGACCTCGGTGCAAACTTTAGGACTAAAAATAATATTGTGAGGTGTGAGGTGTTCAGAATAGACTGGAAATGAGTGGAAAGTATGGTTATTGAGGTTAATAATACTATGGGATCAAAATGACCCCCAAATTCTATGATTTAAGCTGTTTTTGAGGGGTTTTTGTAAAAAAACACCTGAATCCAAAACGGGTGTGGTATTGAAAGTCGACAGTAACTAGGTCGACAATGTCTAGGTCGACCACTATTGGTCGACAGTAACTGGGTCGACAGGGTATGTAGGTCGACAGGGTCTTTAGGTCGACAGGTCAAAAGGTCGACATGAGTTTTTAATGTTATTTTGGTGTTGTTTTCTTCGTAGAGTGACCGGGAACCCCAATTAGTGCACCTCGTCCCCTTGCATGGCTCGCTTCACTCGCCATGCTTCTGGCATGGTGCCTTCGCTCCGCTACCGCTTCACTCGGCACAGATTACCATACCAATCGTAGTCCACGTGGATCGTTAAGTATGAAAAGGTACAAAAAAAAGAAAAAAATTGTGAAAAACTCATGTCGACCTTTTGACCTGTCGACCTAGAACATGTCGACCTAAAGACCCTGTAGACCTAGACACCCTGTCGACCTAGTTACTGTCGACCAATAGTGGTCGACCTAGACATTGTCGACCTAGTTACTGTCGACTTAGAGACCGGATCCCATCCAAAACACACCCGAATCCGTCAAAAAAATTTCAGGGAGGTTTTGCCAAAACGCGTCCGAATCCAAAACACGACCGCGGAACCGAATCCAAAACCAAAACACAAAACCCGAAAAATTTCCGGTGCACATCTCTAGTTATGATGTTGACATTGGTAAAAAGCCAACATCAAAGTTTGACACCAGAAAATTTCAACATTGACAGAAAGCTGACATTAGCATTAGGGTTAAAGTTAAGGTTAGTCTTATGCTGGCCATACACCTATACAATATCGTGTACGAGTGCATGGTTCAAATGCATCGTGTGACGCATCGTGCGCAAATCGTACACTTATTATTAGAGATGAGCGGGTTCGGTTCGTTGAGATCCGAACCCCCCCGAACTTCACCTATTTTACACTGGTCCGAGGCAGCCTCGGATCTTCCCGCCTTGCTCGGTTAACCCGAACGCGGCCGAACGTCATCATCCCGCAGTCGGATTCTCGCGAGATTCGTATTCTATATAAAGAGCCGCGCATCGCCGCCATTTTCACTCGTGCATTGGAGATTGAACAGAGAGGACGTGGCTACGTTCTCTGCCTGAAAAGCTCCATATCTGTGCTCAGTGTGCTGCAAATATCTGTGCTCAGTGTGCTGCAAATATCTACGTTCTCTGCCTGAAAAGCTCCATATCTGTGCTCAGTGTGCTGCAAATATCTGTGCTCAGTGTGCTGCATTTTGGTGACCAACAGTATATAGTTGTACAGTACCGTAGGCCATTGCTGTATCTTGCAGCTCCGTGTCACTGCAAGTATCCATTCCATATCTGTGCTGCATTTTTGTGAGCTGTATATATAGGTAGTACAGTGCAGCATTTTGGTGACCAACAGTATATAGTTGTACAGTTCAGTAGGCCATTGCTGTATCTTGCAGCTCTGTGTCACTGCAAGTATCCATTCCATATCTGTGCTGCATTGTTGTGAGCAGTATATATAGTAGTACAGTGCAGCATTTTGGTGACCAACAGTATATACAGTAGTTGTACAGTACAGTAGGCCATTGCTGTATCTTGCAGCTCTGTGTCACTGCAAGTATCCATTCCATATCTGTGCTGCATTTTTGTGAGCAGTATATATAGTAGTACAGTGCAGCATTTTGGTGACCAACAGTATATAGTTGTACAGTACAGTAGGCAATTGCTGTATCTTGCAGCTCCGTGTCACTTCAAGTATCCATATCCGTGCTGCATTGTTGTGAGCAGTATATAGTAGTACAGTGCAGCATTGTGGTGACCAGTATACTACAGTACAATAGTCCAGTGCTGTTCTCGCTGCTCAGTGTCAGTTCTCCATAGTATCATCAGTGCTCAGTAAAATCAGTGCTCAGTATAATCAGTGATTGATCAGTATAATCAGTTCTCAGTATAATCAGTGCGCTGTTAGACGTGTGCCTGTTTTCCGCCATTAGTGCATTGGGATTTAGACAATTGATGAAGTTATTGAGTCCCTGGTACAAAATCCCATCTAGATTCCACTTCACTAGGCAGGCAATAGCGAGATTTTACCAATTAATATCAGTGATTTATAATTAATTATTAATTACAGTGATCTTGCCAAATGATTCCAGCGATTTTGGGGGTAATTCTGAGTTGATCGCAGCAGGAACTTTGTTAGCAGTTGGGCAAAACCATGTGCACTGCAGGAAAGGCAGGTATAACATGTGCAGAGAGAGATAGATTTGGGTGTGGTGTGTTCAATCTGCAATCTAAATTGCAGTGTAAAAATAAAGCAGCCAGTATTTACCCTGCACAGAAACAAAATAACCCACCCAAATCTAACTCTCTCTGCAAATGTTATATCTGCCCCCCCTGCAGTGCACATGGTTTTGCCCAACTGCTAAAAAAAATTCCTGCTGCCATCAACTTGGAATTACCCCCTTTGTCATTTTCTTCGAGTGATTTGGACCAATAATACCATTGAGTAGAACGAATAATTCCTGTGATTTTGTCATTTTCTTCCAGTGATTTGGACCAATAATACCATTGAGTAGAATGAATAATTCCTGTGATTTTGTCATTTTCTTCCAGTGATTTGGACTAATAATACCATTGATTAGAACGAATAATTCCTGTGATATTGAGGTGTTTGTGTCGCTTAGCTTAGCCGTCCAGCGACCACATTGTACCTCTTTTTCTTTTTTCTTTGCATCATGTGCTGTTTGGGGCCAATTTTTTTAAGTGCCATCCTGTCTGACACTGCACTACCACTCCTAGATGGGCCAGGTGTTTGTGCCGCCCTCTTGGGTCGCTTAGCTTAGTCATCCAGCGACCTCGGTGCAAATTTTAGGACTAAAAATAGTATTGTGAGGTGTTCAGAATAGACTGGAAATGAGTGGAAATTGTGGTTATTGAGGTTAATAATACTATAGGATCAAAATTACCCCCAAATTCTATGATTTAAGCTGTTTTTGAGTTTTTTTTTTAAAAAAACTCCCGAATCCAAAACACACCTGAATCCGACAAAAAATTTTCAGGGAGGTTTTGCCAAAACACATCCGAATCCAAAACACGGCCACAGAACCGAATCCAAAACCAAAACCCGAAAAATTTCCGGTGCACATCTCTACTTATTATGGACCCTTATGATGCGATGTGCAACCCACGGGTCGTACATCGCATCAACTGATCATTTGTGCAGCACATATGATGAGTCTCTCCGGATAGGGGTCGACTGCGGGTGGTATGATAGATTGTATGGGGCAAAAGCACCATATGATCCATCGTATGACGGGGACCTGGTGGGGGGGATCGTAGTATGACTCGCATCTAACGCGAGTCGTATAGGTGTATGGCCAGTATTAGGGTTAGCGTTAGAGATAAACTTACCTGAAAACCACATTGTCGACATTCTGATCCTGTTGACATTTCCTTCATGTTGACATGGTCAATGATGAAGGTGTCAACATGTTCACAGTTGACATAATGACCATGTCAACATTATCTTGTTATAAAAGAGAACATGATGAATGTCAAACTGATATGTCAAACCTCTTTATACTATGTGTAAAATTGGTATTGTAGATTGTAAGATTAACCACAATATACTGTACTGCATATAACATCTCAGATAAGGATACACCTCCTATGTAGAGATGTGCAGCGGGCATTTTTCGGGTTTTGTGTTTTGGTTTTGGATTTGGTTCCGCGGTCGTGTTTTGGCAAAACCACCCTTTCAAATGTTTGTCGGATTCGGATGCGTTTTGGATTCGAGTGGGGTTTTTTTTTTAAAAACCCTCAAAAACAGCTTAAATCATAGAATTTGGAGGTAATTTTTGCTACTATAGTATTATTAACCTCAATAACCATAATTTCCACTCATTTCAAGTCTATTCTGAACACCTCACAATATTATTTTTAGTACTAAAATTTGCACCGAGGTCGCTGGATGACTAAGCTAAATGACCCAAGTGGGCGGCACAAACACCTGGCCCATCTAGGAGTGGCACTGCAGTGTCAGACAGGATGGCACTTAAAAAATAGTCCCCAAACAGCACATGATGCAAAGATAAATAAAAAAGGTGCAAGATGGAATTGTCCTTGGGCCCTCCCACCCACCCTTATGTTGTATAAACAGGACATGCACACTTTAACAAACCCATCATTTCAGCGACAGGGTCTGCCACATGACTGTGGCTGAAATAACTGGTTGGTTTGGGCCCCCATCAAAAAATAAGCAATCAATCTCTCCTTGCACAAACTGGCTCTACAGAGGCAAGATGTCCACCTCATCCTCATTCCCGATTCCTCACCCCTATCACTGTGTACATCCTCCTCCTCACAGAGTATTAATTCATCCCCACTGGAATCCACCATCACAGGTCCCTGTGTACTTTCTGGAGGCAATTGCTGGTAAATGTCTTAAGACATTTACTCACTTTACTCACTGCTCTACCTACCTCTGTGTCGTCAAGTATACTATCCATCCATACCTGTGGTGCATTTTAGTTGTTGTGCGCAGTAGTAGGAGGACAGTGCATAATTTTGCTGACCACCAGTATATAATATATAGCAGTACGGTACAGTAGGCCACTGCTCTACCTACCTCTGTGTCGTCAAGTATACTATCCATCCATACCTGTGGTGCATTTTAGTTGTTGTGCGCAGTAGTAGGAGGACAGTGCATAATTTTTCTCACCACCAGTATATAATATATAGCAGTACGGTACAGTAGGCCATTGCTATTGATATATTACTGCCATATAATTCCACACATTAAAAAATGGAGAACAAAAATGTGGAGGGTAAAATAGGGAAAGATCAAGATCCACTTCCACCTCGTACTGAAGCTGCTGCCACTAGTCATGGCCGAGACGATGAAATGCCATCAACGTCGTCTGCCAAGGCCGATGCCCAATGTCATAGTAGAGAGCATGTAAAATCCAAAAAACAAGAGTTCAGTAAAATGACCCAAAAATCAAAATTAAAAGCGTCTGAGAAGCGTAAACTTGCCAATATGCCATTTACGACACGGAGTGGCAAGGAATGGCTGAGGCCTTGTCCTATGTTCATGGCTAGTGGTTCAGCTTCACATGAGGATGGAAGCACTCATCTTCTCGCTAGAAAAATGAAAAGACTTAAGCTGGCAAAAACACAGCAAAGGACTGTGCGTTCTTCTAAATCACAAATCCCCAAGGAGAGTCCAAATGTGTCGGTTGCGATGCCTGACCTTCCCAACACTGGACGGGAAGAGGTGGCGCCTTCCACCATTTGCATGCCCCCTGCAAGTGCTGGAAGGAGCACCCGCAGTCCAGTTCCTGATAGTCAAATTGAAGATGTCACTGTTGAAGTACACCAGGATGAGGATATGGGTGTTGCTGGCGCTGAGGAGGAAATTGACAAGGAGGATTCTGATGGTGAGGTGGTTTGTTTAAGTCAGGCATCCGGGGAGACACCTGTTGTCCGTGGGACGAATATGGCCATTGACATGCCTGGTCAAATACAAAAAAAATCCCCTCTTCGGTGTGGAATTATTTTAACAGAAATGCGGACAACAGGTGTCAAGCCGTGTGTTGCCTTTGTCAAGTAGGGGTAAGGACGTTAACCACCTAGGAACATCCTCCCTTATAAGTCACCTGGAGTGCATTCATCAGAAGTCAGTGACAAGTTCAAAAACTTTGGGTGACAGCGGAAGCAGTCCACTGACAACTAAATCCCTTCCTCTTGTAACCAAGCTCCTGCAAACCACACCACCAACTCCCTAAGTGCCAATTTCCTCCTTAGACAGGAAAGCCAATAGTCCTGCAGGCCATGTCACTGACAAGTCTGACGAGTCCTCTCCTGCCTGGGATTCCTCCGATGCATCCTTGAGTGTAACACCTATTGCTGCTGGCGCTGCTGTTGTTGATGCTGGGAGTCGATCGTCATCCCAGAGGGGAAGTCGGAAGACCACTTGTACTACTTCCAGTAAGCAATTGACTGTCCAACAGTCCTTTGTGAGTAAGATGAAATATCACAGCAGTTATCCTGCTGCAAAGCGGATAACTCAGGTCTTGGCAGCTTCGGTGGTGTTAAACGTGTGTCCGGTATCCAGCGTTAATTCACAGGGAACTAGAGAATTGCTTGAGGTAGTGTGTCCCCGGTACCAAATACCATCTAGGTTCCATTTCTCTAGGCAGGCGATACCGAGAATGTACACAGATGTCAGAAAAAGAGTCACCAGTGTCCTAAAACATGCAGTTGTACCCAATGTCCACTTAATCATGGACATGTGGACAAGTGGAGCAGGGCAGACTAAGGACTATATGACTGTGACAGCCCACTGGGCAGATGTATTGCCTCCCGCAGCAAGAACAGCAGCGGTGGCACCAGTAGCAGCATCTCGCAAACGCCAACTCGTTCCTAGGCAGGCTACGCTTTGTATAAGAGGCACACAGCTGACAACCTCTTACGGAAACTGAGGAACATCATCGCAGAATGGCTTACCCCAATTGGACTCTCCTGGGGATTTGTGACATCGGACAACGCCACCAATATTGTGCGTGCATTACATGTGGGCAAACTCCAGAACGTCCCATGTTTTGCAAATAGATTGAATTTGGTGGTGCAGAATTATTTAAAAAACGACAGGGGCGTGCAAGAGATGCTGTCGGTGGCCCGAAGAATTGCGGGCCACTTTTGGCATTCAGCCACCGCGTGCCAAAGACTGGATCACCAGCAAACACTCCTGAACCTGCCCCGCCATCATCTGAAGCAAGAGGTGGTAACGAGGTGGAATTCAACCCTCTATATGCTTCAGAGGATGGAGGAGCAGCAAAAGGCCATTCAAGCCTATACAGCTACCTATGATATAGGCAAAGGAGGGGGAATGCACCTGACTCAAGCGCAGTGGAGAATGATTTCAACGTTGTGCAAGGTTCTGCAACCCTTTGAACTGCTCGATACTAGATTTAAAACCTACGTTGTATCTCTCTTTCCAGCAGACACAAGTCTGCAGAGGTTCAAAGACCTGCTGGTGAGAAAATTGTTAAGTCAAGCAGAACGTGACCCGTCAACAGCTCCTCCTTCACATTCTTCCGCAACTGGGGCTGCGAGGAAAAGGCTAAGAATTCCGAGTCCACCCGCTGGCGGTGATGCAGGGCAGTCTGGAGCGAGTGCTGACATCTGGTCTGGCCTGAAGGACCTGCCAACGATTACTGACATGTCGTCTACTGTCACTGCATATGATTCTGTCACCATTGAAAGAATGGTGGAGGATTATATGAGTGACCGCATCCAGGTAGGCACGTCAGACAGTCCGTACGTATACTGGCAGGAAAAAGAGGGAATTTGGAGGCCCTTGCACAAACTGGCTTTATTTTACCTAAGTTGCCCCCCCCCCCTCCAGTGTGTACTCCGAAAGAGTGTTTAGTGCAGCCGGTCACCTTGTCAGCAATCGGCGTACGAGGTTACTTCCAGAAAATGTGGAGAAGATGATGTTCATCAAAATTAATTATAATCAATTCCTCCGTGGAGACATTCACCAGCAGCAATTGCCTCCAGAAAGTACACAGGGACCTGAGATGGTGGATTCCAGTGTGGACGAATTAATAATTTGTGAGGAGGAGGATGTACACAGTGAAAAGGGTGAGGAATCGGATGATGAGGAGTAGGTGGACATCTTGCCTCTGTAGAGCCAGTTTGTACAAGGAGAGATTGATTGCTTATTTTTTGATGGGGGCCCAAACCAACCAGTTATTTCAGTCACAGTCGAGTGGCAGACCCTGTCGCTGAAATGATGGGTTTGTTAAAGTGTGCATGTCCTGTTTATACAACATAAGGGTGGGTGGGAGGGCCCAAGGACAATTCCATCTTGCACCTCTTTTTTCTTTAATTTATCTTTGCATCATGTGCTGTTTGGGGACTATTTTTTAAATCTGCCATCCTGTCTGACACTGCAGTGCCACTCCTAGATGGGCCAGGTGTTTGTGTCGGCCACTTGGGTCGCTTAGCTTAGTCATCCAGCGACCTCGGTGCAAACTTTAGGACTAAAAATAATATTGTGAGGTGTTCAGAATAGACTGGAAATGAGTGGAAAGTATGGTGATTGAGGTTAATAATACTATGGGATCAAAATGACCCCCAAATTCTATGATTTAGGCTGTTTTTGAGGGGTTTTTGTAAAAAAACACCTGAATCCAAAACGGGTGTGGTATTGAAAGTCAACAGTAACTAGGTCGACAATGTCTAGGTTGACCACTATTGGTCGACAGTAACTGGGTCGACAGGGTATGTAGGTCGACAGGGTCTTTAGGTCGACAGGTCAAAAGGTCGACATGAGTTTTTAATGTTATTTTGGTGTTGTTTTCTTCGTAGAGTGACCGGGAACCCCAATTAGTGCATTGCGTCCCCTTGCATGGCTCGCTTCACTCGCCATGCTTCTGGCATGGTGCCTTCGCTCCGCTACCGCTTCACTCGGCACAGATTACCGTTCCAATCGTAGTCCACGTGGATCGTTAAGTATGAAAAGGTACAAAAAAAGAAAAAATTGTGAAAAACTCATGTCGACCTTTTGACCTGTCGACCTAGAACATGTCGACCTAAAGACCCTGTAGACCTAGACACCCTGTCGACCTAGTTACTGTCAAACAATTGTGGTCGACCTAGACATTGTCGACCTAGTTACTGTCGACTTAGAGACCGGATCCCATCCAAAACACACCCGAATCCGTCAAAAAAAATTCAGGGAGGTTTTGCCAAAACGCGTCCGAATCCAAAACACGACCGCGGAACCAAATCCAAAACCAAAACACAAAACCCGAAAAATTTCCGGTGCACATCTCTAGTTATGATGTTGACATTGGTAAAAAGCCAACATCAAAGTTTGACACCAGAAAATTTCAACATTGACAGAAAGCTGACATTAGCATTAGGGTTAAAGTTAAGGTTAGTCTTATGCTGGCCATACACCTATACAATATCGTGTACGAGTGCATGGTTCAAATGCATCGTGTGACGCATCGTGCGCAAATCGTACACTTATTATTAGAGATGAGCGTGTTCGATTCGTTGAGATCCGAACCCCCCCGAACTTCACCTATTTTACACTGGTCCGAGGCAGCCTCGGATCTTCCCGCCTTGCTCGGTTAATCCGAACTCGGCCGAACGTCATCATCCCGCTGTCGGATTCTCGCGAGGTTCGTATTCTATATAAAGAGCCGCGCATCGCCGCCATTTTCACTCGTGCATTGGAGATTGAACAGAGAGGACGTGGCTACGTTCTCTGCCTGAAAAGCTCCATATCTGTGCTCAGTTTGCTGCAAATATCTGTGCTCAGTGTGCTGCAAATATCTACGTTCTCTGCCTGAAAAGCTCCATATCTGTGCTCAGTGTGCTGCAAATATCTGTGCTCAGTGTGCTGCATTTTGGTGACCAACAGTATATAGTTGTACAGTACCGTAGGCCATTGCTGTATCTTGCAGCTCCGTGTCACTGCAAGTATCCATTCCATATCTGTGCTGCATTGTTGTGAGCAGTATATATAGTAGTACAGTGCAGCATTTTGGTGACCAACAGTATATACAGTAGTTGTACAGTACAGTAGGCCATTGCTGTATCTTGCAGCTCTGAGTCACTGCAAGTATCCATTCCATATCTGTGCTGCATTTTTGTGAGCAGTATATATAGTAGTACAGTGCAGCATTTTGGTGACCAACAGTATATAGTTGTACAGTACAGTAGGCAATTGCTGTATCTTGCAGCTCCGTGTCACTTCAAGTATCCATATCCGTGCTGCATTGTTGTGAGTAGTATATAGTAGTACAGTGCAGCATTGTGGTGACCAGTATACTACAGTACAATAGTCCAGTGCTGTTCTCGCTGCTCAGTGTCAGTTGTCAAAGTCAAAAATATTACATAGAGAGACCATATAAACTGCACACATATAAGTCGCTATACTTGCAAATATGCGCAGCGAGCACAGCAATATATGGAAACACACGCATTTGCTCGGACATGGCACAGAGATGGATTCGGCACTTGTTTCATACAGTACATGGTTATAATAATGAACAGCACCAGACATCATGGAGATTTAGAATTGGCTAATGAATTAATGTCATGGATGTGTATCATTCGAACCGAACCAGATAAACACATCATGTTTGGTATTGAAGCAAGCAGAATGAGGTGTGGGTTAGTTTGAGGCCTGTTGTGTTGTTGTGGGACATTGCAGCGGATAGATATGATTATATGTATAAAAGCTAAGATCATATTGTTAGAACAATGGATGCTCAAGACAACCTTTTACTAAGTTTTCAGGGCTGAACCTGATTAGCATATACAAAGGAGAAAGAAAGACCCCTCCCCCAGGTACTGGTCAAACAGGAAGGTAGTGGTCAGGTGTGGCCTCAGAGAACAGATGTAATGTAGCTACACTCACAGACACACACACAGCTACCTGGCACAAAGCAGCATGGCAGCTAAATCCCCAGGACATCTTCCAAACTAAAGGCTAAGTATTGAACTTCACATGGCTAGATAAGGAAACAGACAGATTGCTTTCTGGTTTAAATAGGATATTGTAACTTGGTTGTGTGATTGTTGGGTGTTTGTGGATACTCTGTGAAGTCCGTGATGAATTGGAACAGTATACAATCTGTAGCATAGTATTTGTGGTATTTGTTTGCCTATGGAGATTTAAAATAGATTGTGCTGGTTAGTTATAATATATATCCTGTTAATCATAAATACCACCATGCAGTTACGTTTGTGTTAATTACATTGTGATCTGGTCTTGTGATGAATATGCTCTGGTTATTGAGATACTGAAGTTGTTTGGGATGTGGAATTATGAGATGGTTCTAGGAAGTTGGATTACATTGTGAAAGGTGATTTAGATGGTTTGGAATTGTAAAATCAGAACATATGCATTGTTTTGAGGCTTGGACATTTTGGAATAAAGTGCCATGTGTTTGGACCTGCAAATCTAAAATGGCTGCTGCTGGATGTCTTCCCCTCCCCCTTTCAGCCATGTGGTGTGGTCTTTGGAATCAAGTGGAGTTTTCTCAAAATGGAGTCTAGCTTCCATCCCATGCTGTATTCAGCATTGACTAACTGCGCAGCGATTGTCTCTCACATGTGTAGTTTTATCTGCAACCATGTTGTCTCTTATTTAATGTTATCATGAGCCATTTCTCTCTATCTCTCTCTTCTTCTCTTCCCCTTCCATTTTCCCATAAATAGTAATTGTATTGTATTGTATTTCTAGTGTAGCTATTTTGGTTAGGAAGTCTTTGTTATATTGTAGTGTATCATTTGTACTGTTATCCCCTTTTTACCAGTATATTAGATATAATACAGATAATAGGCTTTGGACCCTAAACCAGTATCTGTGTATTTTCTATAGTGTTAAGTGTTCACTTGAGCGTCGGTGACGCACAAGCAGCTTTGTAGTTAGTCAGGTTACACAAGGTTGCACTTACACCCTGTATTCACATTAAGGTATTCTGTGTATTTCATTGTTAAAAGGTTTAGACATAAAGGTATAGCGTTGTGAGCGTCTGCGCTGCTGGTGATCTCCTCGTGGTCTCGAGCGTCTGCTACGCCATAGCGAATCATTACGTTAGTCAACAGCCAATAACGTGTCCTGTGATCACTGGGCCGTGAGCGAACGTGACGCTTGAGCGTCTCGCCTACGGCTGAGCGATCGTTACGCAACCAGCGTACCCGTACGGTACTTCTTAAGTAAACAGCGTACAGTGTTCTTAGACTTCATAAAGGGTTGTTTATACGACAAAAGTATTTAGCATTGTCAATTGGGGGACTCGTCCTATCCTTCACATATCTCTGCTAGGTAATATCAGCAGACATTATCCATCAGCAAAGGGCGGGATCATATTCCTTGCAGTGCTGATTGGATAAGCGTCTGTTTCGCTTAGTAAAGGGTGCTGAGGGAATCCGGGACCGGAGGTAAGAACAGTACGCTATTGTCTTTGAAAATCTGGTTTTTATTTCAATTTGGTGCCAACTACACACTCAGGCCTAGAATAACTTTAGGAGTTTTGAATGATGACTTTCTTTGTGACAAGAGGCCGCATGGTCTGTCCACCATTTTGTGTGACCCTCATGGAGGTGGAAGGGGGAGGAGCAGCGGCCATTTTGGGAAGGTCAAATTTTTTTTTTTTTTCTGAGCGGCTGGTTTTCAGTTGACTCAGGAAACAATCAGCCATCCACTGTCAAAAAGAAATCATCATTTAATGAGTTTTTTTTTATGCATTTATTTAATCTATATCATAGTCAATCATAAGTAATAGTGATTGGTACTTATATGTAATTTCATATGCGTGTGCTTACATCAATGTATGTTATTAGATTAAATTTAGAATTGCATTTTCATCTGTGTAAGTTTCACATCTCACCTTCCTGTTTGCCATTTGCATTGATAACGTGCTGAGAAAAAACAAGCACACAGCATAGAAGATACTGTGTGGTGTTTGGTAAGCGTTTATTTAGTGAAATATCGCTTATAGTAAGGCGATACAGAAGCCACAAGACAATAGCACACATTTGTTCAGTTTCCAAAATTTAGTTTAAATACCTTACTTTACTGTAACGCCTCTGGGGAGAGCTATCAGACTACGGGAAATGATTTTTCTGATCAGAAAACTATAAGAATGATAGTGGGTTGAAAACGGTATGAGTGTATTGAATCCCGCTTTGTGGACTTTGTGATCTATGTGATAAAACGGTATTGAATTCCGCTTTGTGGACTTTGTGATCTGTGTGATCTATGTGGAACGTGATGAGCACGATCTGAGTGAAAACGTGCAACAGAGTGTGATAAAGTTTTCGTTGTATTACGCTCTGGCTGTTTTGGAGCACAGTAGGGAGACTCCAATGATCCTACCATTTATGGGCAACAAGTGTCTATAAGTGGTACGATTGGACCGCACGGTTGTATGTGTGACCAATAACGCAACGTGATATGAGGTCGTATATCCATGCGTAAATCTTGCCCTCATACGTGTTGTAGGGAGCACATGCAAGCGTGATTTGTGTAAAAGAAAAAGGAAGGGAATTTTCTCAGGAAAATCTCTAGAGATAGGGCCTGCAACGGCTACACGTGTCTGCTAGAAGGCGGAACGGGGATACCCGGAGCAGAAGAAGTTCAGTGGAAGAGCTTTAAGGATTTCCAACGAAGTTCTGTGTTTGGTGCATTTTAGGAAGTTTTTCTGTGTTAAAAAGGTCCACAATGGCAGCCAAGTGCACAACACAGAGACGGTCGGAGGTCAGGATTCAGACTCCAGAGGCTTGCAGACCCCGAGGGTCTGCTCGGTTAGTAATGTGGGGGAAATATGGTCCCCACACTGAGACCTTTTGTGATGAATGGACACGAATGACTGCGGGGGATAAGGCACCATTTCCCGGGATAGGTAGTTTTGACTTAGAGGTGTTGCATAATTTAAGGCAAAGGATCAGTCTCATAAAATCCTGGAAACAACGAGTTAAACATGATGATTGTTTGCAGTTATGGCAACAGGAAAGTGAAATGCAAAGAAATGTAACTTACATATCTAACTTTCATCTTGAGAGGAGAGACATGGCATTGAAGAGGATTATGGTTGCAGAGAAATGGCACAATGTTGTACGATAAAAATGCACTTAGTAACTGTATTAAGAATGAAAGTGTTAAATGTAATAATGTTTATGAAAATGAAAGTGTAAAAAAATTACAAATGTTAACCTGTGCAAGTCGCACCCCATGTTAAACTTCCCTCAGGATTACCAACAAGAAAGTGAGCCCAGAACGATGTCGGCACCTCTTCCGGAAGCCATCCTACAAAACATCCAGGTGGACGCGACCAAATTGGTAAAGGCAATAATCAAACCCCCTAACGGAGGGTCAGGTGAGGTCGTGTCCACAGGTACGTACAATGTTTTATATCACGCACAAACAAATGTACCCCATATTGTAAGACCAAAACAAGGTGATGTAATTGAGTTTAGTCCTGTCAGGGTGATCACAGTCCCCAATGGGAAGACTGATGATCAGGGAACCATTCCCGTCAAGGACAGTGCAATGCGCCATCCCTGGTCCCGGACAGAATTGAGATCAATCATGTCTGATTACCCAGATCCTAGGAAAGATCTAACTGTATGATCAAAGATTCACAGAAGGCATACCAACCCCCTAGACAACGACATAATCATGGTATCCAAGGAATCAGGTAGGTACAGGGAAAGTGGTTGATGGTGATGAGCATCCAAGCGTTTGAGGAGGCATCAAATCAACCAAAACCCCAGGCCATTGGCACATGGAGGAACTTAAGGATTTGTGATCTGTGCAAAAGAGAAGGGCATTATGCCAGTAACTGCAACAGCCCACATAAAGTCAGACCCCCTAGACATGAAAATGAGCAAAAGTTATGACACACCAAATTACAAGCAGGGATCACATAGGAAGAATTTTGAGCCACACCCATGATAGGTAGTCAAGAAAGGTGATCATACGACTGATGGTAAGCCTGAGGTAACGGTTAATAAATTGGGAGGTCATCCACTGAAAGACACAGGAATGACCAGGTGAAACGTTGTAAATGTATCAGTGAAATGTTTTTTTCTCTCTCTCTCTCTATCCCCATCTCTGACGAGTATTGGTAAGAATTCACACATTGCATACCCACTTGGTCCTTGCAGAAGTCTACCAAACCCCAGCATGACCTCCGCCACAATGTATTTCTGGCCAGATACAGACAGTGGAGTAATGCAGGTGCTGGTGGGGAGGGACTGCTCAAGGAGACCAGTAGACACATAGATATGACAGCCTGATAATCTGACAATGTTTTTCTAATGCTAACAATGTTTTCTTAATGTTGACAATGTTTTAAAAATGCTTTGTTTCTCTTTTCCTATTGATGGTTAATGTCGAGTTATGTAATATATATATGCATATGAATTGTTCTCTATCTCTTGTTTTTTTTTTTTTTTTCTCTCTCTTCTCACTCATGTTTTCATGGTTTAAAGATGGTATGTCACCCCTCAGTTGGACCAATGGTAATGCCAGATTTTTTCTCCTTACAGAAAGATCGCCGGTTAGGAAGGAATATTGCATCACCAGAATGTTCGTTTGGAAGACTGAGAGACAGCACCTTTGAGAGGACAGCAGAACAAGAAGAACAACAAGACGAGAGAACTTATTATCGTAACAAGTTCTCTCCCCCTCAAACTGTTTTCTTATACCCCCTTTACAAATTTCTTCTTTTCTCCTCCTGTAAGATGGACTTGCCCCAAGAGACTGTGATATGGATTTTCCCGTTAACCATGATGTTGACCAGAGCAGTCTGTTTCGGTGAGAGTACCAGTGAGGTCGAGAAAGGATCCAGAAAGGTCCTGATGACTGAGACGGAGGTGTAAATTTCCAATAGCAACCCAATCACCAAGCAAAGGCGAGTACCGGGCACGATCTAACAACCATGTTATTTGTAAACAATTGTGAAGGATTGTTAGTTCAAAAAGAAAACTGTATCTGTAGGCTCTGTGACAATGGTTGAGGATGGATGCATAAAGAAATGCCAATCCAGTTTTAATATCCATATGGACCGGCATCCATTGAGTGACTATCACTCCTTAGTGGGTAGTGTGTTAAATAAAACAGATTGTTGGGTATGCTCTCAAGTACCTCAGGGTCATAGTAAATCAGGGCTAGTACCATTTCCTTTAACGTTAGGGGAGGTACTTGAGCTAAAGGGTGGGAGACCGGTGGACCGGAGGTTTAACATCTCCAGCCCTCCTAGTTTGAAGCTCCACCAATACCATGTGGATAGGTCCCTATTATGTTTTAACATCTCCAATCCCCGAAAGCCGGGAAATTGGGAAGTGTCATGGAGCAACCTAACCATGACCTTTTCGCATAGAGCAGATAGAATGCCTACAGATACAGAGCTTGTACGCCACATAGCCAGTAGAGGATGACGCATATTTCATATGCGGGAGAAAGGCGTATGAGCGGCTTGCCCCAAACTCTGAAGGATTGTGTTGTATTGGAAAAGTACTACCTGAGGTAATGAGTCTAAGGAGTGAGGAAACTGTAATTAACCTGGATTTGGTATATGACCCAATGATAGAAACCATGATGTGATGAAAATGCGATTATACGGTCCGTTTCTTTCACCTGTTTTTCTGCTTTTCTCCAAGATACAAAGACCCCTTGGACGAGGAAGTTAACGAGACGCTATACAGACAACAGACAAGCATCAAAGATGAAGTTTTGACAACCTATGATATGGACACTTGATGAACTTTGCCATGGATCCCCAGTTTCCCTAGTATTTTTAAACTCACGCTAGCCCAACATTTTTGTAAATCTGATGGCACTGACAAAGCTATTTGCTCATGCCCAAAGAGCAATACAGCGCAAAGAAGACGACTCTCAACAGATACCGAACACAACTTCAACGACAGATGTACATTTCCCTGACATAGAATATCATTGCATTTTCCATAAGTGTTCTTTATCTTCATCTCTACAACCCTCAGGTAATGACACACATAGTCGATAGGGAATACAGGCACAGATATCAGCAACCACATACCTCCCCCATTCATGTATCATCAACTAAAATGTGCTCCCCCATTTTGTTACAACCACAGCCGAAATGAGCTCGGTAAAGTTTGACAGCCCATCCACAGACCCTTAGTACGGGATAAGAAGGAATTCAAATGTATACTTCGCAATACCTCGAAGCTTGATGTACAACACGTACGGCACGATGATACATGACCCCCCAAACATGGATTCATACACACATGCTTCTGCTATCTCACTAGGTCATACCCTCTTCACACCTTCTCCTCTCTCCTCCCTTACCCAACCATGGAAATGTATTAACCCCTGACATATATTTTTCTCTTTTTGAAATGTTTTAGGAAGTGGCAGTTATTGGTGACTGCCAAAGGGTGGACTGTCAAAGTCAAAAATATTACATAGAGAGACCATATAAACTGCACACATATAAGTCGCTATACTTGCAAATATGCGCAGCGAGCACAGCAATATATGGAAACACACGCATTTGCTCGGACATGGCACAGAGATGGATTCGGCACTTGTTTCATACAGTACATGGTTATAATAATGAACAGCACCAGACATCATGGAGATTTAGAATTGGCTAATGAATTAATGTCATGGATGTGTATCATTCGAACCGAACCAGATAAACACATCATGTTTGGTATTGAAGCAAGCAGAATGAGGTGTGGGTTAGTTTGAGGCCTGTTGTGTTGTTGTGGGACATTGCAGCGGATAGATATGATTATATGTATAAAAGCTAAGATCATATTGTTAGAACAATGGATGCTCAAGACAACCTTTTACTAAGTTTTCAGGGCTGAACCTGATTAGCATATACAAAGGAGAAAGAAAGACCCCTCCCCCAGGTACTGGTCAAACAGGAAGGTAGTGGTCAGGTGTGGCCTCAGAGAACAGATGTAATGTAGCTACACTCACAGACACACACACAGCTACCTGGCACAAAGCAGCATGGCAGCTAAATCCCCAGGACATCTTCCAAACTAAAGGCTAAGTATTGAACTTCACATGGCTAGATAAGGAAACAGACAGATTGCTTTCTGGTTTAAATAGGATATTGTAACTTGGTTGTGTGATTGTTGGGTGTTTGTGGATACTCTGTGAAGTCCGTGATGAATTGGAACAGTATACAATCTGTAGCATAGTATTTGTGGTATTTGTTTGCCTATGGAGATTTAAAATAGATTGTGCTGGTTAGTTATAATATATATCCTGTTAATCATAAATACCACCATGCAGTTACGTTTGTGTTAATTACATTGTGATCTGGTCTTGTGATGAATATGCTCTGGTTATTGAGATACTGAAGTTGTTTGGGATGTGGAATTATGAGATGGTTCTAGGAAGTTGGATTACATTGTGAAAGGTGATTTAGATGGTTTGGAATTGTAAAATCAGAACATATGCATTGTTTTGAGGCTTGGACATTTTGGAATAAAGTGCCATGTGTTTGGACCTGCAAATCTAAAATGGCTGCTGCTGGATGTCTTCCCCTCCCCCTTTCAGCCATGTGGTGTGGTCTTTGGAATCAAGTGGAGTTTTCTCAAAATGGAGTCTAGCTTCCATCCCATGCTGTATTCAGCATTGACTAACTGCGCAGCGATTGTCTCTCACATGTGTAGTTTTATCTGCAACCATGTTGTCTCTTATTTAATGTTATCATGAGCCATTTCTCTCTATCTCTCTCTTCTTCTCTTCCCCTTCCATTTTCCCATAAATAGTAATTGTATTGTATTGTATTTCTAGTGTAGCTATTTTGGTTAGGAAGTCTTTGTTATATTGTAGTGTATCATTTGTACTGTTATCCCCTTTTTACCAGTATATTAGATATAATACAGATAATAGGCTTTGGACCCTAAACCAGTATCTGTGTATTTTCTATAGTGTTAAGTGTTCACTTGAGCGTCGGTGACGCACAAGCAGCTTTGTAGTTAGTCAGGTTACACAAGGTTGCACTTACACCCTGTATTCACATTAAGGTATTCTGTGTATTTCATTGTTAAAAGGTTTAGACATAAAGGTATAGCGTTGTGAGCGTCTGCGCTGCTGGTGATCTCCTCGTGGTCTCGAGCGTCTGCTACGCCATAGCGAATCATTACGTTAGTCAACAGCCAATAACGTGTCCTGTGATCACTGGGCCGTGAGCGAACGTGACGCTTGAGCGTCTCGCCTACGGCTGAGCGATCGTTACGCAACCAGCGTACCCGTACGGTACTTCTTAAGTAAACAGCGTACAGTGTTCTTAGACTTCATAAAGGGTTGTTTATACGACAAAAGTATTTAGCATTGTCAATTGGGGGACTCGTCCTATCCTTCACATATCTCTGCTAGGTAATATCAGCAGACATTATCCATCAGCAAAGGGCGGGATCATATTCCTTGCAGTGCTGATTGGATAAGCGTCTGTTTCGCTTAGTAAAGGGTGCTGAGGGAATCCGGGACCGGAGGTAAGAACAGTACGCTATTGTCTTTGAAAATCTGGTTTTTATTTCAATTTGGTGCCAACTACACACTCAGGCCTAGAATAACTTTAGGAGTTTTGAATGATGACTTTCTTTGTGACAAGAGGCCGCATGGTCTGTCCACCATTTTGTGTGACCCTCATGGAGGTGGAAGGGGGAGGAGCAGCGGCCATTTTGGGAAGGTCAAATTTTTTTTTTTTTTCTGAGCGGCTGGTTTTCAGTTGACTCAGGAAACAATCAGCCATCCACTGTCAAAAAGAAATCATCATTTAATGAGTTTTTTTTTATGCATTTATTTAATCTATATCATAGTCAATCATAAGTAATAGTGATTGGTACTTATATGTAATTTCATATGCGTGTGCTTACATCAATGTATGTTATTAGATTAAATTTAGAATTGCATTTTCATCTGTGTAAGTTTCACATCTCACCTTCCTGTTTGCCATTTGCATTGATAACGTGCTGAGAAAAAACAAGCACACAGCATAGAAGATACTGTGTGGTGTTTGGTAAGCGTTTATTTAGTGAAATATCGCTTATAGTAAGGCGATACAGAAGCCACAAGACAATAGCACACATTTGTTCAGTTTCCAAAATTTAGTTTAAATACCTTACTTTACTGTAACGCCTCTGGGGAGAGCTATCAGACTACGGGAAATGATTTTTCTGATCAGAAAACTATAAGAATGATAGTGGGTTGAAAACGGTATGAGTGTATTGAATCCCGCTTTGTGGACTTTGTGATCTATGTGATAAAACGGTATTGAATTCCGCTTTGTGGACTTTGTGATCTGTGTGATCTATGTGGAACGTGATGAGCACGATCTGAGTGAAAACGTGCAACAGAGTGTGATAAAGTTTTCGTTGTATTACGCTCTGGCTGTTTTGGAGCACAGTAGGGAGACTCCAATGATCCTACCATTTATGGGCAACAAGTGTCTATAAGTGGTACGATTGGACCGCACGGTTGTATGTGTGACCAATAACGCAACGTGATATGAGGTCGTATATCCATGCGTAAATCTTGCCCTCATACGTGTTGTAGGGAGCACATGCAAGCGTGATTTGTGTAAAAGAAAAAGGAAGGGAATTTTCTCAGGAAAATCTCTAGAGATAGGGCCTGCAACGGCTACACGTGTCTGCTAGAAGGCGGAACGGGGATACCCGGAGCAGAAGAAGTTCAGTGGAAGAGCTTTAAGGATTTCCAACGAAGTTCTGTGTTTGGTGCATTTTAGGAAGTTTTTCTGTGTTAAAAAGGTCCACAATGGCAGCCAAGTGCACAACACAGAGACGGTCGGAGGTCAGGATTCAGACTCCAGAGGCTTGCAGACCCCGAGGGTCTGCTCGGTTAGTAATGTGGGGGAAATATGGTCCCCACACTGAGACCTTTTGTGATGAATGGACACGAATGACTGCGGGGGATAAGGCACCATTTCCCGGGATAGGTAGTTTTGACTTAGAGGTGTTGCATAATTTAAGGCAAAGGATCAGTCTCATAAAATCCTGGAAACAACGAGTTAAACATGATGATTGTTTGCAGTTATGGCAACAGGAAAGTGAAATGCAAAGAAATGTAACTTACATATCTAACTTTCATCTTGAGAGGAGAGACATGGCATTGAAGAGGATTATGGTTGCAGAGAAATGGCACAATGTTGTACGATAAAAATGCACTTAGTAACTGTATTAAGAATGAAAGTGTTAAATGTAATAATGTTTATGAAAATGAAAGTGTAAAAAAATTACAAATGTTAACCTGTGCAAGTCGCACCCCATGTTAAACTTCCCTCAGGATTACCAACAAGAAAGTGAGCCCAGAACGATGTCGGCACCTCTTCCGGAAGCCATCCTACAAAACATCCAGGTGGACGCGACCAAATTGGTAAAGGCAATAATCAAACCCCCTAACGGAGGGTCAGGTGAGGTCGTGTCCACAGGTACGTACAATGTTTTATATCACGCACAAACAAATGTACCCCATATTGTAAGACCAAAACAAGGTGATGTAATTGAGTTTAGTCCTGTCAGGGTGATCACAGTCCCCAATGGGAAGACTGATGATCAGGGAACCATTCCCGTCAAGGACAGTGCAATGCGCCATCCCTGGTCCCGGACAGAATTGAGATCAATCATGTCTGATTACCCAGATCCTAGGAAAGATCTAACTGTATGATCAAAGATTCACAGAAGGCATACCAACCCCCTAGACAACGACATAATCATGGTATCCAAGGAATCAGGTAGGTACAGGGAAAGTGGTTGATGGTGATGAGCATCCAAGCGTTTGAGGAGGCATCAAATCAACCAAAACCCCAGGCCATTGGCACATGGAGGAACTTAAGGATTTGTGATCTGTGCAAAAGAGAAGGGCATTATGCCAGTAACTGCAACAGCCCACATAAAGTCAGACCCCCTAGACATGAAAATGAGCAAAAGTTATGACACACCAAATTACAAGCAGGGATCACATAGGAAGAATTTTGAGCCACACCCATGATAGGTAGTCAAGAAAGGTGATCATACGACTGATGGTAAGCCTGAGGTAACGGTTAATAAATTGGGAGGTCATCCACTGAAAGACACAGGAATGACCAGGTGAAACGTTGTAAATGTATCAGTGAAATGTTTTTTTCTCTCTCTCTCTCTATCCCCATCTCTGACGAGTATTGGTAAGAATTCACACATTGCATACCCACTTGGTCCTTGCAGAAGTCTACCAAACCCCAGCATGACCTCCGCCACAATGTATTTCTGGCCAGATACAGACAGTGGAGTAATGCAGGTGCTGGTGGGGAGGGACTGCTCAAGGAGACCAGTAGACACATAGATATGACAGCCTGATAATCTGACAATGTTTTTCTAATGCTAACAATGTTTTCTTAATGTTGACAATGTTTTAAAAATGCTTTGTTTCTCTTTTCCTATTGATGGTTAATGTCGAGTTATGTAATATATATATGCATATGAATTGTTCTCTATCTCTTGTTTTTTTTTTTTTTTTCTCTCTCTTCTCACTCATGTTTTCATGGTTTAAAGATGGTATGTCACCCCTCAGTTGGACCAATGGTAATGCCAGATTTTTTCTCCTTACAGAAAGATCGCCGGTTAGGAAGGAATATTGCATCACCAGAATGTTCGTTTGGAAGACTGAGAGACAGCACCTTTGAGAGGACAGCAGAACAAGAAGAACAACAAGACGAGAGAACTTATTATCGTAACAAGTTCTCTCCCCCTCAAACTGTTTTCTTATACCCCCTTTACAAATTTCTTCTTTTCTCCTCCTGTAAGATGGACTTGCCCCAAGAGACTGTGATATGGATTTTCCCGTTAACCATGATGTTGACCAGAGCAGTCTGTTTCGGTGAGAGTACCAGTGAGGTCGAGAAAGGATCCAGAAAGGTCCTGATGACTGAGACGGAGGTGTAAATTTCCAATAGCAACCCAATCACCAAGCAAAGGCGAGTACCGGGCACGATCTAACAACCATGTTATTTGTAAACAATTGTGAAGGATTGTTAGTTCAAAAAGAAAACTGTATCTGTAGGCTCTGTGACAATGGTTGAGGATGGATGCATAAAGAAATGCCAATCCAGTTTTAATATCCATATGGACCGGCATCCATTGAGTGACTATCACTCCTTAGTGGGTAGTGTGTTAAATAAAACAGATTGTTGGGTATGCTCTCAAGTACCTCAGGGTCATAGTAAATCAGGGCTAGTACCATTTCCTTTAACGTTAGGGGAGGTACTTGAGCTAAAGGGTGGGAGACCGGTGGACCGGAGGTTTAACATCTCCAGCCCTCCTAGTTTGAAGCTCCACCAATACCATGTGGATAGGTCCCTATTATGTTTTAACATCTCCAATCCCCGAAAGCCGGGAAATTGGGAAGTGTCATGGAGCAACCTAACCATGACCTTTTCGCATAGAGCAGATAGAATGCCTACAGATACAGAGCTTGTACGCCACATAGCCAGTAGAGGATGACGCATATTTCATATGCGGGAGAAAGGCGTATGAGCGGCTTGCCCCAAACTCTGAAGGATTGTGTTGTATTGGAAAAGTACTACCTGAGGTAATGAGTCTAAGGAGTGAGGAAACTGTAATTAACCTGGATTTGGTATATGACCCAATGATAGAAACCATGATGTGATGAAAATGCGATTATACGGTCCGTTTCTTTCACCTGTTTTTCTGCTTTTCTCCAAGATACAAAGACCCCTTGGACGAGGAAGTTAACGAGACGCTATACAGACAACAGACAAGCATCAAAGATGAAGTTTTGACAACCTATGATATGGACACTTGATGAACTTTGCCATGGATCCCCAGTTTCCCTAGTATTTTTAAACTCACGCTAGCCCAACATTTTTGTAAATCTGATGGCACTGACAAAGCTATTTGCTCATGCCCAAAGAGCAATACAGCGCAAAGAAGACGACTCTCAACAGATACCGAACACAACTTCAACGACAGATGTACATTTCCCTGACATAGAATATCATTGCATTTTCCATAAGTGTTCTTTATCTTCATCTCTACAACCCTCAGGTAATGACACACATAGTCGATAGGGAATACAGGCACAGATATCAGCAACCACATACCTCCCCCATTCATGTATCATCAACTAAAATGTGCTCCCCCATTTTGTTACAACCACAGCCGAAATGAGCTCGGTAAAGTTTGACAGCCCATCCACAGACCCTTAGTACGGGATAAGAAGGAATTCAAATGTATACTTCGCAATACCTCGAAGCTTGATGTACAACACGTACGGCACGATGATACATGACCCCCCAAACATGGATTCATACACACATGCTTCTGCTATCTCACTAGGTCATACCCTCTTCACACCTTCTCCTCTCTCCTCCCTTACCCAACCATGGAAATGTATTAACCCCTGACATATATTTTTCTCTTTTTGAAATGTTTTAGGAAGTGGCAGTTATTGGTGACTGCCAAAGGGTGGACTGTCAAAGTCAAAAATATTACATAGAGAGACCATATAAACTGCACACATATAAGTCGCTATACTTGCAAATATGCGCAGCGAGCACAGCAATATATGGAAACACACGCATTTGCTCGGACATGGCACAGAGATGGATTCGGCACTTGTTTCATACAGTACATGGTTATAATAATGAACAGCACCAGACATCATGGAGATTTAGAATTGGCTAATGAATTAATGTCATGGATGTGTATCATTCGAACCGAACCAGATAAACACATCATGTTTGGTATTGAAGCAAGCAGAATGAGGTGTGGGTTAGTTTGAGGCCTGTTGTGTTGTTGTGGGACATTGCAGCGGATAGATATGATTATATGTATAAAAGCTAAGATCATATTGTTAGAACAATGGATGCTCAAGACAACCTTTTACTAAGTTTTCAGGGCTGAACCTGATTAGCATATACAAAGGAGAAAGAAAGACCCCTCCCCCAGGTACTGGTCAAACAGGAAGGTAGTGGTCAGGTGTGGCCTCAGAGAACAGATGTAATGTAGCTACACTCACAGACACACACACAGCTACCTGGCACAAAGCAGCATGGCAGCTAAATCCCCAGGACATCTTCCAAACTAAAGGCTAAGTATTGAACTTCACATGGCTAGATAAGGAAACAGACAGATTGCTTTCTGGTTTAAATAGGATATTGTAACTTGGTTGTGTGATTGTTGGGTGTTTGTGGATACTCTGTGAAGTCCGTGATGAATTGGAACAGTATACAATCTGTAGCATAGTATTTGTGGTATTTGTTTGCCTATGGAGATTTAAAATAGATTGTGCTGGTTAGTTATAATATATATCCTGTTAATCATAAATACCACCATGCAGTTACGTTTGTGTTAATTACATTGTGATCTGGTCTTGTGATGAATATGCTCTGGTTATTGAGATACTGAAGTTGTTTGGGATGTGGAATTATGAGATGGTTCTAGGAAGTTGGATTACATTGTGAAAGGTGATTTAGATGGTTTGGAATTGTAAAATCAGAACATATGCATTGTTTTGAGGCTTGGACATTTTGGAATAAAGTGCCATGTGTTTGGACCTGCAAATCTAAAATGGCTGCTGCTGGATGTCTTCCCCTCCCCCTTTCAGCCATGTGGTGTGGTCTTTGGAATCAAGTGGAGTTTTCTCAAAATGGAGTCTAGCTTCCATCCCATGCTGTATTCAGCATTGACTAACTGCGCAGCGATTGTCTCTCACATGTGTAGTTTTATCTGCAACCATGTTGTCTCTTATTTAATGTTATCATGAGCCATTTCTCTCTATCTCTCTCTTCTTCTCTTCCCCTTCCATTTTCCCATAAATAGTAATTGTATTGTATTGTATTTCTAGTGTAGCTATTTTGGTTAGGAAGTCTTTGTTATATTGTAGTGTATCATTTGTACTGTTATCCCCTTTTTACCAGTATATTAGATATAATACAGATAATAGGCTTTGGACCCTAAACCAGTATCTGTGTATTTTCTATAGTGTTAAGTGTTCACTTGAGCGTCGGTGACGCACAAGCAGCTTTGTAGTTAGTCAGGTTACACAAGGTTGCACTTACACCCTGTATTCACATTAAGGTATTCTGTGTATTTCATTGTTAAAAGGTTTAGACATAAAGGTATAGCGTTGTGAGCGTCTGCGCTGCTGGTGATCTCCTCGTGGTCTCGAGCGTCTGCTACGCCATAGCGAATCATTACGTTAGTCAACAGCCAATAACGTGTCCTGTGATCACTGGGCCGTGAGCGAACGTGACGCTTGAGCGTCTCGCCTACGGCTGAGCGATCGTTACGCAACCAGCGTACCCGTACGGTACTTCTTAAGTAAACAGCGTACAGTGTTCTTAGACTTCATAAAGGGTTGTTTATACGACAAAAGTATTTAGCATTGTCACAGTTCTCCATAGTATCATCAGTGCTCAGTAAAATCAGTGCTCAGTATAATCAGTGATTGATCAGTATAATCAGTTCTCAGTATAATCAGTGCGCTGTTAGACGTGTGCCTGTTTTCCGCCTTTAGTGCATTGGGATTTAGACAATTGATGAAGTTATTGAGTCCCTGGTACAAAATCCCATCTAGATTCCACTTCACTAGGCAGGCAATAGCGAGATTTTACCAATTAATATCAGTGATTTATAATTAATTATTAATTACAGTGATCTTGCCAAATGATTCCAGCGATTTTGGGGGTAATTCTGAGTTGATCGCAGCAGGAACTTTGTTAGCAGTTGGGCAAAACCATGTGCACTGCAGGAAAGGCAGGTATAACATGTGCAGAGAGAGATAGATTTGGGTGTGGTGTGTTCAATCTGCAATCTAAATTGCAGTGTAAAAATAAAGCAGCCAGTATTTACCCTGCACAGAAACAAAATAACCCACCCAAATCTAACTCTCTCTGCAAATGTTATATCTGCCCCCCCTGCAGTGCACATGGTTTTGCCCAACTGCTAAAAAAATTCCTGCTGCCATCAACTTGGAATTACCCCCTTTGTCATTTTCTTCGAGTGATTTGGACCAATAATACCATTGAGTAGAACGAATAATTCCTGTGATTTTGTTATTTTCTTCCAGTGATTTGGACCAATAATACCATTGAGTAGAATGAATAATTCCTGTGATTTTGTCATTTTCTTCCAGTGATTTGGACTAATAATACCATTGATTAGAACGAATAATTCCTGTGATATTGAGGTGTTTGTGTCGCTTAGCTTAGCCGTCCAGCGACCACATTGTACCTCTTTTTCTCTTTTCTTTGCATCATGTGCTGTTTGGGGCCAATTTTTTTAAGTGCCATCCTGTCTGACACTGCACTACCACTCCTAGATGGGCCAGGTGTTTGTGCCGCCCTCTTGGGTCGCTTAGCTTAGTCATCCAGCGACCTCGGTGCAAATTTTAGGACTAAAAATAGTATTGTGAGGTGTTCAGAATAGACTGGAAATGAGTGGAAATTGTGGTTATTGAGGTTAATAATACTATAGGATCAAAATTACCCCCAAATTCTATGATTTAAGCTGTTTTTGAGTTTTTTTTAAAAAAAACTCCCGAATCCAAAACACACCTGAATCCGACAAAAAATTTTCAGGGAGGTTTTGCCAAAACACATCCGAATCCAAAACACGGCCACAGAACCGAATCCAAAACCAAAACCCGAAAAATTTCCGGTGCACATCTCTACTTATTATGGACCCTTATGATGCGATGTGCAACCCACGGGTCGTACATCGCATCAACTGATCATTTGTGCAGCACATATGATGAGTCTCTCCGGATAGGGGTCGACTGCGGGTGGTACGATAGATTGTATGGGGCAAAAGCACCATATGATCCATCGTATGACGGGGACCTGGTGGGGGGGATCGTAGTATGACTCGCATCTAACGCGAGTCGTATAGGTGTATGGCCAGTATTAGGGTTAGCGTTAGAGATAAACTTACCTGAAAACCACATTGTCGACATTCTGATCCTGTTGACATTTCCTTCATGTTGACATGGTCAATGATGAAGGTGTCAACATGTTCACAGTTGACATAATGACCATGTCAACATTATCTTGTTATAAAAGTGAACATGATGAATGTCAAACTGATATGTCAAACCTCTTTATACTATGTGTAAAATTGGTATTGTAGATTGTAAGATTAACCACAATATACTGTACTGTATATAACATCTCAGATAAGGATACACCTCCTATGTAGAGATGTGCAGCGGGCATTTTTCGGGTTTTGTGTTTTGGTTTTGGATTTGGTTCCGCGGTCGTGTTTTGGCAAAACCACCCTTTCAAATGTTTGTCGGATTCGGATGCGTTTTGGATTCGAGTGGGGTTTTTTTTTTTCAAAAAACCCTCAAAAACAGCTTAAATCATAGAATTTGGAGGTAATTTTTGCTACTATAGTATTATTAACCTCAATAACCATAAATTCCACTCATTTCAAGTCTATTCTGAACACCTCACAATATTATTTTTAGTACTAAAATTTGCACCGAGGTCGCTGGATGACTAAGCTAAATGACCCAAGTGGGCGGCACAAACACCTGGCCCATCTAGGAGTGGCACTGCAGTGTCAGACAGGATGGCACTTAAAAAAATAGTCCCCAAACAGCACATGATGCAAAGATAAATAAAAAAGGTGCAAGATGGAATTGTCCTTGGGCCCTCCCACCCACCCTTATGTTGTATAAACAGGACATGCACACTTTAACAAACCCATCATTTCAGCGACAGGGTCTGCCACATGACTGTGGCTGAAATAACTTGTTGGTTTGGGCCCCCATCAAAAAATAAGCAATCAATCTCTCCTTGCACAAACTGGCTCTACAGAGGCAAGATGTCCACCTCATCCTCATTCCCGATTCCTCACCCCTTTCACTGTGTACATCCTCCTCCTCACAGAGTATTAATTCATCCCCACTGGAATCCACCATCACATGTCCCTGTGTACTTTCTGGAGGCAATTGCTGGTAAATGTCTCCACGGAGGAATTTATTATAATTCATTTTTATGAACATCATCTTCTCCACATTTTCTGGAAGTAACCTCCTACGCCGATCGCTGACAAGGTGACCGGCTGCACTAAACACTCTTTCGGAGTACACACTGGAGGGGGGGCAACTTAGGTAAAATAAAGCCAGTTTGTGCAAGGGCCTCCAAATTGCCTCTTTTTCCTGCCAGAATACCTACGGACTGTCTGACATGCCTACAGTGATGCTGTCACTCATATAATCCTCCACCATCCTTTTAATGGTAACAGTATCATATGCAGTGACAGTAGATGACATGTCAGTAATCGTTGGCAGGTCCTTCAGTCCGGACCAGATGTCAGCACTTGCTCCTGACTGCACTGCATCACCACGGCAGCTCCAGTGGCTGTAGAAAATGAAGGAGGAGCTGTTGGCAGGTCACGTTCTGCTTGACTTGACAATTGTCTCACCAGCAGGTCTTTGAACATCTGCAGACTTGTGTCTGCCGGAAAGAGAGATACAACGTAGGCTTTAAACCTAGGATCGAGCACGGTGGCCAAAATGTAGTGCTCTGATTTCAACAGATTGACCACCCATGAATTCTGGATAAGCGAATGAAGGGCTCCATCCACAAGTCGCACATGCCTAGCGGAATCGCTCCGTTTTAGCTCCTCCTTCAATCTCTCCATCTGCTTCTACAAAAGCCTGATGAGGGGAATGACCTGACTTAGGCTGGCAGTGTCTGAACTGACTTCACGTGTGGCAAGTTCAAAGGGTTGGAGAACCTTGCACAACATGGAAATCATTCTCCACTGCGCTTGAGTCAGGTGCATTCCCCCTCCTTTGCCTATATTGTATGCAGATGTATAGGCTTGAATGGCCTTTTGCTGCTCCTCCATCCTCTGAAGCATATAGAGGGTTGAATTCCACCTCGTTACCTCCTCTTGCTTCAGCTGATGGCAGGGCATGTTCATGAGTGTTTGCTGGTGCTCCAGTCTTCGGCACACGGTGGCTGAATGCCGAAAGTGACCTAAAATTCTTTGGGCCACCGACAGCATCTCCTGAGACGATCGACTCCCAGCAGCAACAACAGCAGCGCAAGCAGCAACAGCAGCTGTAGGCGTTCCACTCAAGGATCCATTGGAGGAATCCCAGTTTGGAGAGGACTCGTCAGACTTGCCAGTGACATGGCCTGCAGGACTATTGGCGTTCCTGTCTAAGGAGGAAATTGACATTGAGGGAGTTGGTGGTGCGGTTTGCAGGAGCTTGGGTACAAGAGGAAGAAGGGATTTAGTTGTCAGTGGACTGCTTTCGCTGTCACCCAAAGTTTTTGAACTTGTCAATGACTTCTGATGAATGCGCTCCAGGTGATGTATAAGGGAGGATGTTCCTAGGTAGTTAATGTCCTTACCCCTACTTATTACAGCTTGACAAAGGAAACACATGGTTTGACACCAGTTGTCCACATTTCTGTTGAAATAATTCCACACTGAAGAGGTGATTTTTTTTGTATTTTTACCACACATGTCAATGGCCTTATTCTACCCACGGACAACAGGTGTCTCCCCGGGTGCCTGATTAAACAAACCACCTCACCATCAGAATCCTTCTTATCAATTTCCTCCTCAGTGCCAGCAACACCCATAACCTCATCCTGGTGTACTTCAACAGTGACATCTTCAATTTGACTATCAGGAACTGGACTGTGGGTGCTCGTTCCAGCACTTGCAGGGGCGTGTAAATGGTGGAAGGAGCCACCTGTTCCCGTCCAGTGTTGGGAAGGTCAGGCATCGCACCCGCCGACACATTTGGACTCTCCTTGGGGATTTGTGATTTAGAACGCACAATTCTTTGCTGTGCTTTTGCCAGCTTAACTCTTTTCATTTTTCTAGCGGGAGGATCAGTGCTTCCATCCTCATGTGAAGCTGAACCACTAGCCGTGAACATAGGCCAGGGCCTCAGCCATTCCTTGCCACTCCGTGTCGTAAATGGCATATTGGCAAGTTTACGCTTCTCCTCAGACGTTTTTAATTTAGATTTGTGGGTCATTTTACTGAACTTTTGCTTTTTGGATTTTACATGCTCTCTACTATGACATTGGGCATCAGCCTTGGCAGACGATGTTGATGGCATTTCATCATCTCTGCCATGACTAGTGGCAGCAGCTTCAGCACTAGGTGGAAGTGACTATTTTACCCTCCAAATTTTTGTTCTCCATTTTTTAATGTGTGGAATTATATTCCAGTAATATATCTGGAATTAGTCAGCGGTAATGTCTGGAATTAGATACCACTAGATAGATACCAGATACCACTGACACTGGAATGATGATGACCTATGTACAGTGACAGGACACTACCACAGCACCCTACAACAGCAAGCTGCAGCACAAGACACTGGACTATTAGTAATGTACTGTAGTATACTGAGCACCACAATGCAGCACAAGACAATGAGCAGTGATACTGAGCACTGATGAGGTTACTAGAACTGACACCGAGCAGGAGAGATACACTACTAGTATTACTGAGCAGCAATAAGTAAGCACTGCTGAGCACTGATATTGAGATTTACACTGAGAGAACATAGGCACGTCCTCTCTGCTCTCTCTACAATGCACGAGTGAAAATGGCGGTGACGTGCAGCTCTTTATATGGAATCCGAATCTCATGAGAATCCGACAGCGGGATGATGACGTTTTTCCGAGTCAGATGGGAAGAACCGAGCCTGCCTCGGACCCATTTAAACCACGTGGAGTTCGGGGGGGGGGGGGGGGGGAATGGGTCGGCTCATCTCTACTCTTTGTAACTCTACTTTGTAACCTTTCTTGATATTAATATCCTTGAGACCAGTGCCATAACAGGGCTATATCTGACACCCCCTGACCGATGGATATATGAAGAAATGGGATGGGATCACTGACACCAGTAACTGCGGCATTGCCCGGAATGTCCTCAGGACGCTTCCCGGTTGGTGCAGAGACTTCAGGGTGCCTACTCCAGCTGGCACTGAAGCAGAGATCATGTCATTCTAGCACCCTGCTAGCCAAATGCAGGGACTGTAGGGGCAGTGGCATCACAAGGGGGGTACCGCCCAGACCCGGGTGTCACCCACCGAGGGCTGACACCAAAGTGCCAGCTCCTGCTTAGTAACAGAATCCGGTGCTGTACTGTACCATTATGTGCAGCTACCAAGCTCCTGTCACTCTGTAGAAGCCAGCACAACTGTCTCCCGGGGCAGGCCGCATCCCCCGTGATGAAAAGGGGGTTGGGACGCTTAGCCCCATTCCTTTTGCGAAGTCCCGCCCCCCACTCCATGAAGCTATACTCCTTTTGCAGCTAAACCGGGTGCAGTTTAGACAAGTGACTTCTCTACCGTGGGGCAGTGACAGTGCCACACACAGAGTCCTGCACTCTGTCAGGCAGTACAGCTTGGGCACTCCTAGTTATGTCCCCGCTTGTGACTATGATATGTTATGTGTATCTAAGCATATATGATTATCTATTGGTATTGTATGAATATATAGCAGACTATTTATATGTGCCAGGTAGGCAGAGGCAAGTTTAGGAGTCAGGCTGTCCCTATACATAACATTATCGGCCACCCCCCATCACGTCACTGTCCCCTTCATGTTGGGGCCTCCCGACTGCCAAAGTAGTACCAACCTCACCCCTCACTGCAATTTACTGACCATTACCCCCCTCCTTCCTCACCAGTTATAAAATGAAAAAATAAGTTATAGTGACCACAAAAAAAAAAAAAAATTACTTGGCTTCATCTGGCCATCGGCATAGCAGGGCACTCATGCAAGTGACCATGCTGTGCTGCCCCCTCAGCAAGTGTCACTGCAAGGCATGTGCCGCACATGCCTAGTGGGAGGAGAACATACAGCCCAGCTAGCTCCAGATTAAATAAGAAGTGGGGGTGGAACAGCGCATATTTGGTAAGGGGAATCAATGGGAAAGGAGACAGCACTGCCTAGATCATTTTTCTGTATAACAAATTTGTAAGTGCAATATACAGCAGTTTTTATAATTTCCAATTAAACTGAAAAAAAAAATGCTATAGGGACTTTTACATTTCTTAGCACACACCTGATTGATTTATGCAAGAAGTTCACCAATGTGGCAGTGCTGTGTAAGTAATAGGCTCCATCAGTGGTGCAAGTATAAAAAATGTCTTATAGGGGGACTTCCGGTGGGCGGACCCTCTGCTGGCCGCTTTTTAAAAGAGCTCTCCGTTCCCTGCTACCCCGAGCGCTGTTTGAGGGGATATATACCGGGACCTGAACCCCGAATCCACACCAGGGACCAGCGGAGATAGTAGTGGGTAAGAGGAGACCATCTCCCTGGCTCCCCACCACCTCCTTCCCTGGAGTCCGAGGGCCAGCTGTGGCTCCTGAACCCCACCCCCCCGGCCTGGCTCTCTACCTGGGACGTCCGTCACTGAAGGTCCCGCTCGGCTCTCTGTTCCCCCAAGCTTTGTGCCGCTGATGCTGGCGGTGAAGAGCGCTGCTGGGAGATGCCGCGTGTGACCGCCTGAGGAGGTGACGCGGCCTGAAAACGGGTGAGTGTGCCACACCCCCCCCTCCCTGCTACCTCCACTAACCTAGTGCTGGACCCGCACATACCACACTGCACCCCCGCGGCTTGAAGTCACCGGACACCTGGGGGTCAGCCGCTGCGGGAAGTGACACTGGGCCCCTCTCCACCCACTGGCCTGTCCCGCTTGGCGCCATAGTGATTCCTGGGAATAGCGGGCTCCTATGCATGTGACAACGACCACCTCCCTCTGCCTGTACACCTCAGACACAATCAGACTTTGTTTCTTGGCCCCTACATTGTGAGGCCCGGGTGCCAGTGGCTGCTGCACTCCACAGTCGCAAGAGTGGCGGGCCACCTCTCCACCAGCCTAGCCCAGTAGAGCGGGTCAGAATTTGTACCGTCAACCTGACTCTGATACCCTCCTAACTGGACCCCTGACCGCGGGCTGCCTTACACAGATCCTGCTATAAGCTGATATTACCTGGAAACAGGTCGTGGTGATTTAATACATCATTTACAGTGGTTGCGCACTCACATTTCACCGATCTCACTACTCCCTGCAGGGCAGGATATTTGATATTACCTACTTTCTCACTGTAACGTGCCACTTCTACGCTTATATGGATAAATACGTAGCTAAGCCTCAAAGAGGGGGACGTGGTTCTGCACCGGCAAAAGCTAAAGACACCAGGGCATCTGCCTCTGCTTCTGTTAGTTCACCTCCCTCTTCACCTAATGCTAACGTCTTGGTTGGCATTCCAGATCCTACTAGATACACTATGGACACGGTGGCCAGAGCACAGGAAATCTCTGATATACTCTCGCCGCTGCTGGACAAGAAATTTGCGGGACTGAAGGACGCCATTGATTCCACCATGACGCAGTTAAAAGAACACAGTACACGGCTGGATGAAGTCTAACAACTGGTCTCGAACCTAGAGGATGATCTAACCACTGCCGCGCCGTCATTGATTCTCAAGCGTTTCCATTTCTGCGATACAGGAGAAGCTCGAAGATTTAGAAAATCGTAATCGTCGGGATAATCTTCGTATGATTGGCTTACCAGAATCTGTTAGACCTAAAGAATTGTTGTCTTTGGTCTCCTCCTGGCTACCGATCGAGCGGGGCTGCTTGGTGGATGGTGAATCCATGGCAATTGAGTGGGCGTACCGTATTGGTCCTGACTTACAGACAGATCGTCGCAGACCTAGACCAGTTATATTCAAATTCCTCAACTACACAGATAAAGTCAAGGTGATGGAGGCGTACCGCAAAGCCCAGGAGCTCTTCTATCATGGAGACAAGCTACTTTTGTTTCAAGACTTTTCCTATAGTATGGCCATGAAGAGGAGGGAATTCTCTCCCACTTGCAAGATCCTGTTCGATGAGGGAATACGTTTCGCTCTGCTCTATCCGGCAAAGCTCCACGCTCAACATAACGGCAAGATGTACCTGTTTGACACATCTTTAGAAGCAAAGACTTTTGAAGAATCCTTACGACGCCACTCCTCACCTGCCTCCAAAGACAGGGACTGATATTGAAATCTATCATAGAATTAACGTCTATATCATCTCCCTTATGGAGGTCGTGATTGATAATGTATGGCAGATCACTAATGCTCTTCATGTTCTGATAATTGCAGTACTACTGGTTCTTGAATTTGATAATTGCTGGGCCTTCCCGCCCCTTCTCTTTTCCCCCTCTCTTTTTTTCTTTTCTTGTCCCTCACTTTCTCACCCCTCCCTTTCTCTCTCCCCCTCCTCCTTACTCTGATTGGAGTTATACTACTAGTTTATAGTGAGTCACTTAGACCACTGTTATGGGTTCACAAAAATTTGGAAAATGGACTTACTGTATCAAAATGTTTACAAAAGTTTTTATTGTTGGTAATATGGCACAGGTTTATTACTTCTATTAATGGTTGGGTTTCCCTACTCGCTGGGATATGGGGAGCCCCACAGTTTATTTCATTATTGTTTTATGTGGTATAGGTTAGACCTGCCATTTCTATGGCTGCCTCTCTAGAGATTAAGACAAATCTAAAGTTCCTTACTTGGAACGTGAAGGGTCTAAATACTCCAATTAAACGAAGGAAGATATTGCAACACCTCAAACGCCTACGGCCAGATGTAGCAATGCTGCAAGAAACTCACTGGAAATCAGGGGACCCCAACGTGCTTAGAGATAGTTGGATCCAAGGTTATAAATCAGCATCCTTTACCTCTAAGAAGCAGGGGGTAGTGATTATAATCCATAAGTCCCTTAATTATAACATATTAGACACCCTGGAGGATGTGGAGGGTCGATTCCTATTCCTAAAAGTACAGTTAGAAGGGGAACTTTACACTCTAGTGACCATATATGCACTGAAATCGGATCATAACGCTTTCTTTTCTGACGTTTACGTCCAACTTCAAGAGTGGGCCGAGGGTAGTCTGATCATTGGGGGTGATTTTAATTCAACACTACAACCGGCCCTGGATAGGTCAGGTACTCTTAGTGGACAGAAATATTCCATATCAACTTCGCTGCAATTCTTGCTGACCTCATTTCATTTAATAGACCCATGGCGACACCGTTAGTCGAGAATACACCTTTTATTCTCATCCACATACCACGTCTACCAGAATAGACTATTGGTTGCTCCCAGCAGGACTGCTCTCTAGGTTATGTGATTCAAAAGTAGAAAATATTGCCATTTCTGATCACGCACCTACATGGTTCACACTTGAACTGAAATCTCCTAAGACGACCTCCTTTAATTGGAGATTTCCCTCCCATCTGTACAATTCCCCCGATTTTAAGTCATACTTAGAGACTAACTTTCTCAACTATGCCAATGACAACGCACAACACATGGATGATATCAAGCTTTTCTGGTCTGCGTCCAAGCCGGTGGTACGGGGTTATATCATTGCGTATGTTGCTACTAAGCGTAAGCGCCTCAACCAGCGGTTTCGTGACCTAGGCCTGGCACTAACAAACTCCTATGCGACGTTACTAGCTTCCCCGACAGAAGACAACCGCTGAATTTACACCAAAACAAAACATCTTTACGATACCCTTTGTACAGAGAGAGCCCAATACGCTTTAGACTTTCAAAAACATAAATACTTCAGATGGGGAAATAAAGCTGGCAAACTCCTGGCAAATGTAGTTCGCAGCCAGCGCCCCACTTCACACATTCTATCCCTTCAAACTAGCACCCAGTTATCCTCCGACCCGACAGCCATCGCTGATTCCTTTTTAACCTACTACAAGGAGTTGTACATGGCACCACTACATGACCCCATTGGCGGTATGAACTTATTGAGATCGGCAGGGTCCCCCACACTGACGGTAGAGGATCGAAACTCTCTTATGGACCCTATTACTGAATTAGAACTGTTGACGGTAATTAAACAATTAGCTAATGGAAAATCCCCAGGCCCAGATGGGCTGAGCGCAGAGTATTACAAATTGCTGTTGCCCCATATCACGCCCCACCTTCTGACCTTACTTAATTCTATTTTGGCCGGAAACGCTGCCCCTCCCACCTTTAATCAAGCTCGTGTGATAGTATTACCGAAACCAGGGAAAGATCCTACCCTGGTTCAATCGTACCGCCCGATCTCCCTTTTAAACCAAGATTTTAAAATCTTAACTGCACTCATGGCACATAGGCTGCAAGCAGTATTGCCTACGTTATTGCACCCGTCACAGACTGGTTTTGTGAAGGGGAGAACGTCGGTACACAATATACGACAATTAGTTGCTGCTTTGACCATGTCGGCCCAGAAGCCAGGTGGAGTGTCCTTGCTAGTGAGCTGTGACGCTGATAAAGCGTTTGATCGCGTGTCGTGGTCTCACCTGCTGAGGGTGCTTCACTGGCAAAGATTTGGAGCCAATTTTGTCAAATCTTCCGTACCATTTATGACTCGCCTTCCGCATTCCTCACAGTAAATGGACTGAACACTGACACATTTATGCTGCACAGAGGCACGAGACAGGGGTGCCCCCTGTCCCCACTCCTTTTTGACCTTGCGTAGGACCCGCTCATTAGACATTGTCACTTGAGTTCTGACTGGCGTGGGATTGGAATTGGTGGTTATGACCTCAAGGTCACGGCTTATGCTGATGACTTGTTATTGTATTTCTCAAACCCTCAAGAAGCGTTTCCTAGTCTGCTATCATTGCTAGCAACCTTTGAGTCGATCTCGGGGTTTAAGATTAATAAATCCAAAACAGAAGCTTTGGTGTTACATCCAAATGCCACGCACGGTTGGAACTTTCAGTTCCCCTTCCGATGGGCAAGCCAAACAATCACATACTTAGGACTCCAGATACCTGTTAATCCATCCAATTTATACAGACATAACATTCCACGAATAATCACACGTACTTTAACCGATTTCCAGGCATGGAAACATCTGCCCCTTTCTTATTTAGGACGGTGCCAGTTAATTAAAATGATCTCCTTCCCGAGATTGCTGTACCCCATTCAAATGCTGCCTTTAATGTTATCGGAAGCAGATATAAAGATTTTAAATAAAGCCTTTAGTGAGTTTATATGGGCATATAAAAAACCTAGAATCTCACTATTTAAATTGAGCCAATCACAAAAACTGGGGGTTGTTAATCTACCTTGCATTAGGAGTTACATGCTGGCTGCGAACTACCGCTACGCTGTTGATTGGATACACGAGACGGAGACCTTCGCTAATACTGGCTTGGAACAGGCCTTCTGCCCTGAGTTCTCCCTTGTCAGCTTATTGCATATGCGTCCATCGGCCTTTCCCCACCAGGTCAAAAACAATATATTGCTGACCTTGACTTGCACGGCTTAGAGGCAGACACGCTCCAGGACGGGTATCTCCAGCTGTATCACGACTTTCCTTCCCCTGGCCCATAACCCAGACTTTCGTGGAACTGCTGCATGCACCACACTGTCTACCCTGTCGGGGCGAGGCACTAGGTTACTATACCAGTTGATATGTAGAGACACTTGCCAGGTTCGCACGTACTCAAGCCTCTGCGAAAGTTTCCCACACTTTAAAATCCCGTTATTTATATATTTTCAAATTCGTAGTTACATCAATAAATCTATAGCCACAATGTCTACAAAAGATAGGACTAACGCCCTAGACATTACTTTACAATCGACGCCTAGAGTACATCCTTCCACAGCATTGCTCTACATGCTTATTAAAAAATCTATTGATTGGGAGACCACTCAGATGGGATTAGTAAAGTGGCTACCAGAGTTCCCATCTATTGCTATCTCTACCATGCTTACTGCATTTAATAGGATCAATAAAACGCTCATATCAGCATCCTACGCTGAGATGAATTATCAAATTTTACACCGTTCCTACATCACACCAAAATTGCGGCTTCAAATGGGGGCAGCTTCTGATTCTAAATGTTTTAAATGCGGCATGATAGATGCCGACATCTACCATTGTTTGTGGAGCTGCCTAGAAGTACGTAAATTCTGGGGCTTAATACAAACCTTTGTCAAAGACAGATTGCATCTCACCATAGATGTCTCCACGGAGTGGGTCATCTGGGACATACATTCGACATCTTCTACCCCTGTGATGCCGATCGGCCAGCGCCGATTGTTAACTAAAATAGCAGCAGCCGGTAAGAAAACAATACTGTCGCAATGAATAGCTACTGATTCCCTATCCCTAGCTTTATTTCTACCAAGACTATCATATCTATTCCATATGGAGTGGCTGGAAATGCTAATTGATAAAGAGAACAAAATAACGAGATTCTTTGACATATGGCTCCCTTATGTACAGATGCTAGATGATCCTGTTAAAATCCCCCTATGTAAAGCCATATCTCACACTACATGGTATAATCTTGAAGTACTTGATCGGGGACATCCACCCTTTTAATGTGATTATTGAGTGATGCCTTATGACTTTGTTTGACCTGACTTACCCTCTTTTTTTCTGTATTACATTGTTTATACCGGCTGAGTGCTGGCCGATATGCTATTGTGTCCTTTTGCCGTATGCTGATGTATGTAAATGTTATACAGTTGTCCAATAAAGTATTTAAAAAAAAAAAAGTCTTATAGGTACTGTGTGCGCGTGCCGAAGGCTCGCACCAAAAAAATGGGTGTGGACAAATGCCACATGGGGTGTGGCCAATGATATGGTGTGATACACATATGGGGAGCCAGATACACATATGACCCCAATAGTGCCAGATACACATATGCCCCCACAGTGCCAGATACACATATGCCCCCACCATGCCAGATATGCCCCACAGTGCCAGATACACAAATGCCCCATGGTGCAAGATAGACACATGCCCCATGGTGCCAGATACACAAATGCCCCCACAGTACCAGATGCACATTGCCCCAGAGTGCCAGATGCACATTGCCCCAGAGTGCCAGATGCACATTGCCCCCGAATGCCCCCCCCTGCTGCTCACCGCTGCCTCTGCTACTGCTGTGTGAGGGGAGGAGAGCGCAGCACATGCCTCTCCTGCCCCTCAATGCTTGTGAAGTCCGGTCTCCGGCGGCGGGTATCTCAAATGAGGCGCTGGTTCGTTAGCCAATCAGGGCTTGCGGACCAGCAGCCAGTCAGGAGCTGCGGCTGCCGGTCCGCGAGCTCTGATTGTCTAATAAACCAGTGCCTTATTGAGATTCACCCCGCCGCCATCACTGGAGACCAGACACATCACAGAGCATTGAGGGGCAGGAGAGGCGCTGCACTCTCCTCCCCTCACACAGCAGCGGGCGTACGGCGTACCGGCTTGGAATTTCTTACCGTTACGCCCTACCGCCCGGAACCTCCATACTTGCAGCACTGGGCTCCATACTGTTGATCAGAAATACATAGATTGTAGCTAGGGTGTGGCGCTTCACGGTTACTTATTAACCATGCTGTAACAGGGTGTGGTAAAAAATGTCAGCATTCAGCATGTTGACAAGGACATGAAGTTGACATGTAAAATGTTGACATTCACAAGATTGATAATGACATAATGTGGACATTGTGAGTGTTGACAGTCAGCATGTCTACATAGTTTTTCATGCATTAAAACCTTACCCTAACCGCAGCCTAACCTTGACAGTAACATGAGCTCTCAACATTGTGCCTGTTAAGATTCAAAATGTCAACATAACATCTATATCAGCATTCTGTAAGTCAACAGATCATGGGTGTGTGTAGTTGCAGCCAAGCTGAGCCTGGCTACATCTGTACATATGCACATGATCTGCATGATCTGTGAAGCGTGTGACTCTAAAGACTTTGTTAATTAAAAATACATTAGTATGTAGAATTTTTGGGTAAAAAAAATAGAATATTGAATGGTCTATGAGGATAGCAAGGGCAATGATGGTGACAATTGTATCCGCTTTGTTGTCTGCTTTGAATTTTGGATGCAACAAAATCAATAAGGAAATGTTATTCTGCTATCAAAATCAAAATATTATGGAGAGCTGTTCTGAACGTTTTGCTCATTTCTTATGTCACCAAAACAAAAGTAGAAAAATCTAATAGCAGATAAACGTGAACAGAAAAACATTAAGAATGAAGAAAAATACCATTGTCTTTTGCAAACAAATACCTTTACCTAACTTTAGTTTTATTAAAAAAAATTCCTAGTTGGTGTGGCCACACCTCCCACAATTAGGCAAGCCTCCCAAAAGTACCCGGGCCCACCGCTGCACTGGCAGGGGTCAACCTAAAATCGATACATCCGCAATTAAATTGCGGCTGCATCGTGAGGTGGCGCCACACATGCTGGCCGGCATTGCCCTGTGCTGGATGGCCCACAGCATCTGAGGAGATGGACACAGATCTTGCTGCGTATGCAGTGATTTGCGTCCATCTCTGAATAATCCCCTTAAGTTTCACATTCCTTTGTTTATTAGGGGTATATTCAATTGGAATCGGATCCATTCCGACATTCATTTGTCGGAATGGATCCGACCTGGGTTATTCAATGGACATCTCAATTCAACTTTTAAAAAAGTCGAATTGAGATGCGGGAGGAGAGACGGGGGAGAGCAGTGCTACAGCAGCGGCTATATAGCTGCTCTCCCCTGTCTCCCCCCTCAGTCCCTCCTCTCTCACAGCCACAGCTCCGTCCCCCCTGTCACAGCCGCCGCTCCGTCCCCCCTGTCACAGCCGCCGTTCCCCGTCCCCCCTGTCACAGCCGCCGCCGCTCCCCACCCCCTGTCACAGCCGCCGCCGCTCCCCACCCCCCCTGTCACAGCCGCCGCCGCTCCTCGTCCCCCCTATCACAGCCGCCGCCACTCCCCGTCTCCGCCTCTCTCACAGCCACCACAGCCATCACGGCAGCGTCCACCCGGCTCCAGCAAGCGAGGTCTCGCCTGCTGGAGCCGGGTGGACGCTGCTGTGAGTGGCGGCTGTGACATCCTCCAGCGCTGCTCACCCAGTCCCCGCCTCGGCTCTCCCCATCTCACTCAACTTTCGAACTGAGATGTTCAAAAAGGGTGCCAAACCTGTCGGTTGTGGTCCCGTTTTCGACACAAGCACATGGATCGGCAGCTATTCCGACGATCCACATGCTTTTTGACAAGTCGAATTAATTTGGGGTTATATTGAATAGGTCGAATCACAATTCGACCTTAAAGAGTCGAAAAACTGCCGTCTTTTCGACAGACGGCAGCTTTCGACTTCAATTGAATATACTGATCATGTCGATATTATCTTAAACCATAAAGCTATACCTCTAGATACACTTTTACCGTGGAGCCGCTATGGCCGCTAGACTAAATACACGTGCTACGCACTTTGTACGCTATTTGTGTACAGAGTCCCGTACGTGGTACGTACTTGGCGTACACACGCCGCGCTGAGTGTACAGAGTACGCACAGCACGCGCACACACAATTGATAACCTTTAAACCTTATTAGTGATACAATGCAATGATATGGTTACACTTTAAACCTTTATGCAGCAAAGCACTGCAACGATGTTATACCTTAAACCTTGAGTAGCGCTGACGGTATAAAGTACCCGCAGTTCGTACACCTTATCAATACTTATAAACCTTATACAGTTAAATACGCTTTAAACCCTAGCAGGGAAATGAGGACACAACACCGATATGTAGTTGAACCACAGGGTTCTAAGGCCACAGTGGATTATTTCAAAAGGTAAAACAGTACAAATTATACACTACAGGCTAACAAGATAAATCTAAACAGAATAATGGATACAGTCAATGTACATATGTGAGAATGTTTGCTTGTGCAACCTGGCCGGTCCTCCGCTTATCAGGTAGAAAGCGTTCAGAGTCTTGTGCCCGGCCAGGCAACAACAGGCTTTTTATACACAACTTCCATATACAATACAATGGTCACTGTAGTCCCTTTGTCTATTGGACACTGAGATCCACCTGTACATTACAGGAGAGGTCATAGGTTGATTTGAAAAGGTGGGCGATGTCTTTCTCAACTGCTCTTGTGGGTGGTATCCTCTGGATTCCCCCCGCATACATAATATACAGTAAATACAGTTTAAACCTATATTCTGCTTCTGCATCTAACTATCCTCAGGAACATGCGATCTTCCTCAAACTAATACCAGAATGTTTCCCTTAAAATACCCTACAGCTGGATACCAAAAACCACCTTGTAGCCTTGTTCAGTCCCCTCCTATCCTGTAAAGGTGAATCCCTTTGTTCTGTTACCATTTTAAACAGCTATTTCTTTCTGATGTGGTGCAGGGGGCTATGTGTACAATGTGCACTATTTGGGTTAAATATGTAATGTTCTGATAACCCTCTATGCGCTCACAAGCTCCGCCGTAAATACCCATACCACGCGCATGATCGCAGGAGCGATCCTACGCAAATTGCGGATATGTGCACCCACGGCGGAATAAGTGAACGTGCAGCGGGCATGTGTATGGGGTTAGTACATGGTGTATGCATACCAATATTTTTCGACTTTGATAGTCCACCCTTTGTCAGTCAACAATAACTGCCACTATCTAAACATTAAACAGAAAAATATACAATACAATATCTACAGATGATTGGATGGTATGAGGAGAGGTGTAGGTGGGAAATGTATGACCTAGTGAGATAGTAAAAGCATGTGTGTATGAATCCATGTCTGGGGGGCATGTATCATCGTGCCGTATATGTTCTAGATAAGCTTCGAGGTATTGCGAAGTATACATTAAATCCTTTTCATCCTGTATTAAGGGTCTGTAAGTGGGCCAACAAACACTACCGAGCTCTTTTCGGCTTCTTGTTCCAACAAGTGGGGTGCACATTTAGATGATGATACATGGAGGGGGAACATATGTTAGTGCTAATATATGTGGATATCACCTGTCGACTATGTGTGTCACTAACTGAAGGTTGCAGTGATGAAGATAAGACACATATGTACAATACATTCACATAACATTTGCGTAATCATTCTTGGGTGTTGATCGAAGTCTCTTCCGGATGGGTGTATTTTTGCTGAGGGAGAAACACAGGAAAAACGGGTGAAAGAAACGGGCCGTGGAATTAATTTGTAATCCTTATCACAACATCGTTTCTATAGATGGATCATAAATTAAATCTGCTGCTGTACCAATGCCCCCGCTCCTTAAACTCATCACTTTTGTACTGCGCTTGCGCCGCGTTAAAATTCGAACACACCTAAATATCAAGCCAATAATTATGACGACTCCCAGGATACAAAGGAGAAACTTTCCTACACTCATAATAACATTCTGAGCCCATTCTCCTAATCCTGAGAACCAATTGCGTGGGTTCAACCATGAGACCCAGCCGGTCAGTTCATTACTCACAGCAGTCAGGGTAAGGTTGTGTCTCCTTCAGAACTCCCACTTCAACTGCAAGATATCGTCCATCTTTTGATATATGACCTCGGTTGGGTCATCAGTGCTGTTTGTAATATACGTGCAGCACTTCACACCATACTGAGTTGCCAAAGTGACACAGTACCCGCCTGTCACCGCTGTGATATAATTGAGAACCATCCTGTGCTGGATCAGTTCCGTTTTGTAAGCTTGCAACTCCCTTCCTGTATACCTGAAGGTGTAATCATACATCTCGGTGATATTATCTATTAGGTTCGCTAGCACGTGGATATACCTATAATTTATAATTCCTCTGGCGGTACGGGTGATGTCTAATGCGAGTAGGAATTGAATCCCGGTGGATTTGTGGATTAAATCAGAGGCTGCGTGCTCTGTCCTATCTATGAGGTGTCTCTTAACGATGTGTTCATAATGAGTATGAGTATAAGGAGCTTGAGCACTGCGGTGAACGTCTTTCATCTTATCATGGGTTATGGTCATAACCTCTGGCAACACTCTTCCAATGTAACACAATCCCTCTGAGTTTGGGGCAAGCCACTTATACGCCTTCCTCCCGCATATGAAATAGGCATCATCGGGGAGAACTTATGGGACAGAATATGACATTACCATATTGCAAACTTTCCAAGTGAAAAACCCAATCCCTAGTTCTCTCATCTGTTCAGTACACATATCAGGCTGTATGAGATGTGCACAGTACCCTGGAGATACTTCTCCAACCCGCATGGTCTTACTTCCTAGAGTTTACCTATACCGAAAATACTTCAACCGTCGGCTATTTGGCGTATAAGTTCAGAGTCTACGGGTATCCTGTCGGCTCTGTGCGAAAATGCCATGGTTTGGTTGTTCCATGTCACTTCCCAATTTCCCGGCTTTCGGGAATTGAAATGTTAAAACACACTAAGGATCTATCCACATGGTATTGGTGGAGCTTCAAACTAGGGGGCCTAGAAATATTAAATTTCTTGTCCACCGGTCTCCCACCCCGTAATTCGAGTACCTCATCTATTGCTAACGGGTATGGTACTAATCCTGACTTGCTCTGACCTTGAGGTACTTGTGAGCACACCCAGCATTCTGTCTGGTTGAAGACCTTACCCACTAGTGAGTGGTAATCACTCAATGGATGACGGTCCATGTTGATATTAAGGCTGGACCTGCATCTCTGGATGCACCCATCCTCAACTATGTTTTCACAATTCCTACAGATGCATTCTTCCTCAGCCAATAACCCTTCACAGTGCCTCCTAGTTTCTAGACTACCAGATCATTTTCTGATACTCGCCTTTGCTCGGTGGATGTGTTGCTCTGGTACTCTCACCGAAACAGACTGTTCTCGTCAATAACAGGATTAACAGGAAAACCCGGAACGCAGTCTCTTGGGGTAAGTCCATCTTGTTAAGGGGAGAGAAAGGGAACAAGAAGGGGGGGAAAGGAAGGTAATGGGAGATGGAGAAAATAATAAAAAGGAAAAAGAAAACTGGTGCGACAACCGCCTCTGGTCTTGTTGTTCTCCGCGCTCAGGTGCCATGACAACAGTCCTGCCTCTCAGCCTTCCCGGAACAGACACTCCAGTGATACGATGTTCTCTGCACTCTGCTCTTTGTCACAGGTTCTCTCTGGGTCAGCGACCTTTCTATAGGGAACATAAATCTTGCATTACAATGTGTTTAACTGTTGTGTATTATCAGTTGTGTGAAGTAAACCATCCGTGGAAAGTGAAAAAGAGAGAGGAAATAATAAAAAGAAAATTTGTCAGATTTGCGTTCACCATCAGGCTGTCACACCATCATGTCTATCGGTATCTATGCACAGTCTACCTTCACCAGTATTTCCACTCTCCACCCTTTGTGCATGGCCAGGCACAGTGATGCTGGTGAGATATACTGGGTTTGGGCAGACCTCTGAAAAGACCGAGTAGACATGTGACGTTTGAGCTGTAAATCTGTCGGTGAACGTCAGAGATGAAGAGAAAACTTTGAAGGCAACTCACAGAGTTTAGTAACAAAGAAGATTTTACAAAGTTTGACATCTGGATTGGGTACTACGGGGAATGGTTCCCTAATCAGTCTGTTCTCTTAAAAAAAATTCTATGTGTGTTATATCTCTACTGGGACTATCCCAGCCATCAATCCAGTGTCTTGTCCATTCTAAGTTCATAGGGAACCCGGTATCTTTGAGATAATTTCCTCTACCTGTGATGGACATGCTTCTAAAACAGTGAAATGCAATATTAGTCTTCGTGGGTATCTTAACATATTTTGTGCTTCCTGGGTGGGAGCACTCTATATGTATACCATCTCTAACAAAACTCCTGTTAAATTACTTAGAGGTCACTTCTGCTAGAGGGAGAGAAGCAGAAGTTTAGAAGCCTCCTCCTAATCTCCGTAAATTCTGTCAAAAGGGTAAAGTTGCGTTTATTCTGTTCTTCCCATTACCCGAATCTGTGTTTTTCTATACTGCTCGTGATTCCTTACTATATGTCCCTTGATCCTGTCTATGTGTTTACTAACGTGGCTTATTTATTCTGTCTAGGGGTCTATATTGGCTATGTGCTCCACTACTCCTACAATTTCTAGCAAAATGTCCTTCAAATGTAACATATCTTAGGTCTTTTGTTACTACTAGGGTTTTGGGGTTTGGGCTGATGAGACTTTGGTGTAAGAGCCTGCATACTTTCAATCCTCAGACTCTCCTCTCGCAGTTTTCTACGCCTAGCAATATTCCTATGGTGTTCAATTGCGCACTCTCTAAGGCAAGCTACTGTAACCGCTCTCCAACCAGGCAAAGAGGTTTGTACTCTGTCCCTCACTGTCTGATCGAGTCCGTCCATTAGCACAGACACAGCCACTTCTCTGTATTTTTCATCGTTCCCTGCATCTAATACCCCCATGTATCTGTCCATTTCCTCCAGTGCTCGGTGGAAATAGTCAGATGCCATTTCATTTTCCCTCTGTTTTATGGAGAAAATTCTTCTCCACTCAGTGGGGAAACAAAATTCTTGTTGCCTATTAATTTGTTCTATATTTTCCTGATTGTTTCTGTCAGTCATAGGACTATCCGACTCTAATCTACAATCAGTGATGAATTTTTGGGTGTTAATATTAGGGGGTAGGCATGCTTTCAAAAATGTCCGCCAATGTTGGTTTGTCGGTTCATAAACATTACCCAGATCTCTGATAAATTTCTGACATCTGGCTAAATGCTTCCGAGGGTCGGGGAATTCTGAAATTATTGATCGCAGCTCATCTCTGGGCCACGGGCAATACATTGCATTATTCCTGGTGAGGACTACTTCCTGTCTATCGGTTCCCCCATTGGGAGTTACTATTCCCAAGACAGGGTGTAATCCTACCATTCCGTTCCTAATCTGTTTACTGTGTGGTGTTGCTGTTTCTGTGCAATGAACTGTCTCATACTTACCGGTAGCTGTGACCTCACCCGTTCTTTCATTGGGGAATATTGTTACTGCACTACCTGGTTGGACAGGTCCCACCTGAGTTTCCTGCAACATGACTGTTTGGAGGAGAGCTGCGATTTGGATGACTCCTTCATCTTCCTGTGACCTAAAACCTTGGAGAGACTTCAAAACAGGATACATTTTGCAAAAGTTAGGGTTAATACATTGCTCTTTCATATTACTATCATTTACGGATGTATCATTGACTGAAGCCTTCTGTTTCCCTTCGACCTGTGCCGACAATAGTGTGTTTGTGTTCTCATTCCCGCTAGGTTTGGAACCGATTGCATATGTTAATTTCTCTTGCATATCGCCCTCTTGCTGCCATAAATTTAAACAGTTTGTGTGTCTGACCCTTTTCTTTTGGGACTTTATTAGACATATCCTACTCCTTAAATTCTGCAATACCTCTGGTTCAAAACTACCTATCCCGGGAAATGATGCTTTATCCCCCACAGTCATTCGTGTCCATTCATCACAAAAGGTCTCAGTGTGGGGACCATACTTCCCCCACATTACTAACCGAGCTGACCCCCTGGGTCTCTTCTCTGCTGTCTGAACCCTGACTGAGGAACGTCCCTGTGTTGTGCACTTGGCTCCCATTGTGGACCCTTTTAACATGGGAAAACTTCCTAAAATGCTCCAAACACAGTAGTCTGCCGGTGGAAGTCCTCAAAGTTCTTCCACTAACTTCTTCTGCTCCGAGTATCACGGATCCGCCTTTTTTTTAGCAGACACGTGTAGCCGATGCAGGCCCTACTTCGGCCTATATCCTCTGGGCCTTTAAAACTGTATCACACTCCTTGCACGTATTCACCTAGACCGTGCTTACCACGTTTTCACCTAGACCGTGCTTCACCAAGTTTCACCAAGATCACCAAGCGGGGTTCAATACATTCACACCTTTTTCAGCCCACACTAACATTCTATAGTTTTCTGATCAGAAAAATATCTTTATCTGTTGACTGATAGCTTCCCCAGAGGTAATACAGTAAAAAAGGTTTTATTTAAACTAAATCTTGGACACTGATCAATTTGTGCTATTACCGCGTGGCTACCGTTTCGCGCCTAAACTAAACAATGCTTGTGTAATTTGGACTTAGCGGTCGTATCTTTACGCACGTTGCGTAAACACGCGATCGTGTGTACGTCTTTACGTTGCGTACGCAGTCCCGTACTTTGTCCGAGACACGTGTACAAAGACCGTACGTCCGCAATAGTACAAATCCCACACTTCTATAAATGTAAGCGATATTAACTATAATCGCTCACTTAACACAGCACACAGTTTCTTCTGTATAAACCTTTACAACTAGGCCAGGCTGCGTGTGCGTCTTACACTTATTTCTTAAATATTTACTCTATATTTTAACTAAATAGCAACAAATTTCTCAGCACAGGTCAAAATTAATCTAATAATCATCATCAATAATTCAAATGGTATGATTCAGATTGGATAGCTATCTTGCAGAACATACACTGATATAAATATACACATAATTATAATATTATATATATGTACCATTCACTGGTCTCCTGAGACTCATTTACCCTTTAAGTGCTTCTAATTTGCATATGAATGCTATGTGCTATTGGCTGCCTGTAAAGGTGTTTTTTTTCAATGCTAGGAAAAAGCAGTTACACAGGTTAATTTGCATTTCAATGGCTATCTTATAGCAAGCAGAGTTAACTGAATTTTAGAGAAAAAAAAACTTTCTTTTTTTTATATCTGTGTGTACTTCTTACATCAAATATTCATCTTGCTATTAACTTTTCACTAGGCCCAGCTGAAACTATTTGTAATTAACTATGGCATGGGTTAAATAAATGCATTGGTAACTCATAAATGGTGATTTCTTTTTGACCAAGGAGGGCTGATTATTCCGGGCAGTGAAAATCAGCCATTTAGAAAAAATGACCTTCCCAACATGGCCGCTGCTCCTCCCCCTTCCACATCCATGAGGGTTACACAAAATGGTGGACAAGCCATGTGGTTAGTTCAAAATGGAGGACAGACCATGCGGCTTCCTTTGTCACAAAGAAATCACACACCATGCAAGCCACTGAAGTTATTTTAGGCCTGAGTTAAAAAAAATACTATATCAAGGCTTTTGCAGCAACTTTTAAATGTACTTTTACCCTACTTAACAGATAAGCAATCCAATCTGAATCAAACACAATATGACTCATTTGAACCTTGTTTTGCAACAATATGATCAGATATGCAGAGTACAGGTGTATGCTTGTATTGTGGGCGCATTTGGCGCCAAACAGAAATTCACAGACTTTTAAAAATAGCTTTGTATATTTACCTTATGGATTCCACCAGCATCCCTACAAACCATGCAGAGCAGACGCTTATCTTATCAGCACTTGAGAAAGAGTTTACCAGAGTATCCACCATCCAGGAGAAGGCATACGTGGATACCTGTCCGCCCTTTGCTGATAGATAAAGTCTGCTGTACCCTGCTAGGCTGTGGGTATGAGGAAAAACAGGACGATGCCCCCAATTGATGTCGATATTATCTTAAACCATAAAGCTATACCTCTAGATACACTTTTACCATGGAGCCGCTATGGCCGCTAGACTGAATACACGTGCTAGGCACTTTATGCGCTATTTGCGTACAGAGTCCCGTACGTGGTACGTACTTGGCGTACACATGCCGCGCTGAGTGTACAGAGTACGCACAGCGCACGCACACACAATTGATAACCTTTAAACCTTATTAGTGATACAATGCAATGATATGGTTACACTTTAAACCTTTATGCAGCAAAGCACTGCAACGATGTTATACCTTAAACCTTGAGTAGCGCTGACAGTATAAAGTACCCGCAGTGCGTATACCTTATCAATACTTATAAACCTTATACAGTTAAATATGCTTTAAACCCTAGCAGGGAAATGAGGACACAACACCGATATGTAGTTGAACCACAGGGTTCTAAGGCCACAGTGCATTATTTCAAAAGGTAAAACAGTACAAATTATACACTACAGGCTAACAAGATAAATCTAAACAGAATAATGGCTACAGTCAATGTACATACGTGAGAATGTTCGCTTGCGCAACCCGGCCGGTCCTCCGCTTATCAGGTAGAAAGCGTTCAGAGTCTTGTGCCCGGCCAGGCAACAACAGGCTTTTTATACACAAATTCCATATACAATACAATGGTCACTGTAATCCCTTTGTCTATTGGACACTGAGATCCACCTGTACATTACAGGAGAGGTCATAGGTTGATTTGAAAAGGTGGGCGATGTCTTTCTCAACTGCTCTTGTGGGTGGTATCCTCTGGATTCCCCCCGCATACATAATATACAGTAAATACAGTTTAAACCTATATTCTGCTTCTGCATCTAACTATCCTCAGGAACATGCGATCTTCCTCAAACCAACACCAGAATGTTTCCCTTAAAATACCCTACAGCTGGATACCAAAAACCACCTTGTAACCTTGTTCTGTCCCCTCCTATCCTGTAAAGGTGAATCCCTTTGTTCTGTTACCATTTTAAACAGCTATTTCTTTCTGATGTGGTGCAGGGGGCTATGTGTACAATGTGCACTATTTGGGTTAAATAGGTAATGTTCTGATAACCCTCTATGCGCTCACAAACTCCGCCGTAAATACCCATACCACGCGCATGATTGCAGGAGCGATCCTACGCAAATTGCGGATATGTGCACGCACGGCGGAATAAGTGCACGCACAGCGGGCATGTGTATGGGGTTAGTACATGGTGTATGCATTACAATATTTTTTCGACTTTGACAATACCCCTTAGACTCACATTTTTTTTCCTCCTTTTGAAAACATTGTCATTGTAGCATTCATTACCATTCCTTATGATGATTTGAAAAATATTACTATAATGTAGGCTATTAAATTAATACAGCATATTTAATTAATGATGCTATAATACCAAGGCTGCTGTCTCATGGATGTGTGCTTTTGTATTCAGGAGACAGTACGACAATGTTTCTTTTAAAGTACAATGTTAGTAATATGAGAGCACACAGAAGCCTGCAATCACTGAGAAAGTTGGAAGCATTATGCTTGTCAAATACCATTTACAGTACTATAATTCTGTCAGACATTCTGAAGTGTATGGATGTGTATCTTCATTATGGTTTAGAAATAATGTTTTTAGCAAATCAGTGGCAAAATGTGGGCAATGAGATGATAAATAGACTTGATTGCTTAAGAGGCTAACAGCAATAGCTGTATTTGTACTGCAGACTTGGGAGGATCGGACCTATAGAAGCGTTCAGATATTCATATACTTCATTGTATTCAGGTTTTCCTGTGGAAGAAACCCTTGACACTTTCAGTGCCACTGTAGCATCTATGATGGGTACTCTCAAGACACTGGTGCCCTACAACTGAAGCACTGGCTTCTCATGTCAGCAGATCACTATGCAGTATAATATTGTTAAACTTTATAATGTACCCAGGGGCTGACTGGCAAGTTTTAGCCTGGTGGTAATAATACAACACTGATCCTTGAGTAATGGCCTTTTAATAGGTAGTTTTAAGTAAAAAAAATATACAGGGGCTGATTTATTAACATGCACAAGCATCTTTGCTTACAGTTTATAATACACAAACACAAACAATATGTAATAACCAATCTAAGAAACAATGAAATTATGATGGGGAATGTAGTGCCTCAAAATCCACCAAGGTAGCATTTGATGGAATGTCATGTTTCATCACTTTGTTGAAATGGCACAACTGCACCATTCTTTCCTACTTTAATAATCTCCTCTCTGAGACAAGCCCAGAGATGAGATGAAGGTGTCATCTGCTGAGGGTGGTGCCAAACTACTCATGTCATTAGGCTCTATCAAATCTCTCTGAAGTGGGGGTGGGATCAAAGGACATACTGTAATTATTACAGAATAATGTCATATTGGCCCTGCCCCCTCCACACGGATTTGTAATTCCTGGTATTATTCTCACCATCATGCCCACTTCTTTAAGAAGTGGGTTGGATGCAGGGGGATCACCCATTCTTCCAGAAGCCCAGGAGTTGCCTAAACATTTGGGAGCATCCTGGGAGTTCAAGGAGAGTAGGTATGAACTTCAGAGGCTACACAAAGGCATCCTGCAGCCTATTCAAGTGTTTCTTGGCCAACCAGGAACAGGCCTAAAAAGAGGGGAGGGGAGTTGGGGAGTTACAAGCCCTACTGCACTCTGGCCCAGCTCATCCATGACTGTACTCATCTTAAAATGTGAAAAAAATTAAATAAAAATTAACATGTTCAACCATTTGAAATTGTAACCCAATTGCACCTATAATTGCCTTCACTGTTCTTCCTGGGTGCACATGTGCGATACAGACAAATCTGTGAGTAGGTAATTATAACTAAATAATGTGGTTACATTTTCTGAGGGCCAGAGTGCACTATCAAGGGGAAGGAACATTTAAGCCAGGAAGGATGGACACATGTAAATTAGACATATATGGTATCCATGTATTAATAATTTTTTAAATCTCTAGACTCAGGGTCAGCAAGCATTTGCTGTCAGTATGCCAGTTAAGCTTGGTGCTCCAGTTCTACTATATATACTGTAAATGTGTTATAATGGGGCCAACTGATAAACTTAAAGCATATTTTAATAATGGGATAATATGTTATAAATTTCAATTAACACAACTATAAAGTTAAGAAATTTATAAGAGTGGTGGCAGCCACAAGTACTGAATTGAAGTAAGTAAATCAGCTGGTTTAGGCTTGTTAGCACGGTTTGCTATTTCCTTACTGAATAAAGAAACCATTTTCTCTAAGGCATTAAGACCTAATGCAAGATCTTTAAAAAAAATGCTTTTATTACTCTTCAGGGCATATAAAAACACATTTTTTTTAAATTAATTTTTATCTATAAACTAAAGAAGTTATACACGTGTCCATTTGAGTGGACAACATGCATCTGTGACATAAAACATTGCCATATATTATCATGGAACAGTATTTTAACAATTACATTTCGTTTTTGTCTTCTTTTTGCAAACAAGTAAGGTAAAATAAATAAATAAATAAATAAATAAAGACTGGTATGGTTCCCATTTGTTCTTATCATGTTGCTTACTGTATTTTTTCTCCAGAAAAAAAATCCTGTTAGTTGAAAACGATACATTTTATTATGCCTACAGACGTATCCTCTTATATCCTTGCTTCAGTCATGCTAAACAGCCCTTCAAGTTGCGCCATGACGTGACGGGACACGGTAGCGCAGGGCATCGGGTTTGCAAATTATTCCAGTAAAATGCATCTTAGATGCAATGTAATGCAACAGGACGCATGATCAGCTTTTGCTGATTAAGATGATATGTGGCATGCCTATATTCTGTGAGTAATGGCAGCTCTCTCTGCATCCGAAATGCAACATTCAGGAAACACTGTATGCAAATATGTATGCAAATATGCCCATCACACACAAAATATAGGCATAATAATAATAATTATTATTATTATATTATTTATATAGCGCTCTTTCTTCAACAGCGCATCCTGCATAGCGTTTTAATCAGCAGAAGCTACTCGTGCATCCTATTGCATTACATAGCACCTAAAATGCATTTTCACTGAAAAAAAATACCAAGTCACGCGGCACTCATTTGTTATGTGCACAGAGCAAAGATGCAATTTATGGATATATTCATCCAGAAGCAAAAATGTCCTCAATATTTATACCACAAATATTTTCATTTAATTCTGAGTTTGCATCATACCCAGAAAGTAAGCCTTTTTCAAAAACTGGAGTGATTTAAAATTTCTATGAATTCTAAAGCTGTACAAGAGATATTGAGATTACACAATCTCTATGACTCCTGGATTATTTCTGACCCTTTAGCAAGGAATCGCTCTTTCTACTCCTCCCCTTGCAAAGCTTATTCTAGAATGGACCTGATCCTGCTCAACCATGAACTCACCTTAAAATTGGGCAACTCCCGCATTCATCCCAGCTTTGATAGGTACACTACTTCCATCAAACTGTACATTGCATTACACAGTTACACATCATCCAAACCACTAGACGCTAGAATATACCACTGACGCTCCACTACACACTTCTCCACAACAGTACATTACTTCACTCCTATACATTGCACTGTAATACAACATCATGACCACTACACACTATAATACACCACCACACTACACCTGTACATTACTTTTCCTCACCTTATTGATATTTTACAGCAGTAGACAACTACATTCTAAATGTATGCTGTACTTGACCTTTATACTACATTCACACCAATACAATATACTCCTACACCACCACACACCCAAAAAATAAAATTATTAAATCACACACAAATAGGGTACACTACCAGATTATACCAGTTCCAGTTAAAAAAAAAATTACTAACCTAAGGGGAATATAGACATATACATAGGATTGTTTCTAGACAATTTGGCTCCCGGTGCAAGCATTAAAAAAATGTGCCCCCACCCATAGACATTGAAAAATGTGCCCCCTCAGACATAAAAAAAAAAACTATTCCCAGTGAGGGTGTGTGGCCTCGCTAAAATGGGCATGGTCTCACAGGAAAAAAACTACCTTATGCCCTAGTTTTTGACTCTACAAAAATATTCCACATTATTAAGCCCCACACAGTAATGCCTGTTACACCATATCATGCCCACTGCACCATATTATGCCATACACCGCAATGCCCGTGATACATTGTGCCCTATAGTAAAGCTTCTAAATACTTTTAAATTACCTGCTCGTTGCCAGGTGTTTCATGTGCTGGGTGTCATGCTCGTTGCCAGAGGTTTCATGCACTGGTTGTCTTGCTCATTGCCAAGGGTATCCTGCTCCTCCTCCTGCCACCCATAGTACTCCGCTTGGGGGGTGGAATTTTGCGAAATGACATGGTTGCATTGTGATGTCACAAGCAACAGCATCATTCTGTGAAACTCCGCCCCCCGAGCAGAGTACTATGGGTGGGAGGAGGGGGATCAGTATAGGAGCCACAAAGTGCCACGGTGGATGCAACGTGTGATTGCACGGCTCGCCCTCTGCTAGAAGTGGCACTGCATATACATATATACAGTACCACTGTCCTGTGTGTCTCATATCTCCTAAAGACCAAGATCTAGTCGTGGTGATGATGATGGAGGCTTCCGAACCCCAGAGCCAGCCCATCTCCAGGACTGCTGATTTCCACTGCAGACCCACTCTCCCTGCACATAGAGCCTAATTCAAACCCGATTGCTGCTTTGTTTTTATGCACAGCGAGCATTCAGGTCTGTACTGCGCATGCACTGCAATGCGCTGGCGCATCGGATGACTGCACTGGGCATCAGTGTATACCAACGGGATGGGTGTAAAAAGTAGAGATGAGCGGGTTCGGTTTCTCTGAATCCGAACCCGCACGAACTTCATGTTTTTTTTCACGGGTCCGAGCGACTCGGATCTTCCCGCCTTGCTCGGTTAACCCGAGCGCGCCCGAACGTCATCATGACGCTGTCGGATTCTCGCGAGACTCGGATTCTATATAAGGAGCCGCGCGTCGCCGCCATTTTCACATGTGCATTGAGATTGATAGGGAGAGGACGTGGCTGGCGTCCTCTCCATTTAGATTAGGAGAGAGAGAGAGAGATTGACCTGAGGCTGATACTGTAGAAGAGAGTGCAGAGTTTAGTGACTGACCACAGTGACCACCAGCAGTGCAGTTGTTTTATTTAATATATCCGTTCTCTGCCTGAAAAAAACGGTACACACAGTGACTCAGTCACATACCATATCTGTGTGCACTGCTCAGCCCAGTGTGCTGCATGCCTGCATCATCTATGTATATATTATATATCTGACTGTGCTCAGCTCACACAGCTTATAATTGTGGGGGAGACTGGGGAGCACTGCAGTGCCAGTTATAGGTTATAGCAGGAGCCAGGAGTACAAGACAGTCACATACCATATCTGTGTGCACTGCTCAGCCCAGTGTGCTGCATCATCTATGTATATATTATATATCTGACTGTGCTCAGCTCACACAGCTTATAATTGTGGGGGAGACTGGGGAGCACTGCAGTGCCAGTTATAGGTTATAGCAGGAGCCAGGAGTACATATTATATTAAAATTAAACAGTGCACACTTTTGCTGCAGGAGTGCCACTGCCAGTGTGACTGACCAGTGACCTGACCACACTGACCACCAGTATAGTTAGTAGTATACTATATTGTGATTGCCTGAAAAAGTTAAACACTCGTCGTGTGACTTCATTTGTGTGGTGTTTTTTTTTTTATTCTATAAAAAACTCATTCTGCTGACAGACAGTGTCCAGCAGGTCCGTCATTATATAATATATATACCTGTCCGGCTGCAGTAGTGATATATATATATTTTTATATCATTATTTATCATCCAGTCGCAGCAGACACAGTACGGTAGTTCACGGCTGTAGCTACCTCTGTGTCGGCACTCGGCAGTCCATCCATAATTGTATACCACCTATCCGTGGTTTTTTTTTCTTTCTTCTTTATACATACATACTACGACATCTCTTTATCAACCAGTCTATATTAGCAGCAGACACAGTACAGTACGGTAGTTCACGGCTGTGGCTACCTCTGTGTCGGCACTCGGCAGTCCGTCCATAATTGTATACCACCTACCCGTGGTTTTTTTTTCTTTCTTCTTTATACATACATACTACTACATCTCTTTATCAACCAGTCTATATTAGCAGCAGACACAGTACAGTACGGTAGTTCACGGCTGTGGCTACCTCTGTGTCGGCACTCGGCAGTCCGTCCATAATTGTATACCACCTAACCGTGGTTTTTTTTTCTTTCTTCTTTATACATACATACTACGACATCTCTTTATCAACCAGTCTATATTAGCAGCAGACACAGTACAGTACGGTAGTTCACGGCTGTGGCTACCTCTGTGTCGGCACTCGGCAGTCCGTCCATAATTGTATACCACCTAACCGTGGTTTTTTTTTCTTTCTTCTTCATACATACATACTACGACATCTCTTTATCAACCAGTCTATATTAGCAGCAGACACAGTACAGTACGGTAGTTCACGGCTGTGGCTACCTCTGTGTCGGCACTCGGCAGTCCGTCCATAATTGTATACCACCTAACCGTGGTTTTTTTTTTCTTTCTTCTTTATACATACATACTACGACATCTCTTTATCAACCAGTCTATATTAGCAGCAGACACAGTACAGTACGGTAGTTCACGGCTGTGGCTACCTCTGTGTCGGCACTCGGCAGTCCGTCCATAATTGTATACCACCTAACCGTGGTTTTTTTTTCTTTCTTCTTCATACATACATACTACGACATCTCTTTATCAACCAGTCTATATTAGCAGCAGACACAGTACGGTAGTTCACGGCTGTAGCTACCTCTGTGTCGGCACTCGGCAGTCCGTCCATAATTGTATACTAGTATCCATCCATCTCCATTGTTTACCTGAGGTGCCTTTTAGTTGTGCCTATTAAAATATGGAGAACAAAAATGTTGAGGTTCCAAAATTAGGGAAAGATCAAGATCCACTTCCACCTCGTGCTGAAGCTGCTGCCACTAGTCATGGCCGAGACGATGAAATGCCAGCAACGTCGTCTGCCAAGGCCGATGCCCAATGTCATAGTACAGAGCATGTCAAATCCAAAACACCAAATATCAGTAAAAAAAGGACTCCAAAACCTAAAATAAAATTGTCGGAGGAGAAGCGTAAACTTGCCAATATGCCATTTACCACACGGAGTGGCAAGGAACGGCTGAGGCCCTGGCCTATGTTCATGGCTAGTGGTTCAGCTTCACATGAGGATGGAGGCACTCAGCCTCTCGCTAGAAAAATGAAAAGACTCAAGCTGGCAAAAGCAGTAGCACCGCAAAGAACTGTGCGTTCTTCGAAATCCCAAATCCACAAGGAGAGTCCAATTGTGTCGGTTGCGATGCCTGACCTTCCCAACACTGGACGTGAAGAGCATGCGCCTTCCACCATTTGCACGCCCCCTGCAAGTGCTGGAAGGAGCACCCGCAGTCCAGTTCCTGATAGTCAGATTGAAGATGTCAGTGTTGAAGTACACCAGGATGAGGAGGATATGGGTGTTGCTGGCGCTGGGGAGGAAATTGACCAGGAGGATTCTGATGGTGAGGTGGTTTGTTTAAGTCAGGTGTCAAGCCGTGTGTTCCCTTTGTCAAGCTGTAATAAGTAGGGGTAAGGACGTTAACCACCTCGGAACATCCTCCCTTATACGTCACCTGCAGCGCATTCATAATAAGTCAGTGACAAGTTCAAAAACTTTGGGTGACAGCGGAAGCAGTCCACTGACCAGTAAATCCCTTCCTCTTGTAACCAAGCTCACGCAAACCACCCCACCAACTCCCTCAGTGTCAATTTCCTCCTTCCCCAGGAATGCCAATAGTCCTGCAGGCAATGTCACTGGCAATTCTGACGAGTCCTCTCCTGCCTGGGATTCCTCCGATGCATCCTTGCGTGTAACGCCTACTGCTGCTGGCGCTGCTGTTGTTGCTGCTGGGAGTCGATGGTCATCCCAGAGGGGAAGTCGTAAGCCCACTTGTACTACTTCCAGTAAGCAATTGACTGTTCAACAGTCCTTTGCGAGGAAGATGAAATATCACAGCAGTCATCCTGCTGCAAAGCGGATAACTGAGGCCTTGACAACTATGTTGGTGTTAGACGTGCGTCCGGTATCCGCCGTTAGTTCACAGGGAACTAGACAATTTATTGAGGCAGTGTGCCCCCGTTACCAAATACCATCTAGGTTCCACTTCTCTAGGCAGGCGATACCGAGAATGTACACGGACCTCAGAAAAAGACTCACCAGTGTCCTAAAAAATGCAGTTGTACCCAATGTCCACTTAACCACGGACATGTGGACAAGTGGAGCAGGGCAGGGTCAGGACTATATGACTGTGACAGCCCACTGGGTAGATGTATGGACTCCCGCCGCAAGAACAGCAGCGGCGGCACCAGTAGCAGCATCTCGCAAACGCCAACTCTTTCCTAGGCAGGCTACGCTTTGTATCACCGGTTTCCAGAATACGCACACAGCTGAAAACCTCTTACGGCAACTGAGGAAGATCATCGCGGAATGGCTTACCCCAATTGGACTCTCCTGTGGATTTGTGGCATCGGACAACGCCAGCAATATTGTGTGTGCATTAAATATGGGCAAATTCCAGCACGTCCCATGTTTTGCACATACCTTGAATTTGGTGGTGCAGAATTATTTAAAAAAGGACAGGGGCGTGCAAGAGATGCTGTCGGTGGCCAGAAAAATTGCGGGACACTTTCGGCGTACAGGCACCACGTACAGAAGACTGGAGCACCACCAAAAACTACTGAACCTGCCCTGCCATCATCTGAAGCAAGAAGTGGTAACGAGGTGGAATTCAACCCTCTATATGCTTCAGAGGTTGGAGGAGCAGCAAAAGGCCATTCAAGCCTATACAATTGAGCACGATATAGGAGGTGGAATGCACCTGTCTCAAGCGCAGTGGAGAATGATTTCAACGTTGTGCAAGGTTCTGATGCCCTTTGAACTTGCCACACGTGAAGTCAGTTCAGACACTGCCAGCCTGAGTCAGGTCATTCCCCTCATCAGGCTTTTGCAGAAGAAGCTGGAGACATTGAAGGAGGAGCTAACACGGAGCGATTCCGCTAGGCATGTGGGACTTGTGGATGGAGCCCTTAATTCGCTTAACAAGGATTCACGGGTGGTCAATCTGTTGAAATCAGAGCACTACATTTTGGCCACCGTGCTCGATCCTAGATTTAAAGCCTACCTTGGATCGCTCTTTCCGGCAGACACAAGTCTGCTGGGGTTGAAAGACCTGCTGGTGAGAAAATTGTCAAGTCAAGCGGAACGCGACCTGTCAACATCTCCTCCTTCACATTCTCCCGCAACTGGGGGTGCGAGGAAAAGGCTCAGAATTCCGAGCCCACCCGCTGGCGGTGATGCAGGGCAGTCTGGAGCGACTGCTGATGCTGACATCTGGTCCGGACTGAAGGACCTGACAACGATTACGGACATGTCGTCTACTGTCACTGCATATGATTCTCTCACCATTGAAAGAATGGTGGAGGATTATATGAGTGACCGCATCCAAGTAGGCACGTCACACAGTCCATACTTATACTGGCAGGAAAAAGAGGCAATTTGGAGGCCATTGCACAAACTGGCTTTATTCTACCTAAGTTGCCCTCCCACAAGTGTGTACTCCGAAAGAGTGTTTAGTGCCGCCGCTCACCTTGTCAGCAATCGGCGTACGAGGTTACATCCAGAAAATGTGGAGAAGATGATGTTCATTAAAATGAATTATAATCAATTCCTCCGCGGAGACATTGACCAGCAGCAATTGCCTCCACAAAGTACACAGGGAGCTGAGATGGTGGATTCCCGTGGGGACGAATTGATAATCTGTGAGGAGGGGGATGTACACGGTGATATATCGGAGGGTGATGATGAGGTGGACATCTTGCCTCTGTAGAGCCAGTTTGTGCAAGGAGAGATTAATTGCTTCTTTTTTGGGGGGGGTCCAAACCAACCCGTCATATCAGTCACAGTCGTGTGGCAGACCCTGTCACTGAAATGATGGGTTGGTTAAAGTGTGCATGTCCTGTTTTGTTTATACAACATAAGGGTGGGTGGGAGGGCCCAAGGACAATTCCATCTTGCACCTCTTTTTTCTTTTATTTTTCTTTGCGTCATGTGCTGTTTGGGGAGGGTTTTTTGGAAGGGACATCCTGCGTGACACTGCAGTGCCACTCCTAAATGGGCCCGGTGTTTGTGTCGGCCACTAGGGTCGCTAATCTTACTCACACAGTCAGCTACCTCATTGCGCCTCTTTTTTTCTTTGCGTCATGTGCTGATTGGGGAGGGTTTTTTGGAAGGGACATCCTGCGTGACACTGCAGTGCCACTCCTAAATGGGCCCGGTGTTTGTGTCGGCCACTAGGGTCGCTAATCTTACTCACACAGTCAGCTACCTCATTGCGCCTCTTTTTTTCTTTGCGTCATGTGCTGATTGGGGAGGGTTTTTTGGAAGGGACATCCTGCGTGACACTGCAGTGCCACTCCTAAATGGGCCCGGTGTTTGTGTCGGCCACTAGGGTCGCTAATCTTACTCACACAGTCAGCTACCTCATTGCGCCTCTTTTTTTCTTTGCGTCATGTGCTGATTGGGGAGGGTTTTTTGGAAGGGACATCCTGCGTGACACTGCAGTGCCACTCCTAAATGGGCCCGGTGTTTGTGTCGGCCACTAGGGTCGCTAATCTTACTCACACAGTCAGCTACCTCATTGCGCCTCTTTTTTTCTTTGCGTCATGTGCTGATTGGGGAGGGTTTTTTGGAAGGGACATCCTGCGTGACACTGCAGTGCCACTCCTAAATGGGCCCGGTGTTTGTGTCGGCCACTAGGGTCGCTAATCTTACTCACACAGTCAGCTACCTCATTGCGCCTCTTTTTTTCTTTGCGTCATGTGCTGATTGGGGAGGGTTTTTTGGAAGGGACATCCTGCGTGACACTGCAGTGCCACTCCTAAATGGGCCCGGTGTTTGTGTCGGCCACTAGGGTCGCTAATCTTACTCACACAGTCAGCTACCTCATTGCGCCTCTTTTTTTCTTTGCGTCATGTGCTGATTGGGGAGGGTTTTTTGGAAGGGACATCCTGCGTGACACTGCAGTGCCACTCCTAAATGGGCCCGGTGTTTGTGTCGGCCACTAGGGTCGCTTATCTTACTCACACAGTCAGCTACCTCATTGCGCCTCTTTTTTTCTTTGCGTCATGTGCTGATTGGGGAGGGTTTTTTGGAAGGGACATCCTGCGTGACACTGCAGTGCCACTCCTAGATGGGCCAGGTGTTTGTGTCGGCCACTAGTGTCGCTTAGCTTAGTCATCCAGCGACCTTGGTGCAAATTTTAGGACTAAAAATAATATTGTGAGGTGTGAGGTATTCAGAATAGACTGAAAATGAGTGGAAATTATGGTTTTTGAGGTTAATAATAATATGGGATCAAAATGACCCCCAAATTCTATGATTTAAGCTGTTTTTTAGTGTTTTTTTAAAAAAACACCCGAATCCAAAACACACCCGAATCCGACAAAAAAAATTCGGTGAGGTTTTGCCAAAACGCGGTCGAACCCAAAACACGGCCGCGGAACCGAACCCAAAACCAAAACACAAAACCCGAAAAATTTCAGGCGCTCATCTCTAGTAAAAAGCGATCGCACAGGTGATCGCAAGGTGACTGACAGGAAGAGGCCGTCTGTGGGTGGCAACTGACCATTTTCAGGGAGTGTCCGGAGAAATGCAGGAGTGACCAGGCGTTTGAAGGGAGGGTTTCTGACGTCAGCTCCGGCCCTGATCATCACACTGGAAGAGTCTGTCCTGGGCTGTGCAGAAACTGCACAAACTTCTTTTTGTGCAGCTCTCCTGCACATGCGATCGCACCCCTGCACACCGAAGTCCTCCTCCCCCTGTAGGTGGCGACTACCTGATCGCAGGGATGCAAAAAATGCACCCTAGCGATCAGGTCTGAATTAGGCCCATGATGCGGTTGTATGAGAGGTGTGGCTGTATGAGAGGTACAGCCAGGTGAGCAACTGCCTGCAGGAGGGGACCACAGTATGAATTCCACGGGGGGTATGTAAGTTAACTATAGCCCCCCACAAGTGCCAGCATCCGAACCAATGCACAGAGAACAGCTTCAGGTTGCATGGAACACAAATCCCATAAACATCAGCCATTTGATATGACTAGGGGCATCAGCAGCTTCTGCTGATTGAAATGATATGCGGCATGCCTATATTCTGTGTGTAGCATTTCATATGCAAATACAGCCACAGTCTCACACAGTATATAGGCATGCTGCATATCATTTTAATCAGCAGAAGCTGCTTGTGCATCCTAGCCACATAGCAATGCAAATAAGATGCATTCTCATAAAAAAGGTGCCCGACGTTAGCATTGAGGCAAGATTTATGAGGACACATCTGTATCCAAGCAGAGGCAGAGGTCACAGTGTTAGTGGCAGTGTGAGTGCTGTGTGCATGTGAGTCGGTTGGTTGTGCAGTAGTGTTCAGAATATGTGTAAGGAGCATTATGTGTGTCATGTAAAAATGCATTAATAATGTGCAACATATGTGTAAGGGGCACTATGTGTGTCATTATGTTTATAAGGGCATTAATAATGTGCGGCATGTGTGTAAGGGACATTATGTGTAAAAGGGCATTAATAAAGGTTGTCATAATGTGTAAGGCGCATTATGTTTATAAGGACATTAATAATGTGTCTCATATGTGTAAGGGGCATTACTGTGTGGTAATATGTGTATAAAGGCATTACTAATGTGTGGCATTATGTGTATAAGGTGTTCTACTATGTGGCGTTGCATATAGAAAGGGCACTACTGTGTTGTCTAATGTGAATAAACAGCAATAGGGTGTGGTGTAATGTGAATAAGGAGCAATTCAGTGTGATGTAATGTGAATAAGGGGCTCTACTGTGAGGAGTAACATTTAAGGTAAAGTATTACTACTGTGGGATGTAATATGAATTATGGACACTATTGCATGATACATGGGGATAAAGTTGCAGTACTGTGTGGCATAATTGGAATTGGGGTTACTATTGTGGGGCCATGCCCCTAGCCAGCAAAAACACCCCCCTTTTTGGGCTGTGCGCAAAATGTGCGAACTGTTCCTATTTAAAATATAGGGGGTACAAACCCCAAAATAAGGACTGCTATGGGTGAGGGGTGATGGTGCTGGGAAAGAGGTGCAAGCTCAGAGGTGGAACCAGGGGTTGTGCTAGGGGGCACCAGCCAAAATCTTGCCTAGGGCATCATATTGGTTAGGGCCAGCTCTGTATGTACTTCTCCAGTGGTGGCACTCAGAAGAAATGACAGTACTACTGCTTGGTAAGCAACATTTCAGCACTTGTCAGCGCTTTTATCAAGCCTCAATAAAAGGTGCACAATTCACATGAGGTGTAAGTGATCACCATGACTACCTCAACAACAAAACACCACCATGACACATAACATACAAATTACATAATTACAACATTAAAAAAATTACAAAGATCGAGCATTATAAACAGTATTAACAAGAGTTTAATCGAGTACAAAGTATATTATAGTATTCTTATAGTAACAGCATTCCTAGATAGATCTCATCACCCTCATAGTATAATGTGTCTAATTATACAATATATCAAATATACAGTAGCTGTATATCCTAAACCAATGATTGTCTACCCGCTGCATTATATAAAGACTTGCATCCCCAGATTTTCATTTAATCCCTTAGGAGCAAGGGAATCTAATCTCATTATAGATTCTGCCTCCCTTCATAATAATTTTGTGGATCTATCACCACCTCTAAATGACGGTGGTACATGATCTATAATGCGGTATTGTAGGGATGACAAATTGTGCTTTGCATCTAAGTGGCATTCTATAGGTTGAATGCTGGCACCTGTATTGATGGCCGCTCGAATGGCTTTTCAATGTTGTGCCATTCTTTCCGGAATGTTACTTCTGTTTTGCCTATGTAGATTTTAGAACATGGGCAGGTGATACTATATACTGTACTACAAAGCGACTTGTTCATGTCAGACGATGTCTTATAGTGAATTTCATTTCTGTATAGGGATGGTAGAAAACAGGTCCCGTTTGCAAAAAGCCACACATGGTACAGTTGCGACATTTAAAACAACCATTTTTGGGTTTACCCAAAAATGATACGTTGGTTGTCTTACCCATCTGCATTACATTGTTGCGTACAAGATAGTCCCGCAAGTTTTTGCACCTGCGGTAGCAGGTCATACAGGATTTATTATATAAAGCCCCTAACTACTTATCAGATGTAATTATGGGCCACAGGGATTTCGCTTTCTTAATTGCCAATGTGCTCATATGTGTATATTTATTGCACCATATGTGGCGATTGGTGTTATTGTTTCTACTTTTACTTGTCAATAATTCATCTACAGGGAGAGCTAGAGCTTTTGTTTTTGCTTTTTGGAGATCCTCTTTTATGTAACCACTTTGTAAAAATTTCTTAAACATATGATCTAACTGTTGAATACCTACTTCCCTGTTGTCGCAGATACGGAGAGCTTTCAAAAACTGCAAATAGGGTAGGGCATTTTTTAACGGGACCGGATGGTCGCCTGTAAAAGATTATTTCTATTAGTAGGCTTAGAGAATAAGGCTGGAGACAACTTACCATCCATTTTAGTTAAACAAACATCCAAAAAATTTACTGACTTCAAATTCATTGTGTATGTAAACTTGGCTGGGCTTTTACTGGCATTATGTGTCTCTATCAAGTAGGTAAATTCTGTCTCTGTGCCACCCCACACAATCAACAAATCATCAATATGTCTAAAGTATTCTAATACTTTTTGTGCAATGACTTGATTAGAGAAGAACAATTGGTGTTCTATGCCAAACATAAACGCATTGGCGTACGATGGAGCCACATTGGACCCCATCGTACACCCTGACGTCTGAAGGTACATGTGACCATCATAACAGAATTTTTTTTTAGTAAGGACTAACCTCAACATAGTCAAGAAAAAGTCCACTGGATGATCCGGATAAAATGGGTTGTTTGTAATCAATTCCTCAGTAGCCCATATACCTGCCTTATGTGGTATGCAGGTATACAGGCAGGTCAGCATGGAGTGTTTTGGCGAGGAGATGTTTCATATTATCAATTTGGATTGTAGACTATTATGGAAGAAGTAATATTTAACTTCTGCACCACTATGATGCTGACAGCCTTCTTGTTGTACTTACCTTAAATATGATGCCACTCTTAATGTGACCATATTTACATTATGGATCTACTTTTATGAATCTACTTAGTACCATCATCTATAGTGTGGATATTGACATCACACCTGTCTTGAGAAAGATCTCTTTGGGGATCTAAACGTCGACACTATTGGCAGTACATGAATTATGTGAATAAAATTAACTTTTAAAAATGGATAACGTTTATTAGTGAGTTCCCCTTTCCACACTGGTGGAAACGTCTACATATTCAAGTGGACCTAGGCCCTCATTCCGAGTTGATCGCTCGCTAACTACTTTTTGCAGCAGTGCAAACGTATAGTCGCCGCCCACGGGGGAGTGTACTTTTGCTTTGGAAGTGTACGATCGCATGTGCAGCCGAGCGGGACAAAAAGTTTTTTGCAGTTTGAGTAGGTCTGAACTTACTCAGCCCATGAGATCACTTCAGCCTGTCCGGTCCCGGAATTGACGTCAGACACCCACCCTGCAATGCCTGGACACGCCTGCGTTTTCCCTACCACTCCCAGAAAACGGTCAGTTGACACCTATAAATGCCTTCTTTCTGTCAATCTCCTTGTGATCGGTTGTGCGAATGGATTCGTCGCTAGAAGCATTGCACAGCAACGATGCTGTTTGTACTCGTGTGACGTGCGTGCACATTGCGGTGCAAATGCATGCGCAGTAGTAACCTGATCGCTGCGGAAAAACGGCAGTGAGAGATCAACTCGGAATGATCCACCTAGTCTTTAGGCCCATTGGGAGCACCCTATGGTGATTTTTCATGTAGATGAGAGTGCGGGACTTCTGGAAATATGTATGTATATATATATATTTTAATAGATGCAAGCAGTAAGGTAATGGTTTACACAATCACACACCACCCACCCTGTCCTTGGCTGCTGTCTTGTTGCGTACTGGCTGGGGATGGACCTGGAGTCAGAGCCAAGGACTGCTCAGGAAATGGGGACAAACCCATAAAAGAGGTCCCCACTACCGAGTTTACCCAATTTTCGAGGTGAAGCTGGTGGCGGTGGGTGTTGGGTTGATGGTGTAATAATAGAAGAAATATTGTCCTTTACAGTGGGACTACAAGTCCCAGCATGCCAGAACAAAAAGTGCCAGCATGCCTGGGCAGTAAGGGTCTTCTGGCACCTGTCGTCTCACAGTAAAGGAAATATTTATAAAACCACAAGACACACACTGAATATGTTATTCATTTATTTTACACTCACAGTGCATACAGTACTTACCCCTTTTTGTCTCTTGGAAATGGAATAGGTCATGTTTGGAGGTATGAATTGTTTACTGTGCAGTATATTAAAGTTAAACCAATTGTGTATTGTATATTAGCTTTAAACTAACAGTTTAATAATGCCTGGGTACTGTTTATAGCTCCACCTAATTAAGAGACAACTATTTTATAAAGTTTTCTTGTAGTGGAACAAAGACTATTTCAACAACCTTAAATTACATACCGTATATACTCGAGTATAAGTCGACCCGAATATAAGCCGAGGCACCTAATTCTACCACAAAAACCTGGGAAAACTTATTGACTCGAGTATAAGCCTAGGGTGGGAAATGCAGCTCTAGCCGTACACAGCCCTCAGTGCCAGATATGCCCTCATAGTGCCAGATATGCCCCCACAGTGCTGCCAGATATGCCCCCACAGTGCTGCCAGATATGCCCCCACAGTGCTGCCAGATATGCCCCCACAGTGCTGCCAGATATGCCCCCACAGTGCTGCCAGTTATGCCCCCACAGTGCTGCCAGATATGCCCCCACAGTGCTGCCAGTGCTGCCAGATATGCCCCCACAGTGCTGCCAGATATGCCCCCACAGTGCTGCCAGATATGCCCCCACAGTGCTGCCAGATATGCCCCCACAGTGCTGCCAGATATGCCCCCACAGTGCTGCCAGATATGCCCCCACAGTGCTGCCAGATATGCCCCCACAGTGCTGCCAGATATGCCCCCACAGTGCTGCCAGATACGCCCCCTCATGATGCCAGATACGTTCCCTCCCCAAGTGCCAGGTATGCCCCACAGTGTTGTTACTTACCCCTCCGTCGATCCCGCGCTGTCTTCTGGAGGGACACGAAGCGCACAGCACGCGCCTCTCCTGTGTCCCTCCTGCATCTTCGGCGGCCGCGGCGGGTCTATTAAAGGAAGTGCCGGTTCGTGATCAGAGGTCACGAACGGGTACTTCCTGTAATAGAACCGCCGCTGCTGCCGCCGGAGATGCAGGAGGGACACAGGAGAGCCGCGCGCTGTGCGCTCCGTGTCCCTCCTTCACACTGCTCTGCCTCTGCCTGTCACTGACTCGAGTATAAGCCGAGGTGGCTTTTTCAGCACAAAAAAAAGTGCTGAAAAAGTCGGCTTATACTCGAGTATATACGGTATACAAAAATAATGTATAATGTATCTTGTCACATGCAAGAATAGCAGCAGCCTCTGTACTACTTACACACTGTGACAGAACTCAGGAGAACTCTGTGTGTCTCCCTCTCAGAAACTTGATACTCATGTGTCTCTACCTGCACCACATACTGTCCTATCTGCATTCTGGCTGCCTGGTTCTGCTGCTGCACAAGAGGGATAACTAGTGATGTCAGTGGAGTGTGCTTCAGCCTGACATAAGTGGGCCCGGGGTACAGCAGCCCCTGTTGCCCCCTCTGAATCTGGCTATGCTTGCATGCAGCATTAATCTTCTGTCCAGATCCGAATCAGGCCCTGTATGTACAGCAGAGCTGGCCAAACCAGTCCTCGAGATCTACCAACAGTTCACATTTTCCAGATCACCTAGATGCTGCACAGGTGTAGTCATTACTAATTAAGATGTGCTGCATTCATTCCTAACTGACAAATCTACAGATCTCCAGGAGTCCTGGAAAACATGAACTGTTGGTAGATCTCGAGGACCGGTTTGGCCAGCCCTGATGTACAGTATATACTTCAGATGTGCGGCGGACACTTTTCGTGTTTTGTTTTTTGGTTTTGGTTCTGGTTCCATCCTTGTGTTTTGGATCTGGATTGGTTTTGCCAAAACCACACTTTCGTGTTTTGGTTTTGGATCTGGAGGATTTTTGAAAAAAACATAAAAACAGCTAAAAATCACAGAATTTGGGGTGAATTTAATCCTACAGTATTATTAACCTCAATAACATTAATTTCCACTCATTTCCAGTCTATTCTGAACACCTCACAATATTGTTTTTAGGCCAAAAGGTTGCACCGAGGTGGCTATATGACTAAGCTAAGTGACACAAGTATGCGGCACAAACACCTGGACCATCTAGGAGTGGCACTGCAGTGGCAGATTTAAAAAATAGGCCCCAAACAGCACATCATGCAGAGAAGTAAAAAGTGCAATAAGGTGGCTGCATAACTAAGCTGAGCGACACAACTGTGCGGCACAAACACCTGGCCCATCTAGGAGTGGCATTGCAGTTGCAGACAGGATGCCACTTAAAAAAATTAGGCCCCAAACAGCACATCATGCAAAGAAGAAAAATGAGGTGCAATGAGGTATGTAACATAGTAACATAGTATCTGAGGTTGAAAAAAGACAATTGTCCATCGAGTTCAACCTATTTGTGGTGTCCTATGCATGATGATTTGACTAAAATTTCTGACTGATGCTGCTGTCAGCCATTGCATTTTATCCCTATTTATAGTAACTATAATGCATGACTATGCACCATACCCCTGGATATCCTTTTCCAATAGGAATTTATCTAACCCATTCTTAAAGGTGTTGACAGATTCCGCCATTACAACTCCCTCGGGCAGGGAATTCCAAACACGTATTGTCCTTACCGTGAAAAAGCCTTTACGCCGTATTGTGCGGAATCTCCTCTCCTCTAACCTGAGCGAGTGTCCACGAGTCCTCTGTGTTGATCTAACCAAAAACAGGTCCTGCGCAAGCTCTGTGTATTGTCCCCTTATATATTTGTAGATGTTGATCATATCCCCTCTTAGTCTCCGCTTTTCCAATGTAAACATGCCTAGTCTTTCAAGCCTTTCCTTGTATTCCATCGTCTCCATGCCCTTAATTAGTTTGGTCGCCCTCCTCTGTACCTTTTCAAGCTCCAGGATATCCTTTTTGTAGTACGGTGCCCAGAACTGTACACAGTATTCAAGGTGTGGCCTCACTAGTGATTTATATAACGGGAGTATAATACTCTCGTCCCTAGCATCAATACCCCGTTTTATGCATGCTAATATCTTATTAGCCTTCTTTGCTGCAGTCCTACTTTGGATACTACTTCTTAGCTTGCTATCTATGAGGACACCTAAGTCCTTTTCCAGTACAGAATCCCCTAATTTTACCCCATTTAGTAGGTAGGTGTAATTTTTGTTTTTGTTACCACAGTGCATTACCTTACACTTGTCTGTGTTGAAGCGCATTCTCCATTTGGCTGCCCATGCTTCTAATTTAACTAAGTTGTTCTGAAGAGACTCGGCATCCTCCTCTGTATTTATAGCCTTACACAATTTGGTATCATCTGCAAAAATTGACACCATGCTCTCCAGACCTTCTGTTAGGTCGTTAATGAAAATATTGAACAATAGCGGTCCTAATACTGAGCCTTGTGGCACACCACTTAGCACTTCAGTCCAAGTTGAAAAAGATCCATTAACCACAACGCGCTGCTTCCTATTATCTAACCAGTTTTTGACCGAAGTGCATATTGTGCTTCCTAGCCCTGATTCTTGTAGCTTGTATATAAGTCTCATGTGTGGTACAGTATCGAACGCTTTGGCAAAGTCTAAAAAGATTACATCCACGTCTTTACCCTGATCTAGGTTTGCGCTTACTGTTTCATAAAAGCCAAGTAAGTTGGTTTGACAGGATCTGTCCTTCATAAACCCATGTTGATTCCTTTTAATGACCTTATTGGTTTCAAGGAACTTCTGAATACTATCTCTTAGAATACCTTCCAATACTTTCCCCACTATAGATGTAAGACTAACTGGTCTATAATTACCTGGTTCAGCTTTACTTCCCTTTTTGAATATAGGCACTACTTCCGCTATACGCCAGTCTTTGGGAACCATACCTGATATAACTGAATCCTCAAAGATCAAAGATAGTGGTTTTGCCAGTTCAGAGTGAAGCTCCATTAGAACCCTTGGATGAATACCATCGGGCCCTGGTGATTTATTAATCTTTAAATGTTTTAATCGGTCACAGACTACTTCCTCCCTTAAATAAGTACCTATCAGTGTGATATTGTCATTATTGAGATTGTGTGTCAGTCCCTGAATTGGGTCCTCTCTAGTGAATACTGTTGAAAAAAACTCATTTAGTGTGTCCGCTATGTCATTATCATTTTTGCTTAAGACTCCCAACTTGTCTTTCAAAGGGCCTATACTCTCCTTTTTTAATCTCTTGCTATTAATGTATTTAAAGAATTTTTTGGGATTCGCTTTGCTTTCCTTTGCTACTAGTTTTTCAGTTTCTACTTTAGCCGCTCTTATTTCCTTTTTGCAATTTTTGTTACATTCCTTATATTGCTGAAATGACTCTGCATCCCCGTCAGATTTGTATTTTTTAAATGCTCTCCTTTTCTTGCCCATAAGTTCCTTAATCTTTTTGTTAAGCCACATCGGTTTATGATTTTTATTCCCTTTTTTGCTACTCATAGGAATATATTTGAGTGTATTTTTAGCTAGCAGGAATTTTAGTACCTCCCATTTCTCCGTAGTATTTTTTCCTAAAAACAAACCTTCCCATTCAATATCCCTGAAAAATACCCTCATCATTTCAAAGTTGGCTTTGCTAAAGTTTAAAGTCCTAGTTGAGCCAGTATAGGGCTGTTTGTAGAAACTGATATTGAATGTGACCATATTGTGGTCGCTGTTTCCTATGGGTTCCCCTACTATAATACCCGATACCAAATCCTGATTGTTTGTTAATACCAGGTCTAAGATTGCATTGTACCTAGTTGGTTCCTCAATTAGTTGGACTAGGTAGTTATCATTTAGTGTGTTTAAAAACATACTGCCCCTAGCAGTATCACATGAATCGTTTTTCCAGTTTATCTCTGGATAGTTAAAATCTCCCATCACTACTATGTCTCCTACTCCTGCTGCTTTTTCAATTTGCTTTAGTAACAATTCATCATCAGATGCGTTGATACCAGGCGGCCTATAGCATACACCCAATACTAACTTTTTTGTTCCTTTTTCCCCGCATGCAATTTCTACCCATAATGTCTCAACAGTGTCTACAGTCCCCTCCTGACGATCTTCCCATATATTAGGTTTTAAAAACGGCTTTACGTACAGACACACCCCTCCACCCTTTTTATTTAGTCTGTCTCTCCTAAACAGTGTATAGCCTTCTAGATTGACTGTCCAATCATGAGATTCATCCCACCAAGTTTCAGTAATGCCTATAATATCATACTGTTTGCTTGCTGCAAGTATTTCTAGTTCACCCTTTTTACCAGTAATGCTTCTGGCGTTTACATACATACAACTAAGATAAGTATTTTCCCTTGCGTTAGGGACATCTTTCACCTTATGTGGCAAGGATGACCTGTAATCGTCATTTGTTAGTGCTTTGGTAAAATCCCTTTTAGTACCCATGTTAGTAACCTTACCGCCTGCTCTTACCCTCCCCCCAACTTCTCCCCCATTTCGTTTACTACTGCCGTCCCCACTATTCTCACTGCATGACCCGTAGTTTCTAGCTAAACCCTCCCCCCAGGCTCCTAGTTTAAAATCTCCTCCAACCTTCTAACCATCCTTCCCCCCAGCACCGCTGCCCCCTCCTCAGTCAGGTGCAATCCGTCACGACAAAAGAGATGGCGCCTGACTGAGAAGTCCGCCCAGTGTTCCAGGAACACAAACCCCTCTTTCCTGCACCAATCCCTAAGCCACACATTTACCTCCCTAATCTCCCTCTGCCTCCCTGGACTAGCGCGTGGCACTGGTAATAATTCCGAGAATATTACCTTAGATGTCCTTGCCTTCAGTTTCTTTCCTAAGTCCCTATAGTCTTTCTTAAGGACATCCCACCTTCCGCTAACTTTGTCATTGGTGCCAACGTGCACCAACACCGCCGGGTCTTTGCCAGCCCCTCCCAACAATCTATCTACCCGGTCCGCGATGTGCCGTACCCGAGCACCCGGGAGACAACAGACTGTACGGCGATCATGGTCCCGGTAGCAGATTGCCCTATCTGCCTTCCTGATGATAGAATCCCCTACCACCACCATTTGACTAGGTACCTCTCTATCTTTTATCCCAACCGCGCCAGAGGGACCGCACCTCTGGATGCTAGAGGGAGCAGTCTCCTCCGGCACCGTCATTTCTTCACTATCATCCTCCGATTCCTCGTCCAATCGGGCAAATTTGTTCGGGTTTGATAGTTCGGAGATGTCGTGCCTCCCCCTCTTTTTCTTCCTTCTAACTGTGACCCAACTGGCTACCTGATCATCATCCTCTTCTACCAGTGACCCCTCCCGCAACTCCTCCACCGTTCTGTCTAAACTACGCTCGAGATTGTGAATCTCCCTCAGTCGCGTAACGGTTTGCTCTAGATCAGTTACCTGGGCTTCCAGGGCAACCGTTCGCACACACCTCGTGCAGATGTATTCACACTGGGCCGGTAGCTCCAGGTGTGCATACATCTTGCACGACATGCACTGAGTGAGGTCCTCAATCACAGCCCCTCCCATATTGTTTGCAAGGTCTAACTCCCTGTTACACTCAAAGAAAAAGCAGCAAAAATAAAAAATAGAAGACAAGCAATATCACTTATACAATAATTAAGCTGGCTTATACTTATCTATCTTTGTGCGGTTCTTGGTCCTTCACTTTTATGCAGCCATAGTACTCTCTCCTGTGGCACCTATACTCCACTTAGCAGTTGCAGTTGTTCCAGCTCACTGCTCCTCCTTTTCACTCAGCTTCCAGCTCCTGCTAAGAAAAAGAAAAAAAAAAGAAAAAAAAAATGCCCCTCATACCCGCACAATCACAGCCCCTCTGCTACTCCAAGTAAGAGACCCTCTCACTCACTCACAAGGTCAGCCCCTTGCAGCCCCACCAGAAGTTTACTGGCACTGCAAATGTGTGTTCCTGATTGTGTATTATAAAACTCACCTTTTTCTGTATTCTAACTCACCTTTTTACTGTTTCCAACTCTCACTTAGAAATCCCAGCAGCACTTGGAAGAGACCAGCCCCACAGAGCAGGCTCAAAGAGTCTAGTCACTGCTTATATAGGCTCACCCAGCTGCTTCAATCAGCCCCTCCCCCTCCTGATTACTCCTGATTACTCACACCTGAGTTAACCCCTCTGGCTATCACCTCACACTTTATTTGCTTTTTTTATTTTTTTCCCTCCAAAAGGAAAAAAAAAAAACAACAAAAAAACCCAGTACAGATATATTAAAACAAAAACAGTATAGATACAAACAATCAATCAGAATCAGATTACTTTCTCTCACAAAATTACTATCTTTATATGGATAGACAGAGATTAATAAGAGTTCACCTTTTTACTGTTTCCAACTCTCACTTAGAAATCCCAGCAGCACTTGGAAGAGACCAGCCCCACAGAGCAGGCTCAAAGAGTCTAGTTACTGCTTATATAGGCTCACCAAGCTGCTTCAATCAGCCCCTCCCCCTCCTGATTACTCCTTATTACTCACACCTGAGTTAACCCCTCTGGCTATCACCTCACACTTTATTTGCTTTTTTTATTTTTTTCCCTCCAAAAGGAAAAAAAAAAACAACAACAAAAAAAACCCAGTACAGATATATTAAAACAAAAACAGTATAGATACAAACAATCAATCAATCAATCAGAATCAGATTACTTTCTCTCACAAAATTACTATCTTTATATGGATAGACAGAGATTAATAAGAGTTCACCTTTTTACTGTTTCCAACTCTCACTTAGAAATCCCAGCAGCACTTGGAAGAGACCAGCCCCACAGAGCAGGCTCAAAGAGTCTAGTCACTGCTTATATAGGCTCACCCATCTGCTTCAATCAGCCCCTCCCCCTCCTGATTACTCCTGATTACTCACACCCGAGTTAACCCCTCTGGCTATCACCTCACACTTTATTTGCTTTTTTTATTTTTTTCCCTCCAAAAGGAAAAAAAAACAACAACAAAAAAAACCCAGTACAGATATATTAAAACAAAAACAGTATAGATACAAACAATCAATCAGAATCAGATTACTTTCTCTCACAAAATTACTATCTTTATATGGATAGACAGAGATTAATAAGAGTTCACCTTTTTACTGTTTCCAACTCTCACTTAGAAATCCCAGCAGCACTTGGAAGAGACCAGCCCCACAGAGAAGGGTTCGGAGTGTTGAGAACTCGGGGGTTCTTCCGATTATCGGAAGGAGAAACCACAGCTGGGCCAGAGCAGGGATGGCCGGATGTAGGTTTTCCTCATGCAGAACTAGCCGTAGTTACTGGCGTATAATGCTGAAGAATTAAATGATGATTTGAGAACGATGGTGAAGCACACAGAAGAATGAAGAACTTGTGAGCGATGCTGAAGAGATGAATGAGGATTTGAGAATGATGGTGAAGCACAGAGAAGAATGAAGAACTTGTGAGTGATGCTGAAGAAATGAATGAGGATTTGAGAATGATGGTGAAGCACACAGAAGAATGAAGAACTTGTGAGCGTTGCTGAAGAAATGAATGAGGATTTGAGAACGATGGTGAAGCACACTGAAGAATGAAGAATTTGTGAGCGATGTTTGAAGAATGAGAAGCTTGTGAGCGATGTTGAAGAAATGAATGAGGATTTAAGATTCAGTGTAACTCTGGAAGTATGGAAGGCGTTCCACTTGGAGATATCATGTAATACAGGAAACACAGGAAGTGTCCCCCTAAGAGAAACACTGTAACTCAGAGAATGTCCCACTGAGTGATACACTGTAACGCTGGTAGCACAGTGATTGTTTCACTGAGTGATACTCTGCAAACGCTGGAATCACAAGGAATGTTCCACTGAGAGATACTCTGCAAACGCTGGAAGCACAAGGAATGTTCCACTGAGTGATACACTGTAACGCTGGTAGCACAGTGAATGTTCCACTAGGTGATACACTGTAACGCTGGTAGCACAGTGAATGTTCCACTAGGTGATACACTGTAACGCTGGTAGCACAGTGAATGTTCCACTAGGTGATACACTGTAACGCTGGTAGCACAGTGATTGTTCCACTGAGTGATACTCTGCAAACGCTGGAAGCACAAGGAATGTTCCACTGAGAGATACTCTGCAAACGCTGGAAGCACAAGAAATGTTCCACTGAGAGATACTCTGCAAACGCTGGTACACAGGAGACGTTCAGTTTAGAGAACTCACTGAATGCTGCTAGCACTGGTGATCATAGAAGAGACGATACTCAGGCGCCGGAGCTCTGCACGGCATCTTCCTTTGAACTTCCCGCTCTCTCCCAATTGGCGGAAGGGGCCGATGACGTCACTTGCCCACCCCGCTCATGTGAACGCCAGGCGCAATGGCGGCACCCACACCCCGGGAACCCACCGGAGGCAGCGCCAGCAAGACACAACAACCCGGTGCCCACCAGGGGCGGCGACCGCCGAGAGACCCAGCGCACCCAGAGCGGTAAGCGCGGCAGCCGCAGCGCCGCGAGTGTGACAAGGTAGCTGTATGACTAAGTTAAGTGACACAAGTGTGCGGCACAAACAACATGGGACGTGCTGGAATTTGCCCAGATGTACAGTAATAAACGCACAATATTGGTGGCACAGGAGAGCATACCCCTAAACCACACACACACACGGCAAAGCCTGTAAAATTAAATTTGGATTATAGTAACCCTTTTATTTGGAGCTATTATAATAATATGCAGCACAGGCGAGCGTACCTCTACACCACACAGGGAAAACTCTGTAAAAATGATTTGAATAATAATATAAATAATGTATATAAGCCTTTTATTTGGAGTAAATAATATACAGCACAGGACACCACTACTGGACTTATGGCAGCACAAGACACCATCACTGGACTGGACTTATATGGCAGTACCCCTGGACTTGTACGGCAGTGTCAGACAGGGTGGCACTTTAAAAAACTAGTCCCCAAACAGCACATGATGCAAGGAAGAAAAAGAGGTGCAAGATGGAATTGTCCTTGGGCCCTCTCACCCACCCTTATGTTGTATAAACAGGACATGCACACTTTAACAAACCAATCATTTCAGCGATAGGTTCCGCCACACGACTGTGGTATATCGGGAAAATTTCTGCAGGCCATAAGAGCTCTTATTCACACCCTTCTTCTACGGTAATGACCAATGGTTTACATTTGCCACATTTTACTCTGGGAAATGGGACGAGACAGGGGAGCGCCCTATCCCTCTTATCTTTGCCATCTGCATTGAACCATTGGTGGCTAGAAATAGAGCTAACCCTGATATTGGGGGCGTCAGGGTGGGTGATGAACAATACAAGGTATCTCTCTTTGCTGATGATATTCTCCTTACTTTGACTACTCCCTTAATATCGCTCCCCAATCTTTAATCGGAACTACAAACGTATGGCACCCTTTCTGGGTACAAAATTAATAGCTCTAAGTCTGAAGCCATGGCTCTTTGTGTTCCCTCACAACAAGTTTCAATGCTCACTACCTCCGTTCCTTTCATTTGGCGTCCTTCGGCAATTAAATACCTTGGAATATCCATCACTAAGTTACTTCATTATACCAAGCTAACTACACATTTCTGGCGAAAGATCTATTGCGCTGGCAACCCCTTTTTATTTCAAGGTTCGCCAGAATTAATACAATTAAAATGAATCTCCTCCCTAGACTGTTGTATTTCTTCCAAACCTTACCCATATCTATCCCAATCTCTGCCTTGAATTCCATGCAAGCCCCCTGCAATAGTTTTATCTGGGCACACGGTAATCCTCGCATTCGTAGAGCCATTCTGGCTAAGCCTGCCTCCAATGGAGGACTGGGTCTGCCAATACTTCACTCTTATTATCACGCTGCCCAGCTGAATCATGTTGTGTTGTGGCACTCTGATCCCGGCTGTAAACAATAGGTATATATAGAAAACTCGATGTTGCAGGTGGGACGAGTGGATGACATACGATGGCTGCCCAGACCACTTCGACCAGCCTCGGCCTGTGCGACCCCGACCATATGATTTACTCTTAAGATATGGGATAAACTACGTCCCTCACAGGCCCTAGCTCCCTTTCCCTCACCAATGTCCCCATCTGGGATCACCCCCGATTCCCCCCGGGATCAGATAGATGTATGGCGTCCTTCTGGCAGAGTTTATACATTACTAGATTTAAACATGTAAAGGGTCAATTTGCTCCATCTTTGTTTACTGACCTCCAAACTACTCACTCAATCCCCACCTCTCGCCACTTTCAATATAATCAAATTATGAGTTTTGTCAACTCACAATTCCCCTCAAGTAAACTTTGTGTGCTGACCCATTTTGAACGCCTCTGCTCCTCTTCAATTGGCCGCAAAGGTAATATTTCTGTTCTTTATCACTCCATCCTGGCCCCAAACCCTCCCGACCGTGAGCCTCATGAGTTGGCGTGGGAGTTAGATCTCCCATCCAACATTGACAGTGAGGTTTGGTCCGCTATTAGGCCTAGACTCGCTAAAGCTTTCATTAGTGTTTCTTTCAGACAGCCATGTTACAAATTGTATACTCGGTGGTATTTGACACCCTCAAAACTCCACGCCATTTTTCCATTGACCTCAAACCTCTGCTGGAGAAACTGTGAGGAGGTCGGTACATTCCCTCATGTATGGTGGTTTTGCCCGGTAATTAAGGTATTCTGGGAGCAAGTGTGGGCGCTTCTATCACAGATTTTGGAATCTCCAGTGTCAGGTAACATTGCCACTGCACTGTTGTGTGCTCCGGTCCCATCGGTTAACAAGCACCAGGACAAGCTTATATCCCATGTATGAAATGCAGCTAAATCCCTTATAGCCAAACATTGGAAGTCCTCTGTGGCGTCTTCGACCACTGCCCTTTTGAACCGTATTCATTTTATTGCCTCAATGGAAGTCTACAGAATAACTCGGTATCATCCTTCCACAACATATGGTCCCCCTGGTTCCTTTTCCGTTCTTCCCCTCTTCCTGGAATCTGCTGAGATTCCTATGTCTCCTTATACTATACCCCCTCTATCCTGAGGGTATCATCTTCCTTCACTGTTCTTTCGATTTGATTGTTTCCTTTCCTGCTGCATGCTATATGGATATTTTGTTGTATGTTATATGTTTTTGCGCACTTTGTGTTGCTCACTGATATTGCAATGGCTATATTTTACAGTACTCTTTTTGTATTGACTGTTTTTCTCCTAAAATGAAATAAAAATATTGTTTAAAATGAAATATTGTATTAAATGACCTTCAGACTGTGTGTATAAGGTGTATATGAAACATAAATTAATTATGTGCATGTACACAAACTTTGTTTAATGTAAAAAGTTATTAAAATATTGGCTAAAATGACCATTGGGCAGTGTGTATAAGGTGTATATGAAACATAAATGCATTCTGTGCTTAGACTTGGGTCCTATCTCATTATGGTATGGAATTATTCCAAAATACAGAAAAATCCGATCTCAAAAATACCTCTGGTCCCAATCATTTTGGATAAGGGATAAGGGCTATATGTGACAAATTTCCCATTATGTATTTTAATAGAGAGATCTTAAAAAATAGTAAATATACTAATAAGTAGACCTTTCTCCTTTCCATATAAACATAAAATCATCTCTATATGTCTACCAATACACCAGGCTCATGATCCGGTCATGCCCAACTCAAACATGTGTCTCCTCCCATCTCAGCATTAAAAGGTTGGCATAACTGGATGTGAACTTGGTGGACATTGCAGTTCCAACTTACTATTTAAAATATGTCCATCAAAGTTGAAGTAATTATTTCAGAGAATAAATGATAATTCTTCCAATTTAAAAAAGGGAAACACAAAGTGAGTTTGGGTCTTAATGAGTATGATACTTTGAGTTTGTTTGTTTGTTTGTTTGTTTGTTTGTTTGTAGAGAAATGCATCTCTTTGCAATGCCTGGACATGGTACTCATTGATTATTATTATTTTTGTTTCTTTTTTTATAGAGATAGTAGGGTAGGTACATATATATATATATATATATATATATATATGTTTCCTTATTTATGTGAACAATATGTAGATTTTTTTATATTTATATATATTTTAGAATTTTCATTTGATATAATTGTTTTACTGTTGTTCATTTTTTTTACTTTTTATAGGAAATTTTTTGTATATACTGTAGATGTGTATGCTTAGTTTACTATATTAACATGCACTTACATGTTGTGTATTTTTGTATTTTTCAGCATTGCTTAGTAATAAAATAGTTTAGTCAGGACCAGCTCTACCATTAGGCAGCTACCTAGTATCACCAGAACCTGGTAGCACCACTGAGTCTGCCAATCAAAATTTACTTTGTTTTAATGCTGGTGGCAGCTGCGGAACTTATAATATGCTATGTCTGCACTTTGACCTGAAGGGTTGGGTAGTGGGTATTGGTGGTGATTGGGGGCAGTTTTGCAATAAACATTGTACTGGCCCTGAGTTCAGTGTTCATTTATTATGTACTTGTTACCTCATACATATGTTTGATAGATCCTCCAGCATCCATAGCACTTAATGGATATTTTTTGGTGGTGCTATTGTTCCATTTCACTGTGAAATGCGTGACATCTTGTGGGTATTTCCTGATGCATTCAACTGTGGAATGTTTGTTGTTTAGAGCATATCCACCTGTGTCTTCCTAGTATTTGGATGATGCCACTGAGTCCTGGCGCTACAGGTCTGCTTGTGAAGCACATCCTGCGCCCAATCAGATATAGCTGAAGTTTCCAGCAGTGCTCCCACAGCACTGTGGGAGAAAATGCTATAAATAGAACTGATGTAGCAGTTTTGTCTCCATGATAACTAGTAGTAGGGGCTAGTAAATTAATGAAACAACTCTAGGTGATACTTTCCACATAGGCATTTGCTATCACTGGAACACACGTTTGTTTATTTTTGCTATAGTTATATTACGTTTTATATATAAAACTTTGGTTTAATATTTTCTATGGACATGGGGGCTGTTTGGGTCTGTTGTGCATGTGCATACAGGTCTATTTTGTTGTTTGACTACATTGATTAATATGAACACGTGTTTAATTGATTAACCTATTAAATACTCTACACTACTAGATAGCAATTTTTTTATCTGACATGCCGCTGAACAATGGAGAAGTCTGGAGACAGGTCTTTTCAGATCCGAAACATTGACTATGACAAGTATATTTGAGAAAAATAATAATACAAATAAAAAATATGATGAAGAGCACTAGGGATTGCTCTTTTTTGGGGGAATAGATAGATAGATAGATAGATAGATAGATAGATACCCATACGATAAAAAATACAATAAATCAATTTATACATAAGATATTAAATAATAGGACATATGCGGTCAATAAATTGTGAATAATAAATAATTAGGCCAAATAGCCAACAACAGTGTGATCTGTGGCTACAGTACTTCTTGCCCACTCATTATTTATTCACAGTCAAATGGCTGCTTCAATTCAAAACTCACCTAGATAAAAGACATACTGTAGTACAAATTATGTCTGATTTGCTCTTCCTATACTTTCCAAATCAAGTTTTCTGCAATCCAATAAAACCTTCAAATCATGCAGATGTCATTTCCCTCTTCAGCATGGAGAGATGGAATGCACAAAAATAGCTGCCAATATAAATTCCTGAACTGCTGCAGAAGAATGTTGAATGTAGGTAAACTTTCGCCATACAATGTGTCTCCATCTTGTTGTATCCATCAGAGAGAGATCCCAGGATATGTTAGTGCTCTCAAAAGCTCACTGACGCATTTCCCCATTTAATGTTTGGTTTCATCAGAGAACATAATTTTTGTTTTATTCTTTTTCTTTCATAGTGTTTTACAAAGCCAAGTAAAGGGTTTTGATTTAACACACTTAATTTTTGTCCATAAGTGATTATTATGACTAGATGCTGTGAGGAGTCCTAATGTATTCTTTTATGAAATGCGTAGCCAAAGTCTTTCAAATTTAAACTACAGTAGTTCAACACATATCTATATATTTTAAAATGTGTTTTATATAGCAGAGTTATTGTACCTGGTTCTTCTATATTTTCTTGGTTGCTCACTATTTTCAGAATAGTATATATAATTTTATATAGCTATCAAAGTATTTTCAGGAAAAAAAATGCATTAGGCACCTACTGACTCAACTTACTGTACACATGCCAATCTATTTAATCTCAACAAGCTAAGGGAATAGTTTTGAAAACAAAAAACAAATGATTAGGTTTGATAGCTACAGCACAGAAACATTGCCCTAGTGCATTTTAACAGACGCATAATAGAAGTGACCTTTTTTCTTGCTTGGAAATTGTGCTTTGGAAGCAGAGAGACAACTTAAAGGTAAAAGAAAAAGCATCTCTGGGAATAAGCAAAGAGGAGAACTAAGTGCAGAAAATAGAATAGCAAAATAAAAATAGCTGTAATTTAAGGCTTCTTGTAATCACATTATTATGGTAACAGATGGGAGAACTGTGACTGATTGAATGCAACCAACAATACATAACACAACTATACAATCAACCACCATTGATAATACATGACCCTCATACCTATCGCCCACCACAGAGGTAAACATTATAAAACTATCAATGTGGAGAAAACATCTGTAGAACACAGATTTTGCTATTCATCATTAGCATCACAATACTCTACAGTACTGGACATTTCAAATAACAAATCATACTGTACAAAAAAAGTCATTACACTCTAGAGACAGAGATCAATAATTAATCAAACTGAGACAGAGGGTGTCTTTTCAATTGTTTGAAAAGTCAGTTGGGTGTCTGTTTTTTCCTGTCTATTAGATAGGAAAAAACAGACTCCCAAATGACTTTTCAAACAATTGAATTCCCCCCAGAGAGTATTACAGAAGAGATCTTGGAGTTGGAGTTGAGAGGCAGCAATCTAAGGTAAGGTGTGGCATAGGTCAGTGACAGACTAAATAAGGTGAAATTTATAATATACAGTATAATGTTGAGGTCTGATTTGTATGATGGCAGTGCAGCAAATGTGGAGTAGTGAGAGGAAGTTTCTCACTGTCTTGCAACTTTATTTCAGTTTGATTGTAGTGGGCATAGGGGGTCATTCCGAGTTGATCGCAGCCAGCAACTTTTAGCTGCTGCTGCGATGAATAGTCCACGCCTATGGGAGAGTGTATTTTAGCTTTGCAGGGCTGCGATCGCTTGTGCAGCCCTGCTAAGCTAAAAAAAATTCAAGCAGAAGTAGAGCAGCCCTGGACATACTTACCTTGTGCGATGGATCCAGCGATGATGGGCCCGGCTTTGACGTCACACCTCCGCCCTCCGTTGTCCTGGACACGCCTGCGTTTTACTCACCACTCCCCGAAAACGCTCTCCAATGGTCCGGATCCGCCCATCCACGCCTCCTTCCTGTCAATCTTCTTAGCGGTCGCCGCTGCAACCGCTTCCATCGGTAGCCGTGACGTAACCTGGCGACCCCTGTCGCCAGGCAACATCGCGCACGCGCACTGCGCCCATCGCACATGCGCATTCCGCACCCGTTCGCACTGCAGCGAAAAACTGCTGCGTGCGAACTAGTCAGAATGACCCCCATAGACAGATGAGGAAAAGGTTACAGGTGAGGCGTCATATAATGGGAAAATGGGTATGGAAGGAAAGGTTGATTTGAATGTCATCTGCATAGTGGTGTGATTGCACATTAAAGGGGTATATTAGTTCACTGAAAGAAATTTTGTAAGAGAGAATAACAGAGGGTCAAGAACAAAGCAGTGAGGGATCCCACAATATTGAGAGAATGAAAGATGAAAGGTAGGATGTGCCAGAAATTGGTTAACTAAAGGTAAGAAAGGTAGAGCCGAACCATACAAACCGGTGCCACAAATGGCAAGGAAGTGACAGTTATGATGTAGAAGAGGGTGGACAACTGTATACAAAGTGGTAGGGTCAAAACAGATGCACAAGTTGTAAGGTTGCACATGTGCAGTGAAGAATTGAATTGCTGCAAAGGACATATGGCTCGATGGACACCCAAGCTGATCACTGTAAAAAAAAAGTAAAAAATAAAAATATACTCACCTACAAAGGGACTGGTGATTTGGTGCTCTAGTGCGGGCTGCCAGTAATCGGGGCTCCCTGCTGCTCTTGTGACCTCTGGTGCAGTAAAGTGATACTGCAAAGCGGCAGCTCACTTTACAGCAAAGGAGGTCAAAGCAGCAGGGAACCCTGATGACTGGCAGACAACCAGGAGCATTGATCACCGATCCCTGCCTAGTGAGTATGATCTGCGGTTGGGGAGGGAGGTGTCATTGCGATGGGAGTTGGTGCTGGCAGCAGTGGCAGTGATGTCAGTCGGCGGCGCATGCGCAGGACATATTTGGGGTATATTTCATTGAAAAATACCCCGATATGTCTGTGAATTGGTATCGCAGGGACAGAGCTTTATTGCAAGCTCTGTCCCTGCATTCAACTATTGATACATCCATGCAATGTAATCAATAATCGCATTACGGATTGGGATGATTTTATCACAGCACATCTGCATCCTTAGATGTGGATGGTGATAAATTGGACCCTGTGAGAGAAAGCACTAGAGATGACCGGGTTTTGTTGTAGGGGATCCGAACATTGAGATCCGAGGCGGGACCCCAGTCCTTACTCGGATCCCAAAGCGAGGCCGAATGTAATTTTCCCACTGTAGGATTCTCGCAGGATTTGGATTCTATATAAGTCCCTGGTGATCGGCGCTATCTTCACTCTGACTGTGGAGAGTGTACTGGATGGATGTGTCTGTCTCAGTACTGTGTTGTCTGGCATGGGGTGGGTGTGTTCTCTCTGTCTCCTGTATCTGAAAGTGATGGTCTCTCTGTCTGCTGTATCTGAAATGGGTGCTCTCTCTGTCTGCTCTATCTGAAAAAGGGGTGCACTCTCTGCATGTTGTATGTGAAAAAGGGGTGCTCTCTCTGCTGTATCTGAAAGGGGTGCTCTCTCTGTCTGCTGTATCTGAAATGGGTGCTCTCTCTGCCTGCTGTATCTGAAAGGGGGTCTCTCTGTCTACTGTATCTGCAAAAGGGTGCTCTCTTTGTCTGCTGTATCTGAAAAAAGGGTGCTCTCTCTGTCTGCTGTATCTGAAAGGGGTCCGTCCCAGTGTAAAAGTAAAATAATAAAAGATAAAAACAAAAAGCCTAAAATTATAATTATTACAAAATTATATATTTTTTTGTGTGTGCTGTACCACAGTGTACTATACAGTTTTTCTTTTATTTTCATAAGTACTGTGACACTGCCGGTCAGACTGCAGTATATTATTTCATACTCATATATGTATTGTGTGACGCTGTTGGTGAAGGTCAACCGCAGTGTTAGACTACCATTTCTGACTGATACACGTATTGTGCGATGCTGTTAGTGAAGCTAAATTGCAGTGTGTAATAATATATATTTCTCACTCATTTGTGCGACACTGTTGGTGAAGCTAAACCGCAGTGTGTAAAAATATATATTTCTGACTCATTTGTGTGACATTGTAACTGCCGGTGTGTGATATAAAAAAGAATAATACATATTTCTGACTCATTTGTGCGACACTGTCGGTGAAGCTAAACCGTATTGTGTAAAAATATATATTTCTGACTCATTTGACCTTTACTAGCAATTATCTCCAAAAAGTACAGAGTGACCTGTGACGGGGGATTCCAGCAGGGACAAATTAATAGTCTGTGAAGAAGATGATGTACACACTTAGGGGGTTGAGGAATTGGATACTGATGATGACATTGGCCCTCATTCCGAGTTGATCACTCGCTAGCTGCTTTTAGCAGCAGTGCAAACGCTAAGCCGCCGCCCTCTGGGAGTGTATTTTAGCTTAGCAGAAGTGCGACCGAAAGGTTCACTGAACTGCTTCAAAATATTTTCATGCAGTTTCTGAGTAGCTGCAGACCTACTCCTACCTTGAAATCACTTCAGACTATTTAGTTCCTGCTTTGACGTCACAAACACGCCCTGCATTCGGCCAGCCACTCCCACGTTTCCCCAGGCACGCCTGCATTTTTATCTGACACACCTGCGTTTTTTAGCACACTCCCAGAAAACGGTCAGTTACCTCCCAGAAACGCCCCATTCCTGTCAATCACTCACCGATCAGCAGTGCGACTGAAAAGCGTCGCTAGACCTTCTGTGAAACTGCATCGACTTTTGTGAAAGTACTTTGCGTGTGCGCAGTGCACACCATACGCATGCGCAGAAGTGCCAATTTTATGCCTGATCGCTGCGCTGCGAACAACGGCAGCTAGCGATCAACTCGGAATGACCCCCATTGTGTCTATTTAAAGTAATAAAGCCAGTTTGTGCACTGCCCATTGCCAGCTTGTTTTGTGGGGGTCCAAACAAACCAATCATTTCAGCCACAAGTGACAGTCCCTGTTGCTAAAATGATTATTTTGTAAAACTTTGCATGTCCTGTTTAATATATACAACATAAGGGTGGGTGCCCAAGGACAATTCCACCTTGCACCTCTTTTCTTTGCATTATGTGCTCTTTGGAGCATTTTATGGCGTAGTTTCTAAAACTGACTGCAGTGCCACATGTTTGTGCCGCCCACTTCTGTTGCTTAGCTTAGTCATCCAGCTACCTCAGTGCAACCTTTTGTCCAAAACTGGATGAAAACAATATTATTGTGAACTGTGAGGTTGTGAACTGTGAGTGGAAATTAATGTTATTGATGTTAATAATACTGCAGGAACAAAAACACCCCCAAATTCTGTTATTGTAGCTGCTTTTATGATTTAAAAAAAAAATACAGATCCAAAATTAAAACCAAAACCTGCAAAGGCGGATTTGGCAAAACCAATACAGTTTCATTTTCAGTTTGCGTTGCTATTTTGTGAGATTTGTGTTTGTGTTTTTTTTAACATAATTTTTTACACTTTTATTGGTAATATGTGTGTTTCAATTGTATATGTATAAGTAGGTACACTATTTAGGGTGGATATTAAGATAAATAGGTTTTAAAACACACATAGGAACACTATTTAGGGGGTAAAGTTTAGCTAATATGGGTTAGTGTGATGTGCTTTTACACATACATGTACCGTACGTAGACTATTTTTAGTGGTAAAATAATATTTTTTTTATTGTTTTAGGCTAAAAATATTTTTAAAATTGTTTCTTTATTTGAAATGTAATTAAATGTTTACTTCTAACGCCTATTTTTTTGAGAGTTTTTAGAACTGTTTTGGGTGAGAGTTTCAAAATCTCACTCTATTACATTAGGCAAGTTGTAAGTTCAACAGGCAAAAACATTTTTTGGACCAGAAAACACCAGTTTGCACGACCTCAGATTCTATTACACTGGGTGAGATTAAAAAGTGTTAGAGTTTACTGCAAAACCCTCACATTTTTTTAACTGTCACCCCATTACATTTGGCCCCATAGATGGAGTTTGACTATGATGAAAAATGGTCACAATGCTTACTGTATGATAGACAAAAGCATCAAATGGTATATAGTAAAAGAATTTTATGAAAAATCACTTATATTCACATATCTGCACCTGCAAGAGGTTGGAAAGTTGGACAAACCATATATAGTATATCAAATTGGCTCCCAAAGAAATTGCAATGAATAACAGTTTTCTATGGTTTTGGAGCCCAAACTGGAGAATGTACAACCTCAAGATCACTGACATGCAGTTAGGGTAAAAAACAAAACACAGAATTCCCCCAGCACACTATAATGGTTACAGTAAATAAAATTTATATCCTATATACTAGTAGTAATGCAGAGTTCATAGCTACATATATTTGCAAATATATGATTACTCCACTAGCCTCTTCACTGCTTCTCTTATATGGTGGTCTTAACACTATATGATAAAATGATAATAGTAATCACTTTTCGTCATACCTTTGTGTATTGCTATATAATAATAGCACATACATTTATATATTTCTAAACTGAGAGCTAGTTCACCTGGAGGCACCCAAAGATCCTCCAAATGGCACTACAAACACCAGCATGCCCTACAACTGCTGATCCTATACATGCCTATCAGAACAGTGATGCACAAATGGATCTTTGCAAATATATGTAACTAAGACCCCTGCACTTCTAGTATTATATAGGATCTTATTTCCTTGTCCATTATAGCATGCTGAGGCAATTCTGTTTTTTTTTCTTGTCTAGATTAGCCCCTCCCTTGCAAGCACCTGTAATAGACTGATAAATCAATTTCAGCAGCTTTCCATTTTTGTGTATTACTGTTCTCCAGCAGTTGGAGGTCATGCTAGTTCTTGTAGTGCCATTTGGAGGAACTTTAGGTGCCTTTAAGTGAGTTAGTTCTCAGTTTATTAATAGTTAAATATATGTGCTATTATCATGTGGCAATACACAAAGGTATGATTTATCATGTAGTGCAGTCTGGGTAGGCAGTGGAGTTAGAGCCTCACTTGCCAGTATACTCCAGAGTTTTGACTATAAAAATTATTTGAAATATACATGATGATATTTATAGCTTATAAATATCATATTTTCATTATTCTAATTATTTTAAAACTCTCAAAATTTGCTGCATCCTTCTTGAACTATAGGGACTGTCAGGCAGAGACCAGAGGTGAGGCAGTTATGAACTCAGCCTCCACTCTGTTATAGTCAGAAACTGCCTGGAGCTGGGGTCAGTACTGCACTGAGACCAATAATACTGCCAAAAAAACACAAGGGAAGGAAGCTGTCAAATCTGCCTCGTTGATGGAGGTGTGGCTTGATACCGTGTTAGGTGACTATCCAGGAAGTTCCCCAGCAGCCAACCTGGAGCAGCAGTATGAAGGAAAAGCTGATGATCAAGTTGGCTAAAATGCTGTGAAATGTGATATGAGTGGTTGCTGGGGATGGGCATAAGCTGACACACACACACACCTCCTAAAGACAACATACCCCTTTGCCACAAGGAGGAAGCAGATACAGAAGTGCCCAACAGGTTTTAGGCAGCTTCTGCAAAGGTTATGCAACATGTTTTAATGTGTTATTTTATGGTTTTCAGCACTTCCCTGTGGGCAACCCACTGGGCAGGACCAGGCATGGTATATAAAAAAAAATATTTAAAATTTTCTAATGACAACATACAAGCTCCGGCTGGTACACAATAACAAATCTAAAAAACGTATTTATGAAAAGATATACATATGTGTATAGTATACTGATCCTACAATTATCTGGGAATAAAACTACCTTACATAAAGTCTTTCATTTAGATGATTAGTAAGCTTGCAGAAAGCCAAGGTATATGGAACAAAGAAGAAACATCTTGGAGGTATACATTTTTTTTTTTTCTATATCTGGTTTATAAGGGCTGAGTATACCTTAGAAAACAGCAGCAGAAAAATCAGGTGTTCTCTGATCAAGTTCAATACGGTAACACAGGTTATACTTTACCTCCAAATTTTTATGAAGGCTGATGCGGAACTCTGTGCCTGTCTACAGCACGCATGCCTGAAAGGGGTGGAGCCTCAGGAAAAGGGGTGGAGCCTCACTGAATCCCCGATTACATAACTGTGGCAGCATGCCCAGCACTCTCTGAGATGTTGGGCTGCCCCAAGGCTCCCGCCTGCACGGTGAACTGATGCCGTGCGCATGCACATGGCATCTATTCTCTACTCCTGCTGCTTGCTTGCTGCTCTGCCATGCAGAGCAGCATTGTGTTTGCTCCCCCAATCCTCCACCACCACCACTGTGGGACACTGCCGGCCACGGGTGGGACATCAGGGCATTCCCTGGGAAACGGCACTGTCCCACTGAATACAGGACAGTTGGGAGGTATAATCTTATTGCTGAACCTTTGTATAATTCCCACATGAACCATCAGTTCATATATGTGTGTGTAACTCTGGCTCTAGCCAGTTCCTCGCCAGCTATTGTCCTCACTGCACATCATTGCTCAAGATATATATTACGAAGGTATGCAAGAGAGTTACTTAAGCAGCTATTGCTCAATAATGGCTCTAAAACAGTGATTAGCATTTCTTGCTGGGATCCAGACTATAGGTCAACAGTCATTAGGTCAACAGTCATTAGATCAACCCCATGTGGTTGACAGACACAAGGTCGACATGGACAAAATGTCAACATATTAAAGGTTTACACTTTAAAAAGTCAAACGAACACACCCAAACTTCATGATCTGAGCCGAGAACAGTGTCCGGCTCGGATTTTCCCGCCTGACTCGGATCCCAAAATGAGGCAAACCATTATCATCCTGCTGTCGGATTCTCATGAGTTTTGGATTCTATAAAAGGTCCCCAGTGATCGTACCATTTTCACTCGGGCTGTGGAGCTTATATTGAATGAATGTGTCAGTGCGGTGTTCGTCCAGGTATGCTGTGTTGTCCATCCAGGAGTGCTGCTGTGTTGTCCATCAAGAGGCTGCTGTGTGTTAAAAGCCACCTCTGGTGGGTCTGTGTTATTGCAGCCTGACTCCTGTGTCTTCCTTGTGCAGTCCAGCTGCTGCATAATTAGACCATTAGCACTAGGCCTTGTGTGTCAGGCTGCTTACCTGCAGTGACTCTCCTCATTAAGGGGGCTTGTCCTTTTTGGCTGTCCTGATTAGATATTGTGTATTTTATTACCCAGTCTGCCTAGGATCTAGCTGCTGGTTATACTCAGTCTTTATCTTGATTCTGTACAACCCTGATCTACTCAGTCTATCTTGACAAACCCTGAAGAACCCTGAACAGTTCATGTAATCCTGTCATACTCTGAGCCTGCTGTTTCCCTGCAAGTGCCTGATCCTGGGTGCTCCAGTCTACACTGTCTCTGTTAAGAGCTTCTGTTTATATACCTGATCCTGTGCACAATCTGGTGTACTCCAGTCTGTATTTGCTCAACTAGAGCTTTAGTTTGTACCCTGTGTTATTACCTGTGTCTTGTCAGTCTGGTTCCACAGTATGTCTTTCTGTGTCACTCGTAGCATCTATTCCACCATGTTATATATGTACCATTGGTTTTGCTATTAGCGGTCACTTCAGTATTCCAGCCCTGCCTGTTTGTACATCTGTAGTCAGTGCCACTCTGCGGTCTGGTCCTGTATTTCTGTCTGTCTGTGCTGGTGCTGCTCCACTGTCCGGTTCAGCAAGTCCATTTGTGAGTTCCTGTATTGAGTGCTATCTGGTCCTGTATTTCTCTCTGCCTGTATTATATTTAGACACTACCAGGGACTGCACCGCTATCAGCCATTACAGTTCAGTACCCAGTACTTGGTCTCCCATCTCCAGTACTGTGGCGCTAGTGTGTACCATCTGCAGCAGTGATCCCATGCCAGTCGCACATGGTAGTGTGCTGACGTTATTGTTTGTCCTGTGTGTCTGGTCCTTCCTTTTGTGTCCCAGTCTGACTCCAATTTTGTACTTGCCTTGCCCAGCCTCCCACAGCAGGCTTGTCTATCATAAAAATCTGGGGGCATTTGAGTATTGGGCGGACCTAATCCTCCCGGGAAAGGCGGCTGCTATAGGCAAAGTCTTTGGCTGCAGGAGGCTAAATGACTGCTGGGCAAGATCAACAGCACCACCTAGTACCACCCTGGTGGCTCCGCTAACACTGTGTCCTCTAGGGGTGCCCTGTGAGTCCGTCAAGGGGCTGTTGTGTCCTCCAGGATGACTCTGTGAATCTAGGGGTGCTCTGTCCCAGTTTAAATAAAATCAAAGCTAAATATATTATTTTTAAAAATATATATAATTTTGTGATATACCCCAGTGTACTATACTATTATTTTCTGTGACACTGCTGGTCAGACCCAAGTGTATAATCATACATGTATTGCAACACTGTAGGTGGTCCATGCTTTGTTGTACGTAAGGCAGTGCTGTGTCCACCCATCAAGAGGCTGCAGTATCCTACATGGGTGCTCTGTCAATCTAAGGGTGCTCTGCCCCAGTTCAAACAAAATAAAAGCTAAATATATAATTAAAAAAAATTGGGGTGTGATATACCTCACTGTACTATACTACTATTTTTCTGTGACACTGCCAGTTAGACCGCTGTGTATCATACATGTATTGTGTTACGTCCCTAGGCACGCTTGTTGTACATAAAAGGGTGCTGTGTCCGACAAGGGAGTGCTGTGTTCATCCAGGGGAGCTCTGTCAATCTACGGTTGCGACCCCAGTGTAGAAAAGACTAAAATCAGAAAATATCATTATATATATATATATATATATATATATATATTGTGCTATGCCCCAGTATACCATCCCCAGGCATGCTTTGTTGTACATAAAGGGGTGCTGTGTCCAACAAGTGACTGCTGTGTTCATCCAGGGGTGTTCTGTCAATCTAGGGGTGTGACCCCAGTGTAAAAAATATAAAAGCAAAAAATATTATTAATATATATATATATATATATATATATATATTCATTTTGTGCTATACCCCAGTGTACCATACTATTATTTTTCTGTGACACTGCCAGATAGAGTGCAGTATGTCATATGTATTGTGGGACACTATAGGTGGAAGTGAGCTTTAGTGTTATACATATTCTAACTCTTTCACATATTGTGTGACACTGTAGGTGAAAGTAAACTGCAGTGTTATATTATTATTTCTGACTCATACACATATTGTGAGACACTGTAGGTAGAAGTGAACTGCAGTGTCATATATATTCTGACTCATACACATATTGCGTGACACTGCAGGTGGTACATTTTTTGTACAAATTGTGGTGTGTGCTGTACCCCACTTCATGTGTGTTTGTTGATGCATATGCAAGACAAACAATTGAGAGAACAGGAAGCACATACTAGTGCTGAAGCTGCTTCCACCAGGGATGACGATACAAGTCCGTCAACATAATCTACTACTAAGGTCAATGCCCAAGGGCATAGAGGGCATAAGTCAGGGTATGTAAAATCAAAGAAGCAATATAATTTACAGTGGTATAGAAAAAAAACAACAAAAGGAAAGTTATTTTTACACAAATCCTGACAATGTTTGTGAAGGCATCTGCTCAATTTATGAGGCCAAAGTTAGTAGTTGTAGGGACGTTAGCCATCTAGGCACCACCTCCATGTTACATAATTTGCAGCAAGTTTATTAAATTTCTTTAACAAGATTATAATGTAATTAACACCCTCATTATCATCCTCTTCAGAGGTAGTCCTTCCAAAAAAATGTCTAGTGGGGACCCAAACAAAGCAAGCACTTCTGCCACAAAAGTGTCAGTCCCTGTCAGTCATTGAAGTGTTTGGTGCGTTAATCTGTGCATGTCCTTTCTAATATCCAACATAAGAGTGGGATGGAGGGCCAAAGGACAATTACATCTTGCACCACTTTTCATTTCTGCACTGCTATGTGGGGGTGTCCTGCACCCTAGACTTGAACCTCGAGATTGTTAGGAACCTGCAGTATAGTGGGGTCCCGTGACGGGGACTGCAGGCTTAAATGCATTGATCAATACAAGAACTAAAACTCCACTGGTTATTGTTATGCAATAAGCCACATATTGCAAATTGTATTATCATTATTATTATTATTATTATTATTCAGTAATGTTTGTATAGTGCACTGGCACTCATTCTCCCTCTGTGTGTAGTACTACAGGTCTCAGCTAGTAGCACCTTCATTACTGACAGTTAGGGTGTACAGTCTAGGGCTCCCTTTCCCTAGATACTCTGCACTGCTATGTGGCAATGTTTCATAGATGTGCTATAAACTGCCATGTGTTTGTTCCGCTGCTCTGTCGCTTAGTAGCCAGCCAGCTCGCTGCAGCCTTTGGCCTAAAATGGATGAAAACAATATTGTGAGCTGTGAGGTGGTCAAAATTGACTGGAAATGAGTGGAAATAAATGATATTTAGATTAATAATACTGTAGGACCAAATAAAAACCCCAAAGGAAACATTCTATCCACAGATCTTTCCAGAAACAAAAAGGAGATGAAGAGAGACGCCTACTTATAAATCAGAAACCAAAACAGATGGGCCAAAGAGAAAATCAACCATACAATCATACAAATTTCTAATATCAAAATAAACTCATTAAGGATTCCTTCAGACAAGGTCAAAGCATAGCAAGAAAGGAAGATGAGGAACAATTAACCTTGCTACTTCAAACAATACAAAAGAAAAACCAGGAGAAAGAAAAAGAAACAGCAGCACAATCTGTCCAACAAAACAATCGACAAAAAGGAATCACTGTGACAAAACAGGTGAATGCTCATCAGATGAAGAATTCTGAGGGTTTTTTTTTAAAGACCAACCATGCCATAAAAAATCCCAGATTACACAATTCTGTACAACAACAAAAAAACTGAAAAAAAGCAAAGAACAAGACAAAGAGGAACCAGTGGAGGAATTAGAAGCAAGAAAAAAAATACACAAATAGAACCAAAAACAACGATATCAACAATATCAATTTGATCCAAAAAGAACTGACAACAGTGCAAAAACAACTTCTAAGAAAAGGATTAAAGTTTGCCCCCATTCAAGAATAGATCAATTCAATTTGTATATTGATGTTCACAAATTTGTGAGAAAGCTATGCATAATTTTTTTTTCACAACAATCAAACAGTTACCATAGAACACAGGTTCTCAAACTCGGTCCTCAGGACCCCACACAGTGCATGTTTTGCAGGTAACCCAGCAGGTGCACAGGTGTATTAATTACTAACTGACACATTTTAAAAGGTCCACAGGTAGAGCTAATTATTTCACTTGTGATTTTGTGAGGAGACCTGCAAAACATGCACTGTGTGGGGTCCTGAGGATCGAGTTTGAGAACCTATGCCATAGAAGATTTTCCAGATCAATATCAACATACACAATATAAACTGAAATCTGTCTTTTAACCCAGGACACTACAAAAGGTCCATACATCAACACATTGCAAAAACAAATGGAGGAAGAAATTGAAAAGATTCCAAAAAAAGCAAAAAATAAAATACAATTTAACCAAAGAAGAAAACCTGGCACTCAAAGAATTAAAACAAGATAGCACAATAGTAATAAAACCTGCTGACAAAGTCGGAGGAATTGTAATCATGAAACGTGAACAATATGAAGAAGAGGCAGAACAGCTATTAGGAGATTCAGAGACCTACCAAATACTTGATCAGATCTCACACAAATATTTGCGAGAGAACTGAACAACCATCTTGAGGAAAGACTAGAATTGTGAATTATCATTGAAAAAGGATTTTAATTTCTCAAACAATCAAATCCAAAAATTTAAACTTTCTATTTTCTGCTGAAAATTCATAAACACCTCACTGAACCACCGGGTCGACCAATAATTTCTGGACTGAATTCTATCACTTCAAACTTTTCAAAATATATTGATTATTATCTTCAAAATTTGGTGACGCAACAGAAAGGTATCTCAAAGACACAATAGGTATATTACAAATTTTGGACAATTTCAAGTGGAAATTATCGTATACATTGGGGACGGCAGATGTAAAATCATTGTACACTTGCATTTAACATGAAATAGGTTGTGCATACACCAGACATTATCTTTCAACGCAAAGTGAATTACCCAACCGTCAAATAAATGTCATAATGGCAAACATTGTATTAATTTTAAACCACAATTACTTCTGGTATAATGGGACATTTTTCCTCCAGAAGTGTGGCACAGCAATGGGCACTCCATTGGCACCAATATATGCCAACTTATTTGTTGTGAAGTGCGAGGAGGACACCATCTGAACAAAGAACTCTTATACAGAAAGATTAATTTATTGGTATCGTTACATAGTTGATGTGATCTTCATCTGGAATGGGTCAGAAGAAGATTTACGAAAATTCACAACATACCTTAATAATAACCAAATTATCTTGAATTTACAACAACAACAAGTAAACAACAAGTAAACAACAAGTCATCTTTCTGGATTTAGTAATTTACATTGAGAATCAACAAATAAAAACAAGAACACATTTCAAAGAAGTTAATGGCAACAATTCACTTCCAACCTGTAGCAATCTTCACAGAAATTGGATCAGAATTATACCTGGGACACAAATTCAAAGATTATGAAGAAATTGCACAGATGACGACATCTTTCGAAAACTGAGTGAAGTAATGAAAAAGAAAAATCACTAAACTGGAAAATATAGACAGAAAGCAACTAATCAAATACAAACCAAGAAAGCAAGATAAATTCAAACTTCCATTCATTACACAATATAACAGCAAAACATCACCAGTAGAGAACATGGTGCGAAAACATTGGTACATTTTAAAATTGAATGACACACTAAAATAAATAATTACAGATCAACCAAAAATAATATATCAATGTGCAGAATCTATTAAACAGAACATAGTGAAAAGCTTTTTACCTCAGCAAAGTACAAATGAAAAAAAACATCAATCAAAGGTTCCCATCAATGTTTAAATTGCAGAGCTTGCAGCAACAGCAACCCAACAACCAAAACCATTACACATCAACTGGAAAAATTTACCACATCAATCAATTTTTAAATTGTGAAACTGAAGAGGTGATATACCTTTTAGAATGTCCTTGCGGACTACAGTACGTTGGGCAGACAACAAAAAAAAGCTAACGTAAGATTTGCAGAACACATTTACAATATTAAAAAAGGATTATCAACACATAGTGTATCAAATCACTTCACAGAAATGCACAATAAAAAACCCCACAAGGATTGAAATGCATTGTAATCAGAAAAGTAAAACACTAAACAACCTATTTAGTTATGTAATCTCTTGCTGACCAATGGGGATGAACATGGCTTAACAGTGCAAAACTACACTTAATTTTATTTATGTTGGAGACATGTTTATTTTGGTGGACATTTTTGAAAAGGTATTTGAATACTTTAAAGCATATTTGTATTTGTACTTTAAAACATACGGTACACTTTTCTTAAATACACATGGTAAAAGAGATTGCCCTTATTATAAATTTTGTGCTAAATCATGTACATTAAAAATAATAAATTTTCTAAGAATGATAAATTATCTCAATAGTTATAACGGTATCCGGTTGATAGGTTGACACCAAATGGTCAACATGCATTTGGTCGACATGTTCAAGAGGTTGACAGGTTGAAATGGTTGACATGACAATGGTTGACACATAAAAAGGTCGACATGATGTGTTTTTTTTTTAAACAATTCCGTTTTTCAACTTTTTCATACTTTGCCATCCATGTGGACTACAATTGGTAATAGTAACCCATGTTGAGCACAGCAGTAACAGAGTGAGGCACCTTGCACTAAGTGCGAGCCATGCAAGGGGATGTGGTACACTAAGTGGACTACAATTGGGTATGGTAACCCGTGTTGAGCACAGCAGTAACAGAGCAAGGCACTTTGCATGAAGTGCGAGCCATGCAAGGGGATGTGGTACACTAATTGGGGTTCCACATAATGAAAGGTAAAATGTTATGCCAAAATAACAACTTATGTTGACCTTTTCATGTGTCAACCATTTCCATGTTGACTGTTTGATCCTTTCAACCTTTTCACCACGCCAGCCTTGTACATGTCATCCACCTAGACATTATCGACTTTTGACTGTCGACCCATTCAAATATAACCATTATAACACCTGTTTGCTTCTACCGACTAGCATTAAATTTTGACAATACAACACACAAAAATGTTGCCTCATTCTATTTTTTACTGCAGAATTTAGCACATTTCCCCATTGGAATATTTGCCTTAAGTGTTCCCAGTCTTACTTCAACAACCGCCACAGAGCCAAATGACCTGGCCATCATCATACTCAATTCATATACTATAAATTCTACATATATGAATTCTCCACCAAAAATTGATGATACGAGCCGGAAATAGAGCCTGGCTCAGGGTTTTCTGCAAGACTCTGTCCCCAAAATGAATCCGAACATCATCTTCCCGCTGTCAGATTCTCGCGGGACTTGGTATCCTTAAAAGGCATCGCGTCCGGGACTCTTGCGCCATTTACGTCCAGTAACGCATGTTGTCAACTTGTCAGCCTACTGTTACAAGGACATACTGTGCTACTGGGACATATTCTTACTGGGACTTACTGTAATACTGTGCTACTGGGGCATACTGTAGTACTGTGCTACTGGGGCATACTGTGTAATACTGTGCTAATGGGGCATACTGTAATACTGTGCTGCTGGGGCATACTATAATACTGTGCTACTGGGCCATACTGTATAATAGTGTGCTACTGGGGCATACTGTAATACTGTGCTATTGGGACATACTCTTACTGGGGCATACTGTAATATTGTGCTACTGAGACATACTGTACTATTGTGCTACTGGGACATACTGTACAGTACTACTGTGCAACTGGGTCATACTGATTTTATTAAAATCATACAAGTATTGTGACACTGTAGGTGGTCCGTGCTTTGTTGTACATAAAGGGGTCCCCTGCCAATCTAGGGGTGCTCTGCACCACTTCTAAAAGCTAAATACATAATTAAAAAAATCTCTCTATATATATTTTTATTGCTAAACCCCCGGTGTACTATACTATTATTTTTCTGTGACACTGCCAGTCAGACTGCAGTGTATAATCATACACGTATTGTGACACTGTAGATGGTCCATGTTTTGTTGTACATAAATGGCCAATCTAGGGGTGCTCTGTACCAGTTATAGCTAAATATATTATTTGAAAATATATCTATTTGTTTTATTTTTTTGTGCTAAATTCCAGTGTACCAGACTATTTTATTTTTCAGTGACACTGCCGGTCAGACCACAGTGTAGTCAGTCATACATATATTGTGCGATACTGTTGGTGAAATTAAACCACAGTGCTCGATTACTATTTCTGAATCATACACGTATTGTGTGACACTGTGGGTGAAGGTAGTACCACAGTGATATATTTTATTTCATACTCATACACGTATTGTGTGAGACTGTTGGTGAAATTAAACCACAGTGTTATATTACTATTTCTGACTCATACACGTATTGTGTGACACTGTAGGTGGTACATTTTTGGTACAAATTGTGGTGTGTGGTGTACCCCACTTCGCATTTGTTGATAGAAATGGAGGACAAACAATTGAGAGGAGATCATGAATCACGTACTAGTGCTGAAGTTGCTGCCACTAGTCCTGACAATGCAAGTCCATCAACGTCATCTGCTAAGGCCGATGCCAAATGGCATAGAGGGCATGTAAAATCAAAGTCGGTGAATGTAAAATCAAAGAAGCAATATAATTTTACAGTTCCAAATTGAAAAAATCACAAGTAAAGTTAGTGACAGAGAAACATAAAATTGGCAATATGCCATTCACTAAACAAAGTGGCAATGAAAGGTTAAGGCCTTGGCCTTTGTTTATGACTGGTGGTTCTGCATCTCATAATGATGATGTTGTAAGCCCTTCCCCCAGTAGAAGATTTAAAATAATTAAACTTGTTAAGGCATAGGATCCAACTGTTTTCTCAGAAATATCACAAATCCCTGAGGTTAGTCCAAGTGTGTATGCAGGTAGCATATGTGAGCCTGACATTTCCAATACTGTACTGTAAGAGGAGGCTACTTCCACCATTTGCACGCCCTCTGCAAGTGATGGGAGGAGCAGCACAAGTCAACATGCTGACCTTGATATTGAGGATGTTACTGTAGAAGTACAAAGGATGAGGAGGATATTTGTGTAGCTGGCACTAATAAGAATGTTGATGATGAAGATGATGTTTGTTTAAATAAGGCACCAGTGGAGACAGTTGTTGCCCATGGTATGAAAAAGCCTATTGTCATGCCTTGTCAAAAGACAAACAAATCCACCTCTTCTGTGTGGAATTATTTCTACCCATATCCGGACAACAATTGTCAAGCTATCTGTAGCCTTTGTAAAGCCATAGGAAGTAGGGGTAAAGACTTTAACCACCTAGGAATATCCTCCCTTATGTCACTTGCAGTGCATTCATCAAAAGTCATTGTCAAATTCAGGAACTTTGGCTAAAAACGTTAACAGCCAGTCCAGCATCACCTAGCTGCTCCCTTCTCTCTGTTAGATCCAAGGGCTTGTAATCTACACCACCAACACCTGCATCATCAACATCCTCAATAATGATCGGAAGTAGTCCTACTTCCAGTTTCTCTCCGAACCGGGCTTCCTCAATAGAATTAATAATCTCTGAACATGTGGCTCTCCTTTTACCTAGTTTTAGTGGAATAGTGGTGAAAGCATTAAAAATGCATGATAGACACACGTACTTTACTGATGCATTTCATACTTGCCTATTCTTCTGGAATGGCTGGCAGGCTCCCAAAAATTGTGTGGCACTCCCGGCCTCCTGGAAAAGTTGATAAGCCTCCCGCATTCAGCTTGCACCCCACTGCACCCTCCGCAATGTCCCCTGCTCACCCCAACAGCAATCCACGCCCAGTGACAAAGTTGGAGGGGCACAGACGTAATTTGTGCTGAATTGCCAGTAATGCTTGCATTGTATAGCAGTGGCGCAATGGCATCTCCACTCCCCCAGACCTTCCTCTTTTCAGGTGCAATACCCTCTTTTGAGCCGACCAGGCTGCCAGAAAGTCGGCATGTATAATGCATATTGATATGTCCACTTAAAAATAAGCATTAATGGGAGAAGAATTTAAAGTCTTCATGAATAATAAAAGTATAGAGTGAATCATGGTGTACATAGGTCACTATAGCAGCACAATCTGCACTATATCCTGGCCAAAAAACAGGAAACAGGTCAAAGCCAGGCCAAAGAAGGAGCCCAACGCTGCTCGGGCTGAAATGTAAACTGGCGGTGTGGCTGATCTGTGCAGGGTGCCGGAGGTGACCGCCCTGGTCCTCAAGCCTGCCCTGATCCTCAGTGACCCCTTGACAGCTGGCGCCCAGACGCAAATGTCTCTAATGCCTCCAGGAGTAACACAACTGACAATAACACTTTAATAGAATTCTGCTAAACAAGAACGGATTCATCTCCTGAACAATACCTGGAGGACATATACAATTTTGAAGTAAATATTTGTATGTTTATGGGGTCTATACATGAAGCAGTGAAAAGAGTGGAGAAGTGAGTCAGTGGGGAAGTTACCCATGGCAACCAATCAGCATTGACGTAACATTTATAATTTGCGTACTAAAAAATTATACAGAGCAGCTGATTGGTTGCCATGGGCAACTTCTCCACTGGCTCACTTCTCCACTTTTTTCACTGCTTCATGAATAGACCCCTACATCTTTTAATTTATTTGGATTCAGTGCTTTTGATCTTCACTTACCCTTTCTGTTTTATAGTCTTGATGGTTCATTTGTGATGTAATGCTCCTTCTTTTGTGCAAGGGTGCCTTGCATCTAAAATTTAGCACTTGTCAATGGGAGGAATTGTAGCATATATGTAACCTGAATAATATCTACTACTTATAGTTTAGCAATAAATTAATATTTTTTTTATAGTATAATACTTGTTTGGTTCATATATAGATATCTTTGGTAGGGGAAATTTACATATTAATATATATGGGTAATATAATAATATATGATAAAATATAATATTACATATGTATATAGATGGATTTTTGAGGGGATAAAATTTGTACTTTATTATTTACATGTATATATATTGTATAGGTTTGGTATTATAGACTGTTATGAGGTGATGCTTGTAGGACAGTATAACCTTAGTATGCCCAGCAATAGCCTGCAGGGTAGCAAAGAGCTGCCTATGAGGTGATTGTGTGGTCCGCGCGCTGCTGGAGCGATAACCTGCCGGGCGGGAAAAGCAGGTCCACGAGCCGGTGATTCACGGCTGACCGCGAGCATGGGGATAGACAGGTAATGATTGGCGGTGGCTAGGGGAGATCGCGCGGCTATGGCGGGAAGGAGTACTCACGAGCCGGAGGTCTGGGAGAATAAATAGAGCTCCCCGCCGGCGGTTAGGCAGACTGCTGTTCCCCCTGTTCGTGAGTGCACTCGGGTCCCCAGAGCTGCCGTAAGAGCTGTGCGGAAGCGATTGGAGACCGAGTAGCGCGTCCAATACAGGGCAGAGCTGAGCCGCGGCTGGGAGGGGAGGTGGTGGGCATAGATTCCCCCAGCACTGCTTACCCCCAGAGTACCTGGTGCAGGCTCGACGGGGGGGAGAAGACGGCTAGCCAGGCTGAGGCAGACTGGAGAGGCGGCTGGTTAGATGGAAGTAAGGAGGGCAGCGCTTCCCTAGTAACCGAGAGGAAGCTATCCCCGCAGACTCCTGATTCGCCATCTGCAGAAAGGGGCCAGCCCAGCAGTGACCGTCCTCCCCTAGGGAGGAGTCGGGGGAGAAGACAGCGCAGAACCTACAAGCTGTAAGTGAGACTATGCATAGCACCACACCGCTACACCTCACTAGCTTAGGTAATATAAAACAGCTTGAATCCACCAGCGGTCTGCTGTATATGGTGGCTGAAGTAAATTTTGAGCCAAACGCTGCCAGCCCTTGGTACTAATATAGGATGCTGCCATAAGGCATTTATAGAATGGACAGGATATTGCCAATTTCACCCTATTATAGTTAGAGGTGGAACTGTTATTCTCTCGAAGGAACACTTATACATCAGCCAGGGAGAACTATTTAAATATATATAAAGATATATTGTTGGACAGTTCTAAGTACCACAGAAGATAGCTGTATGTAAAGTCTCAATTAACCGAGTCGAGGAACAAGCGCAAGGATAAATATATATATATAAATATAGCTTTAAAGTTACCAAAAGAGATTTGGCAAGGACATTACTTTGCAGTGTGTCAAGTAATTGAGACTTAATAGCTTCCGCAGTTGAAAAAAGATACAGTTACAGGACCACAGCTACTACAACAAATTGTTTTTTCCCAAGAAAGGATACAATTGTAGCAGAGTATAGGATATCTCTTGCAGACTGAATCACATACAAGGCCTTCTACCTTTTAAGGAGATGAACATAATACTGTACAAGCAGCTCCTTCTATGATTTAGTACCCGATGGGGTTAATTTACGTATGGCACCCTGAGTAAAGTAGATTCTGCTATAAAAGAGAAAAGAAAAGGAACTACACCCAACAGAGAGGAAAGTATAGACTTGCTGCTCATATAAAATGGATGCCAAACAAGTTTTATGCCAGTGTACACTGAATTAAGGGCCCAGACATTGCACTTATTTTTTCATGAGTACCCGGGTCACTCCAACATTAACATTACAAGTTTTTTGTATTGCATGCAAAATAACTTGTATAGGTGTTATAGGGAGACAGTGGAAGGGGATAGAAAATGTATTTCCTATTATTGTGCTTGACAGAATGTTTCTTTTGCATTTAATCTCTAAATATCTTAGTGGTAATAAAACACACTTAAGTTTGCTTACCATATATGTTGTGATATGAAATTCTGTCCGGCGATCCTGGAGATACCAAGAGAAGAAAAGGTACAATAATATATTGTAAAGTATTCACCTAGGTATATAAGTCAGATAGATATACAATTATTACACAGTGTTAGAAATAGAGGCTTACCCAGGCAAGCCTAAATACGTAGCTTGGGTGGAGGCACAAGTAGTGATTAACCCGTTATTTAGTAACCTATACCTTAACAGGTGGGGGAGGGTTACATATATAGTAGGTCTTTGAAGTGATGTTTACATTACGCACTTTTTCAAGTATAGCCTCGATGTTTAGGTACTGCAGAACCCTTGTGGTACCATATAAATAAAGGATAATAATAATGCACAAAACAGTAGACATAACCAGAAATTGCTCATTAATCTGCACTGTTTAGGCATATCTCCCAACTGTACCGATTTTCGTGGGACTGTCCCGCTGTCCCACCTGCGGGACTCAGTGTCCTGTGGTGGGGAGGGGCAGTTGGAAAGCTCTTGGCACTCTGCTCTGCCTAGCAGAGCAGTGGTGAATAGCCGCTGTGCACATGTGCACAGCGGCTATTCACGGAAGACAGAGGGGCTGGGGGAATGGACTGCAGCTCACAGAGCGCGGGCCATGCCCCTAAGTGATGAATTTGGAAGGCGTGGCTTGTGGATGCATCATCCCCACTAAGCCATGCCCCTTTTCCAGAAGCCACATCCCCTTTTTCCACGCCAGAGTTCCGACTTCACCTTTCTCAATGTTTGGAGGTATGGTTTAGGCAATGATGTGCATTTGCATAAATAAAGAATCAGGAATCCTTATTGAGGAGATACAATCTTTCACAGAAATGTTACAAAGTCTGGATAGAAACATCTGTATACTTTTTGAAATAAAAAGAAACCTTTGTCCCTGTGTGTGTTCAGTGATACATTCTGACGGAATAATCGCACACGGCACCGTGACTCTGGGTACTGATATCATGCAAAGATCACACTGCAAATGTGACTATTGATAATTGGGCCACTTTGTCTAACATCCTCATCTACAACGTACCACGGGGTTGAAATTCCATCTATCCAAAAGAGACGATGGGGTTCATTCCGAGTTGATCGTACGCTGCCGATTTTCGCAGCGCAGCAATCAGTTTAAAAAAGGGCAAAACTGCGCATGCATATGCACCGCAATGCGCACGCACATTGTACAGGTACAAACAGCATCGTTGCTGTGCAATGCTTCTAGCGACGATTCCATTCACACAGCCGATCGCAAGGAGATTGACAGGAAGAGGGCGTTCATGGGTGTCATGGGAGTGGTAGGGAAAACGCAGGCGTGACCAGGCGTTTGCAGGGCGGGTATCTGACGTCAATTCCGGGACCTCCGTCACTGGAATCATCGCACAGAATAAGTAACTACAGGGCTGGTCTTGTTTTGCACAAAATGTTTTTGTACCGCTCCACTGCACATGCGATCGCACACTTGCAAAGCGAAAAAAATACACTCCCCCGTGGGCGGCAACAATGCATTTGCACGGCTGCTAAAACTCGATCAACTCGGAATGATCCCCCATGTGCACTGCAGGGGAGGCAGATATAACATTTGCAGAGAGAGTTAGATTTGAGTGGATTATATTGTTTCTGTGCAGGGTAAATACTGGCTGCTTTATTTTGACACTGCAATTTAGATTTCAGTTTGAACACACCCCACCCGAATCTAAGGGGCCCTACACACTGGCCGATCCGCCGCCGAGCTGCCCGACGGCGGATACGGCCGACGAGCGACCCGGCGGCGGGGGGGGGGGGGGGCAGTGACGGGGGGAGTGAAGTTTCTTCACTCCCCCCGTCACGCGGCTCCATTGAAATGCAGGCAAATATGGACGAGATCGTCCATATTGGCCTGCATGCACAGCCGACGGGGGACCAGCGATGAACGAGCGTGGGGCCGCGCATCGTTCATCGCTGGAGCCTCCACACTGAAAGATATGAACGAGTTCTTGTTCATTTATGAACGAGATCGTTCATATCTTTCAAACAAATCGGCCAGTGTGTAGGGCCTATAACTCTCTCTGCACAAGTTATATCTGCCCCCCCCCCCCCCATCCTGCAGTGCACATGGTTTTGCCCAACTGCTAACAAATTTGCTGCTGCGATCTACTCTGAATTACTTCCATGGTTTTGCCCATCTGCTAATAAATTTGCTGCTGCAATCAGGTCTGAATTAGGCCCAATGGAATATATTTTAATAGCAAAAACAAGCAAATGCTTAAGTGACCTTTTATTTAGCAAAATATCCAGATACACTGGAGTCGTTTCTAATCTTAGAGCCCATCTGCAATTCCTCACTTTGGAAAAAAATGGCTTCAGGAGAATTGACATATAGCTACGGATTCCCATGAGTGTATGAGACAGTCTGCCTATCAATGTGCAACACATGGGCATTGCCCTTGACAGGCTTAAGACATTGATTGTTCTAAGAGAGCCTTATTAGTATTTCTGCTCTGCACCAGTGCATGCAAATTATACACTAGAGGCCATTTTCTGTAGTAGTGACATCTTAGATTAAACCCAAAAGACTTTAAAAAAATTTTTTTTTTAGTTCTATAAGATTAACATGTCATGATGAGCCACCATTAACTTCATGTAAACTGCATTAGCCATTTCTAGTTGAACTTGGACTTTTGCAAATTAACTTAAAATTACCACTTTATATCCATTATGTAACTGTCTGGGCAACAGTTGGTTAATACCCAACAGGCACTGACCTGAAAAGAAAAAGGTAAATCTATGCTCTAATTTAACTGCTGACATTGTCAAAAAGGCTTCTCTGGTCACTACTAACAATGTACAGTATAAGGTACTGTATTAACTCTTTACATTGTTTTGTTTAGATCTACTGTCACTAGTTATTACTTTTTAGGAAGGTATTTATTCTAGGATTTACAGCAAAGGGCTCTTAAGTTCCTTTTTGCCCTCTTGACCTTAATTGCACATTCTCCAAGTTCCGCATCATGGCCCTCATTCCGAGTTGTTCGCTCGGTAATTTTCTTCGCATCGCAGCGATTTTCCGCTAATTGCACATATGCAATGTTCGCAATGCGACTGCGCCAAGTAAATTTGCTAAGAAGTTTGGTATTTTACTCACGGCATTACGAGGTTTTTTCTTCGTTCTGGAGATCGGAGTGTGATTGACAGGAAGTGGGTGTTTCTGGGCGGAAACTGGCCATTTTATGGGAGTGTGTGAAAAAACGCTACCGTTTCTGGGAAAAACGCGGGAGTGGCTGGAGAAACGGAGGAGTGTCTGGGCGAATGCTGGGTGTGTTTGTGACGTCAAACCAGGAACGACATGCACTGAACTGATCGCACTGGAAGAGTAAGTCTCGAGCTACTAAGAAACTGCACAGAGAAGTCTTTTCGCAATATTGCAAATCTTTCATTCGCAATTCTGCTAAGCTAAGATTCACTCCCAGTAGGCGGCGGCTTAGCGTGTGCAATGCTGCTAAAAGCAGCTTGCGAGCGAACAACTCGGAATGAGGGCCCATAATCTTAGGGGGTTATTCAGAGTTGTTAGCAAACCAAAAAAGTTACCAATTCACCAAAACCATGGGGGTCATTCTGACCTGATCACTCGCTGTAGTTCTTCGCAGCGCAGTGATCAGGTCAGAAGTGCGCATGTGCCAGCGCCACAGTGCACCGGCGCATGGCTGATAGCCAATGGCTGTCGTTGCCTAGCGATTCGCCTTTGCCTGATTGACAGGCAGAGGCGGTCGCTGGGCGGGAGGGGGTGGCACGGCGACATTTGGTCGCTGTTTTGTGGGCACGGTCCGGCCAACGCAGGCGGGCGGGCCGCAGTGGCTGCGTGACGTCACACGCTGCTGCTGCGACCCAGAGCAGCGATGAGTAACTCCTGGCCAGCCGCAAGTACAAAAGCATCGCTGCTGTGTGATGCTTTTGTACTTGTGCGGGGGGCGGCCTGACATGCGGGGCGGACTAGCCCTGTGCTGGCCGTCCCCCCGCATGTCAGTGTACGTGATCGTAGCTGTTCTAAATTTAGCACAGCTACGATCAGGTCGGAATGACCCCCTATGTTACACTACAGGTGGGGCAGATGTAACATGTGCAGAGAGATTTAGATTTGGATTGGTTATATTGTTTCTGTGTATGTAAATTCTGGCTGCTTTATTTTTTCACTGTAATTTAGATTTCAGTTTGAACACACCCGACCCAAATCTAATCCTCTCTGCACATGTTATATCGGCCCCACCTGCAGTGCACATGGGCCCTCATTCCGAGTTGTTCGCTCCCTAGCTGCTTTTAGCAGCATTGCACACGCTAGGCTGCCGCCCTCTGGGAGTGTATCTTAGCATAGCAGAATTGCGAACGAAAGATTAGCAGAATTGCGAATAAATAATTCTTAGCAGTTTCTGAGTAGCTCCAGACTTACTCCTACACTGCGATCAGCTCAGCCCGTTTCGTTCCTTGTTTGACGTCACAAACACGCCCTGCGTTCGGCCAGCCACTCCCCCGTCTCTCCAGACACTCCTGCGTTTTATCCTGGCACGCCTGCGTTTTTCCGCACACTCCCAGAAAACGGTCAGTTTCCGCCCAGAAACACCCACTTCCTGTCAACCACACTCCGATCACTTAAACGATGAAAATTCTTCGTTCGGACGTGAGTAAATCTACTAAGTTTTGTGCTAAAATCAGGGCCGGCGCCACCATTAGGCAGCTTTAGGTAGCTGCCTATGGGCGCCGGCCACTAGAGGGCGGCAACTCACGCTGGTGATACAAGAATGCTTACTTTATTATTATTGTAGCTGAGCACCTTAAGAGATGAGGAGCAGGGACGGCCGGCCAACTGTTATCAGCCAGCCGGAAGCACAGCCACAGACAGTTTAAGTGTGTGTAACCTATCGGCTCTTATGTGCGCTGTCTGCTCCCTCCCTCCTCCGCAATCATCCTCCTCACCTCTCCTCTCCCCTTCTGCGCGCCCATAGCATCCGGCATACACCCTCGTATATGCAGAGTGCAGTCTCCCACATGGTACCCCGCGCTGTCAGCCGCCGCCGCCCGCCCCCCCCCCCCTTCCCCCTGCGATCGCTTACCCGCATATATTCTTCCTCCCCACCCTTCATGCATGGGGTCTCAGGAGTCTAGCACAGGGAGGGATTAAAAAAAGGGGGAGGGGGAGGGGGGGGGGGAGCAGCAGCGGCTCTGGGGGTATGTAACAGATAGGGTACCCCTTTGTTACCAATGAAATTTGAATTTTTGGCTATATACATATATATATATATGTGTATGTATGTCACTCTATATATATATATATATATATATATATATTAGTCTCAAGTGTTAATCATTGGAGTGCCGCACCATCTCTGCTGCTTTTATATATATATATATATATAGATATAGATATATATATATATATATATATATATATAGATATATAGATATATATTGGAAGTAGTTGGCGGCACTCTCAGGCAATAATGGAATCCAAAACTGTATGACTTGAAGTCATACTGTTTTGGATTCCATTATTGCCTGTGCGCAAACTACTTCCAATATATACAAACAGTGGTAGTCCTGTATGTATACGTATCAGTGTGGTCAGTCCTGTATGTATACGTATCAGTGTGGTCAGTCCTGTATGTATACGTATCAGTGTGGTCAGTCCTGTATGTATACGTATCATTGTGGTCAGTCCTGTATGTATACTTATCAGTGTGGTCAGTCCTGTATGTATACGTATCAGTGTGGTCAGTCCTGTATGTATACGTATCAGCGTGGCCGGTCCTCTCTGTATGTGTATCAGTGTTCCCGGTCCTGTGTGTACTGTATATGTGTCAGTGTGGCCGGTCTTGTGTGTATGTGTGTCAGTGTGGCCAGTCCTTTCTAAATGTGTATCAGTGTTCCTGGTCCTGTGTGTATATGTGTCAGTGTGGCCGTTCCTGTCTGTATATGTGTCAGTGTGGCTGGTCCTTTCTGTGTGCATTTCAGTGTGCCTGGTCCTGTGTGTATATGTGTCAGTGTGGCCGGTCCTGTGTGTATATGTGTCAGAGTGCCCGGTCCTGTGTGTATGCGTGTCAGTGTGGCCGGTCCTTTGTGTATAGGTGTCAGTGTGACCGGTCCTTTGTGTATATGTGTCAGTGTGCCCAGTCCTGTGTGTATGTGTGTTAGTGTGACTGGTCCTGTGTGTATATGTGTTAGTGTGCCAAGTCCTGTGTATATATGTTAGTGTGGCTGGTCCTGTCTCTGTATATGTGTCAGTGTGACTGGTCCTGTGTGTATATGTGTTAGTGTGCCAAGTCCTGTGTATATATGTTAGTGTGGCTGGTCCTGTCTCTGTATATGTGTCAGTGTGACTGGTCCTGTGTGTATATGTGTAAGTGTGGCCATCCTGTCTCTGTATATCTGTCAGTGTGGCCGTCCCACTTCTGTATATCTGTCTGTGTGGCCAGTCCCACTTCTGTAAATCTGTCTGTATGGCCAGTCCCGTCTCTGTTTATGTGTCAGTGTGGCCGGTTCCATGTCTGTAAATCTTCTGTGTGGCCAGTCCTGTGTCTGTAAGCCCGATCCTGTATTTAAATCTGAAAAGCCAGGGCCACTTGGTTGCATTTGCTGAAAGTTGCCACCCTGCCCCTGGTCATCACCATGTTATATATTTTCACTAATGGCATATAGGGCATTACCCCTCCTGTCACAATCCAGGGATGTTTTTTAGATTACATCTCACTCTGGGAATGGAAAAATGTGATAAAACCCTGTTTTTTCAGGGTTTTACAGCATTTACCGTATGTACTAAGACCTGGCCTCCAGGCTTCCGATAGCGAGGTTAAAGCCAGCAAAACCTGACATCACCCTATAGAAGCCTATGGGATTCTTTCCTCATTGGTGCTCTCAGAGGGATCCATCAAAGAAGTGCAGTCCCAATAGATAGTGGTATTATATTGCTGGATTATTGGCAGGAATAATACAGGTTGAGTATCCCATAACCAAATATTCCGAGATACGGAATTTTTTGAGTGAGAGTGAGATAGTGAAACCTTTGTTTTCTGATGGCTCAATGTACATAAACTTTGTTTAATACACAAAGTTATTAAAAATGTTGTATAAAATGACCTTCAGGCTGTGTGTATAAGGTGTATATGAAACATAAATGCATTCTGTGCTTGGACTTGGGTCCCATCGCCATGATATCTCATTATGTTATGCAATTATTCCAAAATACGGACAAATCCAATATCCAAAATACCTCTGGTCCCAAGCATTTTGGATAAGGGAGACTCAAACTGTATTTGTTATATTTTTCTCTTAGTCTTCAAAGTGTTGGTGTAATCTTGATGTTATGCATTTTTTTTTACGGTAGTTGGTATCCAAATTAATATTTTATGAGCTGTCCTATAGTGGTTCTTGTTGTGCAGTGGTGTGAACATGTATGATACCAAAAAGCAGTGTTGCTATTATGAATGTATATTGGACTTTTCTGGACCCTGAATGCTGTGTGGAGAGGTTAGGAGCCGTCCCGGTGCGCACTCTGGGAGCTGTTTACCCTTGTGCCACCCATCAGTGGTGCTCCACCCCTGTGACGTCACACATCGATGCGCAGGGAAGGCTTGTGTTTAAGAAGACTTCTCTGCACATCGGCCCGCGATTGAGGCAGGGGCGGGCCGCCATCTCTGTCCAGGTCTCCACTCCCAGCAGTCCCCACCTGATGGCGGCCTTGTGCGTGTGTGTGTGTGTGTGTGTGTGTGTGTGTGTGTGTGTCTATGTATATATAAAAATAGAGAGAGTGTTAATCAGCTAAGCAATTTTTTGGTGAGAGTAACAACTCCTGCATGACAACCCTGATTTTGATGGTTTGTGTGTTGTTTGATAGTGTGTGTCTATCTATCTATCTATCTATCTATCTATCTATCGCTATCTACAGTGTATATACACACACACACACACACACACACACACACACACACAGTCAAGTCACAGTATTATGACTTTTAGCCAGAGTAACCGCTGTGCGCAGCATCATGGAGGGCAGCTAGATGGAGCTGAGCTGTTGTTTTAGCCCCATATTCATTATGACGGTGAGCTGCTCCACTGTAGCGTGTCGGTCGGCCCTCACGCATCTTCGTAGCCAACATTCACCTCTCACACCAGTGGCACGTGGTGCTCCGCAGTTTCCACGTCAATTATTTGCAATGTTGCCATTTGTCCAGTCACAGTACACCTGCAGCAGCACACGGACAGTTCACGCACTCCGCTGTTTCAGAAATACTGCCGCCCTTGGCCCAAAAGCTGATAATCATCCCTTTTTGCAACTCTGATGAATTGCCTCTTTTACCCATGACAGCGAGGAGTGATATGTGTGCAAACGGCCTATCACACACCTTATACCCACCAAGCCAGCACACGACATGTGGCGTACTTCATGGTCTACGCGCTGCCAACATCACATGTAGGAGGTGGTCATAATCATGTGACTCTGCCATGTATAATTATTCCAAAGGCAAGTGCAAGCTTGCCTTTGGGGTAATTCAAGCCGTTTTACTGACATATGCAGAAGGGTTTTTTTACTTGAAAAAATATATAAATTGTGCCAAGGTTATTGCTGTTACTGATACGGTGTTATTTATTGTGGCTATAATTTATGTTGTCAATCTAAAAATAAATCTAATACTAATTTAAAAAGTCAAGTGTGTACAGTATGTGAGCAGCTGCGGGGAGGGTATAGGTGAAGGCAGGGGCACTATTGTGCAGCTTTGCCTAGGGCGCCTAGAAACCTTGCACCGGCCCTGGCTAAAATACTTAGCGCATGCGCACTGCGTACCATGCGCATGCGCATTTTTGCCTTAATCGCTCCGTTGCGAAAATCAGCAACGAGCAAACAACTCGGAATGACCCCCCATGGTTTTGCCCAATTGCTAACTTTTTTGGTTTGCTAACAACTCTGAATACAGTAACTCCCTTAGTTTGTACTTTGCACTGTTAATAGACAGAAACAGTTCCATTTCTGCCTTTACATCTATGAAGGAATTTAAGCTAAATAATGCTTTTTTTCTGAACTGCAAAGTTAGCCTAATGTTATGGCTATTAAAATGAACTACACTCACCAAAACAGTGTGACTAGCTATACATTCACCTTTTCTTGTTTGCACTGAGTATCATCTATAGGTTATATGTCAAAGTTTTTGAGATTTTATTATATCTATAAAACTTATTTAAAATTTGTTGTTTGTCATTTACTCACTTACCTCTCATGTACTCATTATTTAGATTCAATTCCCCGCCCATGATTACATATCTTCTTCAGGGCTTGGGGCTTATTTATAAGATATAATGGGGCAGATGTATTAAGCCTGGAGAGGAGATAAATAAGTAATAAGTGGAAGGTGATGAAGCACCAGCCAATCATTGTGAGTTTGAAAAATGACAGTTAGGAGCTGATTGGCTGGCGCATTATCACCTTCCACTTATAACTTCTTTATCACTTCTCCATGCTTAATACATCTGCCCCAATATAGTTATCGGTTCTTATTTATAAGTTTCATCAAGGACCATTAAAAGAAAAACTCAGATTTATTTAGAGACTGTTGGAATGTGGCACATATTGAATATAGAACTGGAACATGTGCATGAAGAAGATTTATTGTCAGTAGATCCAAATATCCCAAATCAGGGATGAGACAACCACTTGCTAATAATTGGATAAATTGTCTACAACATGGTGGTACAAGGCATCTTACACCCGCCCACTGATTTCCCATGATTAGTGGCTGCACTTTGCAATCAGACCCTTGCTGATGCATTAGCTTAATACTGAAGTATTGTCTGCCCACATTGGTTATTGGCCTGGTGCCTTATTCTAGTTGTTCAGCTGTTTTAGATCCAGGCTTGGCATTTACATCTAGTCACTAATATAAATTAATTCCAAGCAGCGTAATTGTTCTAAATATTTCAACTTGGTGTATATTTCTTCTCTAATCAATTGAACTGTGCATTATACTGATCCTCACAAATAATATGTATTATTAAGAACTGACCAACAAGGTGAAAAGCAAGAAGAGACCAATACTTTATATTAAGTAATTAGAGGAAAGGATGATTGATTAGAGGCATAGGGAGAATGATTAATAGATGAATAAAGTGACAAGACTTTTGGCAGGCCTTTGGCTTGATTGATGGACAGGGTTACTGCACAGCTGGATGGACAGCTGTAGTGACAGACAGATATATAATGCAAATTCAAAAAGAAAGGCGGAACAGGGATGGATAGCGTTTGACAACAGTAAATGGTAATTGACAGACGGAAAGAGATAAGACGACACACACTGAATAGTACTTACAACAAAGGGCAGTACAATACATGTGGCTGGATTGGGAAGCACACACACATAATAATAAAGAGATCTTTAAAAGGACAGAGATAGTTAACAAATCAGTAAACGCATGAGAACACAGGGAATTGATCTGGAGATTTGACCGTGGCTTTGCCCAGTAGTTAATGAACCAAAACTATGTCTTATTTTCAGTGTCACTAGCCATCTGCTTGTGCAGAGAAAACAATATTTAGATTTGTAGTTTCTCAAAGAGATTGACATTTAGCAGCACAACAGTTATCTGATGATAAGTAACTAACATCAAGGAAAATATGAAAGTCTGCCAATGATTAATTTTAGATGAGACATTGTACATTAAAATATAACAGCTTTAGGGAAAATAAAGAAAAGGAAAGTTTAATGAAGAAAATGTTTCTCTTTAATCTCAAGCAAAATCAAAAAATACATCATGCCTAAAGTCGATAACAACATTGTTTTCGAAATAGGTCAAAAAGCTCAAATAGTAATGGAGTGACCCTTCAAATCTGCAGATACTATTTTGGTCATGCTTTGCATTTTAAGTCAACAAACTGTTTAGAGCAATTATATGTTTAAGAGATTTGGGACCAATGAATCATACATGGAAAGCTTTTGTATTCTGTCTACTGTCCCTCTCCTCAAGGTCGTAGGTATAAAAATTTTCATGGGAGTGGGGGGGAGGCAAAAGCCAAATGACTCCTATAGAGCCTGGATCCCCTTTTTTGCCAGTGTTTCTGGGGCTGGCCAAACCCTGTTTCACTGTTTATTTTACTTTAAAAATGTATTTATACATTATCAAATAAATATTTTTATTATTCATATTGACTACCAATTAACACAATAGCTGTTAGAAATATAGATAATTCAATTGTTCCTCTTAAAAATTTAAAATTTTCATTCAGATTTCATGGCCAACCTAATCTCACTTGATCGGGAGTATCTTTAAATCTATAGTCACTGCCTCACTGGTTATGGTATGTGGTATACATTTAAAATGCTATATCTCATGTTTATTACTGGACGCACTGCAAAAAATTCAAGGTAAAGGTAAAGTGAATAGTTGTCATCAATACAGGTTATTTATTACATGTTTATGAACGGAATACTTAAAACAAATCAATCTGTATACTAAGGAAATCTATATTTTAAAAAAGTTTCACACGCTCAGAACAGATACCATGACTTCAGAAATTAGTAGCATGAAGGACCTACACTTTGCCAAAAATACTCTCTTAATTTCTGGTTAAAACTCTCTTGATGAACATGAAGTATCAGGATCTGCGTTTCTGTGTCATGGCAGACCTTCAGTTTTTAGATGGTAAAGTGTGCTAAAGGAGCACTCTGATGTCACAGCTGAAGTGTGCACTGCCATGATGAGTACCAAAAGCAATACCACCTGCTGGAGAAGAGATTTCGTTGTGTCAGACTCCTTACTGAGCCTCTCAGCGAAGCCACTGCAGGAAGTGGGTGCTTTGCCGGACATATTCTTCAACAGCTGGAGTGTAGAAGTTCATGGGGGGTAAAACACAGCATTTGCCCACCTAACAAAAATCATAAGGAGGCAACAGCCTTTTTTGTTCCTATGGTTTTATTAACCTCAATAACATTTATTTCCAGCAATTTTCAGTACATTTTGACCACTTTACAGCTCATAATATTGTTTTAATTCAATACTGGTCAAAGGCTGCAGCAAGCTGGTTGGTTTCTAAGCAACAGAGCAGTGGCACCAATACACCACAGTGTATAGCACATATATGAAAAATTGTCACACAGCAGTGGCACCCACCTGTATGTTGTATATTAAAAAGGACATGCACGGTTTTATAAACCAAGCACTTCAGTTACAGAGACTGCCAATTTTGGGACTGGAGATGCTTTTAAAAGGACTATCTCTGATCACTAATGAGGAGCTTGACGATGATAGTATTAATTACAAATTATTATAATTTTGTAAAATAAATTGCTGCAAATGATGTAACATGGAGGAGGTGCCTAGATGGCTAATATTCCTACATCTACTAACTTTGGCCTCACAAACATTGTCAGGAATTTGAGAAAAAATAATCCCACACCCAAGAGGTGGATTTTTTGGTTTTATGCCCAGGCTTCACAATGTCTTTCTATTTATCATGAGCAAGAACTGCTGCCACTGGTGGCTGATTAACACAAACAACATAAACAACATAATCATCCTCATTAGCGTCAGATAGTACACAAATATCACCCACACCCTGTTTCGCTTTCACACAAGCATCCTCAATTTCTATTATGTCTTCATCATCATCTTTATTTGTACTGCTCATATCCCTAAATTTGCAGATGGTGCAGAAATGGATAAAGGAGAAGGAGGCTTCTCTATTAGTGCAGTGTACACATAACTGCATGGATTTGTGAACACAGTTTGTTCTTCAACCTTAGTGTTGTCTTTTTTGGGCACTGATTTGTTGGATTTTAATGTGACACCTCTACCCCCTCTTTTTAACGTTGTAAAATATTTCGAATTCAGGTGCCCTTTTCTAAACTTTCTGCTCCCTGGACCACCTTTAGTAGATGTTATAGTACTATCGTGACTGGCAGCAGCCACAGCACTAGTCCTTGGTTGCTGCTCCTCCTATTCAATTAACTGAACATGATACATAATGACTCAGTGCTTATATTTAATAATGCAGTTGGATATGACACCTAATAAGCATTATTGATTGCAGAATTTGTAAAAATAAAAATTATAGCTTTTTTTGTTTTCACAAATGACAACTCGCACTGTGGACTCAGAGTGCTTATATTTAGTAATGCAGTGGGGCACAGCCTGTCCCTGAACACACACAAGGTTTTTTTTTTTGTGGGGTTTATTTGTGGGGGGTTTGTTGTTTTTTTTTTAAGGGGGTGGGGAGTTTGCACACTGCTGTGAATCACTGCATTTGCATAATGATAATAATGGTGACATGCACCAATAAACGGATAATGCTGCACTGCAGTGTAAAAAAAATGCCAGTGTGCACTGTGCACTAAGGGCCTTATTCAGGTTTGTTAGCAAACCAAAAAAGCACACTAATGGACAAAACCATGTTGCACGTGGGTAGATGTAACATGTGCAGAGAGAGTTAGATTTGGGTGGGGCGTGTTCAAACTGAAATCTAAATTTCAGTGTATTTACCTTGCACATAAACAATATAACCTACCCAAATCTAAACCTCTCTGCACATGCTACATCTGCCCCACCTGCAGTGGAATATGGTTTTGCCCATTGGTGTGCTTTTGTGGTTTGCTAACAAACCTTAATACCCCCCTAAGGGTTATTACTGCCCCTGTACTAGGAATACCAGGCAGTGAAAAAAAAAAACACCAATAGAGTGCTGTGCACGAAAGTGCTGCAGTTCAGTTACAGCACCAGTGACTAAATGACACACTTAGCCAAAATGAAAATAAAATATAGATGTTTATCCCTGTTTTATAAAAAAAAAAGGTTTAGCAAATTGCCTAAATCCGTTTTTTTTAAAAGCTTCCGCAGCAACACTAGCGTGACTATGCATGTGCACCTATAAAGGGTTAATGATAGTTAAAGCTGCCCTTAGAAGCACTGGGCTGTGTGCACTAGTATAAAGGACTAATATAGTAATTTCTGCCCCTGCAGTCTAGTGTGTGCTCTCCTTCTGGCAGTCCTAGTGACTTATCTTAAATCCAAAATGTGAGATCTGACAACGGGAAGATGATGTTTTTTCAAATTCCAGAATGAATCTGAGCCTGGCGAGAAAACCAGAGCCACAGCTCTGTTTCCCTTGAATCCCAGAAGTTCGGATGGGCTTGGTTCTCGGAAAATCAAGCCCACTCATCTCTAGATGTTACATATATCGGAAGATTTATGAACTCATAAACATGGATCCAGATTTCTAGAATAGGATTTGCCCAAGAATATATGACCTCATTGTTTGTGGTGCAAGAAGAGGATTTTAATTACCTGAACGGTAAATCCTTTTCTCGTAGTCCGTAGAGGATGCTGGGGTCCATATTAGTACCATGGGTATAGACGGGTCCACCAGGAGCAATTGGCACTTTAAGAGTTTAATAGTGTGGGATTGCTCCTCCCTCTATGCCCCTCCTACCAGACTCAGTCTAGAAACTGTGCCCGAGGAGACGACATACTTCGAGAGAAGGAATTCCACAGATAGTGGCGAGATTCATACCAGCTCACACAAACAGGAAAATCTGGCCAACATGCCGCAATAACTTTAGCAACAGCTGAAACAGTAAATAACGCAGAACTTACCTAGGAACCAGGTAACGCTGAACCATAAAACCAATGCAGGAAAACGAAGCACTGGGCGGGCGCCCAGCATCCTCTATGAACTACGAGAAAAGGATTTACCGTTCAGGTAATTAAAATCCTATTTTCTCTTACGTCCTAGAGGATGCTGGGGTCCATATTAGTACCATGGGGATGTACCAAAGCTCCCAGTACGGGAGGGAGAGTGCGGAGGCTCCTGCAATACTGCCTGACCAAACTTGAGGTCATCAGAGGCCAGAGTATCGAACTTGTAAAACTTGGCAAACGTGTTTGAACCAGACCAAGTAGCCGCTCGGCAGAGCTGTAGGGCCGAGACACCCCGGGCAGCCGCCCAGGAAGAACCCACTTTACGAGTAGAGTGGGCCTTAACCGATTTCGGACACGGCAATCTTGCCGTAGAATACGCATGCTGGATAGTAAATCTGATCCAGCGTGAAATCGACTGCTTAGAAGCAGGACACATCATTTTCTTGGGATCGTAGAGGACAAATAGAGAGTCAGATTTCCTATGACGAGCAGTCCTCTTCACATAGATCTTCAAAGCCCGTACCACATCCAAAGCCTTTGAAGCAATTGAGGAGTTAGTAGCCACTGGCACCACAATAGGTTGGTTGATATGGAAAGCCGATACAACCTTAGGCAGGAACTGCGCCCTATCTTCATGGAAGGCCAGATAAGGACTTTTGCAAGACAAAGCCCCCAATTCCGACACGCGTCGGGCAGAAGTCAAGGCCAACACAGTGACCGCCTTCCATGTGAGAAACTTGATGTCAGCCTCCAGTAGAGGCTCAAACCATGCTGATTGTAGGAACTGCAACACCACATCTAGATACCAGGGTGCCGTTGGCGCCACAAAGGAAGGCTGGATGTGCAGAAACCCTTTCAAAAAGGTCTGAACTTCAGAGAGGACAGCCAATTATTTTTGAAAGAAGATGGACAAAGCAGAGATTTGGACCTTAATGGATCCCAATCTCAGGCCCATATCCACTCCTGCCTGCAGGAAAAGGAGAAAACGTCCAAATTGAAACTCCACCGCAGGAAACTTCCTAGCTTCACACCAAGAAATATATTTCTTCCAAATACGGTGGTAATGTTTAGACGTCACCCCCTTCCTAGCCTGAATCAGGGTAGGAATGACCTCACTCAGAATACCTTTCCGAGCTAAGATCTGGTGTTCAACTGCTATGCCGTCAAACGTAGCCGCTGTAAGTCTTGATAGGTGAACGGCCCCTGCAGCAGCAGATCCTCCCGAAGAGGTAAGAGCCTTGGATCTTCCAGCAGAAGATCCAGTAGATCCGCATACCAAGACCTCCTTGGCCAGTCCGGAGCAATGAGGATTGCCAGAAAAATTTTCGTCTTACCAGCTGAAGGACCTTTGGAATCAGAGGAAGTGGAGGGAACACATACACTGACGTGAACACCCACAGTGTTACCAGTGCGTCCACCGCCACTGCCTGCGGGTCCCTTGACCTGGAACAGCACCTCCCCAGCTTCTTGTTGAGGTGGGAGGCCATCATGTCTATGTGAGGAACCCCCCACCAACCGGTTACCTCCTCGAACACCTCTGGATGGAGGCCCCACTCCCCTGGATGGAGATCGTGGATTCTTGACACCTCTGACATGACAGCCCTGCTCTTCGTTCCGCCTTGTCGGTTTATGTAGGCCACCGTGGTCACGTTGTCCGACTTCACCTGAACAGCCCGATCCTGTAGAAGGTGTGCTGCTTGCAGAAGGGCGTTGTACATGGCCCGGAGCTCCAGGATGTTTATTGGGAGAAGAGATTCTTGATTCAACCACCTTCCTTGGAAGAAGATTTCCCCCAGAGCGACTGCTCCCCAACCTCTTACACTTTCATCTGTGGTTAAAAGGATCCAGTACTGAATTCCGAACCTTCGGCCTTCCAGAAGGTGAGGAAGTTGTACCCACCAGAGAAGCGAAATCCTGGCTTTCAGAGACAGGCGTATCCTCTTGTGCATGTGTAGGTGAGAGCCCGACCACTGGTCCAACAGGTCCAGCTGAAAAGGTCGAGCAGGAAACCTGCCATACTGCAGAGCCTCGTAGGCGGCAACCATTTTCCCCAGAAGGCGTATGCATTGATGAACCGATACCCAGGTAGGCCTTAGGACATCCCGGACCATTGCTTGAATCACCAATGCTTTCTCCACCGGGAGAAATACCCTCTGCACTTCCGTGTCGAGGATCATTCCCAGGAAAGACAGCCGCCTTGTCAGTTCCAGATGAGACTTTGGAAGGTTTAGGATCCAACCGTGCCTCCTGAGCAGTTGTGTCATGAGCGCGATGGACCGCAACAACATCTCCCTGGACAACGCCTTGATCAGGAGATCGTCCAGATATGGAATTATGTTCACCCCCTGTTTGCGGAGGAGAACCATCATCTCCGCCATCACCTTGGTGAAGATCCTCGGTGCTGTGGAGAGGCCAAACAGTAGTGCCTGGAACTGATAGTGATCGTCCATCAGCGCAAACCTGAAATATGCTTGATGCGGCGCCCAAATGGGAATGTGGAGGTAAGCATCCTTGATGTCCAGGGACACCAGGAACTCCCCCTCCGACAGTCCTGAGATGACAGCTCTCAGAGATTCCATCTTGAATTTGAACTCCCTGAGATAAGGGTTCAAAGATTTTAAGTTTAGAATAGGCCGTACCGAACCATCCGGTTTCGGTACAACAAAAAGGTTTGAATAATAACCCTTGTTCCACTGCTGAAGTGGGACCGGAACAATGACCTCTGACACCACCAATTTTCTGATGGCCTCCAGTAGAATTGTCCTGTTTGCCAGAAATGGTGAGGCGGGGGATCTTGAAACTCCAGTCTGTACCCTATGGACACTATATCCAGAATCCAGGGGTCCAGACCCGACGACACCCAGACGTGGCTGAACTGCCGAAATCTTGCCCCCACCTGACCTTCCTCCAGGCCTAGCTGTCCACCATCATGCGGAGGACTTAGGGGTATCAGAAGCGGGCTTCTGGGCCTGGGAACCTGCGGGTGCAGGTTTCTTTCCTTTGGCACGACCGCTTCTGAAGAAGGTGTTCGAAGGCTTATTCTTTCTAGGCCTCGCGGGACGAAAGGTCTGTGACGTGGCAGATGAACAAGGCTTCTTCGTAGCCGGTGCCACTGAGGGGAGAAAAGAAGACTTACCCGCGGTAGCCGTGGCAATCCACGCATCCAGCGCCTCCCCAAAGAGAGCATGACCCTTGTATGGTAGGACCTCCACATACTTCCTGGATTCCGAGTCCGCAGACCAGTTGCGCAGCCAGAGACCTCTGCGAGCCGAGATGGAGATGGAGGAGATCCCCGCATCCATGGAACCCAGGTCCTTCATGGAATCCACCAGGAACCCTGCAGAATCCTGAATATTATGTAAAAATAAATCAACGTCACCTTTGTCCAGCGTAGTCGATTCCTCCTGCAGAGTGATTGACTACCTGGCAATAGCTTTAGCAATCCAAGCACAGGCTATAGCAGGCCGCAATATAGCCCTTGAAGCCGTGTAAATGGATTTCAGCATAGCATCCACCTTGCGATCTGCCGGGTCCTTTAACGCGGTAGATCCTGGTACCGGTAATACCACCTGCTTGGACAGCCTGGATACAGAGGTGTCGACTATTGGTGGGGACTCCCATCTCTTCCTATCATCCTCTGGGAAGGGAAAAGCCACCAAGATCCTCTTGGGAATCTGGAATTTCTTTTCCGGAGTTTTCAATGCCTTTTCAAAGATAGCATTCAATTCCTTGGATGCCGGGAAGGTGAGGGGGGGCTTCTTATTATCCGTAAAGAAGGCCTCCTCCACCTGTTCCGGAGCTGTGTCTGAAATGTGTAAAACATCCCTAACAGCCTCAATCATCAACTGCACCCCCTTGGCAAGTGTCGGTGTCCGTGTCATCCTGCATAATTGCAAGTGCATGTTTATGAGAATGTACCGCAGGGGACACCGAAGAGGCAGAATCAGACCATGCCACCATAGAGGACTGGAGGACCTGAGTGGTATGCTCAGTCCTAGCAACCCTATCAGAAATCTGTGAAATAGTCCCCCTCATAGAGACTAACCATTCTGGCTCTCTAGCTGGGATCTGCGCTAAAACAGTGCAATCTTGATTACATGGAATGGAGTCTTCCTGGGAAGACAAATCCTCTGCAGCATATGAAACAGTGGGGCAGATTTATTAAGCTCGGTGAAGTGATAAAGTGGAGGGTGATAAAGGACCGGCCAGTCAGCTCCTAACTGTCATTTTTCAAACCGAGCCTGTGACATGGAAGTTAAAATCTGATTGGCCGGTCCTTTATCACCTTCCACTTTATCACTTCACCGAGCTTAATAAATCTGCCCCAGTGTCCCTAGACATGTTATTGCACCCACTCAAACACCCCACAAACACACAGGGTATTAAGTAGACAGAGTTTTCCCCCCAAGAATGGCAGAGAGACACAGAGATTGGAGCCAACCCACACACAGCGCTTTTCAGTTAAAGGGAGCCCCTTCCCAGCACTGACTGTGTCCCTTAATAGGTGACACAGCCTTTAAGCAGCCTCCCCTCCCTTCTACAGCCCCCTGGTACCGTACAGACTGCTGGAGAAAGCTCTGGAGGGACCTGGATCCAGTGAACCGTGACTGCAGGCAGGAAAAATGGCGCTGAACGCTGCTGGGTCCGCTCTGAGGAGAAGCTCTGCCCCCTTCAATGGCGCTGTCTTCCCGCTCACATGAGGATTATACTGGCCCAGAGGATTGTGCTGACCTAGATCCGCAGCCCCAACATGCCTGAAACGACCAGTGTAGCGTCCGGAGCTGGCCCAGGGCGCTCCCTCCCAGCACCGCACCAAGGTACCGCTGAGCCTTCTGACTCTGTAGCTGCACTCTTCACACTGTCCCCCCGCTTGTGACTCACTCGCCACATCTTCAGCTCCTGAGGGGGTGGCGGCTGGCTGCCGGGGCGAGCGTTCCCCTGTGGTGGGGCGCGATCGGACCCCTCTGGAGCCAACGTCCAGTCAGCGGGAGCAGTGGCTCAAGACCCCTGCGCGGCGGACACTGCTCCCCCCCCCCAGTCCCACGCTGCAGTGAGGCTGTCGCCAACAGCCTCCCTGTAAAATAAAAAACCTAAAAAGAAAGAAAAATACTCTTTACCAAGAGAACTTTCTAAACTCTGATAGAACTCTTAAAGTGCCAATGGCTCCTGGTGGACCCGTCTATACCCATGGTACTAATATGGACCCCAGCATCCTCTAGGATGAAAGAGAAATTAAGTTATCACTTTATTTTAATAGTTTTTTGGATATTCAGTAAATGAGTGGTACAGATACAGTACAATACTGGACAAAAATATTTAGCATAAAATTAAAAATCAACTATATTATTATTACGTATATAGTTTTAAGCATGTTTACAATTATAATGATTGGAGTACTTACGGTATTAAAGAAAACGTTTCTAAACCTTTTATAAAAGTAACAATCAATGCATGCTCAAAGAATATTCAAACATTTTCAACTGCACAATAACAATTGCTGATATTTTTATGATGCTATAATAAATTTTATCTGTAGATAATGGGAGTCATTTACTAAAGTGTAACATGTAAACAACCAAGTGCATCTATATGTTCTACAGCATCTACCTTAATGGATAAATTATTCAGATTTGCTAGCAAACCAAAATAGCACACTAATGGACAAAACCATGTTGCACTGCAGGTGGGGCAGATGTAATATGTGCAGAGAGAGTTAGATTTGCGTGGGGTGTGTTCAAACTGGAATCTAAATTGCAGTGTAAAACTAAAGCAGCAGGTATTTACTTTGCACAGAAACAAAATAACCCACCACAATCTAACTTTCTCTGTAAATGTTATATCTGCCCCACCTGCAGCGCAACATGGTTTTGTCCATTAGTGTGCTTTTTTGGTTTGCTAACAAACCTAAATAACCCCCAAAATCTGGAAACTCACAATCCTTTTAGTGGAGTCTGATGTCCCACAAAGTAAGTGTTATATACTCCCTTGAAGTGAAGTGAAACCACAAGTCACAGATGGTTGCAGTGAATACAATATGGTATTTATTGTGGGGAATACAGGTGTCAGAGAGGTGCAGATAAACTTGTGGTACAGATTCACACATGACAAGGCAAATATTCACAAGAGAAGGAATACTTTATATGCAGATACTTCATAATACAGATAAACATTGACAAAACAGATTATCATGAGAGCAGAATTACTTGTTATGCAGAGACTTTGTAATACAAATGAACACTGAAGAGGCTGGATATGAGCTTACCAAGATGTATCGGTATTCATGCAATACTACAAATGGTCGTTTGGTGGGCAACATAAGCCCTCATTCTGACCTGGTCGCACGCAGGACATTTTTTGTACTGCTGCGGCCAGGTAATCGCCGCCTACAGGGGAGGGAGTTGAGGCTGTGCAGGGGAGCGATCGCCTGTGCAGAGATCTGCACAAACAAAAAGTTTATGCAGTCTCTGCACAGCTCAAGACTTACTCAGCCGCTGCGAAGATTCTTCTTGGAGCTGACTTCAGGATCCCTCCCTGCAAACGGTTGGACACACCAGAGCCGGCCTTAGGCATAGGCAAACTAGGCAAATGCCTAGGGCATTTGGTAAGCTTAGGGGCACCAGCAGCTCCTGCTGATTAAAATGATATGCGGCATGCCTATATTCTGTGTGTAACTGCGGCTGTATCTGGATACGAAATGCTACGTTGCGTGTATCCCTGGAAATCACTGTAATGTAGCATTTCGTATGCAGATACAGCTGCAGTTGCACATGCATGCTGCATATAATTTTAATCAGCAGAAGCTGCTTGTGCTTCCTAGCCATATAGTAATGCAAATAATATGCATTTTCATAAACAAAAGGTGCCCGACGTTAGCAGAGCTGCCAGCTGACTCATGCCAGGCATCTCCTGCAGAACTAGCGGCGGTGCTAGGGGGCACCATCCAAAATCTTGCCTAGGGCATCATATTGGTTAGGGCCGGCTCTGGGACACACCCACATTTTCTTGGTCACTCCCAGAAAACGGTGAGTTGACACCCCCGGCCAGCCTCTTCCTGTCAATCTTCTTGTGTTTGCCGCTGTGAATGCTTTCTTCATTATTCTCCTCGCTGCCCGGAGACGGCCGTTGCCGGGCAATGACGCGCATGCGCATTACGGTTCACACGCATGCGCAGTTGACACCCAATCGCATGGCTGCAAAAAACTACAGCGTGCAATCGGGTTGGAATGACCCCCATTGTTCTCTAGGATAAGCAGGCACAGGAATCAATTTTTACATAAATGCATACTCCCTTGCTTATCAGCAAACATGGCAGCTAGCAAGACTCGGTGTATCCAGAAAACATGGATGCAGGTATAAACAGGACCAGCAACCTTCTCACACGACAGAACAGAAAGCATTAATGACCAAGCAATGAGTGCTGGGTCCAAGTAGACTAAAAAGCTAGCACACAGGCGTAGTACATGCTTGCTAATTTAGCAATCACTTACCAGGCACTAGATCTCCAAGAATGTCCAAAGAGCAGCACCTCAGGCAGGAACCAGTACTGCAGCACACTGTGCAGAAGGATCTGGTGACCCCTGATGGTAAGAAAATATATAGCAGGAACACACTACAAAGCAGACAGTACTAACAGGCACATAGGGCACGATTCAGTAAGGATTGCAGATTCTGCTTAGTAGCAGAATTTGCAAGCCTTGTGATCACATGCTGGGGCCGCCTATTGATCATGCAGAATTTGCTATTGCACCGCAATTTCTGCTTGATTGAAGAAATTAGGGTTGCCTTCTGCCGTCACAGCTTGGCTGCGCCCACAGTGTTCCTGCTGCCATTTTCCTGAATGCGGCATCTGCAGATGTCACGCAGCTGCCGCGATCACACCCAAGCCATGCCCCCCATTTTCACGCAAACGCTCCGTCTCCACCTAGGAAATGGAGCATTACCACCCCGCTTCCAGAACACCTTTGCCTGAATGACAGGTAGAGGCGTTCGCATTTTCTGTGGGCACCCGCAGAAAATGCTGGTGAATGCGCAGGAAGGGTGCTGCACATGCGCCCGCATCCTTTTTGTAATTTGTGCAATCCATCCTGAATCAGGCCCATTGTCAGCTATAGGAAATGACTAATCCAAAGATTGTCATTAGTAATTTAACAGTTTGGAGAAGCTGACCACTTCCTACCCTGAGTCTGCAATGTTTTCTATATAGAGAGATAAATGAGTATCAGCGCTGAACTAATCTTTTCTGTTAGCTATAGGAAATCTCCATTTACATTTTGTCAGAACTGGTGAGATATATTTCAAGTGATTTATATAGAGTTGCACATATTGAATTCACATAAATAATGTCTTGCATTTATTGTATTTGCAGCTACTACAGTATATTTGCAGCTCTCACACTGATGCATTCTCCAGCGTGAACAAGTTTTTAACAGAAGTGTTATGTTTTTGAGGATGTTTTTCATTGCATTACAGAAAACTGGATATTTGCTAGCTACCACTTCATTGAAAACATTTTCAGATAAGAAAGATGATTTATTTGACACAAAATATAGTATAGGGAAATTTATTTTGTAATGGCATTACTGTATTATTATTATTATTATTATTATTATTATTATTACTACCGTAAGTGAAATACTATATATTTTGTGGCATTCGGCAATCAGCAGATATAAATCTAAAATATATTATTTTTTTTACCTTCTCATCTAAATTTTTTTCATTCTTCCAGAAAAAGATGTATATTAAGAACATAATAACCTGCATGAATCCAATGAGCTTAACTGTTATCAGGATCTGTGACTTAGAGAATAGCTCTTTCCATTTGTGAAACATTCAATATTACTTTACAGTTTTATGCCACTGTAGCACTAAAATAGGATAGAGGTAAAATCTGAATTATATATAGAATTCCTGAATTCAGTGTGAGAGACGATAGACTTAAGTGATGACGTTCACTGTTCATACAAAGTGCAGTCATGTGAATCATCAATCCTTCTTGAATTTTGATAAATTCGACATGGCAGAATTAATAAATGTTTCTTGTACTAAGAGTCAGGAACTACTTGATAAGCTTTTAAGGGTACTTGACAATGGCTTTTGAATTTAATGAATTAATGGCTTTTAAAATTAATATGCATAATGTCTAAAGCTAGTGTTCTCTCTTTGCCGTTTGCACTGAAAATAGAAAAGTTCACGCAGACATGGTTACATTTAAAATGTATACTACGTTCCGCAAATGCTAGAAATGTATGTGTTCTATATTCTCACATGTCGAGTGATAGCTTTGTTTTTGCTACATGGTTAATGACGGGAGAGTGTTTGGGTAATAATATATCTGATTTAAAAAAACTTGTGGAAATGTATTGTGTAGTAAAGGGAGAACTGAAGACCTTTCTGAGAATTAGGTCTTAAGGGCCCTACACACTAATAGATTTTACTAAACGATGTGAACGTTCTCTTTCATTACTGAACAAGAGCTCGTTCATATCGTTTAGTGTGTAGGCACCAACGATGAATGATGTGCGGCCCCGCGCTCGTTCATCGTTGGTGCCCCGCCGCTTATGCATGCAGGCCAATATGGACGATAAATGTCCATATTAGCATGCACTGCTATGGAGCCGGGTGACGGGGGGAGTGAAGAAACGTATCTGCCGTCGGGCAGCTTGGCGGCATATCGACGAATGTGTAGGAGGCATTAAAATACATCGCCGTCAATCGCCGATCATCACAGCGATGCTAATTGCATATAGACTAACATATGTGATTAGCAAGGCTGGCTCTACCATTAGGCAGCTTTAGGCGGCTGCCTAGGGGCGCCGGCCACTGGAGGGCACTGCACCACTGAATTTATCTAGCAAAAAACTGAAGGATGTCTCTTTATGCGGGTTACTAATGAACTTACAGATGGAGGGATGGAACAAAATAATAAGCATACAAATATATCTATGTCTGTACATATATATGTATGTATATACATACAATTACAGGGATGTAGTCCGGAAGATGGGATGTTGGCATTCGGAATACAGATGCCAAAATCCCTACACCTATCATAATACAGATGCTAGAATGCTCCCAAGCTCCCAATAGCCGGCATCCTGTATGTTAGCATGCTGGGGGGGGGGGGGGGGTTAGGGATGTGGGGAGGGAGGATTAGGGTAAGGGGTAAGGTTAATAATTTAATTAAAAATGTCAGTATTATGGTGGTCATAATGCAGCTGTCAGTATTCTGACAGCGGCACCCTGTACCCAACCTCAATTAAATTTCCCCAATAGACCCCATATACAGTATTTTACAGTATATAAATAATAGATGGCCCTCAAGGACTTCAAAAGTGAAAGTATATTGCGAACAAAGTCACACAATTTTGTGACTTGTTTACAATATACTTTACCACCTTAAAAGTCCTTGAGTGTTGTTCCTTTTCTCTGTGGTGGTGGCTTTGCAGGTTAGGGGTGCTATACTAAAGCTTTGTCTAGGGTGCAGAGAGACCTTGCACTGGCCCTGGCGAGTAGCAGCGTAATGCAATGACAAAGGCCCCCTGTGAAACCTGTGAGAGGGTTGGCAGAGGATATCTGTCTGGTCCATCACCTCCCAGCTCCAGGAGGTGACGTGTGCAGGGATTCCCTCCTCCTCCCTGCAGCCGGAAGGACAAATGGCTGTGTTGCTGGGAGGGGAGAGGTTGGGGGATAGTGGAGCGCACCAGGAGGCAGTAAGGACACAGGTGAGGGGTCGGCGTGAGCGGCGTGGGGTGGTGCAGGGCAGCGGAGGCAGCGGGATGTGGTAAGAAGCCCATAGACTTCTATAGGGTATCTCCATAAAAGGATGGCTATACCCTCTGCATTGATATGCGGGTGGCTGGGGGTTACCGCACTCTTGTCCAGTATATTCCTGCAGCCTGCTTCATTTGTGCTTTCAGCAACTAGTTCCAGTATATTTCTGCAGCATGCTTTAATTGTGCTCTAGCTCCCAGTTCTAGTATATTCCTGCAGCCTGCTTCAGTTGTGCTTTCAGCAACTAGTTCCAGTATATTTCTGCAGCACGCTTTAATTGTGCTCTAGCTCCCAGTTCTAGTATATTCCTGCAGCCTGCTTCAGTTGTGCTTCCAGAATCAAGTTCAAGTATTTTACTCATACAGTACCATATACTTTTGAAGCCCCATTTGCAATCGAGAAGGAGACATGGCCTTGGGTGGGGGTGTAGCTTCATGCTCGACCCTGTTTTCTGCATTTTGGTGGCGTGCCCATCTCTCCACGAGCAGCTGGGCAGTCTCCAGTTCACCTGACTACACTGTTAGGATGCCCATGGGACACTGCGGCCCACAGGTAGAACAGCAGGACAGTGTCTGAATATCGGGACTGTCCCGCTGGAATCAGGACAGTTGTGAGGTATGTATTACTGCAGCCTACTTCAGCGGTGCTTCCAGCACTCAGTTCCACTTTATTCCTGCAACATGCTTCAGTTGTGCTTACAGTACCCAGTTCCAGGATAATATGTAGTCTGCACCATATATCACAGCATACTGCCCCAGTATATGCCTGTAAATCTGCACTATCTGCCTATCCTCCAGCTACTGGAAAATCCTGATAACCTACAACAGCCACTGAATATCGTGGTAGCCTGCATATGGTCTCAGCATCTGTCCTTCTGACTTTCTCTGCAGCATCAAGGGTCTATTTACTAAGCCTTGGATGGAGATAAAGTGGACGGATATAAAGTACCAGCCAATCAGCTCCTAACTGCCATTCCACAGGCTGTGTTTGAAAAATTACAGTTAGGAGCCGACTGACTGGTACTTTATCTCCATCCACTTTATCTCCATCCAAGGCTTAGGGGTAAATTTACTAAAATGGGCGTTCTATTTAGGATGGGATGTTGTCCACAGCAACCAATCAGATTCCAGGTGTTATCTTCTAGAAGGTGCTAGATAAATGAGAAGTAGAATCTGATTGGTTTCTATGGGCAACATCACATCTTAAATAGAACTCCCATCGTAGTAAATTTACCCCTTAGTGTCTCCTGCTACCACTACCAGTAGCCTACATGAAGAGTAGCATTATTAGGCTAACCAGCATCACTTAAGGCCCATACACATTAGACGATGTCGCTCTGTGAGCGACATCGTCTAACGTTTCCCCCTTCCGGGCCGGCCGGTCGGCGGCCGCCTGTACGCACTGAGCGATATGACCACTCAGATCGCTCAGTGACGTCACGCCCCCGCCAGCCCTGCATGAAGGTCGTGGACGACAGTCCACATCCTTCATGCATGCCCTACCGACAGCGACGATCGTTGCCGACCCGCGGGGCCGCGCATCGGTCGTCGCTGGCGGCATACACACTTAACGATATAATGAGCGACGTCGCTCAAGGAGGGGGAAAATGAGCGACGTCGCTCATTATATCGTTAAGTGTGTATGGACCTTTACACTCCAGCATATACAGTTAGCCCAAAGGGTCCTGAACCAAATCATCAATCCTCCTAGAGTTGTAACACTAATAACACAACTAATACTATAATATGTGTTAGTTTTTATAACATTCACACGTATGCGGATGACTGAGAAGCTCTGTAGATGCTGGAAATGCGTGCAAAAACAAAATACAATAAATACTGAAGCTTTAGAAAAAATTATGTGAAGGGATTGAAATATTTTTTGGCGGGTTGTGAGGGAACAATAACAAATAGAGTTCATAATGCTTCACAAATGAGGTGAGGAAATGCAGCGATAGTCTTAAAAGATTGTAGTAAGTGACGGTATCCGGATGCTTGTTCCGCTAGCTGCTTTTAGCAGCATTACACACGCTAGGCCGCAGCCCTCTGGGAGTGTATCTTAGCTTAGCAGAATAGCGAACGAAAGATAAGCAGAACTGCTAATAAATAATTCTTTGCAGTTTCTGAGTAGCTCCAGATCTACTCACAGATTGCGATCAGCTCAGTCCGTTTAGTTCCTGGTTTGACGTCACAAACACGCCCTGTGTTCGGCTAGCCACTCCCCCGTTTCTCCAGACACGCGTTTTTCCCTGACACTCCTGCGTTTTTCAGCACACTCCCGGAAAACGCTCAGTTTCCGCCCAGAAACGCCCCTTTACTGTCCATCATTCACCGATCAGCACTGCGACTGAAAAGCGCTGCAGGATCCACAGCAAAACTGCTAAGTTTTTAGTTAAATAACTAAGCGCATGTGCCCTGCGTGCCTTGCGCATGTGCAATTAGCAACAAATCGCAGCATAGCGAAAATCGGCAACGAGCGAACATCTCGGAATGACCCCCTATGTTTTGACTGTCTAATTAGACACTGTCTATCTATTATACCACACCTGTAAGTGACATAAAGCAAAAGTCATCTAAACCATAATGCAACAATTCTAAATAAAGATGAAAGACTCTAGCTTTTGATATTAGGAGTTGTACACATGCACCTGTCCTTGGTCAATCTGAATAATAGAAAAAAGTAGACACTCAACAGTACAATATATTAGCACAATGTTACTACACTAAAAATAGTGATACTGTATTAAGTGGCTGCCTACCAAATACACTGCTCAAAAAAATAAAGGGAACACTTTAACAACACATCCTAGATCTGAATGAATGAAATATTCTTATTAAATACTTTGTTCTTTACATAGCTGAATGTGCTGACAACAAAATCACACAAAAATTATCAATGGAAATCAACTTTATTAACCCATGGAGGTCTGGATTTGGAGTCACACTCAAAATTAAAGTGGAAAAACACACTACAGGCTGATCCAACTTAGATGTAATGTCCTCAAAACAAGTCAAAATGAGGCTCAGTAGTGTGTGTGGCCTCCACGTGCCTGTATGACCTCCCTACAATGCCTGGGCATGCTCCTGATGAGGTGGCAGATGGTCTCCTGAGGTATCTCCTCCCAGACCTGGACTAAAGCATCCGCCAACTCCTGGAAAGTCTGTGGTGCTACGTGGCGTTGGTGGATGGAGCGAGACATGATGTCCCAGATGTGCTCAATTGGATTCAGGTCTGGTGAACGGGCGGGCCAGTCCATAGCATCAATGCCTTTGTCTTGCAGGAACTGCTGACACACTCCAGCCACATGAGGTCTAGCATTGTCTTGCATTAGGAGGAACCCAGGGCCAACCGAATCAGCATATGGTCTCACAAGGGGTCTGAGGATCTCATCTTGGTACCTAATGGCAGTCAGGCTACCACTGGTGAGCACATGGAGGGCTGTGTGGCCCCCCAAAGAAATGCCACCCCACACCATTACTGACCCACTGCCAAACTGGTCATGCTGGAGGATGTTGCAGACAGCAGAACGTTCACCTTGGCGTCTCCAGACTCTGTCACATCTGTCACATGTGCTCAGTGAGAACCTGCTTTCATCTGTGAAGAGCACAGGGCGCCAGTGGCGAATTTGCCATTCTTGGTGGTCTCTGGCAAATGGCAAACGTCCTGCATGGTGTTGGGCTGTAAGTACAACCCCCATCTGTGGACGTTGGGCCCTCATACCACCCTCATGGAGTCTGTTTCTGTTCGTTTGAGTAGACACATGCACATTTGTGGCTTGCTGGAGGTCATTTTGCAGGGCTCTGGCAGTGCTCCTCCTGTTCCTCCTTGCACAAAGGCGGAGGTAGCGGTCCTGCTGCTGGGTTGTTGCCCTCTTACGGCCTCCTCCATGTCTCCTGATGTACTGGCCTGTATCCTGGTAGCGCCTCCATGCTCTGAACACTACGCTGACAGACACAGCAAACCTTCTTGCCACAGCTCGCATTGATGTGCCATCCTGGATGAGCTGCACTACCTGAGCCACTTGTGTGGGTTGTAGACTCCGTCTCATGCTACCACTAGAGTGAAAGCACCGCCAGCTTTCAAAAGTGACCAAAACATCAGCCAGAAAGCAAAGGAGCTGAGAAGTGGTCTGTGGTCACCACCCGCAGAACAACTCCTTTATTGGGGGTGTCTTGCTAATTGCCTATAATTTCAACCTGTTGTCTATTCCATTTGCACAACAGCATGTGAAATTGATTGTCAATCAGTGTTGCTTCCTAAGTGGACAGTTTGATTTCACAGAAGTGTGATTGACTTGGAGTTACATTGTGTTGTTTAAGTGTTCCCTTTATTTTTTTGAGCAGTGTATAAAATAAAGAAGGGCTTATCTTGGTTAAGCTGCCCATACACCTAAAGATTGTTTGATCTGGTTGGCTGGAACGAAAATCTGGTAATGGATGGGAGCAAATGACAATTGACCATTTGCTTTGAAATGCCTGAAAACTGACAAAAAACGGTCATTCAGACAAATTGGTTAAATCAAATGGATTTAATCAGTTTGTCTGATTGACAATTTTTGTGTTTTTCAGTGTTTGGAAGCAAATGGTCAATTGTCATTTGCTCCCATCCATTACCAGATTTTTGTTCCAACCAGTCAGATTGGACAATGAATCTTTAGGTATACTGGCCCTCATTCCGAGTTGATCGACTGCTGCCGTTGTTCGCTGCGTAGCGATAATTAAAAAAAAAGTCAAATCTGCGCATGCGTATGCACCGCAATGCGCACGCACAGTGTACGGGTACAAAGAGCATCGTGGTTTTGCACAGGTTCTAGCAAAGCTTTCAGTCGCACTGGCGGACGCAAAGAGATTGACAAGTAGTGGGAGTTTCTGGGTGGCAACTGACCGTTTTCTGGGAGTGTTTGGAAAAATGCAGGCGTGGCCGGGCGTTTGCTGGGCGGGTATCTAACGTCAATACCGTGTCATTCGTCGCAGCAATCATTGCACAGAATAAGTAACTACAGGGCTGGTCTTGTTTTGCACATAATGTGTTTGCAGCCTCTCTGCTGCACAGCCGTTCGCACTCTTACAAAGCGAAAATACACTCCCCGGTGGGCGGTGACTATGCGTTTGCATAGATGCGAATAGTATCTAGCGAGCGATCAACTCGGAATGAGGGCCATTGACAGCTTCACTCAGGGAATCAACAGAATTCTACCGTTCTAGATGATTTTCAGATCGAATGATTTAAAACAATTTATTAAACTGTCATATGATTCTCCATAAAGCAATTCCTTGTCAGCAAAGATCAATTATCAAGATGCCAAATATACTGGAAACTGTAACTTTTCACACCATTTACAGCTGACCTCTGGAATGCCACTGCAATATCATTTTAAACTTAAATAATTACAATATAACAATAAAAATAATCAGGTGTTTCAAAATTGGTCATTATTTTATGGTGGCGAATGTACGTAGAGGCAGGTAACAAAACCAACACATGCACACAATCCCACTCATTAGTGTAAAACTTTGCAGATTGGACCTTACCAGTAAGTATGGTGCTGTCACTCCCAAAAGGGTAGTGTTTTCGGATTCGCTATTATATACCGATGAGCGGGATGCCGACGGTCAGAATACAGACAGCGGCATCCAGACCTTCAGAATCCCAACATCCCCCCAGAAAGTAATAATAAATTATTAACCCCCACTCTCTAACCAGTAACCTAACAAATGCTGGCCCATCATAAATAAGTCCATCAAAGCTACCAGACATTAAGGGGCAGATGGCAGGTGAACATTGAGTACACCAGTGTCACAGCCTTGAGGTTTTATAGTACTCAGGCTAACAGCCTTCTGTCCGACTTTTCTTGCTAGTTGCTAGGAATTCTTGTGATTATATGCTCTCCCCCATTACCCAGGCAACTATGACAGCATACAATCCCTTCTGTGCTCATAAAAATGTTTGAACAGTGACCTTGGATGTTGTTCATATTCTAGCTCAAATAATTTTGTGGTTGCTTTGCTGTTATTCTTAAGAATGAATTCCAATATGAATCCAGGAACTTTAGTGAAGTATTCAGTTTCCCTTTCCACAAAGTGCCTGCACAGAAGTTGATTTTGTTCTCGTCTAAGCCCCTCAGTTTATATGAAAAGTCCTTGTGTTTGCAATTAGGCCGTCCTGTTTAATAAGGTTAACTCTAGTTTGTTCCAGAGTGAGAAACTTTGGCTACAGACAGTGGTTAGGAGAACTACAAGTCTCAGGACAGATGATAAGGGCCTGTGTTGAAATCATTAAACATGCACAATGTTCATGTTCACTATTTTATTGATGCTCTGGTGTGGCGGGGTGAACATAGGCGTGCGCACGGGGGGAGCCTGGTGCGCACAGGCACCCCCTAATATTAGGCACCCCCCACACGCCACGCCTGCTGCAGCAGCACAGTGGTGATCGCCGCGGCCCACCACCGAGCCCAGCTTGCTACTCATTCCCTTCTCCGCTGCGGCCGCCGCCCGGGCAGGACAATATAGAATGAATATAGGAAGAACAGAGACTGCAGCGGGTGCGTGTTGCGAGCCGGGAGGATGTTTTGACATGACGTCAGTCCTCCCTGTGCGGCCGCCGGCCAGTAGAGTATACTGAATGTAAGCGCGCGGCTCAGCTTCTTAGTTCTTACTGTATATTAACATATGTTTCTATGTTAATATACAGTAAGAACTAAGAAGCTGAGCTGCGCGCTTCCATTCAGTATACTTTTCTGTCCGGCGGCCGCACAGGGAGGACTGACATCATGTCAAAACATTCTCCCGTCTCGCACCACGCACCAGCTGCAGTCTCTCTTCTTCCGGCCATGGTCTCCTCCCGCACCGCGCTCTCAGGACTCCGCTGGAGGACACATTCAGCAGAGACTGTAACTGAGAAAGTAAGTCACTGCTCACAGTGCTGCAGGGGAAAGAGAGGGGGCAAGGCCAGCCAGGGGTAATAAAATCTGTATATACTTCCTGTACATCCATAAAGTGACTTTAGTTACCCCCCAAAAAATGAGATCTGTGGGTGCACTCAAGAAAAGAAAAGAATGGTTACATGTGTATATTCTATACCGTGTGGCATAATGTGAATTTGGCTCATACCGTGTTGCGTAATGTAGATTTGGCTCATACCGTGTGGTTTAATGTGAATTTGGCTCATACCGTGTAATGTAATGTGATTTTGGCTCATACTGTGTGGCGTAATGTGAATTTGGCTCATACTGTGTGGCGTAATGTGAATTTAGCTCATACCATTTGCGTAATGTGAATTTGCCTCATACCGTGTGACGTAATGTGAATTTGCCTCATACCATGTGACGTAATGTGAATCTGGCTCATACCGTGTGGTGTAATGCGAATTTGGCTCATACCGTGTAATGTAATGTGATTTTGGCTCATACCACGTGGCGTAATGTGAATTTGGCTCATACCACGTGGCGTAATGTGAATTTGGCTCATACCGTGTGGCGTAATGTAGATTTGGCTCATACCGTGTGGCGTAATGCGAATTTGGCTCATACCGTGTAATGTAATGTAATGTGATTTTGGCTCATACCACGTGGCGTAATGTGAATTTCTGCTCATATCGTGTGGTGTAATGTTAATTTCGCTCATACTGTGTGGCGTAATGTGAATTTGGCTCATACTGTGTGGCGTAATGTGAATTTGGCTCATACCGTGTGGTGTAATGTGAATTTTGGCTCATACTGTATAGCGTAATGTGAATAAGGGGCACTACTGTCAGTAGTTTGTGATCATGGGGACATGTGTGACAAATGCTGGTGTCCTGCAGGCGAGGGGTCTGATGGCACATGTGTATATTTTAAACTTTACTTGTGTTATATTAAAACTCAAACATTTGGCCCCCTAAATCTCCTGTACTTTTCAGAATGGCCCACTCAAAATTAGGGTGTAGGTTCAAGGGGTGGGGTGTGTGTGTGGGGAGGGGGTTGTGTCTATTATTCCCTCGTGGAAAGGAACAGACTGTGACATCAGCTGAGGGTGGAATTTCTCTTCTGCCCTTACAGCATGTTAATGTTTTTTTAAATCTCCGTTTGTGGTAGAGCATTTTGTTTTATTTATGCTGCATTGTACCTTTGCGGGCTTGCTTTGCTTGCCACACTTCGGGCCCTGTGTCTCGCTTTGCTCGCAATAGGTTACTATTACAAATAGTTGGTGACATTGACCCAGTGCATTATGGTAAAGGTCCTCTCCACGAAGGGAATCTAGATGCTACCGTGGGGATGGGAAGGGGGTAGAGGGGAATGCTTATGCACCTAGGCCCACCACGCTCTAGTTCTGCCACTTGGTCAGGGATTGGTTGGGGAATTGTAAGCAGCGATAAGGTGCAGCCTCAGCTAGGACTCAGGGTTATGCTGTAGTAGACAGTCAGTACCAGCCAGTGGTCGCACCATTGTGTTTCATTTTATTTCTCCGGGATTTATTATATCTACTTTATTATTAGGAACTAGGGAGAAATTAGGTTAAGCCATGTGATTTTACTGAGAGAATGTAAAATAGTGCTAGACATGTCCCTGGGCGGTGCTAGACACGCTTATAGGGGGTTCTAGACACGCCCAAAAGGTGGTACAAGACACGCCCCTCCTGTGGTGCACCTCCTATTAAAATTAGCTGCGCACGCCTGTGGGGGTGAACCATACCCCCCCCCCCACACACACACACCACTCAGTAGCTATTGCTGGTGACGGGGGGCCGTCCAAGACGAGACGCTATGAGTCCCATCCACCCGCAATAGCTATTGAGAGCGTTGCGTCCAGGTATGGTGGCGACGCCGTGACTGAGTGTACAGGAGTGGTTAGGAGAACTACAAGTCTCAGTTATGTAATATTATTTTTTGATAATGAATGTTTGTCGGACTTGAGCTTATCTGACTTATGTCCTGTCGGACTTTAAAATGTCTACATATGTTTTGTCGGTCTTTTGTTTGTCGGTCTTGAGCTTATCTGACTTATGTCCTGTCGGACTTTAAAATGTCTATATATGCTTTGTCGGTCTTCAACAGTGTCTTTGTAATACGTATCTAATGGATAATTGTCTGGCTTTTTTAATGTCTGCATACACGCTGTCGATCTTCGAGAGGTCTGTTTACTTTCATTGTCTAACTTATCTATGTCGAGGTATGATTAATGTCGAACCATAGTTTGACGGTAAAACTAAATTGTCTGACAATCACTGTCGGACTAATCTTTGTCGGGAAAAATTGATTCGAACCGCTATACCACACCTACCAGTTGCTAGGAATTCTTGTGATTATATGCTCTCCCCCATTACCCAGGCAACTATGACAGCATACAATCCCTTCTGTGCTCATAAAAATGTTTGACCAGTGACCTTGGATGTTGTTCATATTCTAGCTCAAATAATTTTGTGGTTGCTTTGCTATTATTCTTAAGAATGAATTCCAATATGAATCCAGGAACTTTAGTGAAGTATTCAGTTTCCCTTTCCACAAAGTGCCTGCACAGAAGTTGATTTTGTTCTCGTCTAAGCCACTCAGTTTATATGAAAAGTCCTTGTGTTTGCAATTAGGCCGTCCTGTTTAATAAGGTTAACTCTAGTTTGTTCCAGAGTGAGAAACTTTGGCTACAGACGTTTGTTGTTAGCAAGCTCAGTTGTGTTAATTCTACTGTGAAATAAGGTTGCAGCTCTTAAGTGTATGAAATTAAGTTTACTCATTGATACTTTAGTATACCATCCTCATTTTGGCTAGAAAATGGTTGTGTAAAGAAAGCACTGTAATTGTCAGGCAGGATTATGTCGCTATGCATCAGTATCCTGCACTACAAGATCAGTGCATCATGACAAATTAGAAACGAGCAAGGCAGCTTTAAGGATGTGTCCAATCCTCTACTCGGTTCATAGACTTAAATATGAAATCATTAAAATAAGTTAAGTAAACATGATAACCAAAATACACTATGCACAATGATAGAATACAACCATAGATAACTTTGAATTTATACAAAATTATTTCTAATAATGCCAAGGATTGAAGTCATATTTTTTGATTGGGAAACATATTTAATTTTTAACAACATGGCAGGAAAAAAATGTTGTCTTGCAATAGAATATGCAGACCCTTAAATGCTACTTGTTTAACAAGGCAAATATTTACTAAACACGTGGTTTATGGCAGTATGCCAAAAGTGCACATCAAACTGCACTATTTCAAAGTAACCAGTCCTGAAATCGCCATCTCAGTTTTACATATGTATAGAATACAAATCACACAATGGGGCTAATTCAGAGTTTGACATAAATGGCACCACCGCTGCATTTTTGAATGAAGTGGCTGTGCAAAAATATGCATAAGCCGCAGAAGACGTCTTGTATAAAAAGATGCCGGCTTCGATGCAGCATCAGAACCACAGCGTGAACATCACCAGCCCATCAGACATCTGAGTAATCCGGCAGTATTCAGGCAGGGCCATATTTTCATATGGGCTTAATGGTCAGTGGCCCAAGGGCCCCGGAAGTATAAGGGAGCTAGACTGATAGCTGAGGTACCCTTTTTTCTAGGGGTACCAGATTTTTTTTAAATTGGCCCTGAGGAACCAGAGGTATCCGACTTCAAAGCAGTTTCTCCATCTGAGCCTGTTAATTGCTCTTCCCAGCCAGATATCTCAGGTTCTGTCTCACTTAGAGTCTTTCTGAGGGTTAAATCCATAAACTGGGACTCTTCCCTTTTGGTGGACACTGGCAGCTTGTCTCTACTTTGACCAGAACCAGAGATATCAGCCTTCCAGCAGCTGGTCCTGCCTCCAGCTCCACACGCCTGGTATGCAGGTTTATATTTTCGTCAGTGGATTGCTCTGGCTCCTGAACTCTGATCCCCAAGTCCCCAGTACCCCCTCAAAAAAGTTTTTTTTTATCCCACTGAAAGTCAAGAAATCTATTTCCAGGAACTGGATATATCTGGAGTCAAGCAAGCTGCCCTCCCACTCGAAAATTATGAATACTAATTCCACTCCACTACCCACCCCTCCCCTGAGTATTAAAAACCCCCTACCACCCTGGAAGTAATGTACTGGGGCACCTTCATTCAGTCCAATGCCCCCTTCTACAGTTTAGTGTTCTCTCTCCCGCCCCATCTCCCCCATCTGTGCAGAAAAGGAATAATTAGCAGAAATTACTGCTCCAGGTCCTACCTGCAAAGCAGAAGATAGAACACCCCCTACCAACCCGGGACATCAAAGCTGCTGCTAACAGCACCCCTAATGCTGGAGGATGGGTAGGGGCCCCAGGGCAGGGCCGTCTTTTCGTATGGGCTCAAAGGGCTCTTGCCCAAGGGCCCCAGAGATATAAGGGCCCCAGGCTGATAGCTGAGGGTCTCCTCTTTCCAGGGGTACCAGATTTTTTAAAATCGGCCCTGGGGAACAGGAGATATCCGACTTCAAAGCAATGGTCCACATCCGAGCCTGTTAATTGCTCTTCCCCACCAGATATATCGGGCCATGTCTAATTTAGAGTTTTTCTGAGGGTATACTCCAAATGCTGGTACTCTCCCCTTTTGGTGGACACTGGCAGCTTGTCTCTACTATGCCCAGAACCAGAGATATCAGCCTTCCAGCAGCTGCTCCCTGCTCTAGCTCCACACACCTGGTATGCAGTTTTATTTTTTCGCCGGTGGATTGCTCTGGCTCCTGAACTCTGATCCCCAAGTCCCCAGAACCTCCTGAAAGGTAGGACTCTCTAGTTTTATATCCCATTGAAAGCTAATAAATCTATTTCCAGGAACCTTAGATATCTGCAGTCAAGCAAGCTGCCCTCTCACCAGAAAATTATGAATATTAAGCCCACTCCACTATCTACCCCTCCCCTGTGTATTAAACACCCCTTACCGCCCTGGAAGTCATGTACAGGGCCCCTTCATTCAGCCCAATGCCCCCTTCTACAGTTTAGTGTTCTCTCTCCTGCCCCATCTCCCACCATCTGTGCAGCAAAGGAGTAATTAGCAGAAATTACTGCTCCAGGTCCTACATGCTGAGTGGAAGATAGAACAACCACTACCGCCCGCGGGTCATCAAAACTGCCGCTGATGGCACCTCCCGCCCCTACTGCTGGAGGATGGGTAGGGGCCCCAGTGCATTGCTGTGCCCAGGGGCCTACACTGCTGTTAAGACGGCCCTGCCCCAGGGTATTGCTCTGCCCATGGGTCTACACTGCTGTTAAGACTGTATTCAAGATGTCCGGCCAGTGAAACTGTGTATGAGTATGTACCCAGAAAATAGAGCTGACGTTACCCTGTTTTCTGGAATGCTCCCCGACACCAGCCCCATATGCCAACAGCATTTCCATCATGCTGTGGATATTGGAGCGCTGCAACCAATGTTACAGGAACAGATCTGTACTTACGCAGGGAAGCTTCTGCACATGCTAAATACCGTCAGACAATTGAGTGAACATCATATTAACATCCACCTCTGAATCAGCAGCTGAAATTGATCGCCAACTTGTCGAGGTGTACAGTGATAAAGTGATGTCTCAGAAACAGGTTTGCAGCATTTGATAATTGCAGGACAGCTTATCTGGCTGGCCAAGCACATCCACCACAGATGACAATTTGTACCATATTGAAGGTCTGATTCAGAAGGACAGTTAGTAATATTGCTATGAATGTGCTGATGTTCCCTTTAGAAGCAGAAATGAGATCACTCTGCGTACCGCAATGTGTGACCATGTTTCCACCAGCCCCACCATCTTACAGCTGATGATGGAACAGTATGACTGATATGAGGTGCAGTGTAATGGCGGGGAAGCAGTGGTCTACCTGCCCTGGCCTGGTAGGAAATTAGAATGAAATAGAGAATATTACACACATGAGAGGTCTTGTTACCTTACTTATTGAACCACCCTAATATTTATTAATCAGTCATTATTTATTTGTTATTTTAATAAGGAGCCAATGCAAATAAATTTATTTTATTGCAGTGCCAAAATTACTTTATTACAGTATTTATTACAAGGTCAATATAAATGGATTATTTTATCATATGGACAATAACAGATTATTTATGTCAGGAGCAACACATATTTCATTGCACTACTAGTACCAGAATGTACTTGTGACAGACAGAAATACAGTACATTATTTTTACCCTATTATATATATTGACCTATAATAAAATAATAATACAGCTTCATACTAATACAATAAATTAATAATGCCTCCTTATTAAAATAATGCAGTGATATTGGTTCCTTAATAAATTAATTACTAAATGATTACTAGAGATGAGCGCCTGAAATTTTTCGGGTTTTGTGTTTTGGTTTTGGGTTCGGTTCCGCGGCCGTGTTTTGGGTTCGACCGCGTTTTGGCAAAACCTCACCGAATTTTTTTTGTCGGATTCGGGTGAGTTTTGGATTCGGGTGTTTTTTTCAAAAAACCCTAAAAAACAGCTTAAATCATAGAATTTGTGGGTCATTTTGATCCCAAAGTATTATTAACCTCAAAAACCATAATTTCCACTCATTTTCAGTCTATTCTGAATACCTCACACCTCACAATATTATTTTTAGTCCTAAAATTTGCACCGAGGTCGCTGTGTGAGTAAGATAAGCGACCCTAGTGGCCGACACAAACACCGGGCCCATCTAGGAGTGGCACTGCAGTGTCACGCAGGATGTCCCTTCCAAAAAACCCTCCCCAAACAGCACATGACGCAAAGAAAAAAAGAGGCGCAATGAGGTAGCTGTGTGAGTAAGATTAGCGACCCTAGTGGCCGACACAAACACCGGGCCCATCTAGGAGTGGCACTGCAGTGTCACGCAGGATGTCCCTTCCAAAAAACCCTCCCCAAACAGCACATGACGCAAAGAAAAAAAGAGGCGCAATGAGGTAGCTGACTGTGTGAGTAAGATAAGCGACCCTAGTGGCCGACACAAACACCGTGTTATGATTCCCGTACTCCAGACCAGAGGAGATCTTTATGGCAGAGGTCTGAGTACTGGAAGGATATGCTGGTACGGGAGCAGGAAAGCCTAGTAACCCCTGGCGCCCTAACTCCGTTGTCTCGCCCGTGTTATCAGAAATCCCCTGCGAGACTATGGTTGCTTGAGCCCATGGCAGCCGCGTTCGAAGGGCGGATTATGTCTGCCCAACCCCGATGCCCCCTCAGGTCTTAATGGGAGACAAAGGGAAATCCGAGACAGGGTGATAACAAGGGGCCCTCTGACTAAGCAACCAGGCCAGGGGTTACAAGCTATCTAACTTAAACCAAAAGTATGTGCGGACAAACCGCCAGGGAAAAGGACAACCAAAGATCCACTGATCCGTTACTCCTATCCAGCACCGCTGGATACCAGAGTGGATTTGTGGGAGCGGAATCCTCCGCAAAAGCTCCAGAACACAATAAACTAAATAATAAAAAGTAAGCGGTCAAGCCGCAACACACGGCTACGCCGCGACTCACGAACACCACAGGATGTTAAAGGTGCTCGGTCGGACTCCAGGAATAGATGACAAATTCCGAGTACTGGATCACTGAGGACAGGAACAACCGGGTTGAGCAGGACTGGAAACTCTCTGTAACTGACACAGCAAACAGGAAGCTATCACCGGCGTCTGTGAGAAGTCCTGAGAGTGCTTAAATTTGGGAGCCCTCCAATCATGATCCAGACAGGGTAATCACATAATGATGCCGTGCAGCTGCATGCTGCACGGCCAGAATACACAAGCACTGATTAATTAAGACCCAGCAACGGGGAACGCGGTCTGACCGTGGCGTCCCCATTGCTAGGGTCTGAGCGGCTCCGTGCGCCCGGCGTCTAGCGTTGCTAGGGAGCCGGCGGCTGTCTGCCTGCGGCGTCCCTAGTTGCTAGGCGCCGGGCCGCACTGACGGGCGGACCCTCGGCGCCTAACAGTACCCCCCCCTTGAGGAGGGGTCAAGGAACCCCTAAGGCCAGGTTTCTGAGGAAATTCTCGAAAAAATGCCCTTTTGAGCCTCGGGGCATGGAGATCCTCATCCAGGACCCAAGACCTTTCTTCTGGACCATAACCTCTCCAATGTACCAAAAAATAAAGCCGACCCCGGGACAACTTGGAATCGAGAACCTTTTCCACTAAGAACTCCTGCTGACCCTGTACATCTATTGGTGATTTCCCCTGAGAGATCTTGCGAGGAAATCTACTGGACGAAACATATGGTTTTAACAAGGAGCAATGGAAGGTATTTCCGATCCGTAAAGTTTTTGGTAAACGTAACCGGAAAGCCACTGGATTGACTTTTTTGATAATATGAAATGGTCCAATAAATTTAGGACCCAATCTGGCTGAGGTTTGTCGAAGTTTAATGTTGCGAGTCGACAACCATACCCTATCTCCAACTTTAAAAGTGCACGGCCGCCGGAGCCTGTCAGAAAAAATTTTCTCCCGAAATGCCGCTTTTCTGAGAGCCAGGTGCACTTTTCTCCAAATGAGTTTGAGATGAGAGGTCAAGGTCAGTGAGGAGACAGAAGAATGTTGAAAAAAGGAATTAGCTCTGGGGTGAAAACCAAAAACTGTAAAAAATGGAGATACATTGGTGGAGGAATGACAGGCATTGTTGTAAGCAAACTCTGCAAACGGAAGAAACTCAGACCAGTCATTTTGGAGTTTGGCCGAGTACAAACGCAAATATTGTTTTAATGATTGATTAACTCGCTCAGTCTGCCCGTTGGATTGGGGATGGTAGCCAGACGTTAAAGATAATTTCATCTTTAATGAGGCACAAAAAGACTTCCAAAATTGTGCAATGAATTGTGGACCCCGATCAGAAACAATATCAGTGGGTAACCCATGGAGTCTGAAAACATGGCGGAGGAACAAGACTGCCAATCCCTGGGCAGATGGCAATCGGGGAAGAGCAATGAAATGGGCCATTTTGCTAAAACGGTCCACTACCACCCATATGACTCGGCATCCGGCTGACAGAGGGAGGTCCACCACAAAATCCATGGAAATATGAGACCATGGCCTAAGAGGAACATTCAAGGGCATAAGTTGACCGATAGGCAAGGAACGGGGAACCTTATGCTGTGCACAGACCTGACAAGAAAAAACAAACTCCTTAATGTCTTTGGAAAGACCAGGCCACCATACCGAGCGGGAAACTAATTCAAAAGTTTTAGCGATCCCCGGATGCCCGGCAACCTTGCTATCATGAAACTCCGTCAAAACCGTTGCTCTCAAAAACTCGGGGACAAAAAGACGACCAGCAGGAGTATTTCCAGGAGCTTGATGTTGAAGCTGCTTTAACTGGGTAAATAAATCTTGTGTGAGACCTGCCCGAATGACTGAAGACGGAAGTATGGGAGTAACAGGACTGTTGTCTTGAACTGGAAGAAAACTGCGTGACAGGGCATCTGCCTTGGTATTCTTGGAACCTGGCCTGAAGGTGATAATGAACTTGAAACGAGTAAAAAATAAAGCCCAACGAGCTTGCCGGGCATTCAGCCGTTTAGCTGATTCAATGTATTGAAGATTTTTGTGATCAGTCAAAACTGAAATGGTATGAGTGGCTCCTTCAAGCCAATGCCTCCACTCCTCAAAAGCCCATTTAATAGCCAGTAATTCCCGGTTACCAACATCGTAGTTGGATTCAGCAGATGAGAATTTCCTGGACATGAAGGCACAAGGATGTAATTCCAGGGAATCCGGATCCTTCTGAGATAGAATAGCCCCTACTCCAACCTCCGAGGCATCAACCTCAACAATGAAAGGCAATTCTGGGTTGGGATGTCTGAGGACCGGGGCTGAGACAAAGGCTTGTTTCAAGGCCTGAAAAGATAACTCCGCTTCACGTGACCAGTTGGTAGGATCTGCTCCCTTTTTAGTCAGTGCCACAATGGGAGCAACTAGGTCAGAGAAAGAGTGAATAAATCTTCTATAGTAATTCGCAAACCCTAAAAAGCGCTGAATTGCTTTTAAATTGGTGGGTTGCGCCCAACTAAGGATGGCTTGGAGCTTCTTTGGTTCCATACAGAATCCCCGAGGGGAAATAATGTACCCTAAAAAGGATACCTCCGTGACATGAAATTCACACTTCTCCAGCTTGGCATATAGGTGATTTTCACGTAATTTTTTTAGAACCTGACGCACCTGGGTAACATGTTGTTCAATAGAGTCAGAATATATCAAAATATCGTCTAAGTAGACTACAACGAATCTTCCAAGAAATTCACGGAGCACATCGTTAATGAGATCCTGGAAAACTGCCGGAGCGTTGGACAGGCCGAATGGCATAACCAGATACTCATAGTGGCCTGATTGAGTACTGAATGCCGTTTTCCACTCATCCCCTGACTTGATTCTGATGAGGTTATATGCTCCTCTCAGGTCAATCTTAGAAAAAATCACAGCCGAACGTAGCTGATCAAAGAGGACAGAAATCAGCGGCAAAGGGTAAGTATTCTTTACTGAGATTTTATTCAAGGCTCTAAAGTCAATGCAAGGTCTGAGTGATCCATCCTTCTTCTCCACGAAGAAGAAGCCTGCACTTAAAGGGGATTTAGATGGCCTGATAAATCCTTTCCCTAGGCTTTCTTTAACATACTCATTCATGGCCACAGTTTCAGGTCCGGACAATGCATATAACCTTCCCTTAGGCAAAGTGGCACCAGGAATTAACTCGATAGCACAATCATAAGGCCTATGGGGAGGCAGAATATCCGCATTGCCCTTGGAAAATACATCAACAAAATCCTGGTATTCCACAGGAATGGGTGCGGGAATGACAGCAGCTATTCTGATGGGAAGCGTAATACATTCCTTATTACAGATGGTACCCCATTGTAAGATCTCCCCCGACTGCCAATCAATGATGGGATTATGAAAGGCCAGCCAAGGGTGACCCAGAACCACAGGAACTGCTGGGCAATGGGTAAGGAAAAACTCAATCTTTTCAGAATGCAGAGCTCCTACCGAAAGTAGAACAGGAGGTGTACAGAGAGAAATAACCCCATTGGACAAGGGACTCCCATCTAAACCATGCATGGTGATACACCTACCCAAGGCTAACTGAGGAATACCTAAGGCCTTAGCCCATGTTAAATCCATAAAGTTCCCTGCAGCTCCACTGTCCACAAAAGCCGAGACCGAGGAACAGAGGCTGCCAAAGGAAACTTTAGCTGGAACCAACAGTGAATTATTTGAGGAGATAAGCTGCAGACCAAAGTGAACCCCCTCACAACTCACTTGGTCGAGGCGTTTCCCGACTTGTTCGGACAACTACGGGCAAAATGTCCCTTACCCCCACAGTATAAACCAAGACCAGAATTTTGCCTTCTGGTTCTTTCTTCAGGAGACAGTTTGGAGAGGCCTATCTGCATGGGCTCCTCTATGTCCACAGGAATGGAAAAAACACAAGGAGAAGACCCGACAGATGCTCCTTTTTCAGCCCTCCGCTCTCTGAGACGACGATCAATCTTAATAGAGAGCTCCATGAGTTTATCGAGAGTCTCAGGAGCGGGATACTGAAGGAGACTGTCTTTTATAGACTCGGATAAGCCGAGGCGAAACTGACTGCGCAGGGCTGGGTCTTTCCATCCACAGTCGTTCGACCAACGGCGAAACTCCGTACAATAAATCTCTGCGGGATTCCTACCCTGTCTGAGAGCACGCAACTGACTCTCGGCGGATGCCTCTCTATCAGGGTCGTCATACAATAGCCCTAAAGACCCCAGAAAGGCGTCTACAGACAATAAAGCCGGATCGTCTGTCTTTAAGCCAAAAGCCCAGGTCTGAGGATCCCCCTGTAGCAAAGAAATAATAATTCCTACCCGCTGAGATTCCGTACCTGAGGAGACTGGTCTTAAACGAAAATACAGTTTACAAGACTCTTTAAAATTAAAAAACTGCTTTCTATCCCCAGAAAAACGGTCAGGCAGATGCATTTTTGGTTCAGGAATGACCCTCTGGGAAGTCCGTAACAGATCTTCCTGTGACCTCACCCGAAGGGACAGATCTTGAACCATCTGAGTAAGCTCTTGAATCTGGCTAACTAAAAGCTGGCCAGGATTTGGCCCAACACCGGAGGGATTCATGAGGCTGACAAATCTCCCAACAGAATAAGGGAAAAAAATTAACTCCTGTTTAATTTTAAATTTTAGTTGGGCCGGTGATAATGTTATGATTCCCGTACTCCAGACCAGAGGAGATCTTTATGGCAGAGGTCTGAGTACTGGAAGGATATGCTGGTACGGGAGCAGGAAAGCCTAGTAACCCCTGGCGCCCTAACTCCGTTGTCTCGCCCGTGTTATCAGAAATCCCCTGCGAGACTATGGTTGCTTGAGCCCATGGCAGCCGCGTTCGAAGGGCGGATTATGTCTGCCCAACCCCGATGCCCCCTCAGGTCTTAATGGGAGACAAAGGGAAATCCGAGACAGGGTGATAACAAGGGGCCCTCTGACTAAGCAACCAGGCCAGGGGTTACAAGCTATCTAACTTAAACCAAAAGTATGTGCGGACAAACCGCCAGGGAAAAGGACAACCAAAGATCCACTGATCCGTTACTCCTATCCAGCACCGCTGGATACCAGAGTGGATTTGTGGGAGCGGAATCCTCCGCAAAAGCTCCAGAACACAATAAACTAAATAATAAATAGTAAGCGGTCAAGCCGCAACACACGGCTACGCCGCGACTCACGAACACCACAGGATGTTAAAGGTGCTCGGTCGGACTCCAGGAATAGATGACAAATTCCGAGTACTGGATCACTGAGGACAGGAACAACCGGGTTGAGCAGGACTGGAAACTCTCTGTAACTGACACAGCAAACAGGAAGCTATCACCGGCGTCTGTGAGAAGTCCTGAGAGTGCTTAAATTTGGGAGCCCTCCAATCATGATCCAGACAGGGTAATCACATAATGATGCCGTGCAGCTGCATGCTGCACGGCCAGAATACACAAGCACTGATTAATTAAGACCCAGCAACGGGGAACGCGGTCTGACCGTGGCGTCCCCGTTGCTAGGGTCTGAGCGGCTCCGTGCGCCCGGCGTCTAGCGTTGCTAGGGAGCCGGCGGCTGTCTGCCTGCGGCGTCCCTAGTTGCTAGGCGCCGGGCCGCACTGACGGGCGGACCCTCGGCGCCTAACACACCGGGCCCATCTAGGAGTGTCACTGCAGTGTCACGCAGGATGTCCCTTCCAAAAAACCCTCCCCAAACAGCACATGACGCAAAGAAAAAAAGAGGCGCAATGAGGTAGCTGACTGTGTGAGTAAGATAAGCGACCCTAGTGGCCGACACAAACACCGGGCCCATCTAGGAGTGGCACTGCAGTGTCACGCAGGATGTCCCTTCCAAAAAACCCTCCCCAAACAGCACATGACGCAAAGAAAAAAAGAGGCGCAATGAGGTAGCTGACTGTGTGAGTAAGATAAGCGACCCTAGTGGCCGACACAAACACCGGGCCCATCTAGGAGTGGCACTGCAGTGTCACGCAGGATGTCCCTTCCAAAAAACCCTCCCCAAACAGCACATGACGCAAAGAAAAAAAGAGGCGCAATGAGGTAGCTGACTGTGTGAGTAAGATAAGCGACCCTAGTGGCCGACACAAACACCGGGCCCATCTAGGAGTGGCACTGCAGTGTCACGCAGGATGTCCCTTCCAAAAAACCCTCCCCAAACAGCACATGACGCAAAGAAAAAAAGAGGCGCAATGAGGTAGCTGACTGTGTGAGTAAGATAAGCGACCCTAGTGGCTGACACAAACACCGGGCCCATCTAGGAGTGTGCAGTGTCACGCAGGATGGCCCTTCCAAAAAACCCTCCCCAAACAGCACATGACGCAAAGAAAAAAAGAGGCGCAATGAGGTAGCTGACTGTGTGAGTAAGATAAGCGACCCTAGTGGCCGACACAAACACCGGGCCCATCTAGGAGTGGCACTGCAGTGTCACGCAGGATGTCCCTTCCAAAAAACCCTCCCCAAACAGCACATGACGCAAAGAAAAAAAGAGGCGCAATGAGGTAGCTGACTGTGTGAGTAAGATAAGCGACCCTAGTGGCCGACACAAACACCGGGCCCATCTAGGAGTGGCACTGCAGTGTCACGCAGGATGGCCCTTCCAAAAAACCCTCCCCAAACAGCACATGACGCAAAGAAAAATAAAAGAAAAAAGAGGTGCAAGATGGAATTGTCCTTGGGCCCTCCCACCCACCCTTATGTTGTATAAACAGGACATGCACACTTTAACCAACCCATCATTTCAGTGACAGGGTCTGCCACACGACTGTGACTGATATGACGGGTTGGTTTGGACCCCCCCCAAAAAAGAAGCAATTAATCTCTCCTTGCACAAACTGGCTCTACAGAGGCAAGATGTCCACCTCATCATCATCCTCCGATATATCACCGTGTACATCCCCCTCCTCACAGATTATCAATTCGTCCCCACTGGAATCCACCATCTCAGCTCCCTGTGTACTTTGTGGAGGCAATTGCTGCTGGTCAATGTCTCCGCGGAGGAATTGATTATAATTCATTTAAATGAACATCATCTTCTCCACATTTTCTGGATGTAACCTCGTACGCCGATTGCTGACAAGGTGAGCGGCGGCACTAAACACTCTTTCGGAGTACACACTTGTGGGAGGGCAACTTAGGTAGAATAAAGCCAGTTTGTGCAAGGGCCTCCAAATTGCCTCTTTTTCCTGCCAGTATAAGTACGGACTGTGTGACGTGCCTACTTGGATGCGGTCACTCATATAATCCTCCACCATTCTTTCAATGTTGAGAGAATCATATGCAGTGACAGTAGACGACATGTCCGTAATCGTTGTCAGGTCCTTCAGTCCGGACCAGATGTCAGCATCAGCAGTCGCACCAGACTGCCCTGCATCACCGCCAGCGGGTGGGATCGGAATTCTGAGCCTTTTCCTCGCACCCCCAGTTGCGGGAGAATGTGAAGGAGGAGATGTTGACAGGTCGCGCTCCGCTTGACTTGACAATTTTCTCACCAGCAGGTCTTTCAACCCCAGCAGACTTGTGTCTGCCGGAAAGAGAGATCCAAGGTAGGCTTTAAATCTAGGATCGAGCACGGTGGCCAAAATGTAGTGCTCTGATTTCAACAGATTGACCACCCGTGAATCCTTGTTAAGCGAATTAAGGGCTCCATCCACAAGTCCCACATGCCTAGCGGAATCGCTCCGTGTTAGCTCCTCCTTCAATGTCTCCAGCTTCTTCTGCAAAAGCCTGATGAGGGGAATGACCTGACTCAGGCTGGCAGTGTCTGAACTGACTTCACGTGTGGCAAGTTCAAAGGGCATCAGAACCTTGCACAACGTTGAAATCATTCTCCACTGCGCTTGAGACAGGTGCATTCCACCTCCTATATCGTGCTCAATTGTATAGGCTTGAATGGCCTTTTGCTGCTCCTCCAACCTCTGAAGCATATAGAGGGTTGAATTCCACCTCGTTACCACTTCTTGCTTCAGATGATGGCAGGGCAGGTTCAGTAGTTTTTGGTGGTGCTCCAGTCTTCTGTACGTGGTGCCTGTACGCCGAAAGTGTCCCGCAATTCTTCTGGCCACCGACAGCATCTCTTGCACGCCCCTGTCGTTTTTTAAAAAATTCTGCACCACCAAATTCAAGGTATGTGCAAAACATGGGACGTGCTGGAATTTGCCCATATTTAATGCACACACAATATTGCTGGCGTTGTCCGATGCCACAAATCCACAGGAGAGTCCAATTGGGGTAAGCCATTCCGCGATGATCTTCCTCAGTTGCCGTAAGAGGTTTTCAGCTGTGTGCGTATTCTGGAAAGCGGTGATACAAAGCGTAGCCTGCCTAGGAAAGAGTTGGCGTTTGCGAGATGCTGCTACCAGGGCCGTCTTTTCGTATGGGCTCAATGGGCTCTTGCCCAAGGGCCCCGGGAGTATAAGGGCCCTAGGCTGATAGCTGAGGGTCCCCTCTTTCCAGAGGTACCAAATTTTTGAAAATCGGCCATAGGGAACCAGAGATATCCGACTTCAAAGCAGTGGTCCCCATCCAAGCCTGTTAATTGCTCTTGCCAGCCATATATCTCAGGCTCTGTATGATGTAAAGTTTTTCTGAGGGTACATTTCAAAAGCTGGGACTCTCCACTTTTGGTGGACACTGGCAGCTTGTCTCTACTATGTCCAGTACCAGAGATATCAGCCTTCAAGCAGCTGGTCCCTGCTCCAGCTCCACACGCCTGGGATGCAGTTTTATATTTTCATTGGTGGATTGCCCTGGCTCCTGAACTCTGATCCCCAAGTCCCCAGAACCTCCTGACAGGTGAGACTTTCTCATTTTTATCCCATTCAAATCTAAGAAATCATTTTCCAGGAACTTGAGATATCTACAGTCATGCAAGCTGCTGTCTCACCAGAAAATGATGAATATTAAGCCCACTCCGCTATCCACACCTCCCCTGTGTATTAAAGACTCCCTGCCACCCTGGAGGTTATGTACCGGGCCCCTTCATTCAGCACAATGCCCCCTTCTACAGTTTAGTGTTCTCCATCCTGCCCCATCTGTGCAGTAAAGGAGTAATTAGCAGATTACTGCTCCAGGTTCTACATGCTGAGCGGAAGATAGAACCCCCATACCCCCGCAGGACATCAAAGCTGCCGCTTTTAGCCCCCCCCCCCCCCCCCCGGAGGATGGGTAGGGGCCCCAGTACATTGCTGTGCCCAGGGGCCCACACTGCTGTTAAGACGGCCCTGGCTGCTACTGGTGCCGCCGCTGCTGTTCTTGCGGCGGGAGTCCATACATCTACCCAGTGGGCTGTCACAGTCATATAGTCCTGACCCTGCCCTGCTCCACTTGTCCACATGTCCGTGGTTAAGTGGACATTGGGTCCAGCTGCATTTTTTAGGACACTGGTGAGTCTTTTTCTGAGGTCCGTGTACATTTTCGGTATCGCCTGCCTAGAGAAGTGGAACCTAGATGGTATTTGGTAACGGGGGCACACTGCCTCAATAAATTGTCTAGTTCCCTGTGAACTAACGGCGGATACCGGACGCACGTCTAACACCAACATAGTTGTCAAGGCCTCAGTTATCCGCTTTGCAGCAGGATGACTGCTGTGATATTTCATCTTCCTCGCAAAGGACTGTTGAACAGTCAATTGCTTACTGGAAGTAGTACAAGTGGGCTTACGACTTCCCCTCTGGGATGACCATCGACTCCCAGCAGCAACAACAGCAGCGCCAGCAGCAGTAGGCGTTACACGCAAGGATGCATCGGAGGAATCCCAGGCAGGAGAGGACTCGTCAGAATTGCCAGTGACATGGCCTGCAGGACTATTGGCATTCCTGGGGAAGGAGGAAATTGACACTGAGGGAGTTGGTGGGGTGGTTTGCGTGAGCTTGGTTACAAGAGGAAGGGATTTACTGGTCAGTGGACTGCTTCCGCTGTCACCCAAAGTTTTTGAACTTGTCACTGACTTATTATGAATGCGCTGCAGGTGACGTATAAGGGAGGATGTTCCGAGGTGGTTAACGTCCTTACCCCTACTTATTACAGCTTGACAAAGGGAACACACGGCTTGACACCTGTTGTCCGCATTTCTGTTGAAATAGTTCCACACCGAAGAGCTGATTTTTTTGGTATTTTCACCAGGCATGTCAACGGCCATATTCCTCCCACGGACAACAGGTGTCTCCCCGGGTGCCTGACTTAAACAAACCACCTCACCATCAGAATCCTCCTGGTCAATTTCCTCCCCAGTGCCAGCAACACCCATATCCTCCTCATCCTGGTGTACTTCAACACTGACATCTTCAATCTGACTATCAGGAACTGGACTGCGGGTGCTCCTTCCAGCACTTGCAGGGGGCGTGCAAATGGTGGAAGGCGCATGCTCTTCACGTCCAGTGTTGGGAAGGTCAGGCATCGCAACCGACACAATTGGACTCTCCTTGTGGATTTGGGATTTCGAAGAACGCACAGTTCTTTGCGGTGCTACTGCATTTGCCAGCTTGAGTCTTTTCATTTTTCTAGCGAGAGGCTGAGTGCCTCCATCCTCATGTGAAGCTGAACCACTAGCCATGAACATAGGCCAGGGCCTCAGCCGTTCCTTGCCACTCCATGTGGTAAATGGCATATTGGCAAGTTTACGCTTCTCCTCCGACAATTTTATTTTAGGTTTTGGAGTCCTTTTTTTACTGATATTTGGTGTTTTGGATTTGACATGCTCTGTACTATGACATTGGGCATCGGCCTTGGCAGACGACGTTGCTGGCATTTCATCGTCTCGGCCATGACTAGTGGCAGCAGCTTCAGCACGAGGTGGAAGTGGATCTTGATCTTTCCCTAATTTTGGAACCTCAACATTTTTGTTCTCCATATTTTAATAGGCACAACTAAAAGGCACCTCAGGTAAACAATGGAGATGGATGGATACTAGTATACAATTAAAAGGCACCTCAGGTAAACAATGGAGATGGATGGATACTAGTATACAATTATGAATGGACTGCCGAGTGCCGACACAGAGGTAGCTACAGCCGTGGACTACCGTACTGTACTGTGTCTGCTGCTAATATAGACTGGATGATAATGAGATGTAGTATGTATGAATAAAGAAGAAAGAAAAAAAAACCACGGGTAGGTGGTATACAATTATGGACGGACTGCCGAGTGCCGACACAGAGGTAGCTACAGCCGTGGACTACCGTACTGTACTGTGTCTGCTGCTAATATAGACTGGTTGATAATGAGATGTAGTATGTATGTATAAAGAAGAAAGAAAAAAAAACCACGGGTAGGTGGTATACAATTATGGACGGACTGCCGAATGCCGACACAGAGGTAGCTACAGCCGTGGACTACCGTACTGTACTGTGTCTGCTGCTAATATAGACTGGATGATAATGAGATGTAGTATGTATAAAGAAGAAAGAAAAAAAAACCACGGGTAGGTGGTATACAATTATGGATGGACTGCCGAGTGCCGACACAGAGGTAGCTACAGTCGTGGACTACCGTACTGGACTGTGTCTGCTGCTAATATAGACTGGTTGATAATGAGATGTAGTATGTATGTATAAAGAAGAAAGAAAAAAAAACCACGGGTAGGTGGTATACAATTATGGATGGACTGCCGAGTGCCGACACAGAGGTAGCTACAGCCGTGGACTACCGTACTGTACTGTGTCTGCTGCTAATATAGACTGGTTGATAATGAGATGTAGTATGTATGTATAAAGAAGAAAGAAAAAAAAAACCACGGGTAGGTGGTATACAATTATGGATGGACTGCCGAGTGCCGACACAGAGGTAGCTACAGCCGTGGACTACCGTACTGTACTGTGTCTGCTGCTAATATAGACTGGATGATAATGAGATGTAGTATGTATAAAGAAGAAAGAAAAAAAAAACCACGGGTAGGTGGTATACAATTATGGATGAACTGCCGAGTGCCGACACAGAGGTAGCTACAGCCGTGGTCTACCGTACTGTACTGTGTCTGCTGCTAATATAGACTGGATGATAATGAGATGTAGTATGTATGTATAAAGAAGAAAGAAAAAAAAACCACGGGTAGGTGGTATACAATTATGGATGGACTGCTGAGTGCCGACACAGAGGTAGCTACAGCCGTGGACTACCATACTGTACTGTGTCTGCTGCTAATATAGACTGGTTGATAATGAGATGTAGTATGTATAAAGAAGAAAGAAAAAAAAACACGGGTAGGTGGTATACAATTATGGATGGACTGCCAAGTGCCGACACAGAGGTAGCTACAGCCGTGGACTACCGTACTGTACTGTGTCTGCTGCTAATATAGACTGGATGATAATGAGATGTAGTATGTATGTATAAAGAAGAAAGAAAAAAAAACCACGGGTAGGTGGTATACAATTATGGACGGACTGCCGAGTGCCGACACAGAGGTAGCTACAGCCGTGGACTACCGTACTGTACTGTGTCTGCTGCTAATATAGACTGGATGATAATGAGATGTAGTATGTATAAAGAAGAAAGAAAAAAAAAACACGGGTAGGTGGTATACAATTATGGATGGACTGCCGAGTGCCGACACAGAGGTAGCTACAACCGTGGACTACCGTACTGTACTGTGTCTGCTGCTAATATAGACTGGTTGATAATGAGATGTAGTATGTATGTATAAAGAAGAAAGAAAAAAAAACCACGGGTAGGTGGTATACAATTATGGACGGACTGCCGAGTGCCGACACAGAGGTAGCTACAGCCGTGGACTACCGTACTGTACTGTGTCTGCTGCTAATATAGACTGGATGATAATGAGATGTAGTATGTATAAAGAAGAAAGAAAAAAAAACACGGGTAGGTGGTATACAATTATGGATGGACTGCCGAGTGCCGACACAGAGGTAGATACAGCCGTGGACTACCGTACTGTACTGTGTCTGCTGCTAATATAGACTGGATGATAATGAGATGTAGTATGTATAAAGAAGAAAGAAAAAAAAAAACACGGGTAGGTGGTATACAATTATGGATGGACTGCCGAGTGCCGACACAGAGGTAGCTACAGCCGTGAACTACCGTACTGTGTCTGCTGCGACTGGATGATAAATAATGATATAAAAAATATATATATATCACTACTGCAGCCGGACAGGTATATATTATATAATGACGGACCTGCTGGACACTGTCTGTCAGCAGAATGAGTTTTTTATAGAATAAAAAAAAAAACACCACACAAGTCACACGACGAGTGTTTAACTTTTTCAGGCAATCACAATATAGTATACTACACTGGTGGTCAGTGTGGTCAGGTCACTGGTCAGTCACACTGGCAGTGGCACTCCTGCCTGCAGCAAAAGTGTGCACTGTTTAATTTTAATAATATGTATGTACTCCTGGCTCCTGCTATAACCTATAACTGCTCCCCAGTCTCCCCCACAATTAAGCTGTGTGAGCACAGTCAGATATTATACATAGATGATGCAGCACACTGGGCTGAGCACAGATATGGTATGTGACTGAGTCACTGTGTATCGTTTTTTTCAGGCAGAGAACGGATTATATTAAATAAAACTGCACTGGTGGTCACTGGTCAGTGGTCAGTCACTAGTAAACTCTGCACTCTCTAGTACTCCTAAGCTCCAGTAAATCAAGTGTCTCTGTCTCAATCTCACTCTCTCTCTTCTAATCTAAATGGAGAGGACGCCAGCCACGTCCTCTCCCTATCAATCTCAATGCACGTGTGAAAATGGCGGCGACGCGCGGCTCCTTATATAGAATCAGAGTCTCGCGATAGAATCCGAGCCTCGCGAGAATCCGACAGCGTCATGATGACGTTTGGGCGCGCTCGGGTTAACCGAGCAAGGCGGGAAGATCCGAGTCGCTCGGACCCGTGTAAAAAACATGAAGTTCGGGCGGGTTCGGATTCCGAGGAACCGAACCCGCTCATCTCTAATGATTACTAAATAAAATAACTAAAAAGAATTGTCTAATAAATCCATACTTTATTATTTTTGTGTTTTATAGGCCAGATAGCTCAAACCACATGCCATCTTACTTGTCAGGACCTTGTCTATGAATATCAGCCTTAAATCTGATAAAAAAAAATGCAAAGTGCCACTTCCCCATCACTCTCAGAGCCCCAATCTGCTGCTGAGAAAAGGCAGAATCTTTTAATAGTTGACCTTCAAAATATGGAGCTCCTACCCTGAGTCTATAAAAATGATAGGCCAAAAGGAGGCAGTCTTTTTGGACCACCTGGTAGTACAGGAGGAAGCACCTACTCTTCTCATGTCCTGCAACAAGACACTGGCTTATCTATGTACAATGGGGGCAATTCTGTTAGCGACAATGATCACAACGTGCCAACTTTCAGCCCATTTCTCCTGCACTTCGTAACCACAAACATCACAGTGTCATGATCCAGGTAATTCCTTATCAGTATTTACCTTCCAAATGCCTCCTGAGACTGTTCCAGTGTTCCAAGCCTGGATTCCATCTGCACTGTCTGCATGCAGCACGCTGCATCTCATTGTCTCAAAACTCTTCACTGTGATTCTGGCAGCTTCATGGTTAAAGCTCACATGCAAGTTACAAACAATCTTTCCCTCCAAAAGCAAACATGGGCGCAGCCATGTTTGCTTTCATCACATGTTGCTTTTTAGCCTATCAGCTGCACTCTGGTTTCTACCTGATTACCCAGTAGCTGCACTCTGGTCTCTGGTTAATCAGCCAGCCAATCCCTGTTTCCCAGCTGGTATAAATATCTTGTTCCTGGGCTGGAAAGTTGGTCAGTGCTTCAATTGTCTTCAGTGATTCCAGTGTGCAGTTCTTCCATGGACTTTCTCTGCAGTACAGCCTGACTCTGCAGTGTCTCATCATTGCATCCTGTGACTGGCAGTTACCTGAGACCGGCTTCCAGCTTCTAGCTTCCAGCGGTGCTCTGCCCTGCCAGTAACCATCGGTGTTCCGCCATCGATCCCTGAGTAACCATCGGTGTTCCACCATCGATTCAAAGTCACCATCGGTGTTCCGTCATCGATCCCAAGTCACCATCGGTGTTCCGCCATCGATACCAAGTCTCCATCGGTGTTCCGCCATCGATCCCCAGTCACCATCGGTGTTTCGCCATCGATCCCAAGTCACCATCGGTGTTCCGCCATCGATCCCAAGTGACCATCGGTGTTCCGCCATCGATCCCAAGTCACCATTGGTGTTCCGCCATCGATCCCAAGTGACCATCGGTGTTCCGCCATCGATCCCAAGTCTCCATCGGTGTTCCGCCATCGATCCCAAGTCTCCATCGGTGTTCCGCCATCGATCCCAAGTCTCCATCGGTGTTCCGCCATCGATCCCAAGTCTCCATCGGTGTTCCGCCATCGATCCCAAGTCACCATCGGTGTTCCGCCATCGATCCCAAGTCACCATCGATTTTCTATCATCGGTATTCCTCTGAACTGTGTTTAATAAAGCCTTTGAACTTTCCTTTGTTGTCTTGGTCACGCCTTCGGGCATTTGTTCGAAAGGTTCCCTGCATGTCCAAGAAACCTGTACTGCCTTCCAGGTACACATATACCTCAGCCCCTACAACTGAGGCTTCCCCTCTGGTCAGCACCAGCCCTCAGTTGTGACACACAGATGTTATGCAGTAAAATTTGTGATGTAGGGTTACCATAATAAGTGGTGATGTGCGCAGCAGCACATCACAATTACTAATTGAATAAAGAGTTGCTTCAGCTAGGAAGACAGGTTTTCCCTTTAATCTCTGCACTTTGCCTAACAGGAACGTATTACTGTATGTATTAGGCTCCTTCAAAATATAATGTAGCAAAGTTAGATGCCCAGTATACAGCTCAGGGGCAGTGAAGCTATCCTTTGCATAAGTGTATTGTAACTACTCTGCTCGTAGCTGGACCATCCTTTATGTCAAATAGGCTTTCATCTATGGCCCATTTGGCAGTAAGGGGTTTTAAAACCATTAAAGATGTCATCTTTACAAATATTAAATAAGATTCCCAGCCTGTAGGGCTACACATAGATACTAACGACAAATCACTTTCTTTGGTGCCTAAAGACACATATTTTGAAGTTACAGCATAAACCACACATTTTGGATTTAAGGATGACTAACTATCTAGAGATTAGCATATTGTTTACCAGTTTCATTTATAGGGTGAAATTCAAATGTTTGAAGAGTCGGTTGGGTGTCTGTTTTTTCCTGTCTATTAGATAGGAAAAAACAGACTCCCAACTGACATTTCAAACATTTGAATCTCCCCCATAGAGTTTTGTTTACTTTGATTTTATTTGGTATATTTGCTATTTTTTCTTCTTGTAAATATAAAATGTTAGCCCCACCTAAATGTCTCTGGGGCAGATGTATTAACCTGGAGAAGGCATAAGGAAGTGATAAACCAGTGATATGTGCAAGGTGATAAAGGCAACAGCCAATCAGCTCCAATATGTAAATTGACAGTTAGGATCTGATTGGCTGGTGCCTTTATCACCTTGCACATATCACTGGTTTATCACTTCCTTATGCCTTCTCCAGGTTAATACATCTGCCCCATTGTTCCACTGGTTTCCCTTTGATTTCTGCTATTCTGACTTTATACAATTGGTGAAAAAAGTCTGCTTATTGTACACAGGTTTACTGTAAATGAAAAAAACCATATGAGCATAACTATGTATTATGGAATATGATGACATTTTATGTGCAATTAATATAAACATTTACTAAAAACATCCTGTAAAATAGGTATAGACAACCCATGATTTATTTATTTTTTTACAGTGACGGTAATACAATACTTTGTCACAACCTTGGTCATCTTTTATAATGACGTCCATTAGTTATAAATCAATGTAGAATTTGGCACTTCAGTCACCAGGAAAAAATATACTACAGTACTAGCTCAAGGTCTGAATCAAGGTCAGTACAGTTTCAAAAGTAGGGTCTCCCATTTCATGGGTCAGTAAGCTTTGGTTCTGTTATATAAGGTTTGTCCTTCCAGCTTTAGTCCATTACTTATTATTTGTCCTCATATAATACATCTTCTTTTATGAAAATGAATACTTAATTATACAGTATTTTAGTTTAATTATAGTTATTAATAAATAATGTTTATACATGTATTACTGATGTAAACTGAAAAATTACAGAAGCCATGGTAAACAATAAATAAATACATTTAAATACATTTTAAATTCCCTCTAGTAGTCCTTTACGTGCATTAACTGAATCCCCTTTTACGTCTGTGCCAAGAGTGAGCACTGTTTATCCATTTACTGTTATATCCATTTATTGCTCATCTATCTAGCCTGTCCCCCACCCACTCTTTATCTGTGTGACAACCTAATGACCACCACAAAATGAATGACTGTGAGGGAGAGAGGATGAAATACTGCATGAAGACATGAGGATAGAGAATGGATTCGAGTGGCATGTCACAATGAAAAACAGGTTTGGTCAACAGAAGAGGCAATATTAAATGGAACCAAAAAAAGGGAAATAGAAACCGATGAAAGCAGATGTGTATGTATGAAGATTTGCTCTCCAAAATATTGACTTCATCGAATTCCCTTTTATTTACAGTACAACTAGCAGACGTGACTTTGCCCTTTCTTGGCGAAAAAGTGATGTTAAAAGATTCAATATTGAAAATTTTGGAACTGTCTTGGATTACACAATATGACTATGAGGCGTGTGTAAACACTAGTAAAGTAGATTCTATAGGCAAAAGGTACCCAGAAAAACTGAAATGGTTAAAATGCGTAACATAGTTCTAGACTAAAACCATGGTCAGCTAGAGAGATGCATCAACAGGCCATATATCATTTAACAAAGATTGTTGTTTAATTAATCATTATCTTTGCATGTTTACTTGTAGATTATTTAGTGGTTGTCATAGTATGTTATACTGGGCATTGTACATACAGTACACTTTTTTTACTTTTAGTGATATTGTTCTACTCTGTATATTAGGTATTATTGTTTGTAAGAACTATTTAATCATACTATTTTTTCATTTTTATATTCATATCTAATTTTATTCTGTTTGCTGCAATCTATCAGTTGTGTATATCTAGTTCATCAAATTGGTAAAGACAAAAAAATGTTTGCCTGAATATCACAAAATTGTAAATGTTAAAGATTTTTAATTGTGAATAGTGAAAATAGGATTCACAGGTAACATGTAAAAAATGCCTATATATAAATTCAAGTGTTTAAAAAGGTAAATAAATACATAATTTTGAATTCAAACTGCAAACAGTTGAGAACCATGATCTCGAACATGAAAATTAAAATTTAAGATGCAAACTGTAGATATTGAAGTGGTGAAATTTGATTGAATTCTGGGCATCTCTAGTCAGAATCAGAATCAGTTTATTGCCATGTATATCAGTACAAAAATACACACTACACAAGGAATTGGTTTCCAATAGCGACAGCACCCATACAGCATATGATATACAGTAAAAAACATAGAGGAAGAAGATCGGTGACGTATGACTAGAATATACAAGTAGGGATCTGAATATGAGAGTAATGCTAAACGAGAGTCCAGTTGAACAGTTTGAGTGCTTGGGGAAAGAAGCTGTTTCTGTGTCTAGCAATTTGCGCTAGTTGTGAGCAGTACTATCTGCCAGACGGTAGCAGCTATAGTCAATACAATCCTGAAGCTGGGTACACATTGGGACAATGTATAACTAGCCGATATGTCAGACATATCAGATCCTGGGTACACATTGAGCGATGTAAGAAAGGTCGGAGCAACTTATTACTTCTTCCTTAATTACACATGCCACGGTCCCTAGAGTTATTGTTCAGTTGGCAAAGCAGCGACTACGGGCACCAGCATCAGGCATACACACTGAGCGATATGCCCAATATCATTTCAGTCAGGGTTGTTTTGTGCCTGAATTGTCTGAAATGCAGTTCCTGAAGCTGTTTTGAAAAATGCCATCATCAGGAACGGCGTGGGGGGTGGGGGAGGAACACAGTGTGTTCCTAGTCCCCACTTCCCCAGCAGTGTCTTAGGAGCGCAAGGGGCACCCAGCTGTCCCATATGTAAAAAGGCCCTCCAAAAAAAGGATGCAGCATAGCAGGAGACAGATGCTAGAGGTCATACATGACCTATAACAGGCCTGACCTACCTGTAGCTCTCCAGCTGTTGTAAAACTACAAGTCCCATCATGCTTTGCCACAGTTTTTCTATTGTGGAATGCTAAAACTGTAGCAGGGCATGCTGGGATGTGTAGTTTCACTACATCTGGAGAGCCACAGGTTGGCCAGGCCTGACCTATAGCATCTGTCAGTGACGCAGAAGTGCCAGGAACACTGGCGCCACCAAGTGAAGATGCAGAAATGCACCTTCTCCCATGAAACCCTGACAACGAGCATGAAACCCTTGGCAATGACCATGAGACCCCTGGCAACGAGCAAGAGACCCATGGAAACGAGCAGGAAACCACTGACAATGAGCATCAAACCCATGGCAACCAGCAGGAGACCCCTGGAAATGAAAGGGAAACCCTTGACAATGAGCATGAAACCCATTTCAATTTGCAGGATACCCCTGGCAATGAGTAGGAGAACGCTCGCAACGAGCATGGAACCCCTGGCAAAGAGCATGACATGAGACCACTGGCAACGAGCATGGAACCCTGAGTATTAAACCCCTGGCAACGAGCATAAAATCCTTGGCAACAAGCATGAAGCCCCTGACAATGAGTATGGGACTCCTGACAATGAGTAGGTAATTTAAAAGTAACTAGAAGCCTTATTGTGGGGCATAATTTGTAAGAGCATAACATGGTGTCAGGGGCATAACTATGCATTGCATAATGTGTAAGGGTATGGGTCGTTGGGTCGACTCAACTTAGGTCGACAGTTATTAGATTGACCACTGAAGGTCGACATGCATTAGGTTGAATGGGGCAATAGGTCGACATGGTCATTAGGTCAACATGTACTAGGTCAACAGGTCAAAAGATCGACATGGTGTTTTGGACTTTTTTTGGTGCCGTTTTCTTTGTAAAGTGACGGGGAACCCCAATTAGTGCACCATGTATCCTCGCATGGCTCACTTTGCTTACCATGCTTCGGGCAAGGTGCCTCGCTCTGCTACCGCTGCTCTCGGCACAGGTTACCGTTCCCAATTGTAGTCCACATGGATCGTAAACTAGTAAAAAGTCCAACAAATGGAAAAAAAATGAAAAACGCATGTCGACCTTTTGACCTGTTGACCTAATGACCATGTCAACCTATTGCCCCTGTCAACCTAATGCATGTCGACCTTCAGTGCTCGACCTAATGACTGTCGACTTAAGTTGTGTTGACCTAAGGACCATATCCCATTTGTAATGGGCACTACGGTGTGTGGCATAATGTGTAATGAGCATTACAGTGTGTGGCATATTGTGTAATAGGCATTACAGTGTGTGGCATAATGTGAAATTGGCATTATGGTGTGTGTCATTGTGTAATGGGCATTACAGTGTGTGTCATTGTGTAATGAGCATTATGGTATGTGGGATAATGTGCAATGGGCATTATGGTGTGTGGCATAATGTGTAATGGGCATTACAGTGTGTGTCATATTGTGTAAGGGGCATCAGTATAAGGAGGAAAAATGGCATATAATGTAAGGGTCATGAATCAGGATTTTTTACTCTGTGGTGGCCAATGTCTGGGCGTGCAGGTTGCAAAACTATTAGGTTGTCTTTACCTGCAAGGCCATTCCACTTGCAGCAAGACCACACCACTTGCAGCAAGGTCATACACCTTTTTTGCAGTGCGCAAATTCTTAATTCTTACAGAGGAAAAATCTTTATTCTTACAAAAGGGTCCCGTCCACTGTAGCTCTTCACACATTACTCACAGCTCTGCCACCACTCCCCACCCCTGCCCACCCCCGGAAGTCCCTGAACCTATTTCTACAAAAATAGCACTGATTTCTGTGTGTACCCAGCTTTAGCAGTTTTATGAATTAGGGCCCTCATTCCGAGTTGATCGGTCGCAAGGCGATTTTAGCAGAGTTACACACGCTAAGCCGCCGCCTACTGGGAGTGAATCTTAGCTTCATAAAATTGCGACCGATGTATTCGCAATAATGCGATTACTAACTACTTAGCAGTTTCAGAGTAGCTCCAGACTTACTCTGCCTGTGCGATCATTTCAGTGCTTGTCGTTCCTGGTTGACGTCACAAACACACCCAGCGTTCGCCCAGGCACTCCCACCGTTTCCCCGGCCACTCCTGCGTTTTTTCCGGAAACGGTAGCGTTTTCAGCCACACGCCCCTGAAACGCCGTGTTTCCGCCCAGTAACACCCATTTCCTGTCAATCACATTACGATCGCCGGAGCGAAGAAAAAGCCGTGAGTAAAAATACTTTCTTCATAGTAAAGTTACTTGGCGCAGTCGCAGTGCGAACATTGCGCATGCGTACTAAGCGGATTTTCACTGCGATGCGATGAAAAATACCGAGCGAACAACTCGGAATGAGGGCCAATATAACGAAAATACATGGCTTTTAGATTGTATAAACCAGTGGTTCCAATACTTTCCTGAAATATGGCACCCTGGAGTATCAGATTTTAATTTTTTCACAGCAAACAAAATCCAAAGGTTTCTTATTGACAAAAACAGCAAAAATTTATAAATTAAGTAAATTGTGCTTACTTGTCATCCATCTCCATTTTGCTGAACAGGTAGGTGCTTCTGTTTGTGCACATATTTTATGATAAGCAAAACCAGGGTTGGTGGCTGCCAGTCAGATTGACCATAAATTTGATTAGGTCCTTGTCCACCAACCCATGGGACACTGCAAGCACCAAACCACTGATGTAAACACAATTTATTTTATGTATGTATTTAATGTATAAACCAGTCTCTGGATTGGTTAAAATAGTGTTTTCTAATTAAACATTTAAGCTGGGTACACACTATAATGTTGAACCTGACAACCGATGGACCCACTGATCGAGCAGCTGATTCTGGTAAGCATTTAAACTTAGCGATCAGCCATATGATATGTCTGGCCAGACATCACTACTGGCCGGACACATAACTATGCTTGCTCAGTTGTGATGTCATTGCAGTTGGTTGGTATATGAGTTGGTCAGCCGGTTGTCTGTACACACTGGCAGATAAGCAGATAAATTTACAAGATATATCTGCATCTGCCGTGCTGCAGGCCAATGTGATATGTCTGTGAACAACACCGTTCACAGACATATTGGGTGTACACACGGAACGATTTATTGTTGGCTGTAAAAACAATATATGGCATAGTGTATACACAGCCTTTAAAAAACATTAATACTTTTGCAGTACTATTGGGTAGTTATCATACGGGCAGGTCACTCATTGTATGTGTATTATCTGTTGCAAACTGCCATGTTTTTCTTGATGGAAGAGATCAATTAGTTTCTCACATGCATTGAACTATAATTTTAACTTGCTGTGTCACAAGCAGAACCTTAATCATGAAACTCAAATAAAATGCTCAGAAATTCAGATTAATGACAGTCAACAGCAGCTGGTTGGTTTTTTTTTTTAAACCACACCAGAATTCACTATCTATTAGTTTTTCCCCATTTGGAGGATAGAAACCATCAGAGTCACCAAGGGGCGGGTTTGAAACAAATAAGAATTCACTCCTGACCACTATCATAGGAATGCATTGGAATTCTCTAATTAGTCAGAAAACAATTGTTCCTATTCTCTGAGCAATCAGAGTATTCCAATGCATTTCTATTGTAGCATCCAGCATTGAACGCTCATTTGTGATCGGAACTGTTGGAGGTACAGTAGACCCTTTCAATATATATCTTGGTGAGTAACTAAGTGGTAAATCAGGATGTGGGGGGGGGGCTGTTTACTTAACAAACAATTTTTTTTATATTGTTTTACAGACTAGAGTCCCAGGAGGACCTGTATTCCAGAACAAAGTGGCACTTGTGCTTCTTCAAGTGACAGCATGCCCTGGTAGCCATTTAGATTGGGCAAGGCAGGGCTAGATGGGACCTGTACCATGCCATTAGGAACTGTAATTATTCTATTATTTAACCAATATTTATTAACCACACACTCACAGCACCAGGGCTGTGGGGACTAGTCCTAGTGCACAAGGATGGTCCTTCCTACAGTGGGAGGCGCATTTTATTGTGGGCATGACTTTCCTATGGAATCTAATGGGATGTAATTATGTGACCGGTGGTCTCACAATACCGACCACTACAACCTAACCTTGAAAATCCCGACAGTCGTCATACTGACTAACAGGGACTATTCCCACTCGTGGATGTCCACGACACCCATAGAGTGGGAATAGTACCTGTGATGAGTGCAGCTCACCGCCAAGCCCACAGTGTGGCGAGCACAGCAAGCCTGCAAGGGACTTTGTTGCTCTCGCCCCCAGCGCATCCCTGGCTGCCAGGATCCTGTCATCGGGATGCTGACTGCTGGGATCCCAGCTGCCGGTAATGCAGCCCCAACCCAATCTAACTCCATGCTGAAAGATCTTGGCCTTAAGGGAATTATGTAACCACTGCTATAATGCCACCAGCCCTGCTTGGCAAAACCTAATGTTGATTAATGGAATTTGGGGGAAGCCACATGCTCTTTGTTTTCACAATGAGCCTTATGGGAATTATGAAGTTGCAGTAATGCCATTTTTTTTTAAACAAAATCATATAGAGAATGCTGCACATATTCCAGGGAACCATCCAACAGTTCTTAATACCTCTGTTTTTGTGGTAGGATTGCAATGGGATCAGCATTTAGAAATGAAAAAATATTAAAGGTGGCATGAGTTTTAAATGCAGTGTAAAAATAAAACTGCCCAGTATTTGTGAGCTAAATGCAATAGCAGACAGTATTTACCATGCATGCAAAAGAGATAAATGTATTTGCACCCCATGCATTGAAGTATGGTTTGCCCAGGTGCAGAGTTATTTGCTGATTTTCTTTTGCTCCCAACAAAGAATTAGCCCTAATATATATTCACCCCTTGTTTGCTTGAGTTTGTTGTGGGTGATCCAGCTTTCACAAACACTCTGTTGGTTATTTGGATTCTGACCAAATTAAACCTAGAGTATGGATTTTATCCACCCAGTAGTGATATTACAGTGGTCTGTGGTTGTGGAAGTCTCAGGATAATGCACTGAGCTTGGAGGGTTGCAGACATTATATCAGGATGGGAACATGGGGATATACAAGGTGTTTTCAAAGTGACAGAGTAGTGAAGATAGAATAGTGGGTTTACAGTAATGGTATTTTTTTACAGTGGGTATAAGTAGTTGAGGATATTATGGGGCTGAGAAGGGAGTTACACTTTGACTTATATTCAAAGGGTATGTAAATGTACACCCACTTAATGTATTATGATGCTGTAGGCACTGCTGAAAAATCATGGAAGTAGAGATGTGCGCCAGCGTCCGTCATGGGTTTTTGGTTTTGGATCTGTATCTCCTGCGTGTTTTGGATCAGTATTTGGTTTTGCCTAAACCACTCTAGTGGGTTTTGGTTTTGGATCTGTATTTTTTTACAAAAATCATGTTTTTGTTCGGTAAACACTGGTTTACTTACAGGACTAAAAAGCATATACCTTAAACACACTTGATACACTTTAATATTGAGCCGCTGCGGCCGCAGTAATTAACCTTTCACCTTTATATTATTCACAAACCTTACGTACACAAGGTCGCACAGTGTACGTACTCTGCGTACATACGCCTAAAGGGCGTAGTGACTACACAGTTTGCGTACACAGGCCTATACGCTGTTAGCACAATGCAGCAGCCAGAGTGGCTGTAAATACACTTTAAACCTTAGCAGGGAAAGGAAACACGACACCAGATTGTATTTAAAATGCTGGGTTCCGACACACCAACATATTATTACTGAAAGGGGGATTACAACAACAACAATACAATACAATAGATAAATGGCTACAGTCAATGGTACATACTTGTTTGTTTTTCGCCGCGTTACCCAGTCTGGTCCTCGGTCATCTAGATAGATAACTTTTAGAGTCTTGTGTGACCAGGCCTGCAGCTGGCTCCTTTTAAACAATCTTCCAAAACTTAACACAATGGATACTGTAATCTCTTTGTCCATTGGACACAGGGATGGTCATTTACAGTACAGGAGAGGTCATAGGTTGGTTTGAATAGGTGGGTGATGTCTGTTCCAGATGCACTTGTGGGTGGTCTCCTCTGGGTTCCCGCCGCATACCCAATGTACAGTAAATACAGTTTATATCTATATTCTGTTCCTGCACATAACTATTCGCAGGAACATGCGATCTTCTGCAAACCAACACCGGAATATTACCCTTAAAATACCCTACAGCTGGATACCAAACACCACCTTATAACCTTGTTCTGTCCCCTCCTATCCTGTAAAGGTGAATCCCTTTGTTCTGATACCATTTAAACTGTTGTAACTTGCTGATGTGGTGCAGGGAGACTATGTGTACATTGTGCACTATTTGGATTAAATATGTAATGTGTTTTGATAGCTTTTCCATGCACTCACAAACTCTACCGTAAATACTCATACCACGCGCTAATGCGCAGGACCGCGGGAGCAACCATACGCAAATTGCGAATATGCGCACGCATGGCAGAACAAGTACACGCACGGAGGCCATCTGTGTGTAGTTTGTACATGATGTGTGTACTGCAATATTTTTTTACTTTGACAGTCCACCCTTTGGCAGTCACCAATAACTGCCACTATCTAATCAATAAACAGAAAAATATCTATACAATATCTACAGAAGCTTGGATGGTCGGGGGAAAGTTGTAGGTGGGAAATATATGACCTAGTGGGATAGTAAAAAGCATGTATGTATGAATCCATGTCTGGGGGGCATGTATCATCGTGCTGTATATGTTATACATAAGCTTCGAGGTATTGCGAAGTATACATTAAATCCTTCTCATCCCGTATTAAGGGTCTGTAAATGGGCCAACAAACACTACCGAGCTCTTTTCGGCTTCTTGTTCCAACAAATGAGGTGCACATTTAGTTGATGATACATGGAGGGGGAAACATGTGAGTGCTAGTATATGTGGATATCACCTGTCGACTATGTGTGCCATTAGCTGGAGGTTGTAGAGATGAAGATAAGACACATATATAAAAATACATTCACATAAACATTTTGGGTAGGGCTGATGTCTTTTCCGGATGGATGTATCTGGGCAGAGGGGGAGACAAAAGAAAAACGGGTGAAAGAAACAGGCCATGAAATTAATTTGCAATCCTTATCATAACACTGTCTCTATGGATGGGTCGTAAATTAAATCTGCTGCTATAACAGCGCCCTCGCTCCTTAGACTCATCAAATTTGTGCCGTGCTTGCGCCGCATTAGAATTTGAACACACCTAAATATCGAACCAATAATTATGACGACTCCCAGGATACAAAGGAGAAACTTCCCCACACTCATAATGACATTCTGAGCCCACTCTCCTAAACCTGAGAACCATTTGAGTGGGTTCAACCATGAGACCCAGCCGGTCAGTTCATTACTCACAGTCGCTAAGGTAAGGTTGTGCTTCCTCCTGAACTCCCACTTCAACTGCAAGATATCGTCCATCTTTTGATCGATGATCTCCGTTGGGTCGTCAGTGCTGTTTGTAATATAAGTACAGCACTTCACACCATATTGAGTTGCCAGAGTAACACAGTACCCACCTGTCACGGCTGTGACATAATTAAGGACCATCCTGTGCTGAATCAGTTCCTTCTTGTAAGCTTGTAACTCCCTTCCCGTATACCTGAAGGTGTCGTCATACATCTCAGTGATATTATCTATCAAGTTCGCTAGCGCATAGATATACCTATAATTTATACTTCCTCTGGCAGTACGGGTGATGTCTAATGCGAGAAGGAACTGAATCCCGGTGGATTAGTGGATCAAATCAGAGGCTGCGTGCTCTGCCCTATCTATGAGTTGTCTCTTGATGATGTATTCATAGTGAGTATGAGTATAAGGAGCCTGAGCACTGCGGTGAACGTCTTTCATTTTATCATGGGTTATGGTCATGACCTCTGGTAGTACTCTCCCAATATAACACAATCCCTCTGAGCTCGGGGCAAGCCACTTGTACGCCTTCCTCCTACATATGAAATAGGCATCATCTGGGAGAACATAGGGGACAAAATATAACATCACCATATTACAAATTTTCCAAGTAAAGAAACCAATCCCTAGTTCTCCCATCTGCTCAGTACAAGTATCGGGCTGGATGATATGAGCACAATACCCCGATGATACTTTTCCAACCCACATGGTCTTTCTTCCACGGGTATACCTATACTGAAAATACCTCCCACTGTTGGCTATTTGGCGTACAAGTTCAGAGTCTATGGGTATCCTATCAGCTCTGTGTGAAAAGGTCATTGTCTGGTTATTCCACATCACTTCCCAATTTCCCGGTTTTCGGTAATTGGAAATATTAAAACACAATAAGGACCTGTCTACATGATACTGGTGAAGCTTCAAACTAGGGGGATTAGAGATATTGAATTTCTTGTCCACCGGTCTCCCACCCCATAATTTGAGTACCTCATCTATTGCTAAAGGGTACGGTACTAAACCTGACTTACTCTGACCTTGAGGTACTTGTGAGCACACCCAGCATTCTGTCTGGTTTAAGACATTACCCACTAGTGAGTGGTAATCACTCATCAGATGGTGGTCCATGTTGATATTAAGGTTGGACTGACATCTCTGGATGCACCCATCCTCTACTATATTCTAACAATTTCTACAAATACAATATTCATCAGACAATAACCTTTCACAGTGCCTCCGAGCTCCCTGACTACCAGAGCGCTTACTGATGCCAGCCTTTACTACAGTGATGTGCTGCTCCTGAGATCCTACAAATTCATACTCGCCATCAGAACCCATTCCAGATCCCTGCTCGACCTCTCTGGGACCCTCACCAAAACAAACTGTCCTGATCAAAACCAGAATTACTAACAGCACCCGAAACGCAGTCTCTTGTGATCGATCCATTTCGTTAGGGGAAAGAAGGAAAATAAGAAGGAGAAAAGAAAGGAAAATGCAGGGGGAGGTGAAAAAAGAAAATAAATGGTGTGACAACCATTCTAGATCTTGTTGCTCTCTGTGCTCAGATGCCCTTCAACAGTCCTGCCTCTCAACTTTCCCGGAACAAACACTCTAGTGTCTCTTTGCCTTGCTCTTTGAACACACAGTTCACTTGGAACACACAGTTCACTTCGCTCTCCACCTTGCTCTTTGAACACACAGTTCACTTCGAACACACAGTTCACTTCGAACACACAGTTCACAAACTACACAAACTCGATGAATGTGAGCAATAAACTACTTTGTCACGAGTTCTCTCCGGGTCAGCGACCTTCTTGCAGTTGGACGAGTGGACCCAAGTCTCTCTTTCGGCGACCTTTAGTGCTTAACAAGACTTGATACGGTCCTTCCCACCTGTCTATGAGGGAACCTGAGCGTAAGAAATTTCGAATCATCACATAATCCCCAGGTTCAATGTCATGACAATTACTGTTTGGTAGGTCAGGAATCACCAGCTTTAGATTTCTTTGTTGATTTCTCAGCTGCTGGCTCATCCCAACCAAATATTTCACAGTCACTTCATTATTACATTTCAAATCATCCTGGGGGTCTATCATTACATGAGGCTGTTGACCAAAAATAATTTCAAAGGGTGATAATTTAAGGGGAGACCTGGGATTGGTTCTGTTGCTGTACAACACTAGTGGCAAAGCTTCTGGCCACGACAATCCAGTTTCAGCCATTAATTTGCTCAGCTTGTTCTTAATAGTGCTGTTCACTCTCTCTACCTTTGCACTCACCTGTGGATGGTACGGAGTGTGCAGCTTGTTATTAATTCCCATCAGTTTGCACATGACCTGAAAGACTTCACCTGTAAAATGGGTACCCCTGTCACTTTCAATCATTCTAGGGATACCATATCTACACACAAATTCCTGCACAATTTTTTTGCAGTGAACACGGCAGTATTTGTGGCAGCAGGGAACGCTTCTACCCAGTTGGAAAATACATCAATACAAACTAACACATATTTCAAATTCCTACAGGGTGGTAACTGTATGAAGTCGATTTGTATTACCTGAAAAGGTCCATCTGTAGGAGGGATATGGGATGGCTCTGTTGGTATTGTCTTTCCAATATTCTTCCTCAAGCAAGTAAAACATGTCTCTCTTACCTGCATGAGAAGAGAATCCTGGTGCACACCAGTAGGCTCTCATCAGCCTCCCATACCCTCTTTGCCTAGATGAGTCAGACCATGTGCCACCTCAGCTAGACTTAGAAGATATGCTCTGGGGGCTACTGGCTTACCGTGTCCACCTGTCCACAGTCCTGACGACTCCTGGCCATACCCCTTTGTCCTCCAGACTGCCTCTTCCTGCAGGGAACACAATTTTTTTTCATTTTAATTTACTATCGTGTGTTATCAGTTGTGTGAGGTAAACCGTCTCTGGATGAGAGGAGAGAGGGGAAAATAGTAAATAAAAAAAAAGAAAATGTCAGATTTGGAAATGTCAGGTTTGGCATTCACCAACAGGCTGTCACACCATCATGCATATCAGTGTCTGTACACAGTCTCCCTTCACCAGTATTCTCATTCTCAACCCTTTGTGCATGATCAGGCACACTGCATTAATTCTGGTGTCCTTATGTCCTTATGCTGGTGAGATACTGGATTTGGGCATAGCTCTGAAAGCCCGAGTAGGCATGTGGCGTTTGAGCTGCAATCGGATCCATGTGTTGTACCCTCCTGTCGGTGAACGTAAGAGATGAGAGGAAACTTTGAAGAAAAAAAAAATCACATAGATGTTAGTAACAGGTAAGTTTATAGAGGCAAAGAGGATTTTATAAAATTTTGACAACTGGATTGGGCACTATGGGGAAGTGATTCTCTACTGTCTATACCTCCTAAAAATAATTATTTGTGTTATATATCTACTGGGATTATCCCAGCCATCAATCCAGTGTCCTGTCCATCCTAAATTCATAGGGAACCCGGTATCTGTGAGATAATTTCCTCTACCTGTGATGGACATGCATCTAGAACAGTGAAATGCAATATTAGTCTTCGTGGGTATCCAACATACTTTGTGCTTCCTGGGCGGGAGCACGCAATATGTATACCATCTCTAACAAAACTCCTGTTATGTTAATCAGGGGCCATTTCTGCTAGAGAAAGAAGCAAAAGTTTAGAGGCCTCCTCTTAACCCCAGCAAGTTCTGTCAAAAGGTTAAAGTTGCATTTATTCTTTTCTTCCCATTTACCGAATCTGTGTTTTCTATATGGCTCGTGATTCCTTACTATATGTCCCTTGATCCCGTCTATGTGTTTAATACTGTGGCTTGTTTTCTCTGTCTAGGGGTCTATATTGACTATGTATTCTACTATACCTACAATCTCTGGCAAAATGCCCTTCCTTCCTACAAGTGTAACATATTCTAGGTCTTTTCTTACTACCTGGGTTTTATGGTTTAGGTTGATGAGACTCTGCTGCAAGAGCCGGTAGACTTATTGTCATCAGCTTCTCCTCCTGTTGTTTTCTATATCTAGCAATATTCTTATGATGTTCAATTGCGCACGCTCTAAGGCAAGCTACTGTGGCCCCTCTCCAATTAGGTAAAGATGCTTGTACCCTGTCCCTAACTGCCTTATTGAGTCCATCCATTAGCACAGAGACAGCCACCTCCCTGTGATTCGCATCGTTCCCTGTATCTGATACCCCAATGTATCTATCCAGTGTTTGCAGGGCCCGATGAAAATATTCAGATGCCATTTCATTTTCCCTCTGTTTTATGGAGAAAATTCTTCTCCACTTAACAGTAATGGGGAAACACAACTCAAGTTGCCTATTAATTCATTCTATATTTTCCTGATTGTTTCCGTCAGTCATAGGACTATCCGAATCTAACCTACAATCAGTGATACATTTTTGGGTGTCAATATTAGGGGGTAGGCACGCTTTTAAGAGTATCCGCCAATCTTTATGGCTAAATACTTCCGGGGATCGGGGAATTCTGAAATTGACCGCAGCTCAGCTCTGGACCACGGGCAATACATTGCATTAGTCCTGGTGAGGATTACTCCCTGACTATCGGTTCCCCCATTGGGAGTAACTATTTCCAAGACAGGATGTAATCCTACCATTCCGTTTCTAATCTGTTTACTGTAAGGTGTTGTTGTCTCTGTGCAATGACCCGTCTCACACATACCGGTAGCTGTGACCTCACCAGTTCTTTCAGTGGGGAACACTGGTACTGCTCTAACTGGGTGGACAGGCCCCACCTGAGTTTCCTGCAAATCGACTGCTTGAATGAGAGCTGTGATTTGGCTGGATCCTTCATCTTCCTGTGACCTATGACCTTGAAAAGACTTCAAAACAGGATACAACTTGCAAAGGTTAGGGTTAATACATTGCTCTTGCATACTACTATCATTTACAGATGTACCATTGATTGTAGCCATCTTTTTCCCTTCAACCTGTGTCGGTAATGGTGTGTTCGTGTCTCAATTCCTGCTAGGTTTGGAACCTGCTTTACGAGTTTGTTCCCTTTGCATCTCCCCCTCTGGTTGCCATAATTTTCAACAATCGTTATGTCTAATACTTTGTTTTCTGGATTTAAGAAGACATATTTTACTGCTTACATTCTGTAGTACCTCGGGTTCAAAGCTGCCCACCTTAGGGAATGGTACCCTATCTTTGTCAGTCATACGTACCCATTCGTTACAATAAAACCTTGCTGACCTTCTCGGTTCTGAGTCTGACCTTCTCGGTTCCAACTCTTCTGCCTGAACCCTGCACAAACGTCTCTCACTTGAGTAACTGGCTCCCATATTTGAGGGTCTTTTTAAAAACTAAAAAAAATTCCCACAAACACCAAAATACTCAATGTAAGTAGATGGTGGGAGTATCTCCGAACGCCTTCCACTCGCTCTCACCCACGCTGGCCAGTACTACCATACACTGTTGATAGCGAAGGCAATGTACCCAACTTAGGGCCCCTATCAGACCTTACAGCACCGTAATTTCTTTCGGTGGAAGTTCTGTTGGAATATTTTCCCGAGAGAGGCAGCAAAAAATTCCTGATGAAACAGCCCCAGGATTGAGGCTGAGAAACGCGTCAAGCATTCCTCCTAGCATCCCGCCCGGTATCCTGCTGATTGCTATCACAAGACACTGACCATATCCAAAAGCACGTCTTTGGCGGCTCCCGCTACATCACCGCGAGTGAGCGGTATATGGTTTGGATCCATACATCTTTGATTGCCATCTCGAGTGTCCAGTCCACTATTATACACTGCTCTTTTCAACTTCCTCGGTGCCGCAGCTTAGCGGTGTGGGCAGCCGGCGCCCACCACTTGAAAGGAATTACCGATCAACTGTATTTCAGCAGAGGCTGGGGTAAGCACAACACTAGACTGTCAAAATAGCGGTTTAAGCTTAAATGTCATCATGCTGTGCATTGAACTGCGCTTATTAAAGCTACCCGATAAAAGCCTCTCAAATATTGAATGAGAATATTGGGAGCAGATAGTTGTTAAGTGGACAATACAAACGTGAACTGCTTACTATATTTACACTACGGATGGACTTTCAAATCTTCAAAACATCCAATGAGCTCATATGTCCAAATAGCCCACATGTGGAGCTTTCAGCAAGGAGCTTCCTATAATTACAAGTGCTATATTACCATCTGAAGCACAGGTGGTTACATTGTTTTAGGGGAGCTTTTGAATGTGCTATTTATTTGCTGTTACTTTAAATTTAAGCTATTAATGTTTGGTACATAATATTTGTTGTGTTTTCAAGCCACAGGATACCTGGTTTTATTCATTAAATTGTAATATTTTTAATAAATTGTATAATACTTTCAATGACAGCACTTCTCTGTGTTCTTTACCATTTTTCATGATATTTTTTGAGGCTCAGCACCTCAATTTGTGAAGCTGCAGTCAGTGATAAGTATTTATATATTTGTCTCATAGCCATTTTACTAGCGCTCACCTGTTTTATTTTCCTTGTGCATTTTATTTTCCTTGTGCATTTGAGTACTACCATACACTGTTGATAGCGAAGGCAATGTACCCAATTTAGGGCCCCTATCAGACCTTACAGCACCGTAATTTATTTCGGTGGAAGTTCTGTTGGAATATTGTCCCGAGAGAAGCAGCGAAAAATTCCTTTTCGGTATCTTTCAACTGAAATTGTTTGTAGGGTGAAAAACAGAGAAATTAGATAACTATCCTTCACCCTTTCCAGTGAAGCCCACCAGGGAGATTTCCCGACGTTATCAAAGAAAAACCCCTTTGTCTATACAATCACGTCTGTGTATGCCTTTCCACAGCGCATATGACACAATGGTATCACGTTGTGCTGTGTAGAACACACGGATGTGTGATTCAATTGCACAGCCTATAGATACTAGTTATCTATATGCCCTACGATTGCTGTAGACCACCTGAACACGTAGTTCACTTTGAACACCTAGTTCACTTGGGACTGTGAACACATAGTTTACCTTGAACACTTAGTTAAATTTGAACACTTAGTTCTTATCACGTAAGGTAACGAACCCTATGCCACTGGGCCTCTACTAACCCAGTGTACCACGACGGGATCCCGAATTCCCAGGTTCAGCTCCACTCACTCTGTTTTCACTCACTCAAATACACCTGGTTTTTCTGTACAGAAAATTTTCATTCATTCAGATAGGCAGCTTTACCCCCAGAGGCAATACAGTTTAAACAACAATTTTATACTAATCTGCTTTTAGAAACCAGGTAGTTTTGTGCTATTGTAGCATGGCTACTGTCCCACCTTTGAACTAAATGACACTATTGTGTAATTTGTACTTAGCGCCCGCACTCTTATGCACTTTGCGTAAACACGCGACTGTGCATGTCTCTTACGCTGCGTGCGCAGTCCTGTACATTGTCTGAGACACGTCTACAAAACCCTCTGTCCGCAATAAAACAAATCCCACAAATTCTATAAATGTGAGCAATACTAACTTTAATCGCTCACTTAACACAACACTGTTTTTTTCTGTATAAACCTTTACAACCAGGTCAGAACTGCGTTTGTGTCTTTACACTTACTTCCTTAAACACTGTTATTTGAATTTTTAACTATATAGCCACAAATATATATGGTTTCACACAGATCTAAATGAATCTAGCAATAATCAATAATTTAAATGATATGATTCAGATTGGATAGCTATCTTGCAGAACATACACTGATATAAATATACACATAATTATAATAATATTATATATATGTATCATTCACTAGCCTTCTATGTGACTCATTTACCCATTCAGTGCTTCTAATTTGAATATAAAAGCTATTTGGTTTTCATGGCTAAAAAAAAAAAAGCCCTTACAAAGGTTAATTTGCATTTCAATAGCTATCCTCCCTAGTAAGCAGATTCTACGAATCTTGGAGGGGGAAAAAAACCACAAAAAAACCCCCCAGCTCTTTCTTTCCTTTTTCTATCTGTGTGCAACCTCCCACTTCATGTAAAGTAATTACGTACAGACAAGAAGGACAGAAAAAAAAGCTTATCTCACCATTTACTCTCACTAGGCCCAACTGAAACTATTTGTAATTGACTATGGCATGGGTTAAGTAAATGCATTGGTAACTCATAAATGGTGCTTGATGTGACAAGGGAAGCTGATTATTCTGAGCAGACTGAAAATCAGCTATTTAGAAAATGACCTTCCTAAAATGGCCACTGCTCCTCCCCCTTCCACATCCATGAGGTTTACACAAAATGGTGGACAGGCCATGTGGTTAGTCCAAAATGGAGGACAGACCATGCGGCTTTCTTTGTCACAAAGAAATCACACATTATACAAGCACCAGAAGTTATTTTAGGCCTTAGTTTAAAAAAAAAACCTATATCAAGGCTATGCAGTAACTTTTAAATGTACTTTTAAATCTACTTAACAGATAAACAATCCAATCTGAATCAAACACAATATGACTTATTTGAACTTTGTTTTGCAACAATGTGAGAGGGTATGCAAAGCTTTTTTTCGCCAAAAAAATTCACAGATTTTTAAATAGCTTTTTTCCTGTGTTTTACGGGTTCTACCAGCACCTCTGCAGACCATACAGAGCAGACGTCATCAAATCAGCACACAAGTAGGGTTTTCAGTGTATCCATCGACCAAGAAAAGGTTACGTAGGATACTTTCTGTCTGCCCTTTGCTGATAGATTAAGTCTGCTATGACCTGTTAGGCTGTGAGTATGTGGAAACCGGACGATGAGCCCCCAATTGTAAATGCTGGTTTACTTACAGGACTAAAAAGCATATACCTTAAACACACTTGATGCACTTTAATATTGAGCCACTGCGGCTGCAGTAATTAACCTTTCACCTTTATATTATTCACAAACCTTACGTACACAAGGTCGCACAGTGTACGCACTCTGCGTACGTATGCCTAAAGGGCGTAGTGACTACACAGTTTGCGTACACAGGCCTATACGCTGTTAGCACAATGCAGCAGCCAGAGTGGCTATAATTACACTTTAAACCTTAGCAGGGAAAGGAAACACGACACCAGATTGTATTTAAGATGCTGGGTTCCGACACACCAACATATTATTACTGAAAGGGGGATTACAACAACAACAACAATACAATACAATAGATAAATGGCTACAGTCAATGGTACATACTTGTTTGTTTTTCGCCGCGCTACCCAGTCTGGTCCTCGGTCATCTAGATAGATAACTTTTAGAGTCTTGTGTGACCAGGCCTGCAGCTGGCTCCTTTTATACAATCTTCCAAAACTTAACACAATGGATACTGTAATCTCTTTGTCCATTGGACACAGGGATGGTCATTTACAGTACAGGAGAGGTCATAGGTTGGTTTGAATAGGTGGGCGATGTCTGTTCCAGATGCACTTGTGGGTGGTCTCCTCTGGGTTCCCGCTGCATACCTAATGTACAGTAAATACAGTTTATATCTATATTCTGTTCCCGCACATAACTATACACAGGAACATGCGATCTTCTGCAAACCAACATCAGAATATTACCCTTAAAATACCCTACAGCTGGATACCAAACACCACCTTATAACCTTGTTCTGTCCCCTCCTATCCTGTAAAGGTGAATACCAAAAGCACATCTTTGGTGGCTCCCGCTACATCACCGCGAGTGAGCGGTATATGGTTTGGATCCATACATCTTTGATTGCCATCTCGAGTGTCAAGTCCACTATTATACACTGCTCTTTTCAACTTCCTCGGTGCCGCAGCTTAGCGGTGTGGGCAGCCGGCGCCCACCACTTGAAAGGAATTACCGATCAACTGTATTTCAGCAGAGGCTGGGGTAAGCACAACACTAGACTGTCAAAATAGCGGTTTAAGCTTAAATGTCATCGTGCTGTGCATTGAACTGCGCTTATTAAAGCTACCCGATAAAAGTCTCTCAAGTATTGAATGAGAATATTGGGAGCAGATAGTTGTTAAGTGGACAATACAAACGTGAACTGCTTACTATATTTACACTACGGATGGACTTTCAAATCTTCAAAACATCCAATGAGCTCATATGTCCAAATAGCCCACATGTGGAGCTTTCAGCAAGGAGCTTCCTATAATTACAAGTGCTATATTACCATCTGAAGCACAGGTGATTACATTGTTTTAGGGGAGCTTTTGAATGTGCTATTTATTTGCTGTTACTTTAAATTTAAGCTATTAATGTTTGGTACATAATATTTGTTGTGTTTTCAAGCCACAGGATACCTGGTTTTATTCACTAAATTGTGATAATTACTTTTTTAATAAATTGTATAATACTTTCAACGACAGCGCTTCTCTGTGTTCTTAACCATTTTTCATGATATTTTTTGAGGCTCAGCACCTCAATTTGTGAAGCTGCAGTCAGTGATAAGTATTTATATATTTGTCTCATAGCCATTTTACTAGCGCTCACCTGTTTTATTTTCCTTGTGCATTTTATTTTCCTTGTGCATTTGAGTACTACCATACACTGTTGATAGCGAAGGCAATGTACCCAATTTAGGGCCCCTATCAGACCTTACAGCACCGTAATTTATTTCGGTGGAAGTTCTGTTGGAATATTTTCCTGAGAGAGGCAGCGAAAAATTCCTTTTCGGTATCTTTCAACTGAAATTGTTTGTAGGGTGAAAAACAGAGAAATTAGATAACTATCCTTCACCCTTTCCAGTGAAGCCCACCAGGGAGATTTCCCGACGTTATCAAAGAAAAACCCCTTTGTCTATACAATCACGTCTGTGTATGCCTTTCCACAGCGCATATGACACAATGGTATCACGTTGTGCTGTGTAGAACACACGGATGTGTGATTCAATCGCACAGCCTATAGATACTAGTTATCTATATGCCCTACGATTGCTGTAGACCACCTGAACACCTAGTTCACTTTGAACACCTAGTTCACTTGGGACTGTGAACACATAGTTTGCCTTGAACACTTAGTTAAATTTGAACACTTAGTTCTTATCATGTAAGGTAGCGAACCCTACGCCACTGGGCCTCTACTAACCCAGTGTACCACGACGGGATCCCGAATTCCCAGGTTCAGCTCCACTCACTCTGTTTTCACTCACTCAAATACACCTGGTTTTTCTGTACAGAAAATTTTCATTCATTCAGATAGGCAGCTTTACCCCCAGAGGCAATACAGTTTAAACAACAATTTTATACTAATCTGCTTTTAGAAACCAGGTAGTTTTGTGCTATTGTAGCATGGCTACTGTCCCACCTTTGAACTAAATGACACTATTGTGTAATTTGTACTTAGCGCCCGCACTCTTATGCACTTTGCGTAAACACGCGACTGTGCGTGTCTCTTACGCTGCGTGCGCAGTCCTGTGCATTGTCTGAGACACGTCTACAAAACCCTGCGTCCGCAATAAAACAAATCCCACAAATTCTATAAATGTGAGCAATACTAACTTTAATCGCTCACTTAACACAACACTGTTTTTTTCTGTATAAACCTTTACAACCAGGTCAGAACTGCGTTTGTGTCTTTACACTTACTTCCTTAAAAACTGTTATTTTAATTTTTAACTATATAGCAACAAATATATCCGGTTTCACACAGATCTAAATGAATCTAGCAATAATCAATAATTTAAATGATATGATTCAGATTGGATAGCTATCTTGCAGAACATACACTGATATAAATATACACATAATTATAATAATATTATATATATGTATCATTCACTAGCCTTCTATGTGACTCATTTACCCATTCAGTGCTTCTAATTTGAATATAAAAGCTATTTGGTTTTCATGGCTAAAAAAATAAATAAAAAAAGCCGTTACACAGGTTAATTTGCATTTCAATGGCTATCCTCCCTAGTAAGCAGATTCTCCGAATCTTGGAGGGGAAAAAAACCACCAAAAAACCCCCCAACTCTTTCTTTCCTTTTTCTATCTGTGTGCAACCTCCCACTTGATGTAAAGTAGTTACGTACAGACAAGAAGGACAGAAAAAAAGCTTATCTCACCATTTACTCTCACTAGGCCCAACTGAAACTATTTGTAATTGACTATGGCATGGGTTAAGTAAATGCATTGGTAACTCATAAATGGTGCTTGATGTGACAAGGGAAGCTGATTGTTCTGAGCAGACTGAAAATCAGCTATTTAGAAAATGACCTTCCTAAAATGGCCACTGCTCCTCCCCCTTCCACATCCATGAGGTTTACACAAAATGGTGGACAGGCCATGTGGTTAGTCCAAAATGGAGGACAGACCATGCGGCTTCCTTTGTCACAAAGAAATCATACATTATACAAGCACCAGAAGTTATTTTTGGCCTTAGTTTAAAAAAAAAAACTATATCAAGGCTATGCAGTAACTTTTAAATGTACTTTTAAATCTACTTAACAGATAAACAATCCAATCTGAATCAAACACAATATGACTTATTTGAACTTTGTATTGCAACAATGTGAGAGGGTATGCAAAGCTTTTTTTCGCCAAAAAAATTCACAGATTTTTAAATAGCTTTTTTCCTGTGTTTTACGGGTTCTACCAGCACCTCTGCAGACCATACAGAGCAGATGTCATCAAATCAGCACACAAGTAGGGTTTTCAGTGTATCCATCGACCAAGAAAAGGTTACGTAGGATACTTTCTGTCCGCCCTTTGCTGATAGATTAAGTCTGCTATGACCTGTTAGGCTGTGAGTATGTGGAAACCGGACGATGAGCCCCCAATTGTAAACGCTGGTTTACTTACAGGACTAAAAAGCATATACCTTAAACACACTTGATGCACTTTAATATTGAGCCACTGCGGCCGCAGTAATTAACCTTTCACCTTTATATTATTCACAAACCTTACGTACACAAGGTCGCACAGTGTACGCACTCTGCGTACGTACGCCTAAAGTGCGTAGTGACTACACAGTTTGCGTACACAGGCCTATACGCTGTTAGCACAATGCAGCAGCCAGAGTGGCTGTAAATACACTTTAAACCTTAGCAGGGAAAGGAAACACGACACCAGATTGTATTTAAGATGCTGGGTTCATATCTTTATATCTATATTATGTTCCTGCACATAACTATACACAGGAACATGCGATCTTCTGCAAACCAACATCAGAATATTACCCTTAAAATACCCTACAGCTGGATACCAAACACCACCTTATAACCTTGTTCTGTCCCCTCCTATCCTGTAAAGGTGAATACCCTTTGTTCTGATACCATTTAAACTGTTGTAACTTGCTGATGTGGTGCAGGGAGACTATGTGTACATTGTGCACTATTTGGATTAAATATGTAATGTGTTTTGATAGCTTTTCCATGCGCTCACAAACTCTACCGTAAATACTCATACCACGCGCTAATGCGCAGGACCGCGGGAACGACCACACGCAAATTGCGAATATGTGCACGCACGGCAGAACAAGTACACGCATGGAGGTCATCTGTGTGTAGTTTGGACGTGATGTGTGTACTGCAATATTTTTCGACTTTGACAGTTCCTACAGTATTTTTAACCTCAATAACATTAATTTTCACTAATTTCCAGTCAATTTTCACTACCTCACAGCTTTTTACTTGTTTTAGGCCAAAGGCTGCAGATAGCTGGCTTGTTACTAACCCACAGAGCAGCGGCACAAACACACGTCAATAAATAGCACATCTATGAAACATTGCCACACAGCAGTTTTTTAGAAATGAAAAGTGGTGCAAGATGGAATTGTTCTTTGGCCCTTCCGCCCACCCTCCCTTGGGATGTGGGATATTAAAAAGGACATACACAGTTTAACAAACCAAGCACTTCAGTGACAGGGACTGATTGCTTTGTTTGGGTCCCCACAAGACAATTTTTTAGAAGGACTACCTCTGATCACTAATGAGAAGGTTGATAATGAAGTTGCTAATTACAGTATAATCTTGTTAAATAAATTACATGAACTCACTACAAATGATGTAACATGGAGGAGGTGCCTAGATGGCTAATGTCAGGATTTGGGTAAAAATAATTCCACACCCAAAAGGAGGCTTTTTTGGTCTTATGCCAATGCATCACAATGGCTTTTTTTTTATCACAGGCAAGAACTGCAGCCACTGGTGGCTGACTTACACACATAACATCATCAACATCCTCAGTATCAGACAGTAGTAGTATACACATAGCTTCCTCATCCTGTTCCACTTCAACACATGAATCCTCATTTTCTATTATGCCCTTTTCGCCATCTTTACTTGTACTGCTCCCACACAGAAATGGTGGAAGGAGATGAGAGATGCTTCTCTATGAGGACAGTGTGAGAAATGTCAGACTGACACATATCTACAGTATGTCAAGGCAGGCTGTTTTTATGAATCCGTTGGACTCAGGCTGTCACGATCCGGGTATCTGGACGCCATTACTTACCCTTCAGATGCCTCCTAAGGCTGGCTCAGCGTTCCAGGACCGGATCCCCCGCTGTTCCTGAGTTTCCACATGCAGAATGTCAGAGTGGTGATTTCATCAGCCGCGGCCTCCGCTGTGCCCGCGTGGTTAAATGTGCGCTTGTCAGTCTGGCGTCTCCTGTCTCCTGTGGCCGGCGTCGCCATTACTGTTTCAATTCTCACATGGATTACAAACCAAACTTCCCTCCAAGTGTCTGCATGGGCGCAGCCATCTTGGATTTTGTCATCTGATCATTTCCACCAATCTGCTGTCTGTATTGTTGATTTGCATAATTGCCTAGCCAACCCCTTCCTTGCTGCAGGTATAAGTAAGCTGTGCCTGAGCAAGGAAGTCGTCAGTGCTTTGGTTGTCTAACCTAGTTCCAGTTTGTCTCTCTCCTGTGGTTGTCTTCCAGGTTCCAGCTCCTGTCTCCAGACTTCTGCTATAGAGACCCGCACCAGCATTCCATCTGCGGTGTAGCCTGACTCTCCGATCCATTCTGGACTCACCTGTTTCCAGCTATAACAATCACCTGCTTCCAGCCCAGCTTCCAGCAGTGTACAGCTTCTCTTAAAGGGCCGGTGTCCTTTCTGCAGTTTACCACTCTCCACCGGTATTATTATTTCACCGCTCTCAAACAATCACCTGCTTCCAGCCCAGCTTCCAGCAGTGTATAGCTTCTCTTAAAGGGCCGGTGTCCTTTTCTGCAGTTTACCACTCTCCACCGGTATTATTATTTCACCGCTCTCAAACTCCAAACTTCATTATTATTTCATCGCTCTCAAGTTCGTTTATTATTTAACTGGTTCCAGACAGTATCCACTCCGTACCAACAACAGTCTGGTTCCAGCCAGTATCCACAGCAGCCGTTTTACCTTCAGCAGCCCAGCCTTTCCTGGAACATCAGCTGGTACGATCCTGGGTTCTCTCCATTGCTACAGTCAGGCCTGGTAAGGACTTTCCAACTAGAAGATTATAAGAACTGTCTCACACTACCAGTGCCTGTGGCCCTTGCCACCCTGTAGTACCCAGGAATTGTATTTATCCTCTGTTGACTTTTATGTTTCCTTTTACTGCTGCTGTGTTACGGAGTCTGTCATAATAAACATCATTGACTTTTATCCTGGTTGTCGTGGTCACGCCTTCGGGCAGTTATTCTACATGTTACTTACATGTCTAGGGGTCTGATACAACCTCCCAGGTTCCGTTACATCTCAGCCCCTACAACTGAGGCTGCCTCCCGTCAGCTCAGGCCCTCAGTTGTGACAGTAAGCACTGACCTAATGAATCCAGCCGGAGACCAGGATCAAGCGGCCAGGCCGATGCAAGAACTGGCAGCCCGACTTGAACATCAGGAGGCTGCACAGGGCCACATCATCCGCTGTCTCCAGGATCTCTCTACACGGCTGGATGGGATTCAAACGACCCTCCGTGGACCTGGCACGTCCGGTGCGTCCACTACAGTAACACCAGCTGTAACCCCACCCACCTTACCCATTTCCAGTCCACATCTTCATGTTCCAACGCCAGCAAAATTTGATGGATCTCCAAGGTTCTGCAGGGGATTTCTCAATCAATGTGAAATCCACTTTGAGCTTCTACCTGGCAATTTCTTCAGTGACCGTACCAAAATTGCCTATATCATCTCCCTTCTCAGTGGCTCAGCCCTTGACTGGGCATCACCTTTATGGGAGAAGTCTGATCCCCTGCTATCCTCCTATACTGACTTTGTAGCTACATTCAGGCGCATCTTCGACGAGCCAGGCCGGATAACATCTGCTTCATCTGAGATTCTCCGTTTACGCCAGGGAACACGTACTGTGGGACAGTATCTTATACAGTTTAAAATCCTGGCATCCGAACTGGCATGGAACGACGAGGCCCTGTATGCTGCATTCTGGCATGGCTTATCAGAACGCATCAAGGATGAGTTAGCTACCAGAGACTTGCCCTCTAAGTTGGATGAGCTAATTTCTCTTTGCACGAAGGTTGATCTACGTTTCAGAGAGAGAGCAACCGAGCGAGGAAGATCATCTACTCCTAAATCTTCTGCTCCTCCTCCTCGTCAACCATCTCCATCCAAGGATGAGCCTATGCAAATTAGTCGTTCCCGTCTATCTCCCGCTGAGCGCCGAAGACGTCTCTCTGAGTCTCTCTGTCTCTACTGTGCAGCTCCGTCGCACACTATCAATGCCTGTCCCAAACGTTTGGGAAACTCCAGATCCTAGCTCGCCAAGGAGAGGGCTGGCTAGGAGTAATGATCTCCTCTCCATCTCCTCATGACTGTAACCTCCCAGTGTCGCTCCAAATTGCTCAACGTTACAGGAACGTCATTGCCCTCCTTGATTCCGGAGCAGCTGGGAATTTCATAACCGAAGCTTATGTTAAACGGTGGTCCCTACCCACCGAGAGACTGTCCTCGTCCATCTCTTTGACTGCCGTGGATGGCAGCAAGATTTTTGACGCAGTCATTTCCTTAAGGACTCTTCCAGTTCGTCTGAGAGTGGGAGTTCTTCATTCTGAGTATATTTCTTTTTTAGTGATTCCAAGAGCCACACATCCAGTGGTTTTAGGCCTTCCATGGCTCCGTCTCCACAACCCATCAATTGACTGGACGACTACGCAAATACTGGCATGGGGTCCCTCCTGTGCTGAGACTTGTTTAGCCAAAGTTCTTCCTGTTTGTTCTTCCTTCCCCAGGTCATCTGATGTTCCGCCTCCTCCATATCAAGACTTCACGGACGTGTTCAGTAAAGCCTCTGCTGATATCCTTCCTCCTCATAGAGAATGGGACTGCCCAATCGACCTCATTCCAGGGAAGGTTCCACCGCGAGGCCGAACTTATCCGTTGTCTCTGCCTGAGACACACTCCATGGTAGAGTACATCAAAGAGAACCTGGCGAAGGGTTTCATCCGACCATCTTCTTCTCCAGCCGGCGCAGGCTTCTTCTTCGTTAAGAAGAAAGACTGTGGTCTGCGTCCGTGCATCGACTACAGAGGTCTGAACGACATTACCGTCAAGAACCGATACCCTTTACCCCTGATTACCGAGCTCTTTGATAGAGTTAGTGGTGCAACTATTTTCACAAAGCTGGACTTGAGGGGTGCCTACAATCTCATCCGAATCCGTGAGGGTGACGAGTGGAAGACCGCCTTTAACACCCGTGACGGACATTATGAGTACCTCGTCATGCCCTACGGATTGAGCAACGCTCCAGCAGTCTTCCAGCACTTCGTGAATGAGATTTTCAGGGACATCTTGTACCGCCATGTCGTGGTTTATTTAGACGACATCCTCATCTTTGCTAATAATCTCGAAGATCATCGTTTCTGGGTAAAAGAGGTTCTTTCCCGTCTCCGTGTCAATCACCTGTATTGTAAATTGGAGAAGTGTGTGTTTGAAGTTAAAACCATTCCGTTTCTAGGTTACATTGTGTCCGGTTCCGGACTAGAGATGGATCCTGAGAAACTCCAAGCAATCCAGAATTGGCCTATACCCTTAAGCCTCAAAGGGGTCCAGAGGTTCTTAGGGTTCGCCAATTATTATAGAAAATTTATACGAGACTTTTCCACCATCGTGGCGCCTATCACTGCATTAACCAAGAAAGGTGCTAATCCGTCCAAGTGGTCCGAGGAAGCTACACAGGCCTTTCACCTTCTGAAGCAACGGTTCATCTCTGCACCAGTTCTGAAACAGCCCGACACCGACTCTCCTTTTATCTTAGAGGTAGATGCCTCCTCCGTTGGAGTAGGAGCAGTGTTATCCCAGAGGGCCAAAGATGGACATTTACATCCTTGCAGTTTCTTCTCCCGGAAGTTCTCCCCAGCTGAGCGCAACTATGCCATTGGCGATCAGGAGTTGCTAGCCATCAAGCTCGCTCTGGAGGAGTGGAGATACCTGTTGGAGGGAGCTTCCCACTCAATCACCATACTTACCGACCACAAAAATCTTTTATATCTCAAAGGCGCACAATGTCTGAATCCTCGTCAGGCCAGATGGGCACTTTTCTTCTCTAGGTTTGACTTTAAACTCCAGTTCTGTCAGGGTTCTCAGAATCGTAAGGCCGATGCCCTTTCCCGCTCATGGGAGCAAGAAAATGAGTCCGAGTCTGCAGACAAGCATCCTATTATTAATCCGTTGGCATTCTCCACGGTAGGGATGGACTCTACGCCTCCACCAGGGAAAAGTTTTGTTAAGCCAGTTCTAAGGAAGAAGCTCATGCATTGGGCCCATGCTTCCCGTTTTGCTGGACATACAGGCATTCAGAAAACCCTTGAATTTATTTCTAGGTCCTACTGGTGGCCAACTCTGAAGAAGGACGTTATGGAATTTATTGCCTCCTGCCCAAAGTGTGCCCAACACAAAGTCTCCCGCCAGTCGCCTGCGGGGCAACTGGTTCCATTATCTGTTCCCCGTCGACCTTGGACCCATTTGTCGATGGACTTTGTTTCCGATCTACCTATCTGCAACAAGTTTAATACCATCTGGGTGGTAGTTGACCGGTTCACCAAGATGGCACATTTCATCCCTCTCACCGGTCTTCCGTCAGCTTCCAAGTTGGCTCAAGTGTTTATACAAGAGATCTTCCGACTTAACGGTCTTCCTGAAGAGATCATCTCGGATCGTGGAGTACAATTTGTAGCCACATTTTGGCGAAGTTTGTGTCAAGCCCTCCAAGTCAAGTTAAAGTTTTCCACGGCTTACCATCCTCAGACCAATGGTCAAACCGAGAGGGTGAATCAGGACTTGGAGGCCTTCCTCCGTATATATGTGTCTTCCTCTCAAGATGACTGGGTTCAACTCCTTCCTTGGGCCGAGTTCAGCCACAACAATCAATACCATTCCTCATCTTCTTCTACACCATTCTTCATTAATTATGGATTCCACCCTAAAGTCCCAGAATTCCAACCGCTTCCCGCAACTTCTGTTCCAGCAGTGGATGTCACCTTGCGTCAGTTTTCAAATAACTGGAGGAACGTCCGCGCAGCCCTGCTTAAAGCCTCATTCAGGTATAAGAAGTTTGCCGATAGGAAGCGTAGAGCGGTTCCTGCTCTCAAGGTGGGTGATCGTGTGTGGCTGTCCACGAAGAATTTGAGGTTGAGAGTTCCCAGCATGAAATTTGCACCTCGCTACATCGGACCCTTCAAGATTGAACAAGTCATCAATCCTGTTGCCTACAGGTTACAGTTACCATCCTTCTTGAAAATACCCAGGACATTTCATGTTTCTTTGTTGAAACCGCTGATCCTGAATCGGTTTCATTCCGCACTTCCTCCAGCTCCCAAAGTTCAGACTCAACGGGGAGTCGAGTACGAGGTGGCCAAGATTTTGGACTCACGTTTCCGTTACGGTCAGTTACAATACCTCATTGACTGGAAGGGCTATGGTCCTGAAGAACGCTCTTGGACCAATGCCTCAGACGTCCATGCTCCTGCCTTGGTCCGAAATTTCCACGCAAAGTTTCCTTTAAAGCCTAAGAAGTGTCCTGGGGCCACTCCTAAAGGGGGGGGTGCTGTCACGATCCGGGTATCTGGATGCCATTACTTACCCTTCAGATGCCTCCTAAGGCTGGCTCAGCGTTCCAGGACCGGATCCCCCGCTGTTCCTGAGTTTCCACATGCAGAATGTCAGAGTGGTGATTTCATCAGCCGCGGCCTCCGCTGTGCCCGCGTGGTTAAATGTGCGCTTGTCAGTCTGGCGTCTCCTGTCTCCTGTGGCCGGCGTCGCCATTACTGTTTCAATTCTCACATGGATTACAAACCAAACTTCCCTCCAAGTGTCTGCATGGGCGCAGCCATCTTGGATTTTGTCATCTGATCATTTCCACCAATCTGCTGTCTGTATTGTTGATTTGCATAATTGCCTAGCCAACCCCTTCCTTGCTGCAGGTATAAGTAAGCTGTGCCTGAGCAAGGAAGTCGTCAGTGCTTTGGTTGTCTAACCTAGTTCCAGTTTGTCTCTCTCCTGTGGTTGTCTTCCAGGTTCCAGCTCCTGTCTCCAGACTTCTGCTATAGAGACCCGCACCAGCATTCCATCTGCGGTGTAGCCTGACTCTCCGATCCATTCTGGACTCACCTGTTTCCAGCTATAACAATCACCTGCTTCCAGCCCAGCTTCCAGCAGTGTACAGCTTCTCTTAAAGGGCCGGTGTCCTTTCTGCAGTTTACCACTCTCCACCGGTATTATTATTTCACCGCTCTCAAACAATCACCTGCTTCCAGCCCAGCTTCCAGCAGTGTATAGCTTCTCTTAAAGGGCCGGTGTCCTTTTCTGCAGTTTACCACTCTCCACCGGTATTATTATTTCACCGCTCTCAAACTCCAAACTTCATTATTATTTCATCGCTCTCAAGTTTGTTTATTATTTAACTGGTTCCAGCCAGTATCCACTCCGTACCAACAACAGTCTGGTTCCAGCCAGTATCCACAGCAGCCGTTTTACCTTCAGCAGCCCAGCCTTTCCTGGAACATCAGCTGGTACGATCCTGGGTTCTCTCCATTGCTACAGTCAGGCCTGGTAAGGACTTTCCAACTAGAAGATTATAAGAACTGTCTCACACTACCAGTGCCTGTGGCCCTTGCCACCCTGTAGTACCCAGGAATTGTATTTATCCTCTGTTGACTTTTATGTTTCCTTTTACTGCTGCTGTGTTACGGAGTCTGTCATAATAAACATCATTGACTTTTATCCTGGTTGTCGTGGTCACGCCTTCGGGCAGTTATTCTACATGTTACTTACATGTCTAGGGGTCTGATACAACCTCCCAGGTTCCGTTACATCTCAGCCCCTACAACTGAGGCTGCCTCCCGCCAGCTCAGGCCCTCAGTTGTGACACAGACCAACCGAAGGAGTAGATGCTCCTGAATGCAGGAAAAAAGGAGGACGAAGATAATTCCTTTTCATATATTTTCTTAATGACAACAGAACTTAATGTGGCTGAAAGAAAGTCAGAAAAAAAAAAGTTCAGGGTTTGAAGAACTGTAGTGATTGAGATCACTGGACTCCCGAAGAAGGACGTTGGTGAAGACAGAGAGGAGTTGTTTGTTGGATGATGAGGAGGCATGGCTGAGGAACTGTGAAGAGGTCTGCTGGATGACATGGAAGCGTAAAAAGAAGAACTGCAAAGAATTGGTTACTGAATCGTATGAAAACGTGAATGAAGAACTGTAAAGAATGTCCACTGAATGATCCAATGTCTTGACTGAAGAACTTTGAAAAATGTTCTCTGGATGATACAAAGTCGTAAATGAAGAACTGTGAAAATTAGTTTGCTGGAAGATGTGAAGACGTGACTGAAGAACTGTGAAGATTAGTTTGCTGGATGATGCGAAGATGTGACTGAAGAACTATGAAGATTAGTTTGCTAGATGATGCGAAGACATGACTGAAGAACTGTGAAGATTAGTTTGCTGGATTATGTGAAGACGTGACTGAAGAACTGTGAAGAATGTCCACTGGATGATGCGAAGATGTGACTGAGAGACACAGGCAGAGGCTGGCGAACTACTATGGGACACCGGAGAATTCGAGGATACCGGTGGTAGTGCGGTTAACCGCGACCGCACTTCTGGGGAGCTGATGGGTATAATGCAGCAAGAACCATCTGACACCTCAGAGAACAGAGATGGGACCAGAATACCTGGAGATGCACAGAGCAATCTGCGGGAGCACAGAGCTAGGGTACAAAGTAACTACAACAAAGCACTGGCACAGAATGTAAAAATCCCAGCTTACTTATAGACAGCATGGAAAAAGGATTGGCTGACACTCACCCAATAACGCTCATTGGTGGTCTCCAACATGGCTGACCCCTATGCTGCAGACACACAGGGAAGCTGCAGGCCACTAGGTCCTCCCTCCAGACTCCCAGAAGCCGTCACTTTTGCCACTGAACGTGCCGCGTCCCCATGTGGCCACACAGTACTGCAGTCAGCCAAGCTGGCAGAGGACGAATCCTAGGATCCGCAGCAGTATGCGCTCGCTGCATGACAGTACCCCCCCTCTGAGGGTGGTCTCCGAACACCATCGAACTTTGTTAGGATTTTTGGAGTGGAAATTCTGAATCAACCTTGGAGTATGGATATCCTCCATGAAAACCCATGACCTCTCCTCGGGTCATACCCCTTCCAATCAAGAAGATATTGGAGACGTCCATAAAGACTACGAGAGTCTAAAATTTCTTTAACCTCAAATTCTTCACCTTGCAAAGCGCACATTTTAGGAGGTTTGGGCAAGGTGAAATTTGTTGAGGATTAATGGTTTCAGTAGCGATATGTGAAAAGCATTAGTTATCTTGAAGGAAGACGGCAGTTTGACTTTAAAAGCTACAGGATTGAGCACTCTTTCTATAGGAAAAGGAAAAATATACCTGGGCGCAAACTTCATGGAAGGTACTTTGAACTTGAGATTGCGAGTAGATATCCAGACTTGGTTCCCCACCTTGTAACTGGGTACTGCCTTCCGTTTTCTATCTGCGAAAGATTTATAACATATGGAAGTTTTAACTAAAGACTTGCTTACTTGAGTCCAAATCTTAGAAAGTTGCTTGAGAACTAAGTCAGCTGCTGGCACCTCCTGAGCTCGAAGAGGTTGAAATTCTGGTACTCGCCGATGGAAACCAAAATTGACATAGAAATGTGTGGATTCAGAAGATGAATAAAAAAGATTATTATGGGTGAATTCTGCCAGCAGAAGAATGTCCAACCAATCATCTTGTGAAGAGGAAATATATAATGCTTAGGGAAGAACAAAGTGATTTCCAAAACTTGGCCACAAACTGCGTGCCCCGATCCGAAACAATATCTAGAGGAAGACCATGTAGCTTGAAGATCTTGGAGATGAACAATTTGGCAAGCAATTGAGCCGAAGGCAGTCCTGTTAGAGGAATAAAATGCGCCATTTTTGAAATTCGATCTACCACCACCCAGATGGTATTTCGTCCCTTCGACGGAGGTAAATCAGTTATGAAATCCATCGAGATATGGGTCCAAGGTCTTTTGGTTATGGATAATGGATGTAGTAAACCGGGTGGTGGACCCTTGGGATCTTTGTGTTGTGCGCATTTAGGACAAGCGGCTATAAATTCTTAGACATCAGTTCTAAGACGTGGCCACAAGTAGGACTGTTGAATGAATTTAAGAGTCTTGCGGACCCCAGGATGACCCATAAAAGAGGAAGTATGAGCCCATGTTAATAATTGTTTTCAGAGATTTGAGGCGAGAAACGTTTTTCCTGGTGGAGGTACTGGAGCTGAAGAAATCGAGTCATTAAAAAAGATGTTGGACTTATAATGGCTTGCTTACTTGTTAGATTGTTAGATATTGAGGAGTTGATGAACCGGGAAAGAGCATTCACTTTCTTATTCAAAGATCCTGGGCAATAAGTGAGCTTGAAATTAAATCGGGTGAAGAAAAGAGCCCATCTTGCTTGCCGTGGATTGAGACATTGGGCTGTCTGAAGAACTATGATGGGGTGTTGTGCTCCCTCTAAAAGGTATCTCCATTCTTCAAATACCAACTTAATGGCAAGCAATTCTTGCTCCTCGATAGCATAGTTTCGTTCAGCAAGCAGGAATCTTTGAGAAAAATATCTGCATGGATGGACCCTCTTATCCTTGAAAACCTGTGACAAAACAGCCCCAACTGCCTCAGTGGAAGCATCTACCTCCACAAGAAAAGGACGATTAAGATCTGGTTGATGAAGGATGGGAGCACACATAAATGCTTGTTTCAAATCAAGGAATGCTGTAGCAGCTTCAGGAGTCCAATTTGTAGGATCCACTCCTTTTCGCATCAAGGCTGTGATGGGAGCGACCAACGTGGAATAACCCTTAATACATTTCCTGTAAAACTTGGCAAAGCCAAGGAAGCGCTGGATCCCCTTGAGAGTTAGAGGAGCTGACCAGTCACGAATAGCTTGGACTTTGGTGGGGTCCATACGTAGCTCAGATTCGGAAATGATAAAACCCAGGAATGGAATAGAAGGCACCTCGAAGGTACATTTTTCAATCTTGCAGTATAACGATTCTTCCTCAGACGGGTTAACACTTCCATAACTTGGAGACGATAAGACTTGAGATCTTTGGAAAATATTAAGATATCATCCAAGTATACCACCAAGCATTATAGAGAAGATCCCGAAAAAGTTTGTTCACTTAACTTTGGAAAACTGCAGGAGCATTACAGAGTCCAAACGGCATTACGAGACATTCGTAATGCTTATCCCGAGTATTAAAGTCCGTTTTCCATTCATCTCCTTTGTGGATTTCATTAAATTATAAGCGCCTCGAAGATCAAGTTTAGAAAAAAACGTGGCACCCTTCACTCGGTCGAACAATTCAGGAATTAGTGGAAGTGGATACCGATTTTTGATGGTGATTTCATTGAGTCCGCGGTAATCAACGCATGGTCGCAGACCACCACCTTTCTTCTTGACGAAAAAAAAAGCCCCTGCAGGAGAGGAAGACGGTCTAATGAAGCCTTTGGCTAAATTCTCTTGTATGTAGTCCAACATGGCCTGAGTCTCAGGAATAGATAGTGGGTAAATTTGGCCTCTGGGAGGAGTCTTACTCGGCACCAACTCGATTGGGCAATCCCATTCACAGTGAGTTGGTAAAGAATCTGCCCCTTGCTTACTGAAGATGTCTATGAAAGGCTGGTAAACTGTGGGCAACTCAGAGACATGAACTGAACTAAGAGTTTTATCTGAGGCCAAGCAACCATTGATACAGGAATCTCCATAGTTCGCCAACAGAGTTTTGGATTATGTTTTTGTAACCAAGGTAATCCAATAATCACATCATGAGAGGCTTTGGGAATCACGAGAAAGGAGTTGCTGAAGGAAGTTGAGATAAAGAGGAATCCTGACGAGGTCGTGATCGAAAACGAAGACTCGGACTTTCGAACTTAGATTTTTCTAAACAGCGTTCTCTAAATCGTAAATCCAGTTTATTGCAGATGGAAATCAGTTCATCCAGTTTCGTGGGCACATCCCGAACTGTCAAGTCATCTTTAATTCTGTCAGAAAGTCCGTTCAAGAAAACGGCGATTTAAGGCCTCCTCATTCCAATTCAATTCTGAGGACAAAGTACAGAACTGAGTCACATATTGGCTGACAGGATGTGAGCTCTGCAGAAGACGAAGGATCTCCAGAGATGCTGAGGTGGTTCTGCCAGGCTCGTCGAAGATCTTTCGTAATGATGAGACAAATTTGGCATAATTGGAGAGGATTGGATCCCCTCTCTCCCAAAGCGGAAATACCCACTCCAAAGCTTGACCAGTGAGGAGAGAAATAATATATGCGATCTTTGTACGAGCAGATGGGAAACTGGCAGACTGAAGATCAAACTGGATTTCATACTGGTTTAGGAATCCCCTACAGAGTTTTGTAGATCCATCAAATTTGCAAGGTGGGGTAGTTGCAGTCGAGATATCGAGACTGTCACTGGAGGAACCACTGCAAAAGAAAAGACTATCGGAGCTGGAGACAGTGAGGACCTAATGACCGTGTGAAGAGCATCCAAATGTTCAGACATGGTTTGCATAAATTGAACAATTTGCGATTGTGTGGACTCTTGATTACCCAGGCACAAGAGAATGTTAGCCGTAGCATCGCCTCCAGAGGCCTGGTCGCCTGATGGATCCATGTGGCCAGTGCTACGTATCTATAGTATGTCAAGGCAGGCTGTTTTTGTGAATCCGTTGGACTCAGACCAACCGAAAGAGTAGATGCTCCTGAATGCAGGAAACAAGGAGGACAAAGATAATTCCTTTTCATATAATTAATTAACGACAACAGAACTTAATGTGGCTGAAAGAAAGTCTGAAATAAGCGAGTTCAGGGTTTGAAGAACTGTAGTGAGTGAGGTCACTGGACTCCTGAAAAATGATGTTGGTGAAGACAGAGAGGAGTTGTTTGTTGAATGATGAGGAGGCATGGCTGAGGAACTGTGAAGAGGTCTGCTGGATGACGTGGAAGCATAAAAAGAAGAACAGCGAAGAATTGGTTGCTGAATGATAGGAAAATGTGAATAAAGACCTGTAAAGAATGTCCACTGAATGATCCAAAGTCGTGACTGAAGAACTGTGAAGAATGTTCTCTGGATGATATGAAGACGGGAATGAAGAACTGTGAGGGATGTGCACTGGATGATAGAAAGTCGTAAATGAAGAACTGTGAAGATTTGTTTGCTGGGAGATGCTAAGACGTGACTGAAGAACTGTGAAGATTAGTTTGCTGGATGATTAGAAGACATGACTGAAGAACTGTGAAGATTAGTTTGCTGGATGATGCGAAGACGTGACTGAAAAACTGTGATGATTAGTTTGCTGGATGAAGCAAAGACGTGGAAAAAAGGGGGGAACCTGGATTGCACATCCTATTACTAGAGATGTGCACCGGAAATTTTTCGGGTTTTGTGGTTTGGTTTTGGATTCGGTTCAGCGGCCGTGTTTTGGATTCGGACGCGTTTTGCCAAAACCTCCCAGAATTTTTTTTGTCAGATTCGGGTGTGTTTTGGATTTGGGTGATTTTTTACAAAAAACCCTCAAAAATAGCTTAAATCATAGAAATTGGGGGTCATTTTGATCCCATAATATTATTAACCTCAATAACCATAATTTACACTCATTTTCAGTCTATTCTGAACACCTCACACCTCACAATATTATTTTTAGTCCTAAAATTTGCACCGAGGTCGCTGGATGACTAAGCTAAGCGACACAAGTGGCCGACACAAACACCTGGCCCATCTAGGAGTGGCACTGCAGTGTCAGACAGGATGGCACTTCAAAAAAATTGTCCCCAAACAGCACATGATGCAAAGAAAAAAAGAGACGCAGCAAGGTCGCTGTGTGACTAAGCTAAGCGACACAAGTGGCCGACACAAACACCTGGCCCATCTAGGAGTGGCACTGCAGTGTCAGACAGGATGGCACTTAAAAAAATAGTCCCCAAACAGCACATGATGCAAAGAAAAATGAAAGAAAAAAGAGGTGCAAGATGGAATTGTCCTTGGGCACTCCCACCCACCCTTATGTTGTATAAACAGGACATGCACACTTTATCGAACCCATCATTTCAGCGATAGGGTCTGCCACACGACTGTGACTGAAATGACTGGTTGGTTTGGGCCCCCACCAAAAAAGAAGCAATCAATCTCTCCTTGCACAAACTGGCTCTACAGAGGCAAGATGTCCACCTCATCATCATCCTCCGATTCCTCATCCCTGTCACTGTGTACATCCCCCTCCTCACAGATTATTAATTCGTCCCCACTGGAATCCACCATCTCAGATCCCTGTGTACTTTCTGGAAGCAATTGCTGGTGAATGTCTCCACGGAGGAATTGATTATAATTCATTTTGATGAACATCATCTTCTCTACATTTTCTGGAAGTAACCTCGTACGCCGATTGCTGACAAGGTGAGCGGCTGCACTAAACACTCTTTCGGAGTACACACTGGAGGGAGGGCAACTTAGGTAGAATAAAGCCAGTTTGTGCAAGGGCTTCCAAATTGCCTCTTTTTCCTGCCAGTATACGTACGGACTGTCTGACGTGCCTACTTGGATGTGGTCTCTCATATAATCCTCCACCATTCTTTCAATGGTGACAGAATCATATGCAGTGACAGTAGACGACATGTCAGTAATCGTTGGCAGGTCCTTCAGTCCGGACCAGATGTCAGCACTCGCTCCAGACTGCTCTGCATCACCGCCAGCGGGTTGGCTCGGAATTCTTAGCCTTTTCCTCGCACCCCCAGTTGCGGGAGAATGTGAAGGAGGAGCTGTTAACGGGTCACGTTCCGCTTGACTTGACAATTTTCTCACCAGCAGGTCTTTGAACCTCTGCAGACTTGTGTCTGCTGGAAAGAGAGATACAACGTAGGTTTTAAATCTAGGATCGAGCACGGTGGCCAAAATGTAGTGCTCTGATTTCAACAGATTGACCACCCGTGAATCCTGGTTAAGCGAATTAAGGGCTCCATCCACAAGTCCCACATGCCTAGCGGAATCGCTCTGTTTTAGCTCCTCCTTTAATGTCTCCAGCTTCTTCTGCAAAAGCCTGAAGAGGGGAATGACCTGACTGGCAGTGTCTGAACTGACTTCACGTGTGGCAAGTTCAAAGGGTTGCAGAACCTTGCACAACGTTGAAATCATTCTCCACTGCGCTTGAGTCAGGTGCATTCCCCCTCCTTTGCCTATATCGTGGGCAGATGTATAGGCTTGAATGGCCTTTTGCTGCTCCTCCATCCTCTGAAGCATATAGAGGGTTGAATTCCACCTCGTTACCACCTCTTGCTTCAGATGATGGCAGGGCAGGTTCAGGACTGTTTGCTGGTGCTCCAGTCTTCGGCACGCGGTTGCTGAATGCCGAAAGTGGCCCGCAATTCTTTGGGACACCGACAGCATCTCTTGCACGCCCCTGTCGTTTTTTAAATAATTCTGCACCACCAAATTCAATGTATGTGCAAAACATGGGACGTGCTGGAATTTGCCCAGATGTAATGCACGCACAATATTGCTGGCGTTGTCCGATGTCACAAATCCCCAGGAGAGTCCAATTGGGGTAAGCCATTCTGCGATGATGTTCCTCAGTTTCCGTAAGAGGTTGTCAGCTGTGTGCCTCTTATGGAAAGCGTTTATACAAAGCGTAGCCTGCCTAGGAACGAGTTGGCGTTTGCGAGATGCTGCTACTGGTGCCGCCGCTGCTGTTCTTGCTGCGGGAGGCAATACATCTACCCAGTGGGCTGTCACAGTCATATAGTCCTGAGTCTGCCCTGCTCCACTTGTCCACATGTCCGTAGTTAAGTGGACATTGGGTACAACTGCATTTTTTAGGACACTGGTGACTCTTTTTCTGACGTCTGTGTACATTTTCGGTATCGCCTGCCTAGAGAAATGGAACCTAGATGGTATTTGGTACCGGGGACACAGTACCTCAATCAAGTCTCTAGTTGCCTGTGAATTAACGGTGTATACCGGACACACGTTTCTCACCACCCAGGCTGACAAGACCTGAGTTATCCGCTTTGCAGCAGGATGACTGCTGTGATACTTCATCTTCCTCGCAAAGGACTGTTGGACAGTCAATTGCTTACTGGAAGTAGTACAAGTGGTCTTCTGACTTCCCCTCTGGGATGACGATCTACTCCCAGCAGCAACAACAGCAGCGCCAGCAGCAGTAGGCATTACACTCAAGGATGCATCGGAGGAATCCCAGGCAGGAGAGGACTCGTCAGACTTGACAGTGACATGGCCTGCAGGACTATTGGCTTTCCTGTGTAAGGAGGAAATTGACACTGAGGGAGTTGGTGGTGTGGTTTGCAGGAGCTTGGTTACAAGAGGAAGGGATTTAGTGGTCAGTGGACTGCTTCCGCTGTCATCCAAAGTTTTTGAACTTGTCACTGACTTCTGATGAATGCGGTCCAGGTGACGTATAAGGGAGGATGTTCCTAGGTGGTTAACGTCCTTACCCCTACTTATTACAGCTTGACAAAGGCAACACACGGCTTGACACCTGTTGTCCGCATTTGTGTTGAAATAATTCCACACCGAAGAGCTGATTTTTTTTGTATTTTGACCAGGCATGTCAATGGCCATATTCATCCCACGGACAACAGGTGTCTCCCCGGGTGCCTGACTTAAACAAACCACCTCACCATCAGAATCCTCCTTGTCAATTTCCTCCCCAGCACCAGCAACACCCATATCCTCATCCTGGTGTACTTCAACAGTGACATCTTCAATTTGACTATCAGGAACTGGACTGCGGGTGCTCCTTCCAGCACTTGCAGGGGCGTGCAAATGGTGGAAGACGCAAGCTCTTCCCGTCCAGTGTTGGGAAGGTCAGGCATCACAACCAACACAATTGGACTCTCCTTGGGGATTTGTGATTTAGAAGAATGCACAGTTCTTTGCTGTGCTTTTGCCAGCTTAAGTCTTTTCATTTTTCTAGCGAGAGGATGAGTGCTTCCATCCTCATGTGAATCTGAACCACTAGCCATGAACATAGGCCAGGGCCTCAGCCGTTCCTTGCCACTCCATGTCGTAAATGGCATATTGGCAAGTTTACACTTCTCATCAGACGCTTTCAATTTTGATTTTTGGGTCATTTTACTGAACTTTTGTTTTTTGGATTTTACATGCTCCCTACTATGACATTGGGCATCGGCCTTGGCAGACGACGTTGATGGCATTTCATCGTCTCGGCCATGACTAGTGGCAGCAGCTTCAGCATGAGGTGGAAGTGGATCTTGATCTTTCCCTATTTTAACCTCCACATTTTTGTTCTACATTTTTTAATGTGTGGAATTATATGCCAGTATCAATAGCAATGGCCTACTATTATATATACTGCGCACAACTGAAATGCACCACAGGTATGGATGGATAGTATACTTGACGACACAGAGGTAGGTAGAGCAGTGGCCTTCCGTACCGTGCTGCTATATATACTGGTGGTCACTGTCAGCAAACTGCAAAACTAAAATGCACCACAGGTATAGAATCTAGATGGATAGTATACTTGACGACACAGAGGTAGGTAGAGCAGTGGCCTTCCGTACCGTACTGCTATATATACTGGTGGTCACTGTCAGCAAACTGCAAAACTAAAATGCACCACAGGTATAGAATCTAGATGGATAGTATACTTGACGACACAGAGGTAGGTAGAGCAGTGGCCTTACGTACCGTACTGCTATATATACTGGTGGTCACTGTCAGCCAACTGCAAAACTAAAATGCACCACAGGTATAGAATCTAGATGGATAGTATACTTGACGACACAGAGGTAGGTAGAGCAGTGGCCTTCCGTACCGTACTGCTATATATACTGGTGGTCACTGTCAGCAAACTGCAAAACTAAAATGCACCACAGGTATAGAATCTAGATGGATAGTATACTTGACGACACAGAGGTAGGTAGAGCAGTGGCCTTCCGTACCGTACTGCTATATATACTGGTGGTCACTGTCAGCAAACTGCAAAACTAAAATGCACCACAGGTATAGAATCTAGATGGATAGTATACTTGACGACACAGAGGTAGGTAGAGCAGTGGCCTTCCGTACCGTACTGCTATATATACTGGTGGTCACTGTCAGCAAACTGCAAAACTAAAATGCACCACAGGTATAGAATCTAGATGGATAGTATACTTGACGACACAGAGGTAGGTAGAGCAGTGGCCTTCCGTACCGTACTGCTATATATACTGGTGGTCACTGTCAGCAAACTGCAAAACTAAAATGCACCACAGGTATAGAATCTAGATGGATAGTATACTTGACGACACAGAGGTAGGTAGAGTAGTGGCCTTCCGTACCGTACTGCTATATATACTGGTGGTCACTGTCAGCAAACTGCAAAACTAAAATGCACCACAGGTATAGAATCTAGATGGATAGTATACTTGACGACACAGAGGTAGGTAGAGCAGTGGCCTTCCGTACCGTACTGCTATATATACTGGTGGTCACTGTCAGCAAACTGCAAAACTAAAATGCACCACAGGTATAGAATCTAGATGGATAGTATACTTGACGACACAGAGGTATGTAGACCAGTGGCCTTCCGTACCGTACTGCTATATGTACTGGTGGTCACTGTCAGCAAACTGCAAAACTAAAATGCACCACAGGTATAGAATCTAGATGGATAGTATACTTGACGACACAGAGGTAGGTAGAGCAGTGGCCTTCCGTACCGTACTGCTATATATACTGGTGGTCACTGTCAGCAAACTGCAAAACTAAAATGCACCACAGGTATAGAATCTAGATGGATAGTATACTTGACGACACAGAGGTAGGTAGAGCAGTGGCCTTCCGTACCGTACTGCTATCTATACTGGTGGTCACTGTCAGCAAACTGCAAAACTAAAATGCACCACAGGTATAGAATCTAGATGGATAGTATACTTGATGACACAGAGGTAGGTAGAGCAATGGCCATCCGTACCGTACTGCTATATATACTGGTGGTCACTGTCAGGAAACTGCAAAACTAAAATGCACCACAGGTATAGAATCTAGATGGATAGTATACTTGACGACACAGAGGTAGGTAGAGTAGTGGCCTTCCGTACCGTACTGCTATATATACTGGTGGTCACTGTCAGCAAACTGCAAAACTAAAATGCACCACAGGTATAGAATCTAGATGGATAGTATACTTGATGACACAGAGGTAGGTAGAGCAGTGGCCTTCCGTACCGTACTGCTATATATACTGGTGGTCACTGTCAGCAAACTGCAAAACTAAAATGCACCACAGGTACAGAATCTAGATGGATAGTATACTTGACGACACAGAGGTAGGTAGAGCAGTGGCCTTCCGTACCGTACTGCTATATATACTGGTGGTCACTGTCAGCAAACTGCAAAACTAAAATGCACCACAGGTACAGAATCTAGATGGATAGTATACTTGAGGACACAGAGGTAGGTAGAGCAGTGGCCTTCCGTACCGTACTGCTATATATACTGGTGGTCACTGTCAGCAAACTGCAAAACTAAAATGCACCACAGGTATAGAATCTAGATGGATAGTATACTTGACGACACAGAGGTAGGTAGAGCAGTGGCCTTCCGTACCGTACTGCTATATATACTGGTGGTCACTGTCAGCAAACTGCAAAACTAAAATGCGCCACAGGTATAGAATCTAGATGGATAGTATACTTGATGCCACAGAGGTAGGTAGAGCAGTGGCCTTCCGTACCGTGCTGCTATATATACTGGTGGTCACTGTCAGCAAAACTCTGCACTGTACTCCTCCTATATAATACTGTTGGTTTCCAGTCCCCACAATAAAGCAGTGTGAGCACAGATATATGCAGCACACTGAGCACAGATATGGAGCGTTTTTCAGACAGAGAACGAATAAAACTGGTGGTCACTGATCAGCAAAACTCTGCACTGTACTCCTCCTCTATAATACAGCTGCTCCCCAGTCCCCACAATTAAGCAATAAGCACAAATATTTGCAGCAACATTAATAAACGGAGAGGACGCCAGCCACATCCTCTCCCTAACATTTCCAATGCACGAGTGAAAATGGCGGTGACGCGCGGCTCCTTATATAGAATTCGAATCTCGCGAGAATCCGACCGCGGGATGATGACGTTCGGGCGCGCTCGGGTTAACCGAGCCATACGGGTATGCCTCGGACCCGTGTAAAATGGGTGAAGTTCGGGGGGGTTCGGTTTCCGAGGAACCGAACCCGCTCATCACTACCTATTACTAAAGATATCAGGAGGTGCTATCATGCTGAAGCTTCTAATACTATGCTGGAGGAAGAGAGATGCAGATGCACACTATTAGCACTAAGAACACTGATAGTAAAAATAATTTAAATAAACCCTCACAATTAACATGGAGTATAATTGAAGTTCTTAGCACACATTTGCGCAAATATGCGGGCCCATGTACTGTGGCCAGGTGACTTCATCACATGGGTCCCTAACATTCCTAATACTATCACATTCTATAAATTTATTCAGGACTTACCTCTAAACAGGGCCTTATCAATGTGTGATCTGAAATGCAGGAACCCAGATAATTAAAATACCTGAGGGTGAATGGGAGGATGCAAAGACGTGACTGAAGAACTGTGAAGATTAGTTTGCTGGATGATGCAAAGACGTGACTTAAGAACTGTAAAGATTAGTTTGCTGGATGATGCGAAGACTTGTCTGAAGAACTGTGAAGAACGTCCACTGGATGATATGAAGATGTGACTGAGAGACACAGGCAAAGGCTGGTGAACCACTATGGGACTCCAGAGAATTTGAGGGTACCAGCGGGAGTGCAGTTAACCACGACCGCACTTCTGGGGAGCTGATGGGTACAATGCAGCGAGAACCGGCTGACACCTTGGAGAACAGAGATGGGACCAGAATACCTGGAGATGCACAGAGCAATCTACGGGAGCACAGAGCTAGGGTACAGAGTAACTACAACAAAGCACTGGCACAGAATGTAAAAATCCCAGCCTACTTATAGGCAGTGGAGAAACAGGATTGGCTGACACTCACCCATAGCGCTCATTGGTGCTGCACTTGGTCTCCAACATGGCCGACCGCTATGCTGCAGACACACAGGGATGCTGCAGGCCACTAAGTCCTCCCTCCAGACTCCCAGAAGCCATCACTTCCACCACTGACTGCGCCGGGTCCCCATGCGGCCACACAGCACTGCAGTCAGCCACACTGGCAGAGGATGAAGCCCAGGACCTGCGGCGGTAAGCGCTCACCACATGACAAGCTAATGTGTAGACACCTAAATGTTCCTCAGGAATGTGTGATGGTTGAGAACACACAATTTGTTCTACTGCCATAGAGGTTTTCATTTTTTAGACACCTCTTTCAGATTCTGGGTGAAAAGTTCTTGGATCGTCATGAGAGGCAGAAGATGTCTCACTGACAATTGCAGAACCACCACTTATATTTTCCACTTTGTGTGGTGAATGGCATATTGGCAATTTTAAGTTTCTCTGCAGCTAAATTTCCTTATGATGTTTTTTCTTTACCACTGTAAAATTATATTGATTCTTAGATTTTACCTACCCTGACTTAAGCCCTCTCTGCCCTTGGGCATTGGCCTTAGTAAATGACATTGAAAGACTTGTATTGCCATGGCTGGTGGCAGCAGCTGCAGCACTAGTATGTGCTTCCTGCTTTCCTCTCAATTGTTCATCCTACATATCTATCAACAAAAACAAACAAAATAGGGTACAGAACGCACCACAATTTGTACCAAAAAATGTACCTCCTACAGTGTCTTACAATATGTGCATGAGTCAGAATTTATTTTACACTGCAGTTTACTTCTACCTACAGTGTTACACAATACATGTATGAGTCATAAATAATAATTTAACACTGTGGTTTACTTTCACCTACAGTATCACTCAATACACATGAGTCAGAAATAATAATCTAACACTGCAGTTTACTTTCACCTAGATTGTCTCATAATATGTGTATGAGGCAGAAATAATAATATAACGCAACAGTTCACTTCCACCTACAGTGTCACACAACACGTGTATGATACACTGCGGTCTGACCAGCAGTGCAACAGAAAAATAATAGTATAGTACACTGGGGTATAGCATAAAAATAAATGAGGGTTGAATGTAATAGCCTCAGAGTTGCGGGAGGTGCAAGACTTTCTGCAAGTCTGCCTTATTTTTTAAAGCAGCAATCATTTACACGGCAAAACCATCCTGATTTTGCCTTGCAAATGATTTCTGCTTTAAAATAACAGGCAGGCTTGCAGAAAGTCCTGCAACTCTGAGGCTATTACAATTAAAACCCATGGTCAGCAAAAAACATAATACAAAATTGTACAATGTAGCTGCAGCTTTCTTTGTACCAAAAGACAAAAAAAGAATATGCTTATGTGACTTTCAGCACAAAAAAAATTTTCAGTATTTTAGAAAGTTGTTTAATTTCTTTTTAAATAGATAATAAATGGATTAAAGGAATAAATGACTACTTGCGTGTATTTTGATTTACAAAATGGCACATACTGTATTCCATCTAAAGTGCAAGAGGGTACTGTCAATATGGATGGACTAGAGACTGCTGCAAAAAAGAAAATGATAACAGACACTGCTATTTGCAGTTACATGGCTAGTGATTAAGCCTATGGCAAGAATGTAAAAGAATTGCTGCACAGCAGGTAACAGAACATCTTCTGTTCCGAGACAATAGAAATGCATCATACAGAAAATGTTATCCTGTCATTACCCACTAACAATTTCCACACATGACTGGTGAGTGTTTAAAAATTCAAAATAGCGTCTTTAGAGTTTGTAATGTAAGAGAAAAGAGAAAAACAGGGAAGGGAAATAGGCTCAGATTACACAGGGAGTGAAGATAATCTGAAGAGATATGCATACAGTAGAGCTGAAATAGAAAAGCCATTGTAATGCTCACATCAGTCAGATACATACATGCTTCACTTGCTGCATGTTTCTACTATGGCCTTTGAGAGGCTGGATGCATTCAGTCATTAGACATGCCAACCGTTTTCATTCAACTTTGCAGATGTGTCAGTTCAGAAACGATCTACCAGGTGTCAATCAATTCTCCACTCGCATTTCATGTGGGCCATTTTGTGTTAGCTCTCTGTATTATTTTAGCAGTAACTGGCTAAAGCTTGTCAGTGTGCATAATGCAAGATATTAGAACATTTAAGCTGGGTATACACTGAATGCTTTATCAGCCCTGTTAATCGAACGGCTGCTATATCACAAGCCTGTTGGTGGGTGTGCACATACGATAAGTCTAAGTGTTAGGATGTACCTGTCTCCTTCTGTGTACCAGTCTATGGGTGCATTCCCTAGTGTTAGATCTCTAGTGCCAGGTGTCACTCGGAGGCGGAGTTATATGATGTAGTTCCTGTTCCTCCATCTCAGGGAGAATGAGGAGAGTGTGACACACAGAGAGACTGAGAGACAGAGTCCTGGTATACAAGTGTGCAGAGCTGGGACTGGGATCAGATCTCAGCTACAGAGACTCACAGTGTTCCAGTGCATATATCATCTTTTCTACAGCAGGAGTCAAACTGCATGGCTGTGCAATCCTCCATGCTTCACCACCACAGACATCTCCTGATAAGTACCACTACCTAATGCTGTTACCTTGTGTGATATATGGGCTCCTAATTACCACTATCAGTATTACAACTGAATCACCTGTGTACACTTAATAAACCTGCATTACTGTTTAAGTCTTCAAGTGTGTAGACTGATGTCACTGCACCAGATAGCCCAGAACACTCTGCCGACAGGTTATGGGTCTAGTCCTATGCCCAGACCTGCGTGTACTTAAAGATTAACCCCCTGGGTGCTGTTGAATAATCACAGTGACAGTTTAAAGTTACATTTTATACAAGTGCAGGAAGGATGTATAATACAGGACACAGCGTGAATTTTGCTAAGCTGAAAGGTTCAGAGAACTATGGTACATGGAAGTTTGCCATGAAGATGCAGCTTAAGCTGGAATAGTTGTGGAAGGTTACTATAGACCCGGGAGCAGGTCCAAAACCAGATGACATAGACACAGCCACTGGGATGATAGGTTTAGCTGTGGAGCAGCATATCTATTCAATAGTCAGTGGGAAAGTGTCAGCTAAGGACATGTGGACAGCCCTGCAAAATGCATATGAAGATAAAGGTCTAAGGAGAAGGTTAGGTTTAAGACACATGCTATATGGAACGAAACTGAGTGCCTGCAAGGACATGAATGATTATATTGATAAGTTATTGTCGATAGCTCAACAGTTGGCATCTGTGGGGGCACAGGTGGATGAGGAATAAGTTTCAATAGCTATGTTACAGAATCTGACACCATAATTAGATTTTTTGGTGGTTGCGTTAGATTACAATGACACTAAACTGACAACGGAGATTGTAAGAGCCAAGTTGCTGCAGTTCCAAGAATGTATTCCTGTCGAGACCATAGCTGAGGGCTCTGCCTTGATCACAAAGGGCACAAAGTCCAGAAAGCACAAATTTAAGTGTTTTGTATGTCACAAGATAGAACATAAAGTTTCAGATTGCAGAATGAGAAATTCCAGTGGTGCGCAGAAGCAGCGTGACAAACCAAATGAGTCAGCATTGAATGTAGCAGACAGTCACAGGAAGGATTGCTGGTACATGGACTCGGGGACCACTAGACATTTCAATTGCAATAAGCATTGGTTCAATTCTTTAACACTGTGTGTTCCCACTACAGTTACAGGGATTGGAAATAAGGCCCTTACTGAATTACAAGCTGGGACAATCACAGTTTGTTTAAGAATTGGAGGTAAAACAGTTGTTACAGATATCCAAGATGTGTTGTACGTGCCTGATTTAGTAAGTAATATCATTGCTATCAGCGTCCTAGAGAAAAAAGGCTACAAAGTCCAATTTCAGAAAGGCAAGTATATGGTGCATAATAAAATAGGGACTGTTATTGCTTCAGCAACCCAGTGCAGCCAACTATATGTTGTGGACACTGAGCAGTGTGATGCAATGATGGATACTGAGGAAAAACAGTCAATGGAGCTGTGGCACAAGCGCTTGGATCATCTGGGTTATGACAACGTCCAGAAACTCTCTCTGAAGAAACGACCAGCTTATAACGGTCGAGAAACGCGTCAGGGTGTTTTTGGGATCCAAACACTCTTTACATATTTGGTTGCCACCGATTTCAGCATCATTCACCATATTGGACAGTCGGATCCTGGGTCTGGAGCCACTTGCATTGGTCCCTTTGCAAAGCAGGGACCGTGGCTGCCGATCACGTGCCTGGAGCCAGCGGTCCAGTCGGGCACTGAGAGGTGAACACAGGCGCCGCAGCTACAATCACCTTGGACACGCCAGTCAGTGCGCGCAATCCCGGCGCCGTGGATCTAAACTCTCAGGGAAGCGGTAAGCCTAACCGCTCTGAACACAATAAGTGATTAAGGTAGAGAGCGGCAGACGGAGACGCTCTAGAGAGGCTGCAATACGAGATAAAGCCTGCTTTACTAATTGACTTTTAGCTACCTGAAGTATCAGTATATTTGTTACATTAACTGTTTCAATTTTTTCTTAAAAGAAACAACAACCATGATTACGGTATAAATACATATATTATCACACAGGACGTGACTGGTGGATACAAATTAGAGATGAGCGCCTGAAATTTTTCGGGTTTTGTGTTTTGGTTTTGGGTTCGGTTCCGCGGCCGTGTTTTGGGTTCGAACGCGTTTTGGCAAAACCTCACCGAATTATTTTTGTCGGATTCGGGTGTGTTTTGGATTCGGGTGTTTTTTTCCAAAAACACTAAAAAACAGCTTAAATCATAGAATTTGGGGGTCATTTTGATCCCAAAGTATTATTAACCTCAAAAACCATAATTTACACTCATTTTCAGTCTATTCTGAATACCTCACACCTCACAATATTATTTTTAGTCCTAAAATTTGCACCGAGGTCGCTGTGTGAGTAAGATAAGCGACCCTAGTGGCCGACACAAACACCGGGCCCATCTAGGAGTGGCACTGCAGTGTCACGCAGGATGTCCCTTCCAAAAAACCCTCCCCAAACAGCACATGATGCAAAGAAAAAAAGAGGCGCAATGAGGTAGCTGTGTGAGTAAGATTAGCGACCCTAGTGGCCGACACAAACACCGGGCCCATCTAGGAGTGGCACTGCAGTGTCACGCAGGATGTCCCTTCCAAAAAACCCTCCCCAAACAGCACATGATGCAAAGAAAAAAAGAGGCGCAATGAGGTAGCTGTGTGAGTAAGATTAGCGACCCTAGTGGCCGACACAAACACCGGGCCCATCTAGGAGTGGCACTGCAGTGTCACGCAGGATGGCCCTTCCAAAAAACCCTCCCCAAACAGCACATGACGCAAAGAAAAAAAGAGGCGCAATGAGGTAGCTGTGTGAGTAAGATTAGCGACCCTAGTGGCCGACACAAACACCGGGCCCATCTAGGAGTGGCACTGCAGTGTCACGCAGGATGGCCCTTCCAAAAAACCCTCCCCAAACAGCACATGACGCAAAGAAAAAAAGAGGCGCAATGAGGTAGCTGACTGTGTGAGTAAGATTAGCGACCCTAGTGGCCGACACAAACACCGGGCCCATCTAGGAGTGGCACTGCAGTGTCACGCAGGATGTCCCTTCCAAAAAACCCTCCCCAAACAGCACATGACGCAAAGAAAAAAAGAGGCGCAATGAGGTAGCTGTGTGAGTAAGATTAGCGACCCTAGTGGCCGACACAAACACCGGGCCCATCTAGGAGTGGCACTGCAGTGTCACGCAGGATGTCCCTTCCAAAAAACCCTCCCCAATCAGCACATGATGCAAAGAAAAAGAAAAGAAAAAAGAGGTGCAAGATGGAATTATCCTTGGGCCCTCCCACCCACCCTTATGTTGTATAAACAAAACAGGACATGCACACTTTAACCAACCCATCATTTCAGTGACAGGGTCTGCCACACGACTGTGACTGATATGACGGGTTGGTTTGGACCCCCCCCAAAAAAGAAGCAATTAATCTCTCCTTGCACAAACTGGCTCTACAGAGGCAAGATGTCCACCTCATCTTCACCCTCCGATATATCACCGTGTACATCCCCCTCCTCACAGATTATCAATTCGTCCCCACTGGAATCCACCATCTCAGCTCCCTGTGTACTTTGTGGAGGCAATTGCTGCTGGTCAATGTCTCCGCGGAGGAATTGATTATAATTCATTTTAATGAACATCATCTTCTCCACATTTTCTGGATGTAACCTCGTACGCCGATTGCTGACAAGGTGAGCGGCGGCACTAAACACTCTTTCGGAGTACACACTTGTGGGAGGGCAACTTAGGTAGAATAAAGCCAGTTTGTGCAAGGGCCTCCAAATTGCCTCTTTTTCCTGCCAGTATAAGTACGGACTGTGTGACGTGCCTACTTGGATGCGGTCACTCATATAATCCTCCACCATTCTATCAATGTTGAGAGAATCATATGCAGTGACAGTAGACGACATGTCCGTAATCGTTGGCAGGTCCTTCAGTCCGGACCAGATGTCAGCATCAGCAGTCGCTCCAGACTGCCCTGCATCACCGCCAGCGGGTGGGCTCGAAATTCTGAGCCTTTTCCTCGCACCCCCAGTTGCGGGAGAATGTGAAGGAGGAGATGTTGACAGGTCGCGTTCCGCTTGACTTGACAATTTTGTCACCAGCAGGTCTTTCAACCCCAGCAGACCTGTGTCTGCCGGAAAGAGAGATCCAAGGTAGGCTTTAAATCTAGGATCGAGCACGGTGGCCAAAATGTAGTGCTCTGATTTCAACAGATTGACCACCCGTGAATCCTTGTTAAGCGAATTAAGGGCTGCATCCACAAGTCCCACATGCCTAGCGGAATCGCTCCGTGTTAGCTCCTTCTTCAATGCCTCCAGCTTCTTCTGCAAAAGCCTGATGAGGGGAATGACCTGACTCAGGCTGGCAGTGTCTGAACTGACTTCACGTGTGGCAAGTTCAAAGGGCATCAGAACCTTGCACAACGTTGAAATCATTCTCCACTGCACTTGAGACAGGTGCATTCCATCTCCTATATCGTGCTCAATTGTATAGGCTTGAATGGCCTTTTGCTGCTCCTCCAACCTCTGAAGCATATAGAGGGTTGAATTCCACCTCGTTACCACTTCTTGCTTCAGATGATGGCAAGGCAGGTTCAGTAGTTTTTGGTGGTGCTCCAGTCTTCTGTACGTGGTGCCTGTACGCCGAAAGTGTCCCGCAATTTTTCTGGCCACCGACAGCATCTCTTGCACGCCCCTGTCGTTTTTTAAAAAATTCTGCACCACCAAATTCAAGGTATGTGCAAAACATGGGACGTGCTGGAATTTGCCCATATTTAATGCACACACAATATTGCTGGCGTTGTCCGATGCCACAAATCCACAGGAGAGTCCAATTGGGGTAAGCCATTCCGCGATGATCTTCCTCAGTTGCCGTAAGAGGTTTTCAGCTGTGTGCGTATTCTGGAAAGCGGTGATACAAAGCGTAGCCTGCCTAGGAAAGAGTTGGCGTTTGCGAGATGCTGCTACTGGTGCCGCCGCTGCTGTTCTTGCGGCGGGAGTCCATACATCTACCCAGTGGGCTGTCACAGTCATATAGTCCTGACCCTGCCCTGCTCCACTTGTCCACATGTCCGTGGTTAAGTGGACATTGGGTACAACTGCATTTTTTAGGACACTGGTGAGTCTTTTTCTGACGTCCGTGTACATTCTCGGTATCGCCTGCCTAGAGAAGTGGAACCTAGATGGTATTTGGTAACGGGGGCACACTGCCTCAATAAATTGTCTAGTTCCCTGTGAACTAACGGCGGATACCGGACGCACGTCTAACACCAACATAGTTGTCAAGGACTCAGTTATCCGCTTTGCAGTAGGATGACTGCTGTGATATTTCATCTTCCTCGCAAAGGACTGTTGAACAGTCAATTGCTTACTGGAAGTAGTACAAGTGGGCTTACGACTTCCCCTCTGGGATGACCATCGACTCCCAGCGGCAACAACAGCAGCGCCAGCAGCAGTAGGCGTTACACGCAAGGATGCATCGGAGGAATCCCAGGCAGGAGAGGACTCGTCAGACTTGCCAGTGACATGGCCTGCAGGACTATTGGCATTCCTGGGGAAGGAGGAAATTGACACTGAGGGAGTTGGTGGGGTGGTTTGCGTGAGCTTGGTTACAAGAGGAAGGGATTTACTGGTCAGTGGACTGCTTCCGCTGTCACCCAAAGTTTTTGAACTTGTCACTGACTTATTATGAATGCGCTGCAGGTGACGTATAAGGGAGGATGTTCCGAGGTGGTTAACGTCCTTACCCCTACTTATTACAGCTTGACAAAGGGAACACACGGCTTGACACCTGTTGTCCGCATTTCTGGTGAAATACCTCCACACCGAAGAGCTGATTTTTTTGGTATTTTCACCTGGCATGTCAACGGCCATATTCCTCCCACGGACAACAGGTGTCTCCCCGGGTGCCTGACTTAAACAAACCACCTCACCATCAGAATCCTTCTGGTCAATTTCCTCCCCAGCGCCAGCAACACCCATATCCTCCTCATCCTGGTGTACTTCAACACTGACATCTTCAATCTGACTATCAGGAACTGGACTGCGGGTGCTCCTTCCAGCACTTGCAGGGGGCATGCAAATAGTGGAAGGCGCATGCTCTTCACGTCCAGTGTTGGGAAGGTCAGGCATCGCAACCGACACAATTGGACTCTCCTTGTGGATTTGGGATTTCAAAGAACGCACAGTTCTTTGCGGTGCTTTTGCCAGCTTGAGTCTTTTCAGTTTTCTAGCGAGAGGCTGAGTGCTTCCATCCTCATGTGAAGCTGAACCACTAGCCATGAACATAGGCCAGGGCCTCAGCCGTTCCTTGCCACTCCGTGTGGTAAATGGCATATTGGCAAGTTTACGCTTCTCCTCCGACAATTTTATTTTAGGTTTTGGAGTCCTTTTTTTTCTGATATTTGGTGTTTTGGATTTGACATGCTCTGTACTATGACATTGGGCATCGGCCTTGGCAGACGACGTTGCTGGCATTTCATCGTCTCGGCCATGACTAGTGGCAGCAGCTTCAGCACGAGGTGGAAGTGGATCTTGATCTTTCCCTAATTTTGGAACCTCAACTTTTTTGTTCTCCATATTTTATAGGCAGAACTAAAAGGCACCTCAGGTAAACAATGGAGATGGATGGATTGGATACTAGTATACAATTATGGACGGACTGCCACGGTTAGGTGGTATAAAAAAACCACGGTTAGGTGGTATATATTGTAATACAATTATGGATGGACGGACTGCCTGCCGAGTGCCGACACAGAGGTAGCCACAGCCGTGAACTACCGCACTGTACACTGGTTGATAAAGAGATAGTAGTATACTCGTAACAACTAGTATGACTGACTATGACGGTATAAAGAATGAAAAAAAAACCACGGTTAGGTGGTATATATTATAATACAATTATGGATGGACGGACTGCCTGCCGACTGCCGACACAGAGGTAGCCACAGCCGTGAACTACCGCACTGTACACTGGTTGATAAAGAGATAGTAGTATACTCGTAACAACTAGTATGACACTATGACGGTATAAAGAATGAAAAAAAAACCACGGTTAGGTGGTATATATTATAATAATACAATTATGGATGGACGGACTGCCTGCCGAGTTCCGACACAGAGGTAGCCACAGCCGTGAACTACCGCACTGTACACTGGTTGATAAAGAGATAGTAGTATACTCGTAACAACTAGTATGACTGACTATGACGGTATAAAGAATGAAAAAAAAACCACGGTTAGGTGGTATATATTGTAATACAATTATGGATGGACGGACTGCCTGCCGAGTTCCGACACAGAGGTAGCCACAGCCGTGAACTACCGCACTGTACACTGGTTGATAAAGAGATAGTAGTATACTCGTAACAACTAGTATGACTGACTATGACGGTATAAAGAATGAAAAAAAAACCACGGTTAGGTGGTATATATTGTAATACAATTATGGATGGACGGACTGCCTGCCGAGTTCCGACACAGAGGTAGCCACAGCCGTGAACTACCGCACTGTACACTGGTTGATAAAGAGATAGTAGTATACTCGTAACAACTAGTATGACTGACTATGACGGTATAAAGAATGAAAAAAAAACCACGGTTAGGTGGTATATATTGTAATACAATTATGGATGGACGGACTGCCTGCCGAGTTCCGACACAGAGGTAGCCACAGCCGTGAACTACCGCACTGTACACTGGTTGATAAAGAGATAGTAGTATACTCGTAACAACTAGTATGACTGACTATGACGGTATAAAGAATGAAAAAAAAACCACGGTTAGGTGGTATATATTATAATACAATTATGGATGGACGGACTGCCTGCCGACTGCCGACACAGAGGTAGCCACAGCCGTGAACTACCGCACTGTACACTGGTTGATAAAGAGATAGTAGTATACTCGTAACAACTAGTATGACACTATGACGGTATAAAGAATGAAAAAAAAACCACGGTTAGGTGGTATATATTATAATACAATTATGGATGGACGGACTGCCTGCCGACTGCCGACACAGAGGTAGCCACAGCCGTGAACTACCGCACTGTACACTGGTTGATAAAGAGATAGTAGTATACTCGTAACAACTAGTATGACACTATGACGGTATAAAGAATGAAAAAAAAACCACGGTTAGGTGGTATATATTATAATACAATTATGGATGGACGGACTGCCTGCCGAGTGCCGACACAGAGGTAGCCACAGCCGTGAACTACCGCACTGTACACTGGTTGATAAAGAGATAGTAGTATACTCGTAACAACTAGTATGACTGACTATGACGGTATAAAGAATGAAAAAAAAACCACGGTTAGGTGGTATATATTATAATACAATTATGGATGGACGGACTGCCTGCCGACACAGAGGTAGCCACAGCCGTGAACTACCGCACTGTACACTGGTTGATAAAGAGATAGTAGTATACTCGTAACAACTAGTATGACACTATGACGGTATAAAGAATGAAAAAAAAACCACGGTTAGGTGGTATATATTATAATACAATTATGGATGGACGGACTGCCTGCCGACTGCCGACACAGAGGTAGCCACAGCCGTGAACTACCGCACTGTACACTGGTTGATAAAGAGATAGTAGTATACTCGTAACAACTAGTATGACACTATGACGGTATAAAGAATGAAAAAAAAACCACGGTTAGGTGGTATATATTATAATAATACAATTATGGATGGACGGACTGCCTGCCGACTGCCGACACAGAGGTAGCCACAGCCGTGAACTACCGCACTGTACACTGGTTGATAAAGAGATAGTAGTATACTCGTAACAACTAGTATGACTATGACGACGGTATAAAGAAAGAAAAAAAAATACCACGGTTAGGTGGTATATAATTATACAATTATGGATGGACGGACTGCCTGCCGAGTGCCGACTGCCGACACAGAGGTAGCCACAGCCGTGAACTACCGCACTGTACTGTGTCTGCTGCTAATATAGACTGGTTGATAAAGAGATAGTATACAACAATATACTACTATACTGGTGGTCAGGCACTGGTCACCACTAGTCACACTGGCAGTGGCACTCCTGCAGCAAAAGTGTGCACTGTTTAATTTTAAATTAATATAATATTATGTACTCCTGGCTCCTGCTATAACAACCTGCAGTGCTCCCCAGTCTCCCCCACAATTATTATAAGCTTTTATACATTGATGTGCAGCACACTGGGCTGAGCTGAGTGCACACAGACTGAGTCACACTGTGTGACTGCTGTGTATCGTTTTTTTCAGGCAGAGAACGGATATAGCAGAGAACGGATATATTAAATAAAAGTTAACTTAACAACAACTGCACTGGTCACTGTGGTAAACTCTGTCTGCACAATCTCTCTCTCTCTCTCTCTCTTCTAATCTATTCTAATGGAGAGGACGCCAGCCACGTCCTCTCCCTATCAATCTCAATGCACGTGTGAAAATGGCGGCGACGCGCGGCTCCTTATATAGAATCCGAGTCTCGCGAGAATCCGACAGCGTCATGATGACGTTCGGGCGCGCTCGGGTTAACCGAGCAAGGCGGGAAGATCCGAGTCGCTCGGACCCGTGAAAAAAAAAGTGAAGTTCGTGCGGGTTCGGATTCAAAGAAACCGAACCCGCTCATCTCTAATACAAATAAGGGTCTTTTACCATTCTTGGACTCTTTCTACACTGATTTCACTAAAGGACACCTGTGAAAATTATCTGGTAATCAGTAGGGTACTGCTTGAGTGGAACCATAAGGATATTTGAGTGTTAGGGATCCTATGCAATGAAATATATTTTTAAAGTGTTAAGTTGTTTTAAATTCATTTGTTAATTGGTATAATTTAAATCAAATTTTGGTCTATGTGCAATTTTAGATATAATAAATATGGAATAATTCTAGTCTATTTGCGCTCTCTTTTTCCTCTTTTTTGTTTGTTCACTTTATATAGGGATGCTAATACCCTATTCTGAGAGCAGCAAATAGCATCTCAACACAGGTTCTATCACAGGCGCCTTTCTTTTTAGTGAACTAGTATATGGAATGGTAACAGGGATTACCATGACCAACGCTGAAAGACCCATGTGTGAGAGTTGCATAAAAGGCAAGCAAACTCGCAACCCATTTCCACAGTCAGTTAGTAGAGCAGAAACACCATTAGCTCTTGTGCACACAGACGTGTGTGGTCCAATGGAGGAAGAATCAATCAGTGGCTACAGGTATTTCATGACTCTCATTGATGACGCCACAAGAATGACACACGTGTACTTCCTTAAGGAGAAGAGTGAAGTTGTCAACAAAATTGTGGAGTAAAAAAACCTATTGGAGAATCAGACAGGTTTGAAACTAAAGATCCTGAGATCAGACAATGGTAGAAAGTATGATAACAAGGTTTTAGCCGCATTCCTTAGGAAATATAGCATAAAGCATCAGCTACCAATTGCCTACACACCGGAACAGAATGGCATGAGTAAGCGGCAAACTGCACAATTGTTGGATGAGCACGGACTATGTTAAGTGATGCTGGCCTGGAAAAGACGTTTCAGGCAGAAGCAGTATCTACTGCAGTATACCTAAAGAATCGAGTACCTACAATGGCTGTCAAAGGTAAAACACAACTGGAGGCGTGGTCCAGGAAAAAGCCAAGTATCAGTCATCTTCATGTCAGTCATCAGCTTTTGCACATATACCAAAGGATAAAAGGAGAAAGCTAGATCCAAAATCCATAGAATGTATAATGCTCTGATACTGCAACAAAAGCAAAGGATACAGACTTTGGGATGTTACAAGTAAACATCTTCTTAAATCCAGAGATGGTATTCTATGAGACAGCACCACTAACTGGAGCAGTGGAGCAACAACAAAATGTATTATTGGATGTAGAGGCAGCAGATAGCGTGTCTGAATATGAGAGTGTCAAAGCAGGCAGCAAGTCAGAGAACAGAAGTTCCACGAGGAGTAACAAAGGTATTCCAGCCAATAAATACAGTGAGGAATATGCAAACATAGCTTACTGTGAACCTCAAAACATACAGGAAGCAAAGTCAAGCAGTGATTAGACAGAGTGGAAGTCAGAAATTGATACAGAACTGTCAGCACTAAATGATAACAGTATGCTGTTATATCAACTAGACTTTGATTCCGCATTCCTTAATGGAGAATTGGTTGTGGAAATTTATATGGAACTACCTGAACATTATGATATGGACATATTCCAAACTGGGAAGGTTTGTCTCTTAAAGAAGTCGCTATATGGCCTCAAGCAAAGTGGTCGCTGCTGGTATGTTAAGTTAGATGCAGCCTTACTAGAAATTAACTTTGTTAGGTCAGAGACTGATCACTGCCTATACCACAAAACCATCAAAGAAAAGTTGTTCATCATAGCTGTCTATGTGGATGATTTACTTTTGGCAGGTCAAGAAAATCACATCACTGATGTCAAGCAGCAGCTTAAACAAACATTCAAGTTGAAAGACCTAGGCCCTGCAAATTATCTATTAGGTATGAAAATTGTACAAAACCTTCAAGAGGGAACTGTCACAATTGACCAACAAACATACATTGAGTACAGAATGACAAGTACAGAATGACAGATGCAAAACCAGTAAGTACTCCCATTGATAAATGTACAAAGATGGTCATGGTCATGTCACCAAGCATCAAAAAGGGAGATAGAGGAAATGCAAGAAATCCCTTATCAAAATGCCATTGGTAGTTTGATGTATGCAAGCAGTGGGACATGTCTAGACATCACACATGTTGTGGGTCGGGCAAGCTAGTTCGCAAATAATCCTGAGAGACAACACTGGATTGCAGTAAAAAGAATGCTAAAGTACCTCAAAGGTATAAGTTTACTGAAGCTGAAATTGAAAAGATCATCAGATACAAACTTAAAAGTATTCTGTGATGCCGACTGGGGATCAGATGAGGATGATAGACGTTCTTATACTGGATACCTGTTTGCACTAGCAGGTGCAGCTGTAAGCTGGGAAAGTAGGAAACAACCCACAGCTACTCTTTCTACAACAGAGGCAGAGTACATGGCACTCACAGAAACTTCAAAAGAAGCGCTTTGGAAAAGAGACTATATGCGAATTAGGTCTTCTTTTCCACAGTGAGATCATCAACATGAAGTGTGATAACAAGGGAGCAATTGATCTTTCTTGTAGCAAAAAGCAACATGGACGCTCTAAGCATATTGCTATAAGACATAATTTCATTTGTGAGTTGGTGGAAAACAAGTCCGCCAATGTGGAATATGTTGCAAGTGAAGAAAATATTGCTGACATGTTGACAAAAGGACTGTAATCACACTTGCTACTTGCATTCCTGATGGAATGTGGACTAGTATATGGTTAATGTTCTTTAAACTTGTGACTGGAGACAGTCTTGAGCGAGGGGGAGTGTTAGGATATGGCGCACTCTGTACTGGTCTCCTTCTGTGTACCAGTCTAAATCCCCTAGTGTTAGAACTGTAGTGCCAGGAGTCACTCGGAGGCAGAGTTATATGATGTAGTTCCTGTTCCTCCATCTCAGGGAGAGTGTGAAGAGTGTGACTCACAGAGAGAATGAGAGACAGAGTCCTGGGGGTATATTTACTAAAGTCCCAATTTCATTCAAGTTTTTTTTTTTTTTTTTTTTCAAAATGTGATCTCGGGAATTTACTAAACACAAATCTTGGCAGTGTTGGGGCTATTCGTATTGAGATACACTACTTATCACACAAATACAAATGAATAGACCATCAGACAAGCATGGCTGTTATTTTACAACTTGGTAGTTTACTAAGAATTCGTATTCTCAATCACTGCCGACAATAGCCAAACACTGCCGGGAAAGCGTAGAATTTGTAAAAATATGGAGCTTTCAAATAGAACTGCTTTTTGCTGTCGCATTTATATAGATATGCACGGATCTGTGAGAGGGTCTGAAAGAGTTTAAAATCATAAAAAAAATTGCGTGGGGTCCCCCCTCCTAAACATAACCAGCCTCGGGCTCTTTGAGCCAGTCCTGTTTGTTAAAATACAGGGGGGGAAAGATGTAGGGTCCCCCGTATTTTTAAAACCAGCACCGGGCTTCACTAGCTGAGAAGATAATGCCACAGCCGGGGGACATTTTTATACTGGTCCCTGCGGCCGTGGCATTAACCCCCAAACTAGTCACCCCTGGCTAAGGTTCCCTGGAGGAGTGGGAAATCAAGGGGTCACCCCCAAAGCACCCAAGGGCCAGGGGTGAAGCCCGAGGCTGTTCCCGCCATCCCTGGGTGGTGGATGGGGGGCTGATAGCCTTTTAAAGTGAAAAAAAAGAATATTGTCTGTTGTTGTGGAACTACAAGTCCCAGCAAGGCTCCCCACTTGCTGGTACTTGGAGAATCACAAGTACCAGCATGCGGGGAAATAACAGGCCTGCTGGTACCTGTAGTTTTACAACAAAAGAAATCCCCAAATAAAAACAATACACACACACTGTGACAGTAAAACTTTAATAAACAAACATGCACACTTACACACTCATACATACTTACCTACATCCCAAGCCGGCCAATCACGTCCCTTTGTCCATTAGCTTCCAATAGGGGTACCTGTGAAAAAAAAAACCTCACCTATTATACAGTGAAGATCGGTCCTCTTCGTCCAGTAGTAATCCACGGGTTTAAAAAAAAAAAACCCGCAAAAATCCCGGTCCAAACAAATTAAAGGCTGGGAACCTCTGTGACTCCTGTCCCTAGAGGTCCCAGCAGCCAATCAGGGAGCACCACGTTATAGCGCTCTCCTGATTGGCTGTGCGCTCCTGGCCTGTGTCCCCCGGCTGTAGCATTATCTTCTCGGCTAGTGGAGCCCGGTGCTGGTTGTCTAAATACGGGGGAACCCTATTCATTTTTTCCTCTGTATTTTAACAACCAGGACCGGCTCAAAGAGCCCGAGGCTGATTATGCTTAGGAGAGGGGACCCCACGCAATTTTATTTTTGGATTCTGAACTATTTCTTCTATACTGTACACAATGAAGCCCTGCATGGATCTAACTGATCCGGCCGGACTTCACTGTGTTAAGCCCGGCAGTGTTTTACTGTTCTTTCCCGTAAAACACAGCCGGAAATACGAATTACTTTAACATCAGTGATCTCGAATTTACAAAACATGGCAGTTTAGTAAATTACCATGTTTTGTTTCAAAAAGTTGCATTCGTACACTGCCAATGTCAGCCAAGATTGATCTCAGTTGGAATCAGCAAAAATACGAATCTTAGTAAATATACCCCCATCTGCACAAATTTGCAGAGCTGAGACTGTGAGCAGATCTCAGCTACAGAGACTCACAGTGTTCCAGGGCATGCATCATCTTCTCTACAGCAAAAGTAAGACTTCACGGCTGTGCAGTCCTCCATGCTTCACCACCACAGACATCTCCTGATAAGTACCACTACCTAATGCTGTTACCTTGTGTGATATACGGGCTCCTGATTACCGGTATCAGTATTACATCTGAATCACCTGTGTACACTAAATAAACCTGTGTTACTGTTTAAGTCTCAAAGTGTGTGGACTGACGTCACTGTACCAGATAACATAGTAACATAGTAATTGAGGTTGAATAGAGGCAAAATGCCCATCGTGTTCAACCTGTATTCTGTATTAAGTTGAGTTGATTATAATGTACCTGCTGAAGTAATGCTTTATGACTAGTTAACAACTATATATCATGCTCTATCCGGATTATCAATGTCAATATTTTCCCCCAAATCCTTTTCCAATACTGTCACCCCTAGACTTTCCCCATTTAATATGTAGGATGCAAGTTTGTTTTTAGTCTCAAAATGCATAACCTTGCATTTTTCTATTTTGAACCTCATTCTCCATTTAGATGCCCAGATTTCAAGTTTAGATTAGTCATTCTGTAGAGACTCCACATCTGTTTCCAAATTAATTACCCTACACAGTTTGGTTTCATCTGAATGGATTGACAGTGTGCTTTCCAGGCCTATTTCTAGGTCATTGATAAATATGTTGAACAGTAGTGGCCCGAGTATGGACCCTTGTGGTATTCCGCTCATTACTGGTGTCCAGCTTCAGGACTTCCCGTTGACCACTACTCGCTGTACCCTGTTATTCAGCCAGTTAATTATCCATGTACAAACAGTTTTTCATAGGCCAAGCTCATTTAATTTGTAAAAGAAGGCTTTTGCAGTATCTAAGTAGACCACATCCACTGCTTTTCCCTGGTCAAGATTGTTGCTCACTTCCTCATAGAAGCTAACTAAGTTAGTTTGACATGATCTGTCCCTCACAAACCCATGCTGGTTCTTGCTAATAATCTTAGCGGTCTGCAGATACTTCTGTATGCTATCCCTTAGAATTCCTTCCAATATTTCCCCCACTACAGATGTCAAACTAACTGGTGTGTAGTTACCCGGATGATTTTTGGATCCCTTTTTAAATAATGGCACTACCTCAGCTAAACACCAATCCTTCGGTACCATGACTGATCTAATTAAACTATTGAAAAATCAAGTATAGGGGTCTTGCTAGTTGTGACCTACAGATGGGTTCATGTTTATCTTGACCTTTAATAGGATTAACTGAGACTGGGCAGGCGGACTTAATCCCCTGCTGTATTGACTTAATCCCCTGCTGTATTGTTCTCTTTATTGTATTGCAGCTGAGAACAATAGATGAAGGGTTTATGTTAATAAACCATGTTGTGCCTAGGCGCAGCAAAATAGACAAGACAACCGTGGACCCATCTGTAAGCTCAATAAGAATAGCCCAGTACACTCTGCCAACACTATGAACCATGGGTGTTTCTATAATGGGTGCAGTGCACATGAGCCCCTTGGTTCAGGGGGGCCCGCACTGTACAGTGTGTACAGTACAGTTCACAGACATATCACATTTGCCCTGCAGCACAGCCAAAATATTTACAGATATATTGGGCGCATCTGGTTGTTTTTACACTTGCTGCAGGGACCACCAGTGACTGACATCTCAACTGGGTGGGCACTTTTAAATACAGGATTACAATTTAAAAAGTCATGGAACAATTTTTGAAATGTAGTTTTTGGAATGCAGTATGCTAAAATGTGTACATCTAATATAAATTGATTTCAAATATAAATAGTCACCAAGTTAGGAATTGTCATATCATGTATACACTTTTACAAAAAGACTTTAAAATAATTTTACATCTGCTCACCTGTTATCTTCTTTAACTGGCAGTCTGCTATGGTTATAATGGTGTAAAGTAGTGATGTTGAGGGTGATTCCTCTTCCTGGTGTCTTTTTTCTTCCAAGGATAGGGAGGTTCAAGAGATGTCAGCTTGTGTATATCCCTATGGCCTATAGTTTAGGTGTGGTAAGCCTGGTTCTCTCTCTAACCCAATAAATGAACACATAAGGACAAAATAACAAAATAACAAATAACAAAAATAAGGAAAAAAATATAAGTGGCAAATATTTAAAAATAAATAAATAGAATGAATAATATGACTTAAAAAGATATAATAGAAACCCAACTACCCCATTAGCCCTAATAATTCACTTTCTTTAAGCATTACTTTAAACATTATTATTGAATGAAACTTTGAGGAAATTACCAATATATAGCTGTATATTTTTTTTATTCAGTGGGGGGGGGGGGGGAGTGTATGAGACACTAACTTACCCAAATTAATTTACAGAAACGTATTAACCTAGGGGACTACATCTTGAATTAACTATTAAATTTACATTGTCAAATAGTGCATCCCAACTTTACTAATATTTCCTCTTTATAGAAATATTCAGACCCAATAATAGTATATCCCCACTTCTCCAAAACATTGTCACTAATCCACAATAAGGCTCAGCTGATAATGGCTAATCACTTGATGGTGCACATGCAGGATTTGTGGTACCTGGGTCTTGAACCTAAAGAGAAAATGTCAAGAGAATGTCTTTTGACCTACAAAACATGTCCACACAGATAGTGTCCTGGTCTGACCACAGTGTTGTTTGACACGCAAAGCTAACTGCTACCATGCAATGACAACCATAGCATAGGTTTTATGCACAGTCTTATTGTATTAACTTCTCAGCTTTAATGCAATTTAATGGTTGCCCTGGAGATCCTTCCATGCTTGGTAAATGGATTGTGTTCTGCATAGGTAAAATAATAAAAGACTTCCCCAAGAATGCAGTGACTCCACTGAGTCTCTTCCCATGCAGTTTTCCTGATATATAAAACTAATTAGGTGTATGGGACATATGTATCAAAGCTTGGAGAGAGATAAAGTGGAGAGAGATAAAGTTCCAGGCAATCAGCCAAATCCTAAATGTCATTTTTCAAACACAGCCTGCAACATGACAGATAGGAGCTGACTTGCTGGAGCTTTACTTCTCTCCACTTTATCACTGTCCAAGGCTTAGTACATCTGTCCCGATGGGAGAGCAGCAGTGACATAGGGATTGATAATCCCAAATACTTTAGAATGTTATCAACTATTGTTAGGGACCCATGTGATGAAGTCACCTGGCCACGGTACATGGGCCCGCATATTTGCGCAAATGTGTGCTAAGAAATTCAATTATACTCCATGTTAATTTTGAGGGTTTATTTGAATTATTTTTATTCTCAATGTTCTTAGTGCTAAGAGTGTGCAGCTGCATCTCTCTTCCCCCAGCATAGTATTAGAAGCCTCAGCATGATGGCACCTCTTGATATCTTTAGTAATAGGATGTACAATCCAGGTCCCCCCCTTTCTCCACTATATTTGTGTATATATTGTACACTGGAAGGCAAGGCTTCCTTCCTCTGAATTGGCACTCCTCCCATTCACCCTCAGGTGTTTTAATTAGCTGGGTTCCTGCATTTGAGATCACACATTGATAAGGCCCTATTTAGAGGTAAGTCCTGTATAAATTTATAGAATGTGATAGTATTAGGGATGTTAGGGACCCATGTGATGAAGTCACCTGGCCGCGGTACATGGGCCCGCATATTTGCGTAAATGTGTGCTAAGAACTTCAATTATACTCCATGTTAATTGTGAGGGTTTATTTAAATTATTTTTATTATCAGTGTTCTTAGTGCTAATAGTGTGCATCTGCATGTCTCTTCCCCCAGCAAACTATTGTTATACAACTGCTCCTATCACATATTACACTGTCAACTTCTACTGAGAGCAAAATAGCAAAGCTGCTGTATATATTTATTCATTATACCCTCCAATCTCTTTAACATTGTTATTCTTACTAAATATATTCCAATTCTAGCCACAGGAACATCATGTATTTGTATTATACATTATAATTTCAGCAAAATATTCTGATACGATTTGTGTAGCTGTTTCATAGAATCTTTTACAATACACTTTCAGTCAAATTGCTGCCAACATTCAGTCTAATGCATTCTGTACTATACAAGCAAGACACTTGTAAGAATACATTCAATCAGTGCGTTGTGTGACATGATAAACTATGATAGCAAATTTTGCAGCTTGTATATCGTAAATATAAAAGCAAATTATTTTGCCCTCCTAAGTGAGAATCTTTGTAAAACATATGTTGTGCTTGCACCATACTTGCTTACCTGACCCTCTCCATGAGGGAGAAAATGCTCTGTTCCTGGACTTTCCTGGTAATGTATGATTGCCATCACCTGTGGTGAAACACCTTTCTTATCAATTACCTAGCTCACCACAGGTGATGGCAATCATACATTACCAGGAAAGTCCAGGAACAGAGCATTTTCTCCCTCATGGAGAGGGTCAGGTAGGCAAGTATGGCTTGCACTACTAATAGGTGTATGGTTTACCTGGACACTTCTGTTCATGTTGATCTCTTCTGTCTGCTAGATTTCAATTTGTATAGAATATATTGAGATACAACTAAATTCCACTACCTACAGTTTATGTCCAATAATAAGAATTGAAACATAATAAATAACATTTGTACACATTCAAATACAGCTCAACACTGTCTAAAATACCGAGTAAAATTGTACATTTATTGTTATGCTTTTATTTTAGCAAAGCTGTATTTTTATTACTGTTCATATCAGCATTATAATTGGTTGTAGTATCAAGGCCGTAACTAGAGGCGTGCGAGCGGTGCCACTGCCCGTAGTGTACTGTACGACGTAGGCAGGGCTGGTTCTAGGTCTTTTGGCGCCCGGGGTGGAGAATATGGGCATGGCTTAATACAGGGGGCGTGGTCAGTTACGCCCCCTGTAGAGTTGTGCCCCCATTTGTGCCCCCTGTAGTATAGCGCCGCTTGCACACACAAAAAAAAACTTACAAACCCCGCTCCTGACCACTGCAGACCTCCGCCGGCGCCGCTCCTCTCCTCGGATCTATGGGAGAGATGTCATGACATCTCTCCCATAGCACAGCATACACAGACACTAGAGGTCAAATATGACCCCTAGCGTCTGTCAGTCCCACAATACTGTGCGGTGCGCGATGACGTCATCGCGCACCGCACAGCAAAGGTCCTCTCCACGAAGGGAAACTAGATGCGTAGCGTCTAGTTCCCTTCACAGCGGAGGACACAGCGGGACACAGGGGGGAGCACAGTAGCGGATCCTGCCATGGTGCGGCGCCCTCCGGATTGCGCCGGCGCCCTCCGGAAGGCGGCGCCGCAGGCAAAAGTCCTGCTTGCCCGTGGTAAGATCCGCTACTGGACGTAGGGCAACAATGGAGGCACCTGTATTTAGCTTACATGACTGAGAGCCACCCAACAGCCACCAGATGCACACTTACCATTGGGTGCACCTTACCCCTGGTGCACCCTTAATTGCGCTGGCAATTAGCTTACTGGTGCCAGTGCCTTTTTAATAATATCTTGATGTTACTGCCCTTTTATGGAACTGCGTAGTATTAGTAATAATATTATGTAAGTATATTAAAAATGTAACTGGAAAGAAGAAAATAAATTAGTTCATTTTTAAATAAAGCAAGCTATCTAATTTGTGTAGAGGTCTATATTCGCTGGCAAACATCATCAGTAGGTTGTTTTCTTTAATTAATCAAGGGTGGTTTGTGTGATATACAGACTTAGGAGGTATTCAATTAGCTCTGGTAATCTTTGAGCTATTGAATATTCCCCCCTGCCTATTTAATTGAGGCCAGTTTTCACTTGTTTTTAAGGCATTTTCGACAATGCCTTTTCACCTTTTTTGTGAATAAAAGCTGTGCTGTTGAATAGGGCGTATCCCCATTCGCCCTAAAAATAGTGAATTGCCAGTTTTTCACCTAGGCGAAAAAAACGGACCTAATTGAATACCCCCTCTAAGAATATCACATAGCTTTAAAAAGGAAGATATGTCATTCTCAGGCAGAAGATGATTTTTGAACTAGAATAAACACATTTTGCAATTTAAAACAGAAAATTATTTAGCTTTAATTTCACTCAATTTAAAAAAGTCATGTGTTGCCAGTCCATAATCATCAAACAGCAACTGTATCTATATGTTCTTAAAAATGTTTTTTTGACTATCAATCTTACCAAATCATGAACTTACAGAAGACATTTTACTGACTGTTGTTAATGTTGATACAAAATGCTGAAAAAGTGAAATACAGTATGTAGCATTCAGGAGAGAAATCAGTACAAGGACAGAAAATTGGACTCTATTGCTTGATTCATGTTTGTAAGTAAAGCTAAAAAATCAAGTAACTTTGTGTCTGGAACAAACCATGTTGCCATGCAAGGGGAGCAAATACATTTATATTTTTTCCAGGTTTGCAGGGTAAATACTGGCTGCTTTTGACTGTAGCCCACAAATGATAGACAGCTCTATGTTTACACTGCAATTTAGATATCAGTTTGAACCAGGGGCGGATTGGGATGGAAAAGCAGCCCAGGAAACTTATGGAAGCAGCTCTAATGGGGCAGGGTTTGCTGAGGGGTGGGGTCTGTTGGGAGCGGGATCTCTCCTTACAGTGTCTGATTCAGAATTGGACGCAGTTACGGGCCTCCTTGCGTCTTTCGCTGCAGTTGCGTCTGCGACTTCAGGCTAATGCCGCTACAGTTGGGAGCAGGATGGGAGAAATAGTAGTGCAGAGCAGGGGGGCCAGACTTGAAATAGTAGTGGTGGATAGCAGGTGGCAGGCTGGGAGTAATAGAAGGGGGAGCAGGATGGGAGTAGTGGTGGGAAAAAGTGGTTAGAATGGGAGTGGCATAAATTAGAATAAGAAACAAGGGTCTCTCCTCCCCCTCTTTGCAGTTCCTGGGTCCCAGCCACCATTAATCAATAGCAGGCTCACCTGAGAAGGACTGTGTGTAAATTGTGGGTCCTTCTTCTTCAGCAGCTCATCTATCTCTTCCCTGCATAGTCCAAATGGGTTTGGACATGGGGGTGGACACAGCCTGCGGTAAGGAGGACGGGACATCTGAGCCCCATTGAGCTTCTGCGCATGCTCAGAAGCTGTCTCCCAACACTGCCTGATCAGAGCTGAGCTTCAATTGCAGCAGCCAATCAGTCTAGTGAAGGGGGGAGTAAAGGCCAGTGAGGGGACATCAAGACCGGCCAAATGGGGACTGGTCCGGCGTACCAGAGTCCCAATCCGCACCTTATTTGAACATACCCCACTAAAATCCAAATCTCTCTGCACATGTTATGTCTGCCACACCTGCAGTGCAGAATGGTTTTGTCCAGTTTCTTGCTCTTTTGATTTACTTACAAACAGCGGCAGTTAGGAGCTGATTGGCTGGTACTTTATCTCCATCTACTTTGTCTCCTTTAACGCTTAGTAAATAGACCCCTTGTGGCCAATTGAATCACCCTTAACTAGCAGTCACAATGGGCAATCATACTGATAACTATAAATGTAATGGTCCAGTGGCGGAACTAGCGAGCGGTGGGCCCAGGTGCGACAAAATGCTTTGGGCCCCCCCATCCCATCCAAGTCCACCCCCTCACCCCTGGAGAGTATCTGGTGAGGGGGACCTGCTCAGGGCCAGAGAAATGGATACCTAGCAACAGTGCCGTAACTAGACATTTTAGCACTGTGTGCAAGAAACTGCATCGGAGCCCCACCCCTGCATGCAAAACAGGGGCAGTGCACACCGTAGGCGCGCGCAAAAATACATAGTGGCGTGGCTTCGTGGGGAAGGGGTGTGGCCACAAAATAATACCAATTCATAAAACGGTGCACAGTAGTCTCCATTATTCAAATTACGCCGCACAGTAGCACCACTACACTGCTGTTGTTACACATAGCGGCAGACAGCGTACACTTTTTACACATAACGGCAGACAGCGTGCCCTTGTTAAACATAGCGGCAGACAGCGCACATTTTTTACACATAATGGCAGACAGCGTCCCCTTTTTACACATTACGGCAGACAGCGTGCCCTTGTTACACATTACGGCAGACAGCATCCCCCTTTTTACACAGTACGGCAGGCAGATTCCCCCTTTTTACACATTGTGGCAGACAGCGTCCCCTTTTTACACATCACGGCAGACAGATTCCCCCTTTTTACACATCATGTCAGGCAGATTCCCCCTTTTTACACGTCACGTCAGGCAGATTCCCCCTTTTTTACACATTGTGGCAAAGATTCCCCCTTTTTACACATTACGGCAGGCAGATTCCCCCTTTTTACACATTGCAGCAAAGATTCCCCTTTTTACACATTACGGCAGGCAGATTCCCCCTTTTTACACATTGCGGCAAAGATTCCCCCTTTTTACACATTGCGGCAGGCAGATTCCCCCTTTTTACACATTGCGGCAAGTAGATTCCCCCTTTTTACACATTGCGGCAAGCATATTCCCCCTTTTTACACATTGCGGCAAGCAGATTCCCCCTTTTTACAAATTGCGGCAGGCAGATTCCCCCTTTTTACACATTGCGGCAAGCAGATTCCCCCTTTTTACACATTGCGGCAGACAGTCCCCCTTTTTGTACATGGAAAGAGAGAAGGAAGGAAAGAAAGAAAGAAAGAAAGAAAGAAAGAAAGAAAGAAAGAAAGAATTATACTTACCCTCTCCGCTGGCTCAGGCTCCTCGGTGCAGCTTCTGGTCACGATTCCCGGTCAGGAGAGAAGGAGGAGGAGGGAGGTGGAGGAGGGAGCCGCAGCAGCGCTGTGTTATTGGTGGAGGCGCTGCAGCTGCTGCCCCTCTGCTTCACTATAGGCTGTTCTCGGAAGACAGCCTATAGTGAAGCAGAGGGACAGCAGCAGCAGCGCCTCAACCAGTAGCAAAGCGCTGCTGCGGCTCCCTCCTCCACCTCCCTCCTCCTCCTTCTCCCCCGTACCGCTGCGCTCCTCTCCTCTCTGTCCGGGCGGCTGTGTGCTGCGGGCAGCGGTTGCCCGCAGCACACAGCAGCATGTAATGAGTCAGTTTGACTCATTACATGCTTTTGGCCCCTGGACAGTGGCTGGCCCCAGTGCAACGCACTGGTTGCACTGGCGGTAGTTCCGCCTCTGTAATGGTCCCTACTTAGATCAGCTTCATCATTTAACTGTTTTGGACTCATTTCAAGTAACTGGGTAATGTCAGCATTAACTGGAAGTCTAGCCATACAAAATATTGATTATTCAAGACCCTTAATTCTATTTATACAGTCCAAAAATCGAGTTTTGCTGAGACAAAGCAGAAGATTCAGTCTGTGTATATAAATTTGATCATTATGCATGAAGCTTATGATTGATCTTCTTAGATGACACTAATCTCAAAAAAGAAAAAAAATCAGCCCTCTCTCAGAACTGACAGACTGAATTGATGTAACTCAGCTACTTTGTAACAACACAAACATCAAAAGTTATATTTTCATTAATACATTTTCTTATAAGTTGGTCCTAGAAGACTGATTAATCACATAAATGAAATCCGACCTAGTTGAAATAAGGGTAATTTGCAGTTAGTCAAAGTCATGTCATGCATATAAATTAGAAAATCATCATAACATTTCTTTAAAAAAAAATTCTGTGTGCCATTGGTTTAATTAAGGTGACTTTACATTTTACAGTACTGTCTGCATACCAAAGGGATGTAGTTATGATCCTGGCAGTCAGGATACCGACGCCAGGATCCCTGCTGCCAGAATGCCAGTAGAAGGCCCAGGACTATTCCTACTCGTGGGTGTCCACAACACCCATAGAGTGGGAATAGAACCTGTGGTGAGCCCAGCAAGCTACCGAGCCCGCCTGGGGCTTCATTGCACTCACCCCCCTGCCGGCATTCTGGTGTCTGGGAACCCGGCATCGGTATGCTGACCGCTGGGATCCCGCCCGCTGGTCACCCGATCCCAACCCATACCAAAGGTGGGACTAGTTAAACTGTGCCACCTATGATAAACATACTAATATGATTAATTACAGAAATATCAATGAACAGCAACAAAATATCTGATAAATGCCGACAATATGAGTTTTTAAAATGGAAGGGGTAATGTATCAAGGAGTGTAAAGAGTGGAGAAGTTAACAAGTCATATCAATTAATAAATCAATCAGCTTCAGGCTACAGGTCGAGTCAACCATATCCAAAATGCTTGGGACCAGAAGTATTTTGGATATTGGATTTTCCATATTTCCATATATATTTTTAATACATACTGTATGCATACCATAATAAACTATCTTGGGGCAGGACCAGTGGTGGATTTCCCATCTAAGGTAGTTGTTTCATACATTGTTCATACATACAGTATACCTACACAATCTTTAATAATGTTTTTAATTTGCTTCTTACTCAGTAACATTCACATACATATTATTTTGATACATATTTGTAAAACTTGCTACAATAATAATAATAATAATAATAATAATATATATATATATATATTATACATGTGATTCATTATTCTTTCTCAGTACACTATTACATTCTCTCACCATAGAAACCTGTATGCAACAAAACATTTCTAAAGCCCTCTTTTGACATTACAGCCATTTGCACCATCTTCGAGCCTCATACCTGCCTAGAAGTTTCATGTATGAAGGCATGATTACAAGGGCTATGGTTGTTTGGAAATGCTAGTGGTTTAAAGAACTATACATACAAATCAGATTGGGTATTGTATTATTCTTCAGTCCCTTGTCGGTTTTACTGCACATACTGTATCTATTTTATTTTTTGAACTGTAATTGTATTATTCTAGTGTAGTTTAATAAATCCGGCAACACGAGTCCGCCACCTACTGCTTACTTATAGACTGCACTTGTCTCTTACTAACATGTAAAGGTGATCAGCAGATCATGTATCAGTGGCAACAGAAGGAATACATTTTACTAAATTTAAAACAAATGATGACTATAAAAAAACATTACAAAGGTAAATGAAATGTATTGAGTCTGTACTGTACCAATTTATTACAGATCTTTGCAGAAATACAAAGGTTAAAAAAATGTCAATTCTGTCTAAAAAGCTTAAAGCAGAGTGATGACTGTCACACATAAAAAAGAAAATCTTCTAGAACAGGTTTGTATAAGTTATAGTATATAGCATTGTTTTCAGTTGACCATCATTTCCTACAACATTATGTATATGTAAAATCTGACCTGGATAGATTTATTCCTGGGGATGATTACGCTAGGATACATTTCCTAAGCAGTGATAAGAGTGAAGTGAGCCAGTGGAGAAATTTCCCCATCAACCAATCAGCACTGAAGTAACATCTATAATTTGCATACTATAAAATGATACAGAGCTGCTGATTGGTTGATGAGGAAATTTCTCCACTGTCTCACTTCTCCACTCTTATCAATGCTTAGTAAATGTACAATCTTATAACCTCTTTTGCTGACCACTTTTATGCATCTCAGTCTTACCAACTGCTTTTATTTTGTGCAGTTATGTAACAATATTTATTAAAGGTTTGTATTTCAAATTATAGTATATGTTCATTTTATTTGTGTAAATGTGTATTTAGACACATGTGAAATGTTAAGGTCATTACAGAGGACATAGAATGCTGTTTTAGATCCCTGGGGTAACCGTACGTGACAGATACAGTATCAGCACAAGCGTAAACATTCTATTGATGATGTGTGGCCAGGTTTCCAACATCTAAAATCACATTGTTAGGATTAAGGGATCAACTATTCTAGGGCAGGGGAGTTTTGAAGTAATGTGTTCTGGTCATTGTGTCTTTCACTGTGTATAAATATAAGATCCCTGGAAACGTATTTGTGCAATTTACAAGCGTCGAAGCAGAGTCTAAAGCTCTGAGATTCTTTTATAAATGTGTGCTTTATCATGCTTGATTGACAAGCCAACAACAATTGTGCCTTCTTATCGGATTATAAGCATTCTGGTGTTAGTTGTGATTCTACATAAAATACTTTGCATAGTTGTAGGGGAATAAAAAATTGTATAACACAAGATACAATTGTATTTCTTATATTTGTATTTGGAAATACATAATAATAAAGATTTTATCTCTATTTTTCAGTTCAGAATATAGATCCTGTTATATGTGCCTTTCTCCTTCACATTTGTGATCTCCTGCCTATTGTCTTCCCTATTCCATGGTCTCCTGTGATTGATTATTATATGTGTCTGTTTAGCCCTTTTCCTTTTACTGTAAATTGCTGGTTCTTTGGGCAGTTCATAATTGGTGTTCCAGAGACAATGAAAGAATTGTAAGAATTTCAATGAAAACATAAAAGGGCATATGGGGCTTGCAGAGAGATAAAGTACTAAACAATCATCTACTTACTGACATTTTTCAAACACAATTGAAAAAGTATAGGACAACTGCGCTGTCTTATGAAAATTAAGCTGCTCTGTTTAGAAAAGGAATACTGATAAAATATATAACGAGCGCTGTGAATAACTATATGATCTAAAATCTGTGTATGCAAGTGGCACCTGTATGGGAAAAAAAAATTTGGGGGTTATGATGCGGTATGTTTACAGCTTCTTTGTGGAGTATGTAAATAGAGCTCAGTCCGTTCCAGTTCTCAGTTTGCTGGTGAGGCCCTAGCTGTCCCTACCTCATTCAGTTCCGTGCTGCAAACAGGAAGATGTTGTGATTCCTTGCCACTCCGCTGCGTCCAGCGGAGACGGTTCACGGCTCGGTTGTAGGTCACGGCTCGATGACGTCACGCTGCGGCTAGGCATCTGGATATTCGGGCCGGAAAGGTGGTGTACTGTAGCTCTCTGCCTCCAACGCGTTTCATGCACTTAATCATGGATAGCATATGGATACACAGATTTTAGATCATATAGTTATTCATAGCGCTCGTTATATATTTTATTTTTCAAACACAGCCTGTCATATGACAGTTTGGAGCTGATTGGTTGGTACTCTTGTCAAGCTTTGATACATACTCCGCAATGAAAGTTACAGTGTATTTAGAGGCACAGATGTTATTTGGGTGAGCTGAAAAGGATTTATGATCTCATTTTACATTTTAGCTTTAAGGAGTATATTCATATTGTATTCCAATTGTGTTTCAAATTAAATAAAACAGTTGACTGCAACAGGGAATGATCATTAACACTGTGGAGGAGATGTATCAAAACTTGGAGTGAGATATAGTGTAATAAGATAAAGAAAACAATCAATCTACTCCTGTTTTATTTTTTTACAAATAGAGCCTGTAAAGTTAGAAGCTGACTGGTTAGTACTTTATCTTTCTCCAAGCTTTGATAAATCTCCCACACATTCACTCATGACCTCTTCTCCAATGGCTAACAGTATAATTTAGAAAATACTGTAGTAGCCGAAGTCACCCCGGGATCTATACAGAAGCCAGATCATTTCAGTAAACTTTATTCCAGATATAAGACTATTATCCTAATATGACCCTTTCCGAATAAACCAGTTTGACCCTTTCAGATTACACCTGGCCACAGTCGCATGAAATGTGTTGGCTGATAATATGTTTTGCAAAGATTTTGTTCCAAAAAATGTTTTGTGTGTGGGTCACGTGATCTTTCCTGTGAATACTAATTTTGTAGTTAATGTCATGGTTGGTCAGTCAGTTTTGTCCAGACATAAAACACGCATGTAGCTAGTGGAAAAGATCATCATACAGAGCTAGAATTCTCTTATACTTTACTAAACATTTTGGGAAGTATAGGCGTAAAGTACACAACTTATTATGATGACCAATAACAAAGTGCAGTGGGCCACTCTGTCCCGATTCTGAGTTGGACGCAATGCCAAAATTCACACAAATGGATGATGTTTTTCAGCTGCGCATGCATCTAAATTGGTACAATTTTCCACAGCACATGCACCCAATGGTGTGTACTCAGAGTGACAGTACTGATTGGAAATGTAATGAACATTCCTGGGCAATGACTGGCAGGTGACACGTAGGTGGCTAATTAGACATATGGAGATGCACTGTCTTATGGTCCTGTTATAGGAGTATCCCAGGTGTGTTGAATACCTGGTTGTGAACTCAGATGTTTAATCACTCACATTGGAGGCCGTACCCTGACGGATATGAGACCGTTGCAAGTTTGGATGGTGCATACGATGGGATTGATGGGATCAAAAGATGCACAAAGTCTTTACAAATTCAGAAGCAGATTTTTACAATAGGGGTAGGGCTTTTATGAACATTAGCATAAAGTCATAGATACGAGTCCCGGACCCTGTTACTGGGTCAATCTGTGTCACTTTTTGTCCATCCATGTGCTTGCATAGGCACTTGTCTGTAATTGTGGCTGGCATTCTTCTACTGGCGGTTCCCACCATTCTGAAACATGTACTATAGGGGAACTCTATTAAGGCTTGGAAAGAGATATAGTGGAGAAAGATAAAGTACCAACCAATCAGCTCCTGACATTTTTCAAACGCAGCCTGTAAAATGACAGTTAGGAGTTGATCGGTACTTTATATCTCTCCACTTTATCTCTATCCAATGTTTGATACATCTCCCCTATAGTTACTGTCAACCAGCTCCCAGAAACTCCAGTCACATGCTACATCCAGCCTATCAGTGCCTAGAGTGCCCTATTTAAACCAGGAAGTGCTGACAGCCCACTGCAACAACAACTTCTCTCCCAGAGGATCAGTACTCTGGTTTTTGGTTCGGTATTGCTTCACAATATACTGCTGTAGTCTGCACGCGTTACCTGCTCCAGTATGGCTTCACAGCATTCTGCTCCAGTCTGTTCCAGTAACCTGCTCCAGAATTGTTTCACAGCATATAGTCCTAGTATATTCCTGCTCCCAGTTCCAGTGTTTCCGGCAGTTTGTCTCATTAGTGCTCTCATTGGGCCTAATTCAGACCTGCAATGCCCAGACCGCAACCCCTAACCGGCGGTCAAGCATCACCGGCCCTCCCCCTCCCGCCCAGCAACCGCCTCAGTCTGTCAATCAGGCAGAGGCGATCGCAGGGCTGAGACAGCCGTCTGCTGTGCGAAAAAGCACAGCAGTGATCAGGTCTGAATTATGCCCATTGTAATTGCAATCTGTTCCTGATGTCTACATACAGCTACAGCCTTTGGCTGTCCTGGTAACCTGCACCTGTATCTGTTCTTCTAATCACTCTGCAGCATCAGTCTTCCGCTGCCGCTACTACTACTGTACTAGTGGCCTGAATGTAAAGTAGTATTATTAGGCTTTCCAGCTCACTCACACTCCAGCCCATACTGCTATCCTAAGGGCTTCTGCCCCGAATCAGCAAACTCCTAGTGTTGTGATAGGCCGCAGTGGTGTGAAACTCAGAATCAGCCCATCTATTTAATATATTGACAAATAAATAGTATACACTAGGCTTATTCATGTTTCTTTCTATTTCTACATGATTTCCTGCCGACCCTCCCCAATTGATAAGTACATCACTGAAAAAGGGAATGGGGAGGGGGCAATTATTAAAACGGACAGGGAGTAATAATAGAAAAAATAGAAATTTCCAAGATTTAGAGATATTCTAGAGGATAAGTGATTGAAGCATACTTGCCTACTCTCCCGGAAGCTGCGGGAGGCTCCCATTTTTTGGGGTAGCCCCCCGCACCCCCGGAAGAGTAGGCAGGTCTCCTGTATCCTGCTCGCACCCTAGTAATGCAGGCAGGATGAAGAGATAATACCCCATATTCGTGGGTCCGTGTGGTGGAGAAGGAGTTAAAATGACACAAATCGCGTCATTTTAGTACCGCCTCCTTCCCACGGACATGCGAATCGCAGTTTTTCCCTGATGTGGGGGCGGGGCTTGCTGATGTCACAGTCTGCCCCCTGCCCCTCTCCCGGAGAGGAGAAATTGAAAGTAGGCAAGTATGAATTGAAGTAATGTGAAGAAATGAATAAATATCTAGTGATTAAATTGCTGTGAAAAAATTACTCATGCTCCAAATGCGCTCCCAGAGTTTCTTGTTTTCCCCCCATATTAAGCAAACTGCAGAATGCCAGAAGGATTCTATAAGAAGACTTTACATGGAAGTCTGCAACAGAAGGGTAGAAGTTCCTTTTGCTTCTCTGCTAGTTGTTGATATCAGAAGTGTGCCCACTGCCCAGCTGTATCAAATAGTATTTCTGGCAGATAAAGCCTAAGATAATCAGGAGCAACACAGGATGAAATGACCTGGACGGACGCAGGTGATGGGAGGACGGAACCAGAGGCCTAAACATGTATCACACCAAAACTACATAAACATAGAACTCTTTAAACAACACTAGACATTTGGATTAAAATGTTGCTGGACAATTTAAGAAACACTAGGAAGGGAGAGTTTCTTCTCTCAAAAGTAGTCATACAGAGAGTTTTCCTTTAATAAATCAAAAGGTTTTAATTGCTGCAATGTGAGGGAACCATTTTATATAATCCCTTGTTAACTTTTTATTTGGAATTGTATTGCCATAGTTAATAATTCCATAGTGGGTAAATGCTTTACACTTCAATGACCTGCTCTTACACACATACATTTTGCATAAAAACACTGAAATGGAATATTGTCACAAATCACAGATGAATAATGGATGATTGCCCATACTTGGGATTGGTGAAGACCCAGAACAGAGACATGGGGTCTAACATGCTGGTGGTATTCAACAGGGACCTCTGAAAGGAGATATGGATTTACATAGTTACATAGTACATAGTTACATAGTTACATAGTACATAGTTACATAGTTACATAGTACATAGTTACATAGTTACATAGTTACATAGTACATAGTTACATAGTACATAGTTACATAGTTACATAGTTAGTGAGGTTGAAAAGAGGCAAAAAGGGTTCAACCTGTATTCTGTGTAAAGCTGTTCATATTATAATGCGCCTGCTGAAGTAATGGTTTATTACCAGCTGACAACTATGATTCTTACCACTCCCAGATATTTAATGTCAATATGTTAAATGCTATAGCCCTGGATACATTTTCCAGTTAGAAATTTGTCCAATCCGTTTTTAAATGACACATAGGTTGCAGCCCTCTGCCCAGATTCCCTGGTACAGGTGCTGGTGAGATCAGGAGTGTAGCTAGAAGTACGTAGTCAGGCGTACAAGGCATAGTTTACAAGCTAGGTCAGAACCAAATGGACAGGAAAGTACCAGGGGAAGGCAGAATCAGGTCATTAGGAAAGCGGAAGTTGAACCAGGAACTACAAAATGCAGTACCGAGGGATTAGACGGAGATGGGTCACTAGGAAAAGCCAAGGTCCCTGCGCAAATCAGAACCTCCTTTCTTGGCGCACCTGGCCCTTTAAATCTTACACAGAGCAGCGCACGCATCTTTATAGGAGCCGTGGCCACCTGTGCAGTGAAGTTGCTAGAGGAGCGGAAGCCCGGAGAGCACAGCAGCAAGCTCCGGGACTTCCCGACCGCTGCCCATCGCCAGCCGGTACCCCCATTGCTGCCGGACCCAGTAAGTGAGAGCCAGGTTCGCTGTGGCAGTTATATAGTATATATTCAGGTTAGGGGTAGGTTTAGGCTGTGGAAATGGGGGAGGTTAGGGTTAGCTGCAGGGGACAGTTAGGGTTAGACTGTAGGAGGGGGAGGTAAAGGTTAGGCTGCAGGAAGGGTGAGTTAGGATTAGGGATAGGATAAAAATACTTACTGAGATGTGTTGGGATTCTGGCCATTGGTATCTCGCTGACAGTCTTCTGATGATCTCGATTCTGACTGTCAGGATTTCATACCCAACCCTCACTACTGTTTAAAACTCTAATAAATGGCAAATCTTGAACCAAATCTGGAACATCATTTGATACACGTAATATCTAGAGCTAAATTAAAAAAATAAATGTTCAGTGTTACAAGCAAAGGTCAAAATACTATTTATTGAATAATTAACATTTTATTATCATCCTTGTCCTGGATTGTTAATCCCCCAATATAGTGGACAGACAGATCAGCAATAACTACTGTTTTTAAAATGAACAAATCATAAATATGTATACACTAGTGGGTTCTGGAGTAAAGTGTTCCTATAATAGACCTACTTGATAATATTGTAAATAATCAGTATCAGAATATCAAAATAACATACACTAAAATGTTCACAGTATAATAATAATAATAATAATAATAGCATTTGAATGATAAAATAATATAAATAATATAAAACAAAAATAAAATAAGAATGTAAAATCAATCATATTGTCACTGTTTGTGATGTCAAAAATCTATGCTCTTCAGGGGGTATCTTATAGTATATTATAGTATAGTATAGACCACACTTGCTACAAGGTAAGGAGCAGCATTCTGTTGCAGAATCAATCTGTAGAGTACTGTACATGCCTCAAATAACATCTTATTGGTGTGTAAAAGTGACTCCATAGACTTTCATTGCAGACCATAACATCAGAATTTTGTGGATTATTTGAGTTTCAGTGAGCGTGCTTATTAGACATAGCTATTTTATCAAATCACCTGTTATTGGCCAAATGATGTACTATCTGGACAATACAGCCCAATTTCTAGCCCTGTTTAGAGCTATTAGAAGTTCATCTTATATATATGTACAGTGTATTGTTTATTTTTGTTTGATGTTTGTACAGTATGTTCTTGTGTACCCACACTCATTTGCCATCTATTTCATATACTATATATATGTTCATTTCAAATGATGCGCATGTACTGTAAACTATTAGTACATAAAAAAGTACTACACTACAATATATTAACCCTATCTGTGTTGAACTCAGATAATGTATACATTATCCTAATAAAATGTAGAAATGTTAATTAATACTGCTCTCTTAATCATTTTTATTTCACACCACTGCATCAACAGCAATTGTGGTGGCCATGGGAAACACACTGCAAACAACCTTATCCTACCACATGGAAACAAATCCAGTGAAGATCAATGCAACATGGTTTTCACTGTATACAGAGCCTGGTAATCTGCAGAGTTTGACCAGGCCTCTGGTTTCTATAGTAAGACAAGGAACTTTAGGGCTGTTTCGAACCTTAGTGGGTAGTAAAGTTCTCTAAAGTCTGACCCATAATGTCTAATCCCAGTTCCCTGAGACATAGAAAGAGAACAATTTTCCAGTGACTCTGAAAAGAGAATGTTCTGTGGATGGGTGGTATTCAGTATGCCGGCTGTTGGGATCTCGCCGCTCCGTTTACTGGTGCCGGAATCCCGACACTCGGCATACCGACAACTATTCTCCCTCTTGGGGGTCCACGACCCCACTGGAGGGAGAATAAATAGCGCCACCATGCCCGCAGCATGGCGAGCAAAGCAAGCCCGCAAGGGGCTTATTTGCGCTTGCCCAGCTGGCGGTATGCTGGCGGTCAGGATCCCAGTGCCGGTATGCTGGCCACCGGGATCCTGGTCGCAGGCATACCATACTACACCCCTGTGGAGGACAAGATGGAAAGGGTCTTTGGGTTTGTTCAACATCTCAAAAAAGGGCCCAGCTTCTAGGCAGAAACTTCCAGGCAGGTCATAGAGCATTCTACATATCTCATACCTCTTTGTCCCCCTCCTGAAATAATGTTTTGCCAGCGTGTGATACCCCCGCCTAAACTTCAGCTAACCACCCACAGTCTTGCCCACAGACAGCTCCATATAGGGAGGATGAGAGAATAATATAACCCATCCAACATCCTATGCCAGTGGTTCCCAAACTCGGTCCCCAAGGCACACTAACAGTCCAGGTTTTAAGGATATCCATGGCTGAGCACAGATGGTTAAATCAAATTGACGGAGGTACTAGTTAAGTCACCTGTGGCCAAGCATAGTTATCCTTAAAACCTGAAAGTCACGGAGCCTTGAAGACTGAGTTTGGGAACCTCTTTCCCTTGTATTTAAATAGTATGTTTAGTTCTACTGTAATTATTTAATTATAAATACCTGTCCTCAACTACTGAAAGATGTACTAATTAACTGCAAATTAATGTTAATGATAGAGTCACTAATGTAGGGATAAAAATAGCTCAAAATTGCAAAACATGGGAGCTAGTGCACATCCCTAGATATATGTGTACATTTTATAAATTCATCATAATTTTACTACAGGTACTATCAGATACATTATACCCCACTCCCCAGTGGCGGAACTTGGGAGTGGTTGGCCCAGGTGCAAAAATATAATATGGGCCCCCCTCCTCCACCCCAACCCTAGTTCAGAATATGCCACATGGCAGTGGGTGGCAGGGAGAGGCAGAGGATGAAAGGTAAAGCAGGGGGAGGTAGAAATAGAGAAGCAGAGGGTAACAACAGAAGGAAACATAAGCAAGGGGAGGTTGAAATAGAGAAGCAGAGGGTAACAATGGAAGGAAAGGGAAGGCAGAGGGTGACAGCAGAAGGCAGAGAGAGACAGAGGCTGACAGGGAGAGACAGTGGGTGGCAGGGGTACAAGCAAAATGTCCTGCATGGTGCAGAGAACAAGGGTCATGTAGCTTGGCACGGGCAAAAGCACAGTGGCCTCTGCTCTGTGACAGGGGACCCTGCCTTTTGTGCTTTCCTCACTCACTCCAAGACAGGACCATTGCTAGAGTGGACAAATCCAAAGTGACCCACAGGACTGGTAATTATACAAAAAAGACCGGATTATTTGAACCTATATGCTCTATTCATTACGTATAAATTGTCCTTTATCCTTACTGGCTTGTCACTATGCTGTGAGTAAAATCACTCTCTTTCGACCAGAGACTGGCCATAAGGTCTCATTACGAATGGTTTTATGAATTTCATGGAGATGATTTAATGAATTTGTGCAATAATAAATTGTATGGTAAATTTTAGAGCACCTGTTTGTGTTTATATTAGCGCTGTTTTTAGATATATTTCTATATATTATATTTGTTGTGATTATATGCAGGAGACTGACTATCTCCATCAAACAGTGACTTGAAGAGCCGGCACTAATATTTAGCGCCTGAACATATACAGTGTTTGTTAATATTTTTTTTTCGCAGTCACACACAAAGCATGAAAATAATTATGTTAGTTGCTTCGGGATGGAGTGACTGAACAATCTTGCATGCAGGGTATTTGAAAATGAACAACAAACTAAATTGTAAAAATAAAAAAACTGCAGACATAGAAATGTGACTCTGATTTGAACAGATCAGATTCAATTCTTGTCGGAAACTGCTGTCTTGTCAGAAAAACAGCAGTTTCCGACAGGTTTATTCAATGACTCTTGTTTTTTCCAACAAGTCAGGAATTCCCGACTTGTCGGAATCCACGTGTACTGGTGGAAGCGTGGCCAAATCCGATTGGTTTTGGACGCATTTCCGACAATGGGGGTAATTCCAAGTTGATCGCAGCAGGAAATTTTTTAGCAGTTGGGCAAAACCATGGCCCTCATTCCGAGTTGATCGGTCGCAAGGCGAATTTAGCAGAGTTACACACGCTAAGCCGCCGCCTACTGGGAGTGAATCTTAGCTTCTTAAAATTGCGACCGATGTATTCGCAATAATGCGATTACTAACTACTTAGCAGTTTCAGAGTAGCTCCAGACTTACTCTGCCTGTGCGATCATTTCAGTGCTTGTCGTTCCTGGTTGACGTCACAAACACACCCAGCGTTCGCCCAGGCACTCCCACCGTTTCCCCGACCACTCCTGCGTTTTTTCCGGAAACGGTAGCGTTTTCAGCCACACGCCCCTGAAACGCCGTGTTTCCGCCCAGTAACACCCATTTCCTGTCAATCACATTACGATCGCCGGAGCGAAGAAAAAGCCGTGAGTAAAAATACTTTCTTCATAGTAAAGTTACTTGGCGCAGTCGCAGTGCGAACATTGCGCATGCGTACTAAGCGGATTTTCACTGCGATGCGATGAAAAATACCGAGCGAACAACTCGGAATGAGGGCCCATGTGCACTGCAGGGGAGGCAGATATAACATTTGCAGAGAGAGTTAGATTTGGGTGGGTTATATTGTTTCTGTGCAGGGTAAATACTGGCTGCTTTATTTTTACACTGCAATTTAGATTGCAGATTGAACACATCTCACCCAAATCTAACTCTCTCTGCACATGTTAAATCTGCCTCCCCTACACTGCACATGGTTTTGCCCAATTGCTAAAAAATTTCCTGCTGCGATCAACTTGGAATTACCCCCAATGTCAATCCGACTTTACAAAAAGTCGGACTGGCATTGTCGGGAACGGGCCAAACTTGTCGAGTTTGGCCTATTATTGAATACCCACATGTCGGATCCTTTCTGTCGGAAAGGGTACGACATGAATTGAATATACCCCTATGTATACAAAATCTATGTTCCATTAGCATTATGAGCCTGAATCGCATGTGGGTCTCAATGCGTCTGGATCATCCGTTTTTTCATACACAGTTTATGTCTACATAATAATTACATAAATTCTGGACCCCATACATTAGTGATGGATTGCCGCTATTTTCTGATCCCCTCATTCAGGGAATTGGGAATATTAAACATGTTTAAAAAATCTCGATTCCCTAATCTCAACCAAAAATGGTTGGGTTTGGCAAATACAGGATTTTTAAAATGAAGAGTTTCCCTAATTCCCAAACAGATCACCTATCATCTGTGGCCACCAATTAGCGGTTCGGGTGTATTCAGGGAAATGGGGATTAGATGTGTGGGGGCCTTCAGTTTTCACTTGTAATAGTTTATTTAATACAGCATTTGTTGATCTACTTAATATTTGGAACCACGTATTACTAATATATCTACTGGGGGGGGAAGGGAGGTTATGTTTTTTATTTTTTTAACACTTAGCAATGTCTCATTTTTGCCACGAGTGTATAAATGAATTTTGTTGTCACAAATAAAAATTTTGTTGCAGCTAGCTTTTTATACTGTATATAGATGTAAAATAAAGCACCACAAACTTTCCAAACTTGATCAATCATTTTGAAGCATATTCAAATTAACAAAAAGTGCTTTGTTGGGAATTTTCCATCCATCAGTTATCTTGTGTCTCCTCCTGGACTTTTCTTTCACAATCCCAATTGCCAGAGCTGCTTTTAAATTCAAAGTGAGTCAACGTGTTTTGTATGCTATGAGTAACTGAAAAGACGGTGATTGATGGAGCCGACTCCTGGTAAATTTCGACATCCCTGATTCCCCATTTAGTAATCCTAACCTTTTGTAAAGTAATTTTAGTATAAAAAAAAAATGAAGTGGTTTGTCTGCTCTGTGACAAATAGATTTTTCTCTTCAGAGTAATTTAACTCCAGGAAAGATACACTATTTATATTGGGTATTGAGTGTACTCTGCCCAGATATATCTCTGAAAGCTCTTAATCTTTCTCCCTTTTTACTCTTTTCACCATTACAAAAATAATAAAATGAAAAGTCAAATTTGCTTTAGATGTGATATGCAGTCAGTTCTAGAAGAAAACTTTGACATCTAATTCTTCATTCTGGATGACAGATGCATAGCGCAAGAGGGATCTGCTTATTAAAAGTCATTTTGATTTAAAAAAATTTTTTGGGAGAAATGCAGATCTGATCAAAGAGGAGATGAAATATTCATAGTTGTTTTATTGGTAAGTTCATACTTCAAACATATATTACTTTATGTGTGTATAAATAAGATTTTACTTACCGATAAATCTATTTCTCGTAGTCCGTAGTGGATGCTGGGGACTCCGTCAGGACCATGGGGAATAGCGTTAGCGGCTCCGCAGGAGACAGGGCACAAAACTAAAGCTTTAGGATCAGGTGGTGTGTACTGGCTCCTCCCCCTATGACCCTCCTCCAAGCCTCAGTTAGGATACTGTGCCCGGACGAGCGTACACAATAAGGAAGGATATTGAATCCCGGGTAAGACTCATACCAGCCACACCAATCACACCGTATAACTTGTGATCTAAACCCAGTTAACAGTATGACAAACGTAGGAGCCTCTGAACAGACGGCTCACAACAATAACAACCCGATTTTTTTGTAACAATAACTATGTACAAGTATTGCAGCCAATCCGCACTTGGGATGGGCGCCCAGCATCCACTACGGACTACGAGAAATAGATTTATCGGTAAGTAAAATCTTATTTTCTCTGACGTCCTAAGTGGATGCTGGGGACTCCGTCAGGACCATGGGGATTATACCAAAGCTCCCAAACGGGCGGGAGAGTGCGGATGACTCTGCAGCACCGAGTGAGAGAACTCCAGGTCCTCCTCAGCCAGGGTGTGCCCCTGACCAAGTAGCAGCTCGGCAAAGTTGTAAAGCCGAGACCCCTCGGGCAGTCGCCCAAGATGAGCCCACCTTCCTTGTGGAATGGGCATTTATATATTTTGGCTGTGGCAGTCCTGCCACAGAATGTGCAAGCTGAATTGTACTACACATTTAACTAGCAATCGTCTGCTTAGAAGCAAGAGCACCCAGTTTTTTGGGTGCATACAGGATAACAGCAAGTCAGTTTTCCTGACTCCAGACGTCCTGGAAATCTATATTTTCAGGGCCCTGACAACATCTAGCAACTTGGAGTCCTCCAAGTCTCTAGTAGCCGCAGGTACCACAATAAGCTGGTTCAGATGAAACGCTGACACCACCTTAGGGAGAAACTGGGGACGAGTCCGCAGCTCTGCCCTGTCCGAATGGACAATCAGATATGGGCTTTTGTGAGACAAAGCCGCCAATTCTGACACTCGCCTGGCCGAGGCCAGGGCCAACATCATGGTCACTTTCCATGTGAGATATTTCAAATCCACAGATTTGAGCGGTTTAAACCAACGTGATTTGAGGAATCCCAGGACTACGTTGAGATCCCACAGTGCCACTGGAGGCACAAAAGGGGGTTGTATATGCAGTACTCCCTTGTCAAATTTCTGAACTTCAGGAACTGAAGCCAATTCTTTCTGGAAGAAAATCGACAGGGCCGAAATTTGAACCTTAATGGACCCCAATTTGAGGCCCATAGACACTCCTGTTTGCAGGAAATGCAGGAATCGACCGAGTTGAAATTTCTTCGTGGGGCCTTCCTGGCCTCACACCACGCAACATATTTTCGCCACATGTGGTGATAATGTTGTGCGGTCACCTCCTTCCTGGCTTTGACCAGGGTAGGAATGACCTCTTCCGGAATGCCTTTTTCCCTTAGGATCCGGCGTTCAACCGCCATGCCGTCAAACGCAGCCGCGGTAAGTCTTGGAACAGACATGGTACTTGCTGAAGCAAGTCCCTTCTTATCGGCAGAGGCCCTGAGTCCTCTGTGAGCATCTTGAAGTTCCGGGTACCAATTCCTTCTTGGCCCATCCGGAGCCACGAGTATAGTTCTTACTCCTCTACGTCTTATAATTCTCAGTACCTTTGGTATGAGAAGCAGAGGAGGGAACACATATACCGACTGGTACACCCATGGTGTTACCAGAACGTCCACAGCTATTGCCTGAGGGTCTCTTGACCTGGCGCAATACCTGTCCAGTTTTTTTTTTTTTTTTTTTTCAGGCGGGACGCCATCATGTCCACCTTTGGTCTTTCCCAACGGTGCACAATCATGTGGAAAAAACTTTTCGATGAAGTCTCCACTCTCCCGGGTGGAGGTCGTGCTGAGGAAGTCTGCTTCCCAGTTGTCCACTCCCGGAATGAAAACTGCTGACAGTGCTATCACATGATTTTCCGCCCAGCGAAGAATCCTTGCAGTTTCTGCCATTGTCCTCCTGCTTCTTGTGCCGCCCTGTCTGTTTACGTGGGCGACTGCCGTGATGTTGTCCCACTGGATCAATACCGGCTGACCTTGAAGCAGAGGTCTTGCTAAGCTTAGAGCATTGTAAATTGCTCTTAGCTCCAGTATATTTATGCGGAGAGAAGTCCCCAGACTTGATCACACTCCCTGGAAATTTTTTTTTTTTTTTTTTTTTTCCTGTGTGACTGCTCCCCAGCCTTTCAAGCTGGAATCCGTGGTCACCAGGACCCAGTCCTGAATGCATAACTGTGGCACTTTAGTAGATGAGCACTCTGCAGCCACCACAGAAGAGACACCCTTGTCCTTGGAAACAGGGTTATCCGCTGATGCATCTGAAGATGCGATCCGGACCATTTGTCCAGCAGATCCCACTGAAAAGTTCTTGCGTGAAATCTGCCGAATGGAATCGCTTCGTAAGAAGCCACCATTTTTCCCAGGACCCTTGTGCAATGATGCACTGACACTTTTCCTGGTTTTTGGAGGTTCCTGACTAGCTCGGATAACTCCCTGGCTTTCTCCTCCGGGAGAAACACCTTTTTCTGGACTGTGTCCAGAATCATCCCTAGGGACAGCAGACGTGTCGTCGGAGACAGCTGCGATTTTGGAATATTTAGAATCCACCCGTGCTGTCGTAGAACTACTTGAGATAGTGCTACTCCGACCTCCAACTGTTCTCTGGACCTTGCCCTTATCAGGAGATCGTCCAAGTAAGGGATAATTAAGACGCCTTTTCTTTGAAGAAGAATCATCATTTCGGCCATTACCTTGGTAAAGACCCGGGGTGCCGTGGACAATCCAAACGGCAGCGTCTGAAACTGATAGTGACAGTTTTGTACCACGAACCTGAGGTACCCTTGGTGAGAAGGGCAAATTGGGACATGGAGGTAAGCATCCTTGATGTCCAGGGACACCATATAGTCCCCTTCTTCCTGGTTCGCTATCACTGCTCTGAGTGACTCCATTTAGAATAGGTCTCACCGAGCCGTCTGGCTTCAGTACCACAATATAGTGTGGAATAATACCCCTTTACTTGTTGTAGGAGGGGTACTTTGATTATCACCTGCTGGGAATACAGCTTGTGAATTGTTTCCAATACTGCCTCCCTGTCGGAGGTAGACGTTGGTAAAGCAAACTTCAGGAACCTGCGAGGGGGAGACGTCTCGAATTTCCAATCTGTACCCCTGGGATACTACTTGTAGGATCCAGGGGTCCACTTGCGAGTGAGCCCACTGCGTGCTGAAACTCTTGAGACGACCCCCCACCGCACCTGTTTGTACGGCCCCAGCGTCATGCTGAGGACTTGGCAGAAGCGGTGGAAGGCTTCTGTTCCTGGGAATGGGCTGCCTGCTGCAGTCTTCTTCCCTTACCTCTATCCCTGGGCAGATATTATGGGGACGAAAGGACTGAGGCTGAAAAGACTATGTCTTTTTCTGCTGAGATGTGACTTGGGGTAAAAAAGGTGGATTTTCTAGCTGTTGCCGTGGCCACCAGGTCCGATGGACCGACCCCAAATAACTCCTCCCCTTTATACGGCAATACTTCCATGTGCCGTTTGGAATCTGCATCACCTGACCACTGTCGTGTCCATAAACATCGTCTGGCAGATATGGACATCGCACTTACTCTTGATGCCAGAGTTTCGCATATATAGAAATGCATCTTTTAAATGCTCTATAGTCAAAAAAATACTGTCCCTGTCAAGGGTATCAATATTTCCAGTCAGGGAATCCGACCAAGCCACCCCAGCGCTGCCCATCCAGGCTGAGGCGATCGCTGGTCGCAGTATAACACCAGTATGTGTGTATATACTTTTTAGGATATTTTCCAACCTCCTATCAGTTGGCTCCTTGAGGGCGTCCGTATCTGGAGACGGTAACGCCACTTGTTTTTATAAGCGCGTGAGCGCCTTATCCACCCTAAGGTGTGATTCCCAACGCGCCATAACTTCTGGCGGGGAAGGGTATACCGCCAATAATTTTCTATCGGGGGAAACCCACGCATCATCACACACTTCATTTAATTTATCTGATTCAGGAAAAACCACATGTAGTTTTTTCACACTCCACATAATACCCTTTTTTGTGGTACTTGTAGTATCAGAAATATGTAACATCTCCTTCATTGCCCTTAACAAGTAACGTGTGGCCCTAAAGGAAAATACGTTTGTTTCTTCACCGTCGACACTGGAGTCAGTGTCCGTGTCTGTGTCTGTGTCGACCGACTGAGGTAAAAGGACGTTTTAACGCCCCCGACGGTGTTTTAGACGCCTGGACAGGTACTAATTGGTTTGCCGGCCGTCTCATGTCGTCAACCGACCTTGCAGCGTGTTGACATTATCACGTAATTCCTTAAATAAGCCATCCATTCCGGTGTCGACTCCCTAGAGAGTGACATCACCATTACCGGCAATTGCTCCGCCTCCTCACCAACATCGTCCTCATACATGTCGACACACAAGTACCGACACACAGCACACACACAGGGAATGCTCTGATAGAGGACAGGACCCCACTAGCCCTTTGGGGAGACAGAGGGAGAGTTTGCCAGCACACACCAAAAACGCTATATCATACAGGGACAACCTTTATATAAGTGTTTTTCCCTTATAGCATTTTAATATATATATACATATCGCCAAATAAGTGCCCCCCCTCTCTGTTTTAACCCTGTTTCTGTAGTGCAGTGCAGGGGAGAGCCTGGGAGCCTTCCCACCAGCATTTCTGTGAGGGAAAATGGCGCTGTGTGCTGAGGAGAATAGGCCCCGCCCCCTTTTCGACTGGCTTCTTCTCCCGTTTTTCTGAGACCTGGCAGGGGTTAAATACATCCATATAGCCTCCAGGGGCTATATGTGATGTATTTTTAGCCAGAATAAGGTATTATACATTGCTGCCCAGGGCGCCCCCAGCAACGCCCTGCACCCTCCGTGACCGTTGGTGTGAAGTGTGTGACAACAATGGCGCACAGCTGCAGTGCTGTGCGCTACCTTCATGAAGACTGAAAAGCCTTCTGCCGCCGGTTTCTGGACCTTCAATCTTCAGCATCTGCAAGGGGGGTCGGCGGCGCGGCTTGCCAGCAGGACTCACTGAAAATAAGAAACCTAAAAACTTTTTCTAAGCAGCTCCTTAAGAGAGCCACCTAGATTGCACCCTGCTCGGACGGGCACAAAAACCTAACTGAGGCTTGGAGGAGGGTCATAGGGGGAGGAGCCAGTACACACCACCTGATCCTAAAGCTTTAGTTTTGTGCCCTGTCTCCTGCGGAGCCGCTAACGCTATTCCCCATGGTCCTGACGGAGTCCCCAGCATCCACTAGGACGTTAGAGAAAAGGGGCTAATTCAGTAAGGATAGCAAATTCTGCTAATCAGCAGAATTTGCTATCCTTTTGGTCATATGCTGGGGACTGCCCATCGCTGGGCAAGGCCACCCAGCATACTGACCAGCGCCTCATCCCCCTTCAACAAGCAGAAATTGCGAACGCTTGGCAATTTCTGCTTGTCAGCAGAAACTAAAGATGACTCCTGCCGACGCAGCTTAGCTGTGGCTGCAGGAGTCCCTGCGCCATCTTACCTGTTGCAGCGGCTGCATGTGACATCACGCAGCCGCAACCACGCCCCCGTTTGCGCCACACCGCCCACTGTTCGGGTTGCCCCGCAATGCTCCGTCAACTCCCTGGACCCCCCCACAGAAAATGGGGGCGCATGCGCAGAACGAGCGCTGCACATGTACACGCATCTTTTCAGCAAAAATTCCGGTTGGATCGCACACTGCGATCCAACCTGAATTAGCCCCAACAACTGTACTTTTAATTTTGGGGTGCCATTGTGTCACTGAACAGAATCAAAAAGACATATACTGCAATTTACAGTAGAGTTTTTACCAGTATTATTATTTAGTGCATAAGCAGTTCATGTGCCTAAAGCCATTATAGCCTAAGAAGCCACAAAGTTCCACAGCACACTGCCACACCCACTGACTAAGCTACTCTAAACTATCCATCCTCAGAGGTGTAGCCAGAACTGTGTTATGTCACATTGAATGGCTGCCAGTACAAATTATGGAACATAGTGCCACCAATTCATGTTATGCCACATTACATCGCCCCCAGTTCATAGTATGCCACACTATATTGCCTCCACGTCATAATGTGCACATAGTAACACAGTAACATAGTGGGTGAGATAGAAAATAGACCAGTAGTCCATCGAGTTCAACCTGAATTGTATTATATTCCCTATTCCATTCTGGTTAAAGGCTATATCCTCGGATATCTTTTTCTGTTAGAAATTTATCTAACCCATTTTTAAACACATTGACTGAGTCCGCCATTACAACCCTCTCTGGCAGTGAATTCCTCATTCGTATAGCCCTAACAGTGAAGAATCCCTTCCTGTGCTGAGTACAAAATTACAGTGCCCACTTCATACTGTATTATATAACATTATAATGCCCTCCAGTCCATTTTATACCACATTATAATGAGGCACATACCTATATACAGTATATTGCATGCCCCAAGACAAAAGTTTAAGGGCCCCTATGTACCACCCAATGGTGAAAAATGTATACAACACATGTAACTTTGACAGGCAAGATGGGCCACTCTCAACTCTGGGCCCCATAGCAGTTGCAATTCCTGCACCTATGGTAGCTATGCCCTTGTCCTTCTTGTATTATTGTATAATTATGTACTCCTCATACATTTACTAAAGTTTTAAAGGTAAATTCCAATGAAATTTCTGGATAACTTCACATCTCTTATATAATGTGTCTCAATTTTCCAACTCAAATGCCCAAGGCAATGAAAATGACTATAGTCTTTCCAATCCACAAAGTGTTGGGCAGTATTTCAAACTACAGCCTTATATCTTATTGCCTATATTGTCCGAAGGAAAACAAAAATGTGTTCAATGATAAATCACCAGCTTGTATAAAACAATACATTTCCAGGTCTGTTTCAATCCACTTCTGCAACCAATCAGTCAGTAGTAACAAGGTAACAACCCTGACATAGGTTTGCAATGAAGTTCAATATTGGATGGAACATGATCAGTTGACATTGACCTTGAAGTACATCCTGCTCCTTGAAATCTGTGTTCAGAAGCAATGAAAGTTTTTTGTATTTTTCCATAACATGAACGACTTCAGTCATTATGAATTCAAAACATAATACCTTGTGTGCATAGCTCAAACTTATGTGATCTTAAAAATATACTTAAACCCGACATTTCTCAGGTAGAGCACTGGACAACTCAAAAAAATGTAAATGTCTAAACTTGCATAGAGTATTTTATGAACATGGTTCAATAAGTAAGTTAACACATGCGCAATGTTCTCTCTTTCAGGTTTAGGTTTGGTGCACTCCCGTTAGTGGACATGTTTGGCCAGCCAGATCGCTGCTCATCTTGAATGTCTGTACTGCCGTTATCAAAGGAAGTGAACCGAACTGATACCTGTTTCCATGACATGACATTATCACCATATGTCTCAAGAAGTTGATGTGCACTTTAGATGCAAAAATATGATCACACTACGCACCTCAATTTGTGACCATTTTTCTACCCACCCTACCATCTTATCACGGCTGAAATTTGGGATGTTTTTACAACTGAGCTCAATAAGTACACTCATTTGTTCACTCCCAAGGTTAACAAAAACAGGAGTATAAATTCAATCCGATGTGGCTTAATAAGAAAGTCAAGGAACATATGGATAAAAAGAGGTGAGCTTTCAAAGCATTTAAGTCTGATGGGAAGGCGAAATCATTCCAGTTCTACAGGGAATGTAACAAAAAATGCAAAAAAGAAATCAGAGCAGCCAAAATCGAAAACGAAAAACATATCACAAAGGAGAGTAAAACAAACCCCAAAAAGTTCTTTAAGTATATAAATGGTAAAAGGTTAAAAAAGGAAAATATTGGCCCACTAAAGGGCGAGTTGGATGTCTTGATTAATGATGAGAAGGAAAAAGCAGATTTATAAAATACATTCTTTCATCAGTATTCACGAGAGAGGACCAGGTGATGGGAGTAGTGCACAACATCAGCGATAAAAATAACCCATTGCTGACTACATGGTTAAACAAGGAAGTATTACTGGAGAGACTAAGTAAAATTAGAATAAATAAATCTCCTGGGCCGGATGGACTACACCCCAGGGTTCTTATGGAACTTAACTCAAAACTATCGAGGCCCCTATATTTGATATTCAGTGAGTCAATTACATCAGTAATGATACTGAAGGACTGGCATGCAGCAGAGATAGTCCCAATATTTTAAAAGGGAATTAAAACTCATCCTGGCAACTATAGACTGGTAAGTTTGACATATATAGTGGGGAAAATACTGGAAGGTATATTAATGGATAGTATACTAGAGTACTTGGATACCTACAAGGTTATTAATAGGAACCAACATGGTTTTGTGAAGGACAGGTCATGTCAAAGTAACTTAATCAGCTCTAAGAGAAAGTGAGCGAAAATATTGATCAGGGTAAAGCAGTGTATGTGGTCTTCCTGAACTTTGCTAAGGCCTGTGACACAGTGCCACATAAGAGACTAATTTTCAAATTGAGAGAGCTTGGGGTGGGTAACACTAGTTTTACTTGGGTAAGTAATTGGCTGTACAACACGGAACAGTGAGTGGTGATTAATGGGAAGTACTCTTAATGGGCCTCAGTGCTAAGTGGAATACCACAGAGTTCAGTACTTGGGCCATTGCTGTTTAATTTAATTATTCATTAATGACCTAGGAGTGGGCCTAGAAAGCACAGAGTCGATTTTCGCAGACAATACTAAACTGTGTTGAGTAATTAATTCAGACAAGGATGTTGAGTCTCTATGGAATAACTTATCCAGACTTAAGGTCTGGGCAGACAAATAGAAAATGAGGTTCAATATAGAAAAATGTAAAGTTATGCACTTTGGTACTAAGAACAATCGGGCAACCTATAAACTAAATGGTGAAAATGTAGGGATAACGGTAGTTGAAAAGGATTTAGGTGTGCTCATTAATAATAGCAGTACGCAATGTCAAAATGAAGCAATAAAAGCAAATTAGGTGTTAGCATGCATAAAACGGGGAATGGAGACAAGGGATGAGAGTGTAATTCTGCCACAGTATAAATCATTGGTGCGGCCACACCTGAAATATTGTGTACAGTTCTGGGCACCGCACTATAAAAATAATATCTCGGAACTAGAAAGGGTTCAGAGGCAAGCCACCAAACTGGTTAAGGGGTTAGAGGCACTGAATTATCAGGAAAGACTTACAAGGTTAGATATGTTTACACTGGAAAAGAGGCGGCTGAGAGGGGACATTATTAATATTTATAAATACATTAAGCGACAATACAAGGACTTATCAGATGATCTGTTTATCAAACATATGCTGCACAGGACACGAGGACACCACTTGAGGTTAGAAGAAAAACAATTTCATACACAACAGAGGAAAGGGTTCTTCACAGTAAGAGCAGCAAGGATTTAGAATTCTCTACCAGAGGAGGTAGTAATGGTGGACTCACTAAATAAGTTTAAAAAGGGATTAGATAAATTTCTAACTGATAGAAATATACAAGGTTACAGCATCTAAATGATATTTAATTTTATAATACAGGCTGAACTCGATGGACATTTGTCTTTTTTCAACCTCACCAACTATGTAACTATGTAACTATCTTAGAGCTGATGTGAGGACAGTATTTATAAAAAATGTATTGTTGAGAATGCCTGCATGTGTTCCAGTAAGTTGCAGCAGTAACAAGGCAAATGATAAAAAAAAGACAATGAAAGTGTTGAAACAAAAAAGAAAACTAAAAAAAAACCTACAAAATAAAATAAAGGTGCTTTAAGTATAATCTGTTATAAGAGTATGTGCATGTTATGTAAATTCTACAATTTTTACATTCTACATTTTTCTTGTAATAGACCAACCTATTACTTACTAGTATATTAGGATGACAATACTGTAAGGACCTTTTGTAAATTATGCTTACAAAATAGTAATTCTAACAAATGTTTCAATATTATCGACTAGCATTAGGTAAAAAAATATATATTGTACAAGGTCAACCCTTTGCTTGCATTAGGACATGCCAGTGACAGACAGGTGATTTCTCTTAAGGTGCATACACACTGAGCGCTTTTCCCCCCTGCGCAGCAATGTCAGCGCGGGTGAACGGCTTTCCATAGCAGGACGCTATGGAAAGACGCTCACCCCGCCGTTCATCTACTGGTAATACTAGCAGATGAACGGCGGTCGCCGGCGATGAAGCGGCAGTGTGCATCAGCGCTCAGCGCTCATCGCCGGGCCATACACACTGGGCGGTTTTGAGCTGAAATCAGCTCAAAACACCAAAAGTGAGCTGCTTTCAGCTCAAAATCGCCCAGTGTGTATGGGCCTTAAGAAAATAAACATACTTTATTACTTTCTGGAGCTTGGTTTGCATCTCTGTGGAAATAAACAATTACATTATTACATTGTATTTAAATTCAACATATACAAACAGATTCATTGTTTTGCAAACACAATAATTGATGTCAGTAAATAAACACAAGCTGTATGTCTATAAATATGCTGACAGATGTCTGATTCCTTTTATTCTGTGTCTTGCCTTGTGTTGCACCTTGTTCATTTTACCACTCAAGTGATAAATGAATTTCTGTATAGATCTAGAGTATCAAGTAGTGATGAGCGGGTTCGGTTTCTCGGAAACCGAACCCCCCCGAACTTCACCCTTTTTACACGGGTCCGAGGCATACTCGAATTCTCCCGTATGGCTTGGTTAACCCGAGCGCGCCCGAACGTCATCATCCCGCTGTCGGATTCTCGCGATATTCGGATTCTATATAAGCAGCCGCGCGTCGCCGCCATTTTCACTCGTCCATTGGAAATGTTAGGGAGAGGACGTGGCTGGCGTCCTCTCCGTTTATTCATTGTTGAGTTGATGCAAATATTTGTGCTTGCTTATATCATTGTGGGGACTGGGGAGCAGCTTTATATTAATATAGGAGGAGTACAGTGCAGAGTTTTGCTGATCAGTGACCACCAGTTTTATCCGTTCTCTGCCTGAAAAAAACGCTCCTTATCTGTGCTCAGTGTGCTGCATATATCTGTGCTCACACTGCTTAATTGTGGGGACTGGGGAGCAGCTGTATTATATAGCAGGAGTACAGTGCAGAGTTTTGCTGACAGTGACCACCAGTATACGTTGTCTGCCTGAAAAGCACTCCATATCTGTGCTCAGTGTGCTGCTTTATTGTGGGGACTGGGGAACACCAGTATAATATATATATATATATAGGAGGAGTACAGTGCAGAGTTTTGCTGACCAGTGACCACCAGTATATAATATATAGCATTACGGTACAGTAGGCCACTGCTGTACCTACCTCTGTGTCGTCAAGTATACTATCCATCTACATTCTATACCTGTGGTGCATTTTAGTTTTGCAGTTTGCTGACACAGTGACCACCAGTATATATAGCAGTACGGTACGGAAGGCCACTGCTGTACCTACCTCTGTGTCGTCATTAAGTATACTATCCATCTACATTCTATACCTGTGGTGCATTTTAGTTTTGCAGTTTGCTGACACAGTGACCACCAGTATATATATAGCAGTACGGTACGGAAGGCCACTGCTGTACCTACCTCTGTGTCGTCAAGTATACTATCCATCTACATTCTATACCTGTGGTGCATTTTAGTTTTGCAGTTTGCTTACACAGTGACCACCAGTATATATAGCAGTATGGTAAGGAAGGCCACTGCAGTACCTACCTCTGTGTCGTCAAGTATATTATCCATCTACATTCTATACCTGTGGTGCATTTTAGTTTTGCAGTTTGCTGACACAGTTACCACCAGTATATATAGCAGTACGGTACGGAAGGTACTACCTCTGTGTCGTCAAGTATACTATCCATCTACATTCTATACCTGTGGTGCATTTTAGTTTTGCAGTTTGCTGACACAGTGACCACCAGTATATATAGCAGTACGGTACGGAAGGCCACTGCTGTACCTACCTCTGTGTCGTCAAGTATACTATCCATCTACATTCTATACCTGTGGTGCATTTTAGTTTTGCAGTTTGCTGACACAGTGACCACCAGTATATATAGCAGTACGGTACGGAAAGGCCACTGCTGTACCTACCTCTGTGTCGTCAAGTATACTATCCATCTACATTCTATACCTGTGGTGCATTTTAGTTTTGCAGTTTGCTGACACAGTGACCACCAGTATATATAGCAGTACTGTACGGAAGGCCACTGCTGTACCTACCTCTGTGTCGTCAAGTATACTATCCATCTACATTCTATACCTGTGGTGCATTTTAGTTTTGCAGTTTGCTGACACAGTGACCACCAGTATATATAGCAGTACGGTACGGAAGGCCACTGCTGTACCTACCTCTGTGTCGTCAAGTATACTATCCATCTAGATTCTATACCTGTGGTGCATTTCAGTTGTGCGCAGTATATATAGTAGTAGGCCATTGCTATTGATACTGGCATATAATTCCACACATTAAAAAATGGAGAACAAAAATGTGGAGGGTAAAATAGGGAAAGATCAAGATCCACTTCCACCTCGTGCTGAAGCTGCTGCCACTAGTCATGGCCGAGACGATGAAAAGCCATCAACGTCGTCTGCCAAGGCCGATGCCCAATGTCATAGGAGAGAGCATGTAAAATCCCCCCCAAAAAAGCTCAGTAAAATGACCCAAAAATCTAAATCAAAATCGTCTGAGGAGAAGCGTAAACTTGCCAATGTGCCATTTACGACACGGAGTGACAAGGAACGGCTGAGGCCCTGGCCTATGTTCAAGGCTAGTGGTTCAGCTTCACCTGAGGATGGAAGCACTCATCCTCCTGCTAAAAAACTTAAAAGAGTTAAGATGGCAAAAGCACAGCAAAGAACTGTGCGTTCTTCTAAATCACAAATCCCCAAGGAGAGTCCAATTGTGTCGGTTGCGATGCCTGACCTTCCCAACACTGGACGGGAAGAGGTTGCGCCTTCCACCATTTGCACGCCACCTGCAAGTGCTGGAAGGAGCACCCGCAGTCCAGTTCCTGATAGTCAAATTGAAGATGTCACTGTTGAAGTACACCAGGATGAGGATATGGGTGTTGCTGGCGCTGGGGAGGAAATTGACAAGGAGGATTCTGATGGTGAGGTGGTTTGTTTAAGTCAGGCACCCGGGGAGACACCTGTTGTCCGTGGGACGAATATGGCCATTGACATGCCTGGTCAAAATACAAAAAAAATCAGCTCTTCGGTGTGGAATTATTTCAACACAAATGCGGACAACAGGTGTCAAGCCGTGTGTTGCCTTTGTCAAGCTGTAATAAGTAGGGGTAAGGACGTTAACCACCTAGGAACATCCTCCCTTATACGTCACCTGGACCGCATTCATCAGAAGTCAGTGACAAGTTCAAAAACTTTGGGTGACAGCGGAAGGAGTCCACTGACAACTAAATCCCTTCCTCTTGTAACCAAGCTCCTGCAAACCACACCACCAACTCCCTCAGTGTCAATTTCCTCCTTACCCAGGAAAGCCAATAGTCCTGCAGGCCATGTCACTGTCAAGTCTGACGAGTCCTCTCCTGCCTGGGATTCCTCCGATGCATCCTTGAGTGTAACGCCTACTGCTGCTGGCGCTGCTGTTGTTGCTGCTGGGAGTCGATCGTCATCCCAGAGGGGAAGTCGGAAGACCACTTGTACTACTTCCAGTAAGCAATTGACTGTCCAACAGTCCTTTGCGAGGAAGATGAAATATCACAGCAGTCATCCTGCTGCAAAGCGGATAACTCAGGCCTTGGCAGCCTGGGCGGTGAGAAACGTGGTTCCGGTATCCACCGTTAATTCAGAGGCAACTACAGACTTGATTGAGGTACTGTGTCCCCGGTACCAAATACCATCTAGGTTCCATTTCTCTAGGCAGCCGATACCGAAAATGTACACAGACCTCAGAAAAAGAGTCACCAGTGTCCTAAAAAATGCAGTTGTACCCAATGTCCACTTAACCACGGACATGTGGACAAGTGGAGCAGGGCAGACTCAGGACTATATGACTGTGACAGCCCACTGGGTAGATGTATTGCCTCCCGCAGCAAGAACAGCAGCGGCGGCACCAGTAGCAGCATCTCGCAAATGCCAACTCGTTCCTGGGCAGGCTACGCTTTGTATCACCGCTTTCCAGAAGAGGCACACAGCTGACAACCTCTTACGGAAACTGAGGAAGATCATCGCAGAATGGCTTACCCCAATTGGACTCTCCTGGGGATTTGTGACATCGGACAACGCCAGCAATATTGTGCGTGCATTACATCTGGGCAAATTCCAGCACGTCCCATGTTTTGCACATACATTGAATTTGGTGGTGCAGAATTATTTAAAAAACGACAGGGGCGTGCAAGAGATGCTGTCGGTGGCCTGAAGAATTGCGGGCCACTTTCGGCATTCAGCCACCGCGTGCCGAAGACAGGAGCACCACCAAACATTCCTGAACCTGCCCTGCCATCATCTGAAGCAAGAGGTGGTAACGAGGTGGAATTCAACCCTCTATATGCTTCAGAGGATGGAGGAGCAGCAAAAGGCCATTCAAGCCTATACATCTGCCCACGATATAGGCAAAGGAGGGGGAATGCACCTGACTCAAGCGCAGTGGAGAATGATTTCTGCAACCCTTTGAACTCGATCCTAGATTTAAAACCTACGTTGTATCTCTCTTTCCGGCAGACACAAGTCTGCAGAGGTTCAAAGACCTGCTGGTGAGAAAATTGTCAAGTCAAGCGGAACGTGACCCGTCAACATCTCCTCCTTCACATTCTCCCGCAACTGGGGGTGCGAGGAAAAGGCTAAGAATTCAGAGCCCACCCGCTGGCGGTGATGCAGGGCAGTCTGTAGCGAGTGTTGACATCTGGTCCGGACTGAAGGACCTGCCAACGATTACTGACATGTCGTCTACTGTCACTGCATATGATTCTCTCACCATTGAAAGAATGGTGGAGGATTATATGAGTGACCGCATCCAAGTAGGCACGTCAGACAGTCCGTACGTATACTGGCAGGAAAAAGAGGCAATTTGGAGGCTCTTGCACAAACTGGCTTTATTCTACCTAAGTTGCCCTCCCTCCAGTGTGTACTCCGAAATAGTGTTTAGTGCAGCCGCTCACCTTGTCAGCAATCGGCGCACGAGGTTACTTCCAGAAAATGTGGAGAAGATGATGTTCATCAAAATGAATTATAATCAATTCCTCCGTGGAGATATTCACCAGCAGCAAGTGCCTCCAGAAAGTACACAGGGACCTGAGATGGTGGATTCCAGTGGGGACGAATTAATAATCTGTGAGGAGGGGGATGTACACAGTGAAAGGGGTGAGGAATCGGAGGATGATGATGAGGTGGACATCTTGCCTCTGTAGAGCCAGTTTGTGCAAGGAGAGATTGATTGCTTCTTTTTTTGGTGGAAGCCCAAACCAACCAGTCATTTCAGTCACAGTCGTGTGGCAGACCCTGTCGCTGAAATGATGGGTTCGTTAAAGTGTGCATGTCCTGTTTATACAACATAAGGGTGGGTGGGAGGGCCCAAGGACAATTCCATCTTGCACCTCTTTTTTCTTTCATTTTTCTTTGCATCATATGCTGTTTGGGGACTATTTTTTTGAAGTGCCATCCTGTCTGACACTGCAATGCCACTCCTAGATGGGCCAGGTGTTTGTGTCGGCCACTTGGGTTGCTTAGCTTAGTCACACAGCTACCTCATTGCGCCTCTTTTTTTCTTTGCATCATGTGCTGTTTGGGGACAATTTTTTCGAAGTGCCATCCTGCCTGACACTGCAGTGCCACTCCTAGATGGGCCAGGTGTTTGTGTCGGCCACTTGTGTCGCTTAGCTTAGCCATCCAGCGACCTCGGTGCAAATTTTAGGACTAAAAATAATATTGTGAGGTGTGAGGTGTTCAGAATAGACTGGAAATGAGTGGAAATTATGGTTATTGAGGTTAATAGTACTATGGGATCAAAATGACCCCCAAATTCTATGATTTAAGCTGTTTTTTAGGGTTTTTTGTAAAAAACACCCGAATCCAAAACACACCCGAATCCGACAAAAAAATTTCGGTGAGGTTTTGCCAAAAGGCGTCCGAATCCAAAACACGGCCGCGGAACCGAATCCAAAACCAAAATACAAAACCCGAAAAATGTCCGGTGCACATCACTAGTATCAAGTCCACATGTTTACTCTTCAATTATAAAAAAATAAACACCACAAATAGTTACATAATGTGTGAAGCATTTTTATTCAAGCATCTTTTCCAAAAGTCTGCTCTGCTTAGACAAATTTGTATTTAGCTAACTCAATTAAAGAAGATTTAAAGGTAACTAATCTTACTTTCTCCTTCAGTAACAAGAAATAACAGGTTTACCACCGGGTGTAAGAACACTAGAAAAAAAAATGAAAGTGGCTTCTCCTTTCTAAAAATCTTCTGCTTTTTCCTCTTTGTATTTCAGGTAGCATGTAAAAGAGACAGACACAGAGCAGATGCACTCTTTACTATTTTTTGTTTTTATTGTTTTATGTGAGCCTTAGCTGGCCCCTGTTTTATTGCAAGTGAAGTGTCCATCCCTTACTCTTTTCTCTGCCCCTGACCTCAGTCAAAGATCAAGAGGATCTTTGGCTCCTAAGGGGATAAGGTACAACTGTGCATCATTGCTAGACCTATATTAGAGCATATGGAATGTGCCATTTTCCTAGAAATAATCTGTCCATATTACAAAGACACATTTCCTTACTATTCATTTCATTACAATAAATATTCATTCCATTCTATTAAAAATGGTTATCGCTAGATTGTCTCTTTAAAAAGGAGGAAAAGAGAAGCTCCCAATTATCAAAAACAACCCGATTTACATCTAGCATATCAAAATTGATCCCATCTATCCAGGTACTTCTAAAAAAAAGAGGAATGGAACAAGACACAGTATATAGGTCAAATTGGAGAACAGACATTATTAAAATCATCTACCAACATAGTTTTCACCCATTACTGTACCTCCCCTAAAATTAAATGAAGCAGAGATACAACTCATCTGAAAGGGGATGAATTCTGCTCCCTCACCTGGCCCTAATTTTTTTTTCATTGTTTGTTGAATTCAATATATAGGAGGGGTGTGCAATGAGTTTCCAGATGCACAAAAGTGTTATATTTACAAACAATGTGAATATAATTTATTTTTCAAAGTATTCACTGGAGGCGTCTATATAAAGTTGCATGCACTCAAACCACTTGGTGAAGCAGCTGAACCAGTACAAAGCAGGTATATTTTCTACATGCTGGATGAAGGTCTCCACTGCAGCTTCCAGTTATTCAAAACGAATCCCACACATCTTGTGCTTGATTTGTGGGAACACAAGAAAGTTGCAGTGGACCAGGTCTGGACTGTACAGTAGATGACCAAGCTCCTGGATGCGTTCATGGGCCAGAAAATCCACCACTTTTCTGTACTTGTGTACAGGTGCATTGTTGTGACAGAAAAGGGCACTGTGAGCACAAGTTCATTGACAGTGCCTGGAAATGGCTTCACGCACTTGCAGCAGGCTGCATGAGTGTTATGGTAGCTACATGACCAGTTGTGGCTACAAAAAAAGCACCCATCTGCTTGGCCGCACTGTGCTCATGTCAGAATTTCTGTGGCTGCACCCCACCAACTAAGGTCTACTGGGGCGACTGTTATTTAGTCTAGAGGTCAAAACTGTAGATGAAGGATTCATAACCACTGCTGATCTCCCAGAGTTTGAGCAACAGCCATAAAACCTGGACCGCATGGTGTGGCACCAAGTCACCCAAACCTCCTTCTGCTCTCGAGTCAACTGATGCCGTATTCAGTGTACAGATACCTTGACAGGCCAAGCTTTTTGTGGCGTATCAAGCAGATTGACCCCGATGAGATTCCTATCTGCTTCTCTAACTGGTCAATGGTCAACCTGGTGTCCACCTCAACTATGTTCCCCATGGCAGCAATGTTGTCAGGGCTTGTCTTCCAGGGACAGTCCCCCATGCAAAAAATCAGCAAACCATGGCCCATACACACTAGAAGATTTTTTTCCAGTGATTTGAGCAATAACGACGGCTTTGAAAGATCTATTGTTCAAATTGTCTAGTGTGTACATAGCAACGGATGAACAATGCGCACACCAATGCGCGTTTGATGCAGGTCATCAGTTGTCCATGCATGCAGCTCAATTTTCACTATGTTATTGCTGATATCGTCATATTGGCATATGTGCACGCAACAAACGATGTCCAATGTGAGCAATTTGACCAATTTGAAAGATCTGGAACTTTGAAGTCATTCATAAATTTAAATAAGGCACCAAAACTAGCTTCACAAATGATTCCCAGCAGATTGTTTGTCGTTCAGATCATTTGTGTGTACACTCAATATCATTTGTTAGGGACTCCGGGAAGTTCAAGGGAAATCGCTCATCTTCCAAATTGTTCATCTTTTACATTTTTCAAGTCTTCTAGTATGTATGGGCCTTTAGATGGGATCAATTTGATTTACCGACGATCGGGATGCTGGCCATCAGTATGCCGACAAAGGCATCCTGATCATCAGTTTGCCGGCAACGGGGCGAGCACAAAGAGTCTCCTTGTAGACTCAGTGGCTCGCTGCCCTCGCCATAGGTTCTGTTCCCAATCTATGGGTGTTGTGGACACCCACGATTGGGAATAGCCCCTGTTAGCAGGGATTCCGGTTGGTGGCATTGTTAGCTGTCGGTATCCCGGCATCGGTATCCTGACTGCCAGCAACTTTACTGCACACTCATTAGATGCTGTTCTAAGTTTTGATATTAATTCTCCACCACTATCATGAAACAAGACCAAGAGTAAATTTCTAAAAAAACAAACAAACAAAAAAAAACATTTTTATCCATTAAAATTTCAAAATGTATTTAAAGACACATTTTATAAAAATACTGTAGACCAGCTTCACACTCTGTGTGAGAAAACATAAACCCAAAAACAACAATTTCACACCTCAGGGACAGATAGTCCTAACAAATGTATCAAAAGACAAAATTATTACCATTAAAAAGGCAGATAAGGGAGGAAGCGTAGTTGTGTAAGAGACATCTGATTATCCACGGATAACTGAATGTTTTTATGAAATACTCTCACAAGATCACTGTCTACGTCCAAATCATGTAGCACCTAAATGTCTTTTAGATGTGGCCTTCGCTGATGTGGTTATATCCAAGAAGGAATATTAATTTTCATTTCCATCAGATCCTGTCACTCCTGTATATACAGGCCTGCTGAAGATTCATAAAACATATGCACCAGGGTTTCCTGGGGCATAGCCTTTTACTTGAAATCTTTCTGATTTTGTTAATTATTATTTGCAACCCTATACTATATCACTGAGTGAGATCCCATATGTGAGATATGACTAATTTTCTTAATAAAATTAAAAATATAAAATTACAGAGAGGATAGTTCTTTCATATATATATATATATATATATATATATATATATTGTTAGAACATGTTTCTTTTTTATTTAAAACAAGATAGAGTTAGACGTATAAGCAAACCTACACAATATATCATGGGCAGGGAACCCGTGTTAATTTTGTAGATGAAAATTCAGATTAAAAGTATTCATCGATGACAGTTTTTTTCAGGACTAAACTGTAACAATAACAAAAAAATATTAAATTCTTAATAATGAAAATTACAACAAAATCTGTGTTCATAATGTCCTGATGAATAACAATGAGACTAAATATTTGGATCTATTGTGTTTGGACATCGCCCCCAACTCTGTCCTTCCTTAAGTTCCTTCCCAAGTTTCACTCAGCCTCCCTGTGCCCGGTGAGTTGAGCGAATGGGATCTCACGAGACTGCGATAGTTGGAATATCTGGGTAATGGGTATAACCTGGAAGCACTGCGGGATCCCTCACCCACGCCAACACACAGTATGCTGGGAAATGAGATATGAGTTGTGGTTTATGTGGACTTGTGGAGAGTCAGTGGAGGCGAGACAGGGGATAGACTGGATTGGAGAACTGGATCAGATCAACAACTGTGCAGTGTGTTGCTGACACCGCCAGAGCTCTGGGCTGGAGGAGAGCACCAGTTGGAGGCTGTGAAGCGGACACTTTTTTACCTTCATTTCCAAGGGTAAGGTGGAGATACTGTCCTCATTTGTTGTCTTTTTCCACCAGGAGACATTACTCTCATTAACACCATTATTAATGCACACTGTGTGTGTGGTATATAAAGTGAACTGGGGACATGCACAATGTGGCACATAATGTGAACTGAGGACATGGACAATGTGGTATATAATGTGAATTGGGGGTGTCAAGTTTCCGTTTGTTTATGTACAAATTAGAGATGAGCGCCTGAAATTTTTCGGGTTTTGTGTTTTGGTTTTGGGTTCGGTTCCGCGGCCGTGTTTTGGGTTCGAACGCGTTTTGGCAAAACCTCACCGAATTATTTTTGTCGGATTCGGGTGTGTTTTGGATTCGGGTGTTTTTTTCCAAAAACACTAAAAAACAGCTTAAATCATAGAATTTGGGGGTCATTTTGATCCCAAAGTATTATTAACCTCAAAAACCATAATTTACACTCATTTTCAGTCTATTCTGAATACCTCACACCTCACAATATTATTTTTAGTCCTAAAATTTGCACCGAGGTCGCTGTGTGAGTAAGATAAGCGACCCTAGTGGCCGACACAAACACCGGGCCCATCTAGGAGTGGCACTGCAGTGTCACGCAGGATGTCCCTTCCAAAAAACCCTCCCCAAACAGCACATGACGCAAAGAAAAAAAGAGGCGCAATGAGGTAGCTGTGTGAGTAAGATTAGCGACCCTAGTGGCCGACACAAACACCGGGCCCATCTAGGAGAGGCACTGCAGTGTCACGCAGGATGTCCCTTCCAAAAAACCCTCCCCAAACAGCACATGACGCAAAGAAAAAAAGAGGCTTTTTACTGATATTTGGTGTTTTGGATTTGACATGCTCTGTACTATGACATTGGGCATCGGCCTTGGCAGACGACGTTGCTGGCATTTCATCGTCTCGGCCATGACTAGTGGCAGCAGCTTCAGCACGAGGTGGAAGTGGATCTTGATCTTTCCCTAATTTTGGAACCTCAACTTTTTTGTTCTCCATATTTTATAGGCAGAACTAAAAGGCACCTCAGGTAAACAATGGAGATGGATGGATTGGATACTAGTATACAATTATGGACGGACTGCCACGGTTAGGTGGTATAAAAAAACCACGGTTAGGTGGTATATATTGTAATACAATTATGGATGGACGGACTGCCTGCCGAGTGCCGACACAGAGGTAGCCACAGCCGTGAACTACCGCACTGTACACTGGTTGATAAAGAGATAGTAGTATACTCGTAACAACTAGTATGACTGACTATGACGGTATAAAGAATGAAAAAAAAACCACGGTTAGGTGGTATATATTGTAATACAATTATGGATGGACGGACTGCCTGCCGAGTTCCGACACAGAGGTAGCCACAGCCGTGAACTACCGCACTGTACACTGGTTGATAAAGAGATAGTAGTATACTCGTAACAACTAGTATGACTGACTATGACGGTATAAAGAATGAAAAAAAAACCACGGTTAGGTGGTATATATTATAATACAATTATGGATGGACGGACTGCCTGCCGACTGCCGACACAGAGGTAGCCACAGCCGTGAACTGCCGCACTGTACACTGGTTGATAAAGAGATAGTAGTATACTCGTAACAACTAGTATGACACTATGACGGTATAAAGAATGAAAAAAAAACCACGGTTAGGTGGTATATATTATAATACAATTATGGATGGACGGACTGCCTGCCGACTGCCGACACAGAGGTAGCCACAGCCGTGAACTACCGCACTGTACACTGGTTGATAAAGAGATAGTAGTATACTCGTAACAACTAGTATGACACTATGACGGTATAAAGAATGAAAAAAAAACCACGGTTAGGTGGTATATATTATAATACAATTATGGATGGACGGACTGCCTGCCGACTGCCGACACAGAGGTAGCCACAGCCGTGAACTACCGCACTGTACACTGGTTGATAAAGAGATAGTAGTATACTCGTAACAACTAGTATGACACTATGACGGTATAAAGAATGAAAAAAAAACCACGGTTAGGTGGTATATATTATAATACAATTATGGATGGACGGACTGCCTGCCGACTGCCGACACAGAGGTAGCCACAGCCGTGAACTACCGCACTGTACACTGGTTGATAAAGAGATAGTAGTATACTCGTAACAACTAGTATGACACTATGACGGTATAAAGAATGAAAAAAAAACCACGGTTAGGTGGTATATATTATAATACAATTATGGATGGACGGACTGCCTGCCGACTGCCGACACAGAGGTAGCCACAGCCGTGAACTACCGCACTGTACACTGGTTGATAAAGAGATAGTAGTATACTCGTAACAACAACTAGTATGACACTATGACGGTATAAAGAATGAAAAAAAAACCACGGTTAGGTGGTATATATTATAATAATACAATTATGGATGGACGGACTGCCTGCCGACTGCCGACACAGAGGTAGCCACAGCCGTGAACTACCGCACTGTACACTGGTTGATAAAGAGATAGTAGTATACTCGTAACAACTAGTATGACTATGACGACGGTATAAAGAAAGAAAAAAAAATACCACGGTTAGGTGGTATATAATTATACAATTATGGATGGACGGACTGCCTGCCGAGTGCCGACTGCCGACACAGAGGTAGCCACAGCCGTGAACTACCGCACTGTACTGTGTCTGCTGCTAATATAGACTGGTTGATAAAGAGATAGTATACAACAATATACTACTATACTGGTGGTCAGGCACTGGTCACCACTAGTCACACTGGCAGTGGCACTCCTGCAGCAAAAGTGTGCACTGTTTAATTTTAAATTAATATAATATTATGTACTCCTGACTCCTGCTATAACAACCTGCAGTGCTCCCCAGTCTCCCCCACAATTATTATAAGCTTTTATACATTGATGTGCAGCACACTGGGCTGAGCTGAGTGCACACAGACTGAGTCACACTGTGTGACTGCTGTGTATCGTTTTTTTCAGGCAGAGAACGGATATAGCAGAGAACGGATATATTAAATAAAAGTTAACTTAACAACAACTGCACTGGTCACTGTGGTAAACTCTGTCTGCACAATCTCTCTCTCTCTCTCTCTCTTCTAATCTATTCTAATGGAGAGGACGCCAGCCACGTCCTCTCCCTATCAATCTCAATGCACGTGTGAAAATGGCGGCGACGCGCGGCTCCTTATATAGAATCCGAGTCTCGCGAGAATCCGACAGCGTCATGATGACGTTCGGGCGCGCTCGGGTTAACCGAGCAAGGCGGGAAGATCCGAGTCGCTCGGACCCGTGAAAAAAAAAGTGAAGTTCGTGCGGGTTCGGATTCAAAGAAACCGAACCCGCTCATCTCTAGTACAAATTGTGTTTTTATATTGGGGGGGGGGGCTACTTTGTTGAGCCTGAGACTTGTAGTGCCAAATGGGAAGAAAATGCACTGTTTTGTTTATCATATATTATGCACCATTACCATTAGCAATGTATGTTAAGTGCTGGCATTAGGACTAGCTGACGTGAACATACAAAATAATGTTGAATGATGAAAGTTCCTCACCTTCACCTGTGGCTGTGGCATTGGCAATTGGAAGAAAACAGAGGGATGATTTTTTGGACACACGTTATTGCAAAAGGAAGACACTGGACGAGATGTAATGGAGTCCGAGATCACCAGATGTGCAGGATGCTGGTCAATATTTGACTTTTTTTTAAAGGGCAATCATTTACAAGGCATAACCTAGTAAATGATTGCCCATTAACCTTGTAATTGATTGCAGCTTTAACGACCAGCATCTTGCACATCCAGCAAACTCACAGTCCATTGTATCCCGCCCAAACTGTATCATTTGCAATGAGAATAGAGTGCTGTGTGGATTTAAGATGGCTTGAAAAAACACTGCAAATTTGAAGATACACTTGAAGATACGCCATACTGCAGTGTTTGCTAAGGTAAATATGATTTATGTGTGTTGATTGATTCAATAACATAACATTGCCCAAGGAAAACTGTCATATTGGCAAAGGTGGGCTGTAAGATTGTACTATGATCTGGTCGCACAGCAATGTTGGTCAGAGGTCAGGAGAAGGTTGTGGAACTTGGAAGTGAAGAAAGTGAAAATATGAGAGCCTCAAAGTTTTCAATGGAGTTGTGTGGACTGTGTAGAGCAGGGGTGGGGAACTTCCGGCCCACGGGCCATATAAGGCCCGCATAGCCACTTTGCCTGGCCCGGCTTTACTTCTATCCTATCGCAAACATCTACTGTTTACAGTGTGCTGCTGGAGTGCGCCTGTCTGCCTTCAATAGCTGAGTAACACCCAGACTTTTTACAGGCGCCCATGACTGTCGGGCAGCGGTACAAGTACGGCGGTATGATCCGGTACGGCGTACCTCTAAGAATTTGGCAGCCATACCGCCCGACCACTTTGTAACCATATTAGTTTAGAATTGCGCCACTGAGCAAGACCATGGTGCTCGGTGGCCGTGTTACAGCTCCGTTCATATCCAGGGCTGCTGTGAAGCCAGTGTCTCTTATGTGCTCTGCAGCTGTTGGTATCTGGTCTCCCCGCCTGCACCGGCAGAAGCTCCTGCTCCACCCACCCGCACCGGCAGCAGCTCCCGCTCTGCCCTCACCGGCAGCAGCTCTTCTTGGAACATGCTCAAGAGCTGCAGATGCCGCCGCTGCCTCCCGCAAGCTCCAACAGTAGCTTCCCTCAATCTGGGAGCCAGGAGCTAGCTTGACCCAGCAGGTAAGGGGGGAAATGCCTGTTTACCAGCAATGGGGAAAGCTCTGGCTTATTAAAGTCTGGTGCAGTCAATAGAGGTGCATGTCTCCAGATCTGCCCTCTGCCCTTAACAGTGTCATGCATTGCCCCAGATCTATCCTCACCCCCTGCCAGTGTCACCCGCTGCCCCAGATCTAACCTCACCCCCTGCCAGTGTCACCTGCTGCCCTCACCCCCTGCCAGTGTCATCCGATGCCCTCACCCCCTGCCAGTGTCACCTACTTTCCCCAGGTCTGCCCTCACCCTCTGCCCCCAGATCTCTAAAACCCTGTTCCCAGATCAGCCCTCACCCCCTGCTCCAAGATCTGCCCTCTACCCATTCCAGTGTCACCCACAGTCCCCAGATCTGCCCTCACCCACTGCCCCCAGATCTCTAACCCCCTTTGCCCAGATTTGCCCTCACCCCCTGCTCCCAGATCTGTCCTTTCCCCATGCCAGTGTCACCCTCTGCCCCTAGATCTGCCCTCATCCCCTGTACCCAGATCTGCCATCACCCCCTGCCCCCAGATCTGCCCTCATCCCCTGTACCCAGAGATGCCCTCACCCCCTGGCATTGTCCTCCCTGAAACAGATCTGCACTCACACCCTGCCCCCAGATCTACCTTCACCCCTTCCAGTGTCACCCCTGCACTTAGATCTGCCCTCACCCCCTGTACTATAGCTAGTTCATGTCAGACTACTTTTTCAAATATTTTAATACTATTTTCCAAATTTTGCAATTTAGAAAGAAGAAAAACATCTATTGACACAAGAAAAAAAAGCATATTACACGTTATACGTTATTACACATTAGGGGTGAGTTAATTAAATTTTTTACCAAATATAGCAGGCTAGTTTTTAAGTTGATAATTTTTGTATGGCTCCCGAAGGATTTTATCAATATCCAAATTCCCCTTGGTAGAAAAAAGGTTCTAGCTTATGAAGGTTATGTGGGTGGTTTTGGAATTTGATAAGCTTGCCTGAAGAGGTGAGTTTTCAGGGAACACTTAAACTTGAAGGTTTAGAGCAGAGGTTCTCAAACTCGGTCCTCGGGAGCCCACACAGTGCATGTTTTGCAGGTAACCCAGCAGGTGCACAGGTGTATTAATTACTCACTGACACATTTTAAAAGGTCCACAGGTGGAGCTAATTATTTCACTTGCGATTCTGTGAGGAGACCTGCAAAACATGCACTGTGTGGGCCCCCGAGGACCGAGTTTGAGAACCTCTGGTTTAGAGACTAGTAGGAGAGTGTTATTGTGCATGTAGATTAGAGTTTTTGCAGTCTCTTGTAAATATGGCCATATTTTGGACATGTTTTTCAGATGTAATCTGTGACTGTAACATGATTTTGATTTTGAGTCAAAACATATTGAATATGGGGAACAAAAGGACAGTTAAAAGTCAAGGATGACACCACCTAGGCAGCAGGTTGGTTGGGTTTAGTGTAGATTAACAGTTCAGACATTCAGTGACGTTGACCAATACAGATATTAATAATAAACCTGTTGAGGAACATTGTCCACATTGATAGACTGATTATGAAGTAATTCAATAGGCTGTACAAATAATAAAAAACACTTTTTTAATCCTTAAGACTCCAGAGACTATCGTTGTACAGAAAATAGGCAGGGAAAAGGATAGACAACAGACAATTCTTCCGAATGTGATTGCTTTGGCTTCAAAGTACCATCCAGATGCAAAAGAACAACAACCTAAAGAGAGAGCTCTAACCTTGTGGATAGGTTGTATTGGTCTGCAAGCCTGGTCATTGGAGGACAACCACTTCATTCACATGATGGAGGCAGTTGACAGGAGACTGACCATCCCTTAGAAAACCAAAATTAGCAACCTCATTGATAGCGTTTATAGTATGAATTAAATAAATTTAAAGCTAGAGTAGCCAATGCACAGAAAATGATGATTGTTTCTTAAGTATGGAAGCATTATGGAGCAGAAACCCTGTTTGTTCAGCTGCAATGGAGCAACTTTGCCAGCTCTTTGGACTTACTCTAGTCAAAGATTGTGTGACAAGGCGGACCAGCACATTTCAGATGGTTTCACGCCTTTATCATGTGAAGGATTCTGTGGTTCAAATTGCAGAGGAGATGGGTTGGGATTGTCTCGTGCCAAGTAAGTGGATGAAGTTAACTGCTATCAGAGATCTCTTGCTACCCTTTGCTGACCATACAAAAACACTGCAAAGTGATACAATGTCTCTATATTTGTTTGTGCCAGCTTTACTGGACTTGATTACTTACCTCTCCCAGTTATCTCTGGTATCAGCTCGCAAAGACCTGTGTGTACTGCCAGACACAATTAAAGTTAACCTGGAACAATGCTTCAGCTGCTTCCTATTTACCAATGAGGTGAAGTTCTCTCCACTTGCAGCTGTTACTTGTTTTATTGACCTAATGTTTGCTGGAGAAAACACAAATGAAGGAATCCATTAACTTTTAGAAGAAGCAGAAAAATGTGTCCTCTTCAGTGCATCCACATCCATAACAGCACAGGGGGAGGATGAGTTGAATAAAGATGATGGGGATGGAGTTGCATCAATGCATCAATGAAGGATTATGGTAAAGAAGTGCCCTAAAGAGTAAACCGCGATTTAGGTTTTTGTCCACCAAGCCGGCATCTTCACTGTCAAAACCACCCAAGGCCAGTGCTCAGTAGGTAAAAAGGAAATACAAAGATGAGCTTTCATCTCAGCAGATCTCAGATTTTGAATGTAGGATGAAGTTTTGGTTGGCACAGAACTCAGTGAATTTGAAGATGATGGCCCTATATTTACTTTTAATGCCTGCATCAAAGGCTTTTGCTGAGCATGTGTTTAGTATTACAAGGGACCTGACAAGTGTCCATTGAAACAGGGCAAGGGTCATCTTGGAAAAAATCAGCTTCCTCAGATTAAACAGAGATATACTATATAGACAAAAGTATTTGCCTGCAGTGTTGGACTGGCCCACAGGGGTGTAGGGGAAAACCCCTGGTGGGCAACACACCCCTCCTCTAGGGATCAGGATCTAGACTGTGCACATATATACATTATACTGCACAGAAGTGTGTTGTTTTTTCTACAGTGCATTCCTGTTATTAATTTGTTATGTTTTAATGCATGCACTAGCAGTATTTATTATATATACTGTATATTTGTAAATGGGCCCAGTCCACTCTAATAGTTAGCTATGCATATGTGGAGGCTGCCAATACCCCCTTGGAGGTTAGCCACACCCCTAAGTATGGGCCCCTATAACCGCATTCCCTGGCGGGCCTGTCATGTCCTAGTCCAACAATGTTTGGCCGCACCTGTTAAATATTGAATTCAGGTGTTTCAATCAGACCTGTTGCTAAAGGTATATAAAATCAAGCACATAGCCTTGCAGTCTACCTTTGCAAACATTTGTGATCCAAAATGGGTCATTCTGAAGAGCTCAATGACTTCAAGCGTAGTACGGTGATAGGATGCCACCTTTGCAATAAGATGGTCCAGGAAATTTCATCCCCGCTGGATATTTCATGGTCAACTGTAAGTAATATTATTAGAAAGTGGAAGCAATTAGGAACAACAGCAACTCTGAATCAGAAGACCACGTAAAAATCACAGAGTGGGGTGAATGACAGCTAAGGTCCATGATGCATAAAAGTCATCAACGCTCTGCTCATTCCTTAGCTGAAGAGTTCCAAACTTACAATGGCATTAATGTAACCACAAAAAACTCTGCATCGGGAGCTTAATGGAATGGGTTTCCATGGCCAAGCAGCTGCATGTAAGCATCACATAACCAATGCCAAGTATCGGATGAAGTGGTATAAACCACACCAACACTGGACTGTGGAGCAGTGAAAACATGTTCTGTGGAGTGATGAATAAAGCTTCTCTGTTTGACAGTAAGATGGGCAAGTCTGCGTTTGGTGGATGTCAGGAGAACAGTACCTGTCCGACTGCATTATGCCAACTGTGAAGTTAGGTGGAGGAAGGATAATGGTATGGGGGTGTTTTCCAGGGTTTGGGCTAGGCCCCTTATCTCCAGCAATCTTAATGATTCAACATACCAAGACATTTTGGACAATCCTATGCTTTCAACTTTGTGGCAATAGTTTGGGGATGGTCCGTTTCTATGCCCCAGTGCACAGAGCAAGGAATATAATGATATGGTTTGATGAGTTTGGTGTAGCAGAACTTGACTGGCTAGCAAAGCCTTGACATCAAGCCCATTATGCACCTTTGGGATGAACTATATATAATATAATGCCCATTAAGGCTTATTTGTTTGTATTACTTACTTGTAGTAGTAACAATGTAATCAATCAGCCAGTTTGTATTTATGAAATGTATTGTATTTTTTTAATACTGTATTTTTTATGCAGTTTTATCAAGCCTCTCTTGCCCTAGATTTACAAGGAGAGAGAACTGAGAAGTGCCTTCCATAAGAAGTTAGTTTGTATATTGTATTATTTTAATACTGTTGTGTCTTTTATACAATATAGTTTTATCATTACACCACATCATGCAGGGGGGAGCAGGATAGCACATATGAATATACACACTATTATTTCTATTTTGTGAACTGAAGTGACCTTAAGTAGGGTTTTACATTTTTAAAGAACAATTATTTGTTATAGATATTTGCAGAACATCAATATGAACTGCTGTGAAGGAGATATTATTGTGTATTGCACTTATTTGTTCTAACAAACATAAAGCATTTATTTGTTTATGATATATGGGAGTACTATGGTAAGTCAGACTCAGTATGTAACACATTCTCAGCCTTCTGAGTCCAAATTAGTAAACACATAGTTATTGGTATGCTAACTTCTCAAGGGAATTTTAGAAAAATCTTCTTTAGCAAAATCCATTAGATTATCATTACACTGCAAAAGTTTTGACTAAAATATTGACTAAAATTTAACTGAAATCTAAACTGAGATCCACTGACTGAGGACCGTATTCAGTAAGGATTGCAATTTTGCTTATTAGCAGAATTTGCAATCTTTTTGCTCACATGCTGGGGGTGCCCATCACAGGGCAAGGCCGCCCAGCATACTAACTTCCACCCCCACCCCCCTTCTGCGACATCGCTGAAATTGTGGTCGCACTGCAATTTCAACATGTTCGCAGAAAGTAACCAAGCCTCCTGCCAGCGCAGCCTTACTGCGGTGGCAGGAGGGCCTGCCGCCATCTTTGTGATTGGAGCTCCATGCCCCCGTACATGCCACCAACCCCTGTTTCCCTGAAGCCACCCCTGCAATGCTCCTTCTCTGCCAAGGAAATGGAGCATTGCCACCCCCCCTACCACCCACGTGAATGCCTCTGCCTGATTAGCAGGCAGAGGTGTTCGCATCGGCATTGTATTTTTTGCAGTTAGATAGCGAGTTGCAATCCAACCTGAGTAAGGATCTAAAAGCCTAATTCAAACCTGATCACAAAAGCAAAATATTTCTCTAATGGGCAAAACAATGCGCACTGCAGGTGGGGCAGAAATAACATGTAAGAGAAGATATGATTAATATTTACAAATACATAATGGGGCAATATGCAGAGATATCAGGTGATTAGACCTCTACAGAAAACGCGCGGATGCCCACTAAGGCTTGAGGAGAGGAAATGTCAAACTCAGCGCAGGAAGGGATTCTTCACTGTAAGGGATATAGGAATATGGAAGTCACTGCCAGAGATGGTTGTAATGGCAGACTCAGTCAATATGTTAAAAAGTGAGTTAGATAAATATCTAACTGAAAAAAAATCAGAGGATATAGCCTTTAACCAGGATAGAATAGGGAATATAATATAATTCAGGTTGAACTCGATGGACTACTGGTCTTTTTTCAACCTCACCAACTATGTGACTATGTTACTATGGCCCTCATTCCGAGTTGTTCGCTCGCTAGCTACTTTTAGCAGCAATGCACACGCTAGGCTGCCGCCCTCTGGGAGTGTATCTTAGCTTAGCAGAATTGCAAACGAAAGAGCAGCAGAATTGCGAATAAATAATTCTTAGCAGTTTCTGAGTAGCTCGAGACTTACTCCTACACTGCAATCAGCTCAGCCCGTTTCGTTCCTGGTTTGACATCACTAACACGCCCTGCGTTCGGCCAGCCACTCCCCCGTTTCCCCAGCCACTCCTGCGTTTTATTCTGGCATGCCTGCATTTTTCCGCACACTCCCAGAAAACGGTCAGTTTCTGCCCAGAAACACCCACTTCCTGTCAATCACACTCCGATCACTTCAACGATGAAAATTCTTCGTTCGGACGTGAGTATATCTACTAAGTTTTGTGCTAAAATACTTAGCGCATGCGCGCTGCGTACCATGCGCATGCGCATTTTTGCCTTAATCGCTCCGTTGCGAAAATCGGCAACGAGCGAACAACTCGGAATGACCACCTATGTGCAGAGAGATTAGATTTGGATAGGTTATTTTCTTTCTGTACAGGGTAAATACTGGCTGCTTTATTTTTACACTGAAATTTAGATTTCAGTTTGAACACACCCCACCCAAATCTAACTCTCTCTGCACATGTTATATCTGCCCCACCTGCACTGCACATGGGGCCTAATTCAGACTTGATCGCTGCTGTGCATTTTCGCACAGCGGGCGATCAGGTCTGAACTGCGCATGTGTATGCACCGCAATGCGCAGGCGCGTCATTCCGCAGCGGCAGGGAGCGACGGGATGGTGCGAATAAAGCGAACGCATGGGTGATTACGAGGTAACTGACAGGAAGAGGCCATACCATTTTAGAGGAGTGTCCAGACAAATGCCTGAGGATCCAGGCATTTGGAAGGAAGGTTTCTGACGTCAGCTCTGGCCCCGGTCATTGCAGAGGCTGAGTAAGTCCTGGCCTGTCCAGAGACTGCACAAACTTTTGTTTGTGCAACACCCTGCACATGCGATCGCACACGTTCACAGCGAATTCCCCCTTTCCCTGTAGTCGGCGACTACCTGATCGCTGGGATGCAGAAAACGCACCCTAGTAATCAGGTCTAAATTAGGACCATGGTTTTGCCCATTGGAGAAATAATTTGCTGTTGCGATCATGTCTGAATTAGGCCCTAAATCTTGACTAAAATGAAGCATACAAAAAAATAATAATTAAAATTTTGACTAAAATGAAGCATACAAAAAAATACTAATTAAAATTTGACTTTAAATTTAGTCTAATTTTAAGTAAGTGACTAAGACTAAAACTAAATTACATTAACACTACATGGAACTGTCCTACAAGTATTTCAGTTAAAGGGCCAAAACTATCATTCTTGTCACCCGGGGCAAGGCAGTAAAGTGGCGCCCCCCCCCCCAGCAAGCACACATTTATTTACTCTGGGACATATTCCATATTGATGCGCTCTCTATAGTTGTACCCCCTATAGATGCTTTTCCTATATATATGCTCCCACTAGATGCACACTTTAAAGGTACTTCTTCTAGACTTACTCCTGATATATATACATTTCCTATAATTGCAATCCCTATGGATGGGCTCACTGTAGATGCTCTCAGTCACTGTAGTGGCGATGAACTCCCATGCACAGAGATGGCTGCCTGGGGCCAATGTGTGAGGGCAGGGGGCTGCTCCTCGGATGATCCTCAGAGGAGCAAGGAGTGTGGTCAGTGCTTGAACTCAGCAGCTGCTGACTCTGGTGTCTGTGTCTCTGTGTACACTCACAGCTCGTGTCCTGGCATGTAATTGGAGGGGAGCCATGGGGGGGGCGGGACCATGCAAAGCCTGATATAGTAGTCCCAGCCCACCTACTGGATAGAACACTGCAAATCTTTCCCAAGGCTTCCCCAACTTGGGAGAGACTGAGTACTGACACCCACACAGGCTTCAGTAGCGACGGTGGGAACAAGGAACACTGAGAAGCTGCTGTATGTATGCCGGTGAGTGTTGGGGGTAGGGAAGGTGGATAGCTTGCATCCCCTGAAAATCCAGCGCCCATGTGCCCCCCTAGCCCCCCCCCCCTAGTAATTGCCATGGTGCAGGACACTTTTCCTGTACTACATATACCAATGCAGTTTTGTATAATGTAGAAAATGTTCCCCAGTTGTGTTAATAATGTGACTACTGGTAGTTACAGATGTGTTCTCATACATCATTGCTGCAGTCGCACAAAATATCCCCTCTTTGCCTGCCGGTTCCCATGAGACTCTGCCAGTGTCAGGTATCTTTTTTTTCCCAATATATTTTTATTAAGTTTTACAAACATACAAAAGTGAATGCAGGCAGTACAACACAATTCTGAGTGTGGGATATGGCCCATGAATGCAGAACAATAGAATACATAAATCAAGCTTAACCAGGTGGTCTGAAAAATATTACCTAGTACAGTGGTCAGGGAACAGGGGTAAATTACCCCAAATGGGGTAAAAATAAAATTGCTGGGGGTAATGGATGCGCTGCCGAGACACATCCCTGTCCAGCACCATCTGGCTTGAGATGTGATGTGCTGACGTCACACTGCACTCCCTCCTGCCTGCCCTGCGCTGTGCTCCTGGCCGCCCTGTGCTGTGTTCCTGGCTGCGGTGTGACGTGCTGACATCATACCACGCTTCCTCACTCCCGCCCTTCCTGCACTGTCCTGTCCTCCCGCCCACGTTCCGCCAACCCACACACAGAACTTGAAGTGTTCTGTGGCTGACCACTGACGGAGTTCCACAGGATCATCCACCTTTCTTACATTCATTCTGGTGTTTTGGGGAGAAAGTGTTAATTAACCCATTCATTGCCAAACAATAATTGGCGAAATTAATAAAAAAAAAAAATAATAATAATAATAATAATAATAATAATAATAATATATATATATATATATATATATATATATAATTATTTCTTTTTATTTATTTTTTATTATTTTTGGCAATTATTTTTAGGCAATGAGAAAGATGAATTGAGCTTAAGCAGCTATCAGCCATTTTGTTCAAGTAGCAGCCATGATGTAGTGAATAAGAAGTATGCTTTGCTAAGAAATCATAATAAATGCTGACATTTAGTATGTTCTGTGGGAAGCAAGATCGTAGCTATAGTCTTGAAAATTTGTTATTAGACAGCTTCTCTGTGTTTAGACTTCTTGTGGAGGACACAAAGGAGGGGATTAGCTACAGGGGGTTTCTGTGAAGTGATGCATTTTGTTATACTTTGTGACTTATATCAGTTTTTCATGAAAGTAACTTTCTGCTATATAATGTCATGCTGAATAAACGAGCCGCAGTCTCATTTTGTGGACATAACTGCGTGTGTTGTCTGCTTCTTGGGATTCCCAATGCATTGGTAACCAACCGGTATCATACAGACAATTGAAGGGACTTGATAGAAGGAGGCTTATCTCTAACAGCTACATGGGGGCTATTGTTCTGGGATCGAGGACAGCTACCGACATCAGATGACGACACGACTGCTGGACAAATGCAACTACTGACATACCCGGGTGAGTAATCTAAAGATTGATCATTATATATCAACTTGGTTACTCTGTCAGTACTTGTGTACAGTCCTTTAGTCTGTTCATCTGCTTAGGTAAGCAATAATCGATTATTTGGACCCAATTGTCTGTTTGAAAAGCATTCATTATTTTTCTGTGTGCGCTGATAATGTGATAATGTTATAAGTTTTAGTTTCACTGTTGCAAGGGAAAAATGTGGTTTTATTTTAAAGTCATAAGTTTCAGTTTCACGTTTGCAAGGGAAAAAAATGTGGTTTTATTTTAAATGATGTTTCAGATTTTTTGTGGCATAATCCTGCTATTGAGTCTAAATATTGTAAAGTCAAAGGTATATTGCAAAACAGTTATTTTAGTTTTTAGTGAACCTTAAGACAGGTTTTGCAACAGTGTCATGTTGATAAAGTGGTGATAGAAAAATTTATTGGTAATAAATTTCTGTATTGTCTTGATAAATTACCTGCTAATTATATAACATTTAACCAGTATGGTTAAGCCTTTTTAAATCCAGAATCTGCTGCCGAGATTTAACATACAAGGTTTGGTAATAACGGTATCGGTTTTTTCATAGTAAAGCATACTAAATCTTTTTGTCACTTAAAATGTATTCCTGGCTAATTCAAAGAGATTAACATTGTTAGAAGACATTAAAGCCATTATTGACAAAGGTAATTTATTCATATATAAAAACCCTATGACTCAGTGATTTAAGAAGTCTTTGTAAACTAGGTAAAGTCAAGTCAGTAATAACAGAATTTTGGTTTGTTGTGTCAGAGGATTAAGATCCAAGTGGTTTGCTTCATTTGGTCCCTTTTTTGTTGATGAATACAGAAAACACTTAAATAATATAAGTGTGACGTTTAAAAGAAGATATATCTTTTAAACTGAGGTATTTTCCTAAGAAAACACTTAATACTAGTGTGATGTTTGCAAGACTAAGTCTTTTAAATTGAGGTATCTTCCCTAGAAGACACTTATTACTATAAGTGTGATGCTTTAAAGAGGAAGTCTTTTAAGCTGAGGTATATACTGACTTTTGTTTTTGATACTGCGTAGTACAAGTAAAGGTGCAGCCCCGAAGGATTTTGCAAAGTGAATTGATCAATCACAAAAGGTATAGCACAGTGAGCCCCTGTCAGTGCTAGGGAAGGAAAAATAGGCACTTATTGGTGCAATTTGTGTAAGGGGCAAACTTCCCAGAGGAAGGGAAGTGTTGACTAATGAGGGAGATTTGAAGCAAACAACAAACACTGGATTGATAAACAAGGTTTTACTGACACTGTTAAGAATTTGACAAACTGTTTCAGGGGCATAAGGTTTAATATATCACCTGTATGAATAAGAAGTTAAAATCATATACTCATGTCGACAGAAGACATATGCTCAGAGTGTTTGTGTGTGGCATTTATAGAAAAGAAAGGGCATGGCCCATTTATATTGAGAGCTATTTAGTTTTGTGCTGAGCCAGGGGTATGGAGAAACACTACGGACTCAGTAGAAAGTGATTATATAATGATGGGGTGTAACTTTATTCCAAAATCAAGTGATATCGGCAAAGGGTGGTTGAGTTTCCTTGCTAGTTCAGGAAATCGAGCACATAGCTGCATATCCCACGATCCTTTAGATCCTGGATATTGATACTTGGAAAAGTACCTAAGTGTCAATGTTACCTAAGGTTAATATACCTGAGTGTTAAAAATACTTAATGGTTTAGTTGTACCCAACCCCCAGAATAATTTTAAATATGTCATCCACAAGAACAGTGGATCCAAATTGTTCCCCGGTTTATGCAAAAGTATCAGGATGGAAATGTACAAATAGAGATTGTCAAAATTGTAATGTTCCTAGGTCTGAAAAATGCAGAACTGATAAATCTGGGGTACTGCCCACATCACGTAGTACTAGAAGTACTAGAAGCGGTAATAAGGGAAAGTTAAGGGTTATGCACTATGGCCCTCATTCCGAGTTGTTCGCTCGCTGCTAATTTTAGCAGAATTACTAATAGGCTAAAATCCAGCAGTTCTGCGCATGCGTATGCACAGCAGGGCGCACGCGCTAAGCAAATTTAAACAATACTATGCTATTTTACTCACGGGCGAACAAAGCTTTTGAATCGCTCTGCTGATTGACAGGAAGTGGGTGTTTCTGGGCGGAAACTGTCTGTTTTCAGGGAGTGTGCTAAAAAAACGCAGGCGTGCCAGGAAAAAACACAGGATTGGCTGGAGAAACGGAGGAGTGGTTGGTCGGACGCTGGGCATGTTTGTGACGTCAAACCAGGAACTAAACGGACTGAGGTGATAGCAATCTAGGAGTAGGTCTGGAGCTACTCAGAAACTGCAAGGAAATACTTATAGCAGAATTGCTAATCTTTCGTTAGCAATTGCTAATCTTTCGTTAGCAATTGCTAATCTTTCGTTAGCAATTCTGCTATGCTAAGATACACTCCCAGAGGGCAGCGGCTTTGTGTTTGCATTTCTGCTAAAAGTAGCTAGCAAGCGAACAACTCGGAATGAGGGCCTATAAGCAAGGTTCCTGGAAATGTGAATGTGATAAGCAAAGAGAAAGGAACCGACAGGCAAAGTAATCATACAGAACCACAGCTACAGCCCGTTTATGTTATAAATCCCACAGGGAAGCCACAAAAGCTAATTCTATGTGGCCAAAGTACCAGTGTGTAAATCCAAAATATTACAAAATCTGAACAATAGATAATTGATATATCAAACTTTATTGTAATAGTAACATTATCAATTATAATCTGTTTTTCTATGTGCTCTGTAAATATACAGGCTGGGAATGGGAAGTAAGGTAACAATTCACCTGTTAGTTCTATGTGACTAATGACATGCGGATGTACAAATGTTTATGACTATGGAATATGGATAATACAACAGTAAGAAAAATTGCATTAGAAAAATATTGTTCATTTTATTCCTGAATGCCTTCCAAAACTTTAAAGATAGTTAGTAAACAGTAAGTTTTATAGAACATGCTACTGCAAAGTATATTAATGAGTGATTACGCATAATTATGCAGATTTATATACTTCCATACAGTCATTTTTTCATATATGCAATGTGTATTTTAGTTTTGGTTCAGGAAAAATTCTCAGCTGTTAGGTAGCTGAAGATAGTAGCATAGTGCTCATTATTACAGTACTTTGCTATTATTTAAACTACTAAAAGTTCTGGTAATGTCGTTTTGATGCAGGGGAAAATGAGTTAGATATTGCAGCCCCAAACATATTGATTGAGAACATTACATTCCATGGTTTCAGTCAAATGTGTTGGGAATTGTAAACAAGTTACAAGGTATGAGGGAATAGAATCCTGCTGCATTCTTTAAGTAAATACAACACGTGTATGATGTATGATATGTATATATGTATACATATATATAGACCCTGTTAATTAAATTTAGAACAGGTTTTAAAAGCACGGCAACAGGTTTCTTATCAACCATATGTTAGGCAGCACACACGAGATGATAGAATATAAGGGTGTGCAACCCCTATGTCGGCACCAGCAACAGTGTACCCAGCCACCACTGGCATTTCGACAAAAGTGACTTTACCCATAGGAGACACAGGGGTTTCAAGAACTGTTTTTATGCACAACCAGATTCCTCCACGTTTACTTACAGATCAGGCCATTTAAACTACTGGATTGGTAGGTTAAGCCCTACCCCTGCAAGAAAGTAAGATGTACCTACACCATTCCAACAAAGATGTAACCTGAAATACAAGCTGCTATACAAGTCTACCTCTCACAGGAAAAGTAAGACAAAGAGGAACAACAACTCCCAGCATGGCCATCATTATGTTGAACACCAGCATGGTTAGACTTAGACTAAGTAGAAACCACAACCTTTGAATTGAAACATGCCGGCAGCAGAAGAAACAAATATGCAAGTGAAGAAAGGACAAAGGATATAGGATAATGGATGAATCATAAAGAGAGGTGATTAGAAAAAGAAAAGTTGAGAAGCAATTTGAAGGTCGCATGAAAGTTTGAAGACTAAAGGAAGTCTGTTTTAAGAAAGACAAAGAAAGACATCTAACAGTGGTCAGTATTATATGGCAAGATTACAGCGGTAATCCATGAGAAGAAGATTTAAAGCACCAGCAGCTCCAGTGTTAAAGCAAATAATAAGAAACAAGACAGAAGAGGTCCCAAAAGACAAATTATTGATGCTTCTTCTGCCAACGTGAATTGCAGGCTTTTTCAGGTGCCTCCAAGTGAACATATTGTCTCCATAAGAAACAAAAGAAGGTATGATTACAATCTCCTTGCCCACTGAAGAAAGAAGTTTGTGCCCAATGAATACTATAGCCAGCAGACGCAGAAGACAGCAGCGGGAGGTATCACAAGAACTGAAGATATCAAAAACTCTTAAAGGGACAAGAGATGCAAGAACTACAGTCACCAATACCAGTCCAGTTCTTGACCTCGGAGTACATGTCCAGTGATTTTGCTGGGACACAATGTACTGAAGCTTATCCAAGCACGAATAAAGTACACACCAGCAGAAGTTGAGTTGTCCAGCAACTTATCAAAGGACATAAAGAACCATTTGGAAGAAAGTTGGAACAGAAGTTCAGTATTGGCTCATTCCCGCAGTACCAGTTGTGGAAGAAAGTAAGCAATACTGCTAGACCAAAGTACCCCAGGGAGGGGCTACATCACCAAGTGATTTATCCAGAAGAAACACAGCTAGATAGAGTATGTAAATGAACTGCTGATTGACACCACCACTGAAAGAAGTACCAAGAAGAGACAGTATCCTTATTGAAGTTTCTGGAAGAACAAGACTGCATAGCCTCAAAGGGAGAAATTGCAGCTAGCAAAAGCAAAAGGTAATCTTCATAGGATACTCAAGGTACCCAACATCTCACAGAGGAGAGAAAGAAATTCATACTGCAAGCTAAGATGCCAACTAGTGTCAAGCAAGTCAGATGATCATTCCTGGGCCTAGTAGGACCCTACAGAACATGGATACCTCTAGCATCAGTCTACATGCAAGCATTGTATGACAACACTGAAAGGGAGGGACAGTCTGCATCCTACACACAGCAACAGATGGATGAAGCAATTGAACAATTGAAAGCAGCAGTTGCCGCATCTTAAGCCCTAGAACTACCTGACTATAGAAGGAGGCCATACATGGGAGTCCTTACGCAAATTCATGGACTAAAAGGTAAAGACCAGTGGCCTACCACTCAAGCAAGCTTGACAATGTTAATCAAGAAGCACTTACCGGCATCACAGCAGTGGCAGCAGCAACAGTCCTTGAAGAGGACAAGAGCACAGACACAGTGCTAAATCAACAGTCCTAGAAGAGGACAAGAGCACAGGCATAGTGCTGAATCATGAGTTTATCATCCAGGTACCACATGCAGGTATAGCAAAGCTTCAACAAGCAAGAACCAAACACCTGTCAGCGGCAAGGCTGACCATGTATGAAGTAGCACTGCTAAGTCCAACAACGTAACCATCAGAAGATGTACTACCCTCAAACCAGCAACCCTTTTTCCAGCATTAATACATGAAGGTGTTGAATCTCAAGATTAAAAAGGAGGGAGAAACAGATTACCTTCATTATCTACTGATGGATTAGTAAGAAAGAAGATAATGATAATGACCAGGAAGATGGTCCAGAGAAGGAGGATACAGACAGATCATCATGGATGCAGAGGGATGGTCCAGAGCAAGATGATAGTTCTACTAAGCAAAATCCAGAGCAAGATGATAGTTCTACTAAGGGCAAGGTACCATGAGGATGGAATTCCTTATACTGGATATGTAGTAACCACTGAACATGAAGTTGTGGATTCAGGATCCTTACCATCCCAGTACAAGAGTGTGGGCCAGATATGGAAAAGTGAAGGCTTCAAGAAGGCAAGTGGCAAAGACATACAACATGCTTCACTGATCTGAATCCCCACAAGCTTTAACCAGGAGATCAGGTGTATCTGGAAAGACACGTGAAAAAGTCACTTGAGTCCAGATTTAATGGTCTATATCGAGTGTTGCTGACCATGCCCACTTCTGTGAAAATTAAGGAGACAGAGACTTGGGTTCCACTGCAAATTTGCTCAAGTTAAGTTTTAACAATGAAATAAACAAACATGCAGAGGCTAATTGGGCCTACCTAGACAGGCCACTATAGGTCATTATATTGGGAACCTCAGTACTCATTGTTGTCATAATATACTCTATATCTCTCATAGGAGAGGGCAGGGACTGGCATGTCCGCCAATCCAAAGTTTCATACCAGTGTTTAGTATGTAAGAGATGTGGTATCAAAGTCACTAGATCTTGTATTAAGCAAATCAAAGTAAAGATCATGAAATATCTAGGATTTCAAAGATACCAGTTAGTTAAGAAATGCTGGGCTCACATGGGCCGGCCCACATCTGGAAAAGGAGAGGAATGGACATCTGTCCCCACTACATATAAGCGTATAAGAGTTTTTAAATTTCTTTGGAGCAAATACATACTACAAAATAGAGTGTGAAATACATACTATAAAATAGAGTGTGACATTTTTTTAAATGTGTATGAAGAGAACTCCAAGAATGTGTTGTATATTTATTACTAATGAAACAAATAGTGCGCAAGAAGTGGATCAAGGAAATGTTCTGCTTAAACCCAGCTAATTGGTTTAGCGGGATCAAAGAGTAGATTGTTGAAATAGTGATGTTTTTATTAAAAATTGTTGGCCTAGAAATTTGCATATATCTGTGTTTAAGATGCTATTTTGTTTCCTTTTCCTTTCAGCTTGAAAGAAGTCTGTAAACTCAAAGATGTAAAACCTCCAAGTTTAAGAAACTACAGAAGAGCTTGGCAAGAAGCCGTGGGCAGTCTACCTTAATGGATATGATGTGAACGGTTCTTTACCTTCTGTGGGAAAGAGTGACAAGCACGAACCTACGGGAATATAGCCTTTAGCACCATCATAGCTAGACTGTTTGCCTAGACTCTTGTAGGTCGAGTTTGTGTAATGCCTTGTAGCTCAACTGTAATGTCCTATTATTATGAAAGGAGGGACTGAGAAAGATGAATTGAGCTTAAGCAGCTATCAGCCATTTTGTTCAAGTAGCAGCCATGATGTAGTGAATAAGAAGTATGCTTTGCTAAGAAATCATAATAAATGCTGACATTTCACAGTTAGTATGTTCTGTGGGAAGCAAGGTCGTAGCTATAGTCTTGAAAATATGTTATTAGACAGCTTCTCTGTGTTTAGACTTCTTGTGAAGGACACAAAGGAGGGGGTTAGCTAGAGGGGGTTTCTGGGAAGAGATGCATTTTGTTATACTTTGTGACGTATATCAGTTTTTCATGAAAGTAACTTTCTGCAATATGTCATGCTGAATAAACGAGCCGCAGTCTCATTTTGTGAGGTATCATACAGACAATTGAAGGGAATTGATAGAAGGAGGCTTATCTCTAACACAATGAATGGGTTAATTAACACTTTCTCCCCAAAACACCATAATGAATGTATATATATATATATATATATATATATATATATACTCATTAGTAATAAATCAATTGCGCCTTCAGTGCATAGAAAAAGGAGAATTTTCCCATGACTTATTCAACAGTGACAGTCAATATATGCATACCGGATAGGTGGGAAGTATAAATATGTAGAAATATCTTTGAAGGACTTTTCGTGGTGTTAGTCCTCCTTCCACAATGGTTCAGACGTTGTGTGTCAATACACATGGATAGGGGATTGAAACAACGTATCAGAAAAAAATGCCCTCCAAGTCATAAAGTGACTATGTGCTTGCATGCATAAAAATTAAAGTGGATAGGGGATTGAAACAACGTATCAGAAAAAATGCCCTTCAAGTCATAAAGTGACTTTGTGCTTGCATGCATAAAAATTAACAAAGTGCTAAAGTGCTTATTGTGCAATTTATGTGCAAAAAACGGAATTGTGACACCTTGCAACAATACACTTATTTAACGTGCACCAGAAAAAATATATATATGTGTAAAGGACTCACACAAAAGTTCTGAGCAAACACTCACTTCTAATTACATAATGGAGCGAGGTCCTCAAAGTTATTCATCCAGCCGAGAACCTTAAAACCAATAAAAACTCCCTGCTAGGGAATCCACCTACTGCAACTACTGTCAGTTCTGTAAGTAGCTGGACATCTCTTTCAGTCGGATTCATGTACTGTATTGATGCAAGCACACAGGTGCTGCTTGCATTAATACAGTACGTGAATCTGACTGAAAGTTGTCTGATGCCATTATGGATCAAAACCGGTTTCGAGAGAGCTTCTTTTATTTTGACTCTGGCCGTGGGTGAACTGTAGAGTGGCAGGATGTGATGAAGACTGTTGTCTCAAAATTCCTTCCATAAAAATCCAGCTAATCCTGTCAAAAGCCTTCTATGTGTTGGTGGACAGTACCACCACTGGAGTAGGGCCTGTCGAAGCAGGTCAATAATCTTCACAGTGTTGTCCCTCGCCTCTCTCCCTCACACAAAACCCACTTGATCAGTGTATATCACACTGGGGAGCAGCATCTTGAGCCTATTGGCTATCAATTTTGCGAACAACTTGACATCCGAAATGAGGAGGGATATAGGGAGGTAGCTAGTGCATTGGGCCGGGTATTTACCCATTTTTGGGATAACCGTAATGAAAGCTTCCAAGGATTGTGCTGAGAACCCAAGATCATTGGAAATGTCGTTAAAGGCTGCTAACATTTTTGGTAACAGAGTGTCTTTAAAAAGTTTGTAGTATGAGATGGTAGAGCCATCAGGACCTGGGCTTTTTCCAGAGGGCGTATTTTTTAGTGCTGTCTCTAACTCTAAAAGGGAGAAAGGGGAGTCTAGCCAGACACTCTCGTCTTTTGACAGTTTAGTAAATCCAGCTTCACACAAATATTGCTCTACCAGATCTCGGGATGACAAGAGTGCCTCAGGAGTTAAAGGGTCCTAGAGACTATAGAGTTTGGAGTAGTAGGAATGGAATGCATCAGCAATATCTCTTGTGAGAGTTCGCTGCACCCCCTCTGAATCGCTAATCATTAGAATTTAAAGAGTGGCTCTCTGAGAATGCAGTGCTCTAACCAGGAACTTGCCAGGCTTATTTCCTCACTGAAAGAAATTATTTCTGCACAGCCTATAATCTCTCTTGTTATCATCAAATAGCAGGGCGTTTAGTGCAGACCTACTCTCAGTCAGCTCAGATAGAACCTGAAAAGATGGAGTGGACTTGTGCATTGTCTCTAGGTCTTTCAACCGATGGAGATAGTCAAGTTTTCTGACTGCTTTCTCCCATTTTAACATCAACCCCAACTGAAGTAGTTTCTCCCAGAGAACACATTTATGTGCTACCCACACCATGACTCTGTAGACCTCAGGCATCTCATTGGTGGAAAAATAATCATCTATCGTCCCGGCCAGTTGAGACTTACAGCGTGGGTACACAAGAATTTGCTCATTTAAATGCCAAACACATTGCTTTAGATAAGGGCAAGAGGTCTCCAGAGTCAAAGAAATGGGGGCATGATCCGACCAGGTGGTCACCCCTATGCTCGTGTGTTGGATTAAATGTAAAAATCTGTGGGGGAGTAAGAAATAGACTAGTCTAGAATATGTCATGGGGATGAGAGTAGAACGTATAATCCCTATCTCCCAAATGTAGAAGCCTCAAAGTGTCGACCAGCTGGTGTTCGTAGAGAGCATATCACATCTTACGGTGCGAAGCCAGTGAGGGTCTGGCTGGAGTCCCTAAAATATCAACCTCCTGCAAGAGGGGCCAATTTAAATCACCACCTATTACCGGAATGCCCTTGACCAGCCGGGAAACCATTTCAAAGCTGTGACAAGAAAAGTAGGTTGGTTCTGATTGGGAACATATACATTAACAAACGTGTAGCACTGGCCAAAAAGCAGACATTTGACAAGGAGCATTTTGCCCTCCTCCAGGGTCACTTTGAAATTGGAGACGTTTTGAAAGCAAGACTGCTACTCCCAAGGACTTATGTTTTCTATTGTTATTGTAAAAAGAAATTGAATAATTTGTGTCCTTTAGGGTGGGGGCTGAGTCAGATCTAAAATGGGTTTCCTGGAGAAATGCTACATCCGACTTGGCAGCAAATAAATCTCTGAGGACTCTGGACCTTTTTTCAGGTAAATTTAAGCCCTTTACATAAAGAGACTAGCTTAATAGTTGTAACTGGAGTATCAACCACCATCATCGGCTCTGTTGGGACCATAGCAAGAGCTAAGGAGGAGGGTAGCAACTCTTCTCGGACCAGGAGCCACACAAGGAAAGGAGGGGGAGGGGAAGACAGAGGTCAAGGACATACAATACACATTGGGGAACAGACAGAGAGAAACCAAACAAATTAAAAAACAACATAATAATGCCAGTGAAAAACAAGGGAAGCACACAACCGTCACTTGGGAGCTCGGACGTGTGAAACACGTCGGAGACCAAGGACAATAGGGCGGCAGAGGGTCACTGGGGGTCAGCAACAGCATCAGCCCTAATAAGTAGGGTGAATTAGAGCATACAAACTAAAATACTCTTACTATACTCATAGGTTAGGAAGAGGTGAAAGGCATACAATCAGCTAAATGGCATGTGTACCTGAGTGAATAACTAGGCATCATATTCTGCATTAGGTATGTAGTACAAGAGGAACTTCAAATAGAAACTCAGTAGGTTGTGGAAGAACTGACAAGTGGTACCTTATTGTCCACTGCAGTACGACAGTTCATCCCGACACCTAGCAAAATGAGCAAGCTGTACCTAAAAAGAAAACACAGTCACAACTCAAGTATCCAAGAGGTACGAAGAATCTCATATAAAAAGGAGTGCAGACATCTGAGGAGATGTCAAGTTTATCATGTCAGAGATGTGGTTCTTGATGACCTCTGTTCCATTAGCGGCTTCGGGTTGTGGTGAACAAGGTGCAAGTCGTCGTTTGGGTGAGGTAGTTCTGGCAGAACGGAGTACAGGAGTGGTTCCTGCCATTCTGGGAGAGTGACTAACGGGATGCCCATGGCATGACTGGAAGAGGCGAGGTCAGCTGAATCTTTAAAGGTGTGCAGTTTCCCATTATGAGACACCTGAAGGCTAAAGGGGAAGCCCCATCTGTATTTAATCCCCATTTTGCGGAGTTCAGCAGTGAGTGGTTGTAATGATGTGCGTTTCTGGAGAGTCGACCATGATAAGTCCTGGAGGATCTGTATACATTGGCCTTCCATATCAATATTGTCTAAATGACGCACTTTATGTAGAATTTCTTCCTTCTGTGAGTAATAGTGCAGACGACGATGATATCTCTTGGTCGATCAGAAGGAGCTTCTCTGGGCCCTAGAGCACAGTGGGCTCTGTCGAATTTGATGGAGAAGTTAGGGTCTTGGCCCAGTAGCTCACTGAAGACTCTAGTAAAGAAGTCTATAATGCCTTGGGGGGGGATGTCTTCCGAGACCCCTCTAATTCTTAGATTGTTCCTCCTTCCGCGATTATCCAAATCATCCAAACGATCCTGAAATTGTTTGAATCCAGACGCTTGTCTGAGAACAGCCACTCGGAGTGCATTATGGGCTACAGCAGACATAGCCATGAATTTTCTAGGGAGGTTAGTCAGACTCCAACATGAGACACTTCAGATTTAACTGTTTCCCTGAGTCTATGTTCCAGCAGGTTAAAATCCTGTTTCGTAGGCATAGAGCACAGTAGGTTCAGGATCTGTGTGACTCCCCCAATCTCTGGCATAGGGTCCAAGCCGACAAGCTGGTCACTAACTCAGGAGGTTGAGTCCAAGGATGTAGAGAGTCGGGGGGTAGAGGGCGCAGATATATCCTCTGTGGGGGCAGAACCCTGAGGTAAGAGGAAGATGGAGTACCCATTGGAAGGGTGGGGTTCCCTTTTGGGCATTTCCTGCTTTTGCCTTAAGAGCCTTTCTTGCCCTTCACCATGGAGCTGATTAAAACACAATACACATCAAAAAGAAGCCACTAAAAAGTGGCAATGAGAGGCACCAATAGATATCGTGCAAGTAGAGTATTATTCTGTCAGGGTTGACGATGTCACATTCCACCCAAGAAAGTGACTAGACCAGCATCAGCATATTGAGGGATACCTTTCCCCTGCATACCAAACGTTTCCCATCAGGTACAGCAGATTGAGATGGAGAGTACAGACAGCAGACAATGACCAATCTCTAAAAAATGTGACCTGAGGATTCAGTGCAGAAAGTAAACAGCATGAAGGTATGTGTGCCTCCACTAAATGAATTAATATAAATTATACAGCTGGTAGCCCAGGAGTACAGACCATTCCACTTTTCTCTGCAGTACACTCTCCAGTGATAAGGAGGTGCTGGAGAATTTGGGCACAGACAGATTCAGATTGGCTCCAGAGTCTATGCAGTGCTGTAGAGACTGGGGAGGCACTGGTACAGCATACAGAGCAAAGAGCTCTGGACTCACCCTCCTTTTGCTCACACTGCAGACTGCAACAAGCTGCTCCACTGGTCTCCTGGGATGGAGGGCACTGCTCAGTGGCCTGGAAATGGGGGGAGTCTGCCCTGTCTCTGCAGGAGGTCTGTCCACCGAATAGGAGCCAGGGGCACACCGTCCACTGAGAAGATGGCCGCCACATGCCCTCTGTGAGTGTAGCTTTCTGCTACAGTCCTCCTGCAGCAGCTTTCAGACTCTTCGGCAGGATTGCCCACTAAAGGTAGCCCTGGGAGGGAGCCGCAGTCAGGCGAAGCACTGTCTCAGCCACGGGCAGTGTACGTTGTCCGTGGCACACTCTGGTCTAAGGCAGTGGGTGCGGGAGTAACTACTAGAGGGGAGAGAGGGCAGCAATGCGCAAGGACACTCAGGGGTGCCCTCGGTTCCACAGCACTCACCTTTTGGTTTGGGGAAGTTAGGCAGAGCTGCTTAAAGGGTATACAGATGGAGCCATGCTAGTCGTAGCTCTGTCAATGCCAGGGTGCACACGCCCAGGCGCACCTAATGATGAGAGCATCTCCATCCGGGCGGGCGCACGCGTCCGTGATGGTGATGCTGACGGAGACGCACCCCATTCAAGTGAATGGGAGAGCATCTTTGTGCATTCCTGGCGTGACTAGGTGGATGGATCACCTAGTCACACCGGGAGTGCACGCCTGCGATGGAGCCACCTCAGATGAGCACGGCTCCATCTGTATGTGGGGTATGAAGATAAGTGAGTGGGGCCAGGGAATAAAAGTAATAAAAATGTGGCAGAAGCCCAGACCTTGCACGACTGCCGTCTTGGCTGGCTAGGCGACTCCCCGAGGTATCTTTTTTATATAAATTCTTCTTACTGTACAACTCTAATTTCCAGACCTGTGAACTAAAATTGAAGAAAAGAAAGAGAGAGGAAGAGAGAGAGAGAGAGTGAGAGAGAGAGAAAGAGAGAGAAGAAAATAGAGGGGTACTAAGGAAAAGGCGGTGTGAAAGGTCAAGAGGAGAAGAATGGAAAACACAGTAAGACATGTCTCCAATTTGGCTATTTGACAGTGAAGAAAATTAGACCACAGCAGATAATGAGTGAGTGTCTATCACCTACAATGGACTATTGGACAGTAGCAGAAAGTATGTAGATTGTGAGAGTATGTAGATGAAATTAAGGGGTAAAGAGAGATATATATGCACTGGAATCCTTGAAATACAACCAACTGAACCAAATGGATATAAACTCATTATGGTTATCCGCAGATGAGAGTGTGATCATCCATGGTCTTTCAGAAATCCATCTTCTAATAGAGAGGGTCATTCAGCTCGTATTGCAATATTTTTTTTAGTGATGAGCGGGTTCGGATCCTCGGGATCCGAACCCACCCGAACTTCACCTTTTTTTTCACGGGTCCGAGCAACTCGGATCCTCCCGCCTTGCTTGGTTAACCCGAGCGCGCCCGAACGTCATCATCCCGCGGTCGGATTCTCGCGAGATTCGGATTCTATATAAGGAGCCGCGCATCGCCGCCATTTTTCACTCGTGCATTGGAGATGATCGTGAGAGGACGTGGCTGGCGTCCTCTCAGTTTCTATGTTCAGTGGGCTGCAAATTGTGCTGCAAATATCTGTGCTCAGTGTGCTACAAATATCTGAGCTCAGTGTGCTGCAAGTGCAAATATCTACGTTCTCTGCCTGAAAAACGCTCCATATCTGACTGTGCTCAGTGTGCTGCAAATATCTGTGCTCAGTGTGCTAATTGCTTTATTGTGGGGACTGGGGACCAGCAGTATTATATAGTAGGAGGACAGTGCAGAGTTTTGATGACCAGTGACCAGTGACCACCAGTATTATACGTTCTCTGCCTGAAAAACGCTCCATATCTGTGCTGCATTGTAGTATATAGTAGGAGGACAATGCAGAATTTTGCTGACCACCAGTATAACTATATATTAAGCAGTACGGTACAGTAGTCTACTGCTCTACCTACCTCTGTGTCATCAAGTATACTATCCATCCATACCTTTGGTGTATTTCAGTTTTGCACAGTTTGCTGACCACCAGTATATACTATATAGCAGTACGGTACAGTAGGCCACTGCTCTACCTACCTCTGTGTTGTCAAGTACACTATCCATCCATAACTGTGGTGCATTTCAGTTTTGCACAGTTTGCTGTCCACCAGTATACAATATATAGCAGTACGGTACAGTAGGCCACTGCTCTACCTACCTCTGTGTCGTCAAGTATACTATCCATCCATACCTGTGGTGCATTTCAGTTTTGCACAGTTTGCTGACCACCAGTATCTACTATACAGCAGTACGGTACAGTAGGCCACGCTCTACCTACCTCTGTGTCGTCAAGTATACTATCCATCCATACCTGTGGTGCATTTCAGTTTTGCACAGTTTGCTGACCACCAGTATATACTATATAGCAGTACGGTACAGTAGGCCACTGCTCTACCTACCTCTGTGTCGTCAAGTATACTATCCATCCATACCTGTGGTACATTTCAGTTTTGTACAGTTTGCTGACCACCAGTATCTACTATATAGCAGTACGGTACAGTAGGCCACTGCTCTACCTACCTCTGTGTCGTCAAGTATACTATCCATCCATACCTGTGGTGCATTTCAGTTTTGCACAGTTTGCTGACCACCAGTATCTACTATATAGCAGTACGGTACAGTAGGCCACTGCTCTACCTACCTCTGTGTGGTCAAGTATACTATCCATCCATACCTGTGGTGCATTTCAGTTTTGCACAGTTTGCTGTCCACCAGTATATAATATATAGCAGTACGGTACAGTAGTCCACTGCTCTAACTACCTCTGTGTCGTCAAGTATACTATCCATCCATACCTGTGGTGCATTTCAGTTTTGCACAGTTTGCTGACCATCAGTATATACTAAATAGCAGTACGGTACAGTAGGCCACTGCTCTACCTACCTCTGTGTCGTCAAGTATACTATCCATCCATACCTGTGGTGCATTTCAGTTTTGCACAGTTTGCTGACCACCAGTATATACTATATAGCAGTACGGTACAGTAGGCCACTGCTCTACCTACCTCTGTGTCGTCAAGTATTCTATCCATCCATACCTGTGGTGCATTTCAGTTTTGCACAGTTTGCTGTCCACCAGTATATAATTTATAGCAGTACGGTACAGTAGGCCACGCTCTACCTACCTCTGTGTCGTCAAGTATACTATCCATCCATACCTGTGGTGCATTTCAGTTTTGCACAGTTTGCTGACCACCAGTATCTACTATCTAGCAGTACGGTACAGTAGGCCACTGCTCTACCTACCTCTGTGTCGTCAAGTATACTATCCATCTATACCTGTGGAGCATTTCAGTTTTGCACAGTTTGCTGTCCACCAGTATATAATATATAGCAGTACGGTACAGTAGGCCACTGCTCTACCTACCTCTGTGTCGTCAAGTATACTATCCATCCATACCTGTGGTGCATTTCAGTTTTGCACAGTTTGCTGACTACCAGTATCTACTATATAGCAGTACGGTACAGTAGGCCACTGCTCTACCTACCTCTGTGTCGTCAAGTATACTATCCATCTATACCTGTGGAGCATTTCAGTTTTGCACAGTTTGCTGTCCACCAGTATATAATATATAGCAGTACGGTACAGTAGTCCACCGCTCTAACTACCTCTGTGTCGTCAAGTATACTATCCATACATACCTCTGGTGCATTTCAGTTTTGCAAAGTTTGCTGACCACCAGTATATACTATATAGCAGTACGGTACAGTTCGCAACTGCTCTACCTACCTCTGTGTGGTCAAGTATACTATCCATCCATACCTGTGGTGCATTTCAGTTTTGCACAGTTTGCTGTCCACCAGTATATAATATATAGCAGTACGGTACAGTAGTCCACTGCTCTAACTACCTCTGTGTCGTCAAGTATACTATCCATCCATACCTGTGGTGCATTTCAGTTTTGCACAGTTTGCTGACCACCAGTATATACTAAATAGCAGTACGGTACAGTAGGCCACTGCTCTACCTACCTCTGTGTCGTCAAGTATACTATCCATCCATACCTGTGGTGCATTTCAGTTTTGCACAGTTTGCTGACCACCAGTATATACTATATAGCAGTACGGTACAGTAGGCCACTGCTTTACCTACCTCTGTGTCGTCAAGTATTCTATCCATCCATACCTGTGGTGCATTTCAGTTTTGCACAGTTTGCTGTCCACCAGTATATAATTTATAGCAGTACGGTACAGTAGGCCACGCTCTACCTACCTCTGTGTCGTCAAGTATACTATCCATCCATACCTGTGGTGCATTTCAGTTTTGCACAGTTTGCTGACCACCAGTATCTACTATATAGCAGTACGGTACAGTAGGCCACTGCTCTACCTACCTCTGTGTCGTCAAGTATACTATCCATCTATACCTGTGGAGCATTTCAGTTTTGCACAGTTTGCTGTCCACCAGTATATAATATATAGCAGTACGGTACAGTAGGCCACTGCTCTACCTACCTCTGTGTCGTCAAGTATACTATCCATACATACCTCTGGTGCATTTCAGTTTTGCAAAGTTTGCTGACCACCAGTATATACTATATAGCAGTACGGTACAGTTCGCAACTGCTCTACCTACCTCTGTGTGGTCAAGTATACTATCCATCCATACCAGTGGTGCATTTCAGTTTTGCATGGTTTGCTGTCCACCACTATATAATATATAGCAGTACGGTACAGTAGGCCACTGCTCTATCTACCTCTGTGTCGTCAAGTATACTATCCATCCATACCTGTGGTGCATTTCAGTTTTGATAAGTTTGCTGACCACAAGTATATACTATATAGCAATACGGTACAGTAGGCCACTGCTCTACCTACCTCTGTGTCGTCAAGTATACTATCCATCCATACCTGTGGTGCATTTCAGTTTTGCACAGTTTGCTGTCCACCAGTATATAATATATAGCAGTATGGTACAGTAGGCCACTGCTCTACCTACCTCTGTGTCATCAAGTATACTATCCATTCATACCTGTGGTACATTTCAGTTTTGCACAGTTTGATGACCACCAGTATCTACTATATAGCAGTATGGTACAGTAGGCCACTGCTCTACCTACCTCTGTGTCATCAAGTATACTATCCATCCATACCTGTGGTGCATTTCAGTTTTGCACAGTTTGCTGACCACCAGTATATACTATATAGCAGTACGGTACAGTAGGCCACTGCTCTACCTACCACTGTGTCGTCAAGTATACTATCCATCCATACCTGTGGTGCATTTCAGTTTTGCACAGTTTGCTGTCCACCAGTATATAATATATAGCAGTACGGTACAGTAGGCCACTGCTCTACCTACCTCTGTGTCGTCAAGTATACTATCCATCCATACCTGTGGTGCATTTCAGTTTTGCACAGTTTGCTGACCACCAGTATATACTATATAGCAGTACGGTACAGTAGGCCACTGCTCTACCTACCTCTGTGTCGTCAAGTATACTATCCATCCATACCTGTGGTGCATTTCAGTTTTGCACAGTTTGCTGACCACCAGTATATACTATATAGCAGTACGGTACAGTAGGCCAATGCTCTACCTACCTCTGTGTCGTCAAGTATTCTATCCATCCATACCTGTGGTGCATTTCAGTTTTGCACAGTTTGCTGACCACCAGTATATACTATATAGCAGTACGGTACAGTAGGCCACTGCTCTACCTACCTCTGTGTCGTCAAGTATACTATCCATCCATACCTGTGGTACATTTCAGTTTTGCACAGTTTGCTGACCACCAGTATCTACTATATAGCAGTACGGTACAGTAGGCCACTGCTCTACCTACCTCTATGTCGTCAAGTATACTATCCATCCATACCTGTGGTGCATTTCAATTTTGCACAGTTTGCTGACCACCTGTATCTACTATATAGCAGTACGGTACAGTAGGCCACTGCTCTACCTACCTCTGTGTGGTCAAGTATACTATCCATCCATACCTGTGGTGCATTTCAGTTTTGCACAGTTTGCTGTCCACCAGTATATAATATATAGCAGTACGGTATAGTAGTCCACTGCTCTAACTACCTCTGTGTCGTCAAGTATACTATCCATCCATACCTGTGGTGCATTTCAGTTTTGCACAGTTTGCTGACCACCAGTATATACTAAATAGCAGTACGGTACAGTAGGCCACTGCTCTACCTACCTCTGTGTCGTCAAGTATACTATCCATCCATACCTGTGGTGCATTTCAGTTTTGCATAGTTTGCTGACCACCAGTATATACTATATAGCAGTACGGTACAGTAGGCCACTGCTCTACCTACCTCTGTGTCGTCAAGTATTCTATCCATCCATACCTGTGGTGCATTTCAGTTTTGCACAGTTTGCTGTCCACCAGTATATAATTTATAGCAGTACGGTACAGTAGGCCACGCTCTACCTACTTCTGTGTCGTCAAGTATACTATCCATCCATACCTGTGGTGCATTTCAGTTTTGCACAGTTTGCTGACCACCAGTATCTACTATATAGCAGTACGGTACAGTAGGCCACTGCTCTACCTACCTCTGTGTCGTCAAGTATACTATCCATCTATACCTGTGGAGCATTTCAGTTTTGCACAGTTTGCTGTCCACCAGTATATAATATATAGCAGTACGGTACAGAAGGCCACTGCTCTACCTACCTCTGTGTCGTCAAGTATACTATCCATCCATACCTGTGGTGCATTTCAGTTTTGCACAGTTTGCTGACCACCAGTATCTACTATATAGCAGTACGGTACAGTAGGCCACTGCTCTACCTACCTCTGTGTCGTCAAGTATACTATCCATCTATACCTGTGGAGCATTTCAGTTTTGCACAGTTTGCTGTCCACCAGTATATAATATATAGCGGTACGGTACAGTAGTCCACCGCTCTAACTACCTCTGTGTCGTCAAGTATACTATCCATACATACCTCTGGTGCATTTCAGTTTTGCAAAGTTTGCTGACCACCAGTATATACTATATAGCAGTACGGTACAGTTCGCAACTGCTCTACCTACCTCTGTGTGGTCAAGTATACTATCCATCCATACCTGTAGTGCATTTCAGTTTTGCATGGTTTGCTGTCCACCACTATATAATATATAGCAGTACGGTACAGTAAGCCACTGCTCTACCTACTCTGTGTCGTCAAGTATACTATCCATCCATACCTGTGGTGCATTTCAGTTTTCATAAGTTTGCTGACCACAAGTATATACTATATAGCAATACGGTACAGTAGGCCACTGCTCTACCTACCTCTGTGTCGTCAAGTATACTATCCATCCATACCTGTGGTGCATTTCAGTTTTGCACAGTTTGCTGTCCACCAGTATATAATATATAGCAGTATGGTACAGTAGGCCACTGCTCTACCTACCTCTGTGTCATCAAGTATACTATCCATCCATACCTTTGGTACATTTCAGTTTTGCACAGTTTGCTGACCACCAGTATCTACTATATAGCAGTACGGTACAGTAAGCCACTGCTCTAACTACCTCTGTGTCATCAAGTATACTATCCATCCATACCTGTGGTGCATTTCAGTTTTGCACAGTTTGCTGACCACCAGTATATACTATATAGCAGTACGGTACAGTAGGCCACTGCTCTACCTACCTCTGTGTGGTCAAGTGTACTATCCATCCATACCTGTGGTGCATTTCAGTTTTGCACAGTTTGCTGTCCACCAGTATATAATATATAACAGTACGGTACAGTAGGCCACTGCTCTACCTACCTCTGTGTCGTCAAGTATACTATCCATCCATACCTGTGGTGCATTTCAGTTTTGCACAGTTTGCTGACCACCAGTATATACTATATAGCAGTACGGTACAGTAGGCCACTGCTCTACCTACCTCTGTGTCGTCAAGTATACTATCCATCCATACCTGTGGTGCATTTCAGTTTTGCACAGTTTGCTGACCACCAGTATATACTATATAGCAGTACGGTACAGTAGGCCACTGCTCTACCTACCTCTGTGTCATCAAGTATTCTATCCATCCATACCTGTGGTGCATTTCAGTTTTGCACAGTTTGCTGTCCACCAGTATATAATTTATAGCAGTACGGTACAGCAGGCCACGCTCTACCTACCTCTGTGTCATCAAGTATACTATCCATCCATACCTGTGGTGCATTTCAGTTTTGCACAGTTTGCTGACCACCAGTATCTACTATATAGCAGTACGGTACAGTAGGCCACTGCTCTACCTACCTCTGTGTCGTCAAGTATACTATCCATCTATACCTGTGGAGCATTTCAGTTTTGCACAGTTTGCTGTCCACCAGTATATAATATATAGCAGTACGGTACAGTAGGCCACTGCTCTACCTACCTCTGTGTCGTCAAGTATACTATCCATCCATACCTGTGGTGCATTTCAGTTTTGCACAGTTTGCTGTCCACCAGTATATAATATATAACAGTACGGTACAGTAGGCCACTGCTCTACCTACCTCTGTGTCGTCAAGTATACTATCCATCCATACCTGTGGTGCATTTCAGTTTTGCACAGTTTGCTGACCACCAGTATCTACTATATAGCAGTACGGTACAGTAGGCCACTGCTCTACCTACCTCTGTGTCGTCAAGTATACTATCCATCTATACCTGTGGAGCATTTCAGTTTTGCACAGTTTGCTGTCCACCAGTATATAATATATAGCAGTACGGTACAGTAGGCCACTGCTCTACCTACCTCTGTGTCGTCAAGTATACTATCCATCCATACCTGTGGTGCATTTCAGTTTTGCACAGTTTGCTGACCACCAGTATATACTATATAGCAGTACGGTACAGTAGGCCACTGCTCTACCTACCTCTGTGTCGTCAAGTATACTATCCATCCATACCTGTGGTGCATTTCAGTTTTGCACAGTTTGCTGACCACCAGTATATACTATATAGCAGTACGGTACAGTAGGCCACTGCTCTACCTACCTCTGTGTCATCAAGTATTCTATCCATCCATACCTGTGGTGCATTTCAGTTTTGCACAGTTTGCTGTCCACCAGTATATAATTTATAGCAGTACGGTACAGCAGGCCACGCTCTACCTACCTTTGTGTCATCAAGTATACTATCCATCCATACCTGTGGTGTATTTCAGTTTTGCACAGTTTGCTGACCACCAGTATCTACTATATAGCAGTACGGTACAGTAGGCCACTGCTCTACCTACCTCTGTGTCGTCAAGTATACTATCCATCTATACCTGTGGAGCATTTCAGTTTTGCACAGTTTGCTGTCCACCAGTATATAATATATAGCAGTATGGTACAGTAGGCCACTGCTCTACCTACCTCTGTGTCGTCAAGTATACTATCCATCCATACCTGTGGTGCATTTCAGTTTTGCACAGTTTGCTGACCACCAGTATCTACTATATAGCAGTACGGTACAGTAGGCCACTGCTCTACCTACCTCTGTGTCGTCAAGTATACTATCCATCCATACCTGTCGTGCATTTCAGTTTTGCACAGTTTGCTGTCCACCAGTATATAATATATAGCAGTACGGTACAGTAGTCCACCGCTCTAACTACCTCTGTGTCGTCAAGTATACTACCCATACATACCTGTGGTGCATATCAGTTTTGCAAAGTTTGCTGACCACCAGTATATACTATATAGCAGTACGGTACAGTTCGCAACTGCTCTACCTACCTCTGTGTGGTCAAGTATACTATCCATCCATACCTGTGGTGCATTTCAATTTTGCATGGTTTGCTGTCCACCACTATATAATATATAGCAGTACGGTACAGTAGGCCACTGCTCTACCTACCTCTGTGTCGTCAAGTATACTATCCATCCATACCTGTGGTGCATTTCAGTTTTGCACAGTTTGCTGACCACCAGTATCTACTATATAGCAGTACGGTACAGTAGGCCACTGCTCTACCTACCTCTGTGTCGTCAAGTATACTATCCATCCATACCTGTGGTGCATTTCAGTTTTGCACAGTTTGCTGTCCACCAGTTTATAATATATAGCAGTACGGTACAGTAGTCCACTGCTCTAACTACCTCTGTGTCGTCAAGTATACTATCCATCCATACCTGTGGTGCATTTCAGTTTTGCACAGTTTGCTGACCACCAGTATATACTAGCAGTACGGTACAGTAGGCCACTGCTCTACCTACCTCTGTGTCGTCAAGTATACTATCCATCCATACTTGTTGTGCATTTCAGTTTTGCACAGTTTGCTGTCCACCAGTATATAATATATAGCAGTACGGTACAGTAGTCCACTGCTCTACCTACCTCTGTGTCATCAAGTATACTATCCATCCATACCTGTGGTGCAAAGTTTGCTGACCACCAGTATATACTATATAGCAGTACGGTACAGTTCGCAACTGCTCTACCTACCTCTGTGTGGTCAAGTATACTATCCATCCATACCTGTGGTGCATTTCAATTTTGCATGGTTTGCTGTCCACCACTATATAATATATAGCAGTACGGTACAGTAGGCCACTGCTCTACCTACCTCTGTGTCGTCAAGTATACTATCCATCCATACCTGTGGTGCATTTCAGTTTTGCACAGTTTGCTGACCACCAGTATCTACTATATAGCAGTACGGTACAGTAGGCCACTGCTCTACCTACCTCTGTGTCGTCAAGTATACTATCCATCCATACCTGTGGTGCATTTCAGTTTTGCACAGTTTGCTGACCACCAGTATCTACTATATAGCAGTACGGTACAGTAGGCCACTGCTCTACCTACCTCTGTGTCGTCAAGTATACTATCCATCCATACCTGTGGTGCATTTCAGTTTTGCACAGTTTGCTGTCCACCAGTATATAATATATAGCAGTACGGTACAGTAGTCCACTGCTCTAACTACCTCTGTGTCGTCAAGTATACTATCCATCCATACCTGTGGTGCATTTCAGTTTTGCACAGTTTGCTGACCACCAGTATATACTAGCAGTACGGTACAGTAGGCCACTGCTCTACCTACCTCTGTGTCGTCAAGTATACTATCCATCCATACTTGTTGTGCATTTCAGTTTTGCACAGTTTGCTGTCCACCAGTATATAATATATAGCAGTACGGTACAGTAGTCCACTGCTCTACCTACCTCTGTGTCATCAAGTATACTATCCATCCATACCTGTGGTGCATTTCAGTTTTGCAGTTTGCTGACCACCAGTATATACTATATAGCAGTACGGTACAGTAGGCCACTGCTCTACCTACCTCTGTGTCGTCAAGTATACTATCCATCCATACCTGTGGTGCATTTCAGTTTTGCACAGTTTGCTGACCACCAGTATATAATATATAGCAGTACAGTACAGTAGGCCACTGCTCTACCTACCTCTGTGTCGTCAAGTATACTATCCATCCATACCTGTGGTGCATTTCAATTTTGCAGTTTGCTGACCACCAGTATATAATATATAGCAGTACGGTACAGTAGGCCACTGTTCTGCCTACCTCTTTGTCGTCAAGTATACTGTCCATCCATTCCATCCATGTGGCAGACCCAGTCGCTGAAATGATGGGTTTGTTAAAGTGTGCATGTCCTGTTTTCACAACATAAGGGTGGGTGGGAGGGCCCAAGGACAATTCCATCTTGCACCTCTTTTTTCTTTAATTTTTCTTTGCATCATGTGCTGTTTGGGGACTATTTTTATGAAGTCCCATCCTGTCTGACACTGCAGCTACACTCCTAGATGGGCCATGTGTTTGTGTTGGCCACTTGTGTCGCTTAGCTTAGCCATCCAGCGACCTTGGTGCACCTCTTTTTTTCTTTGCATCATGTGCTGTTTGGGGACTATTTTTTAAATCTGCCATCCTATCTGACACTGCAGTGCCATTCCTAGATGGGCCAGGTGTTTGTGTCGGCCACTTGGGTCGCTTAGCTTAGCCATCCAGCGACCTTGGTGCACCTCTTTTTTTCTTTGCATCATGTGCTGTTTGGGGACTATTTTTTAAATCTGCCATCCTGTCTGACACTGCAGTGCCACTCCTAGATGGGCCAGGTGTTTGTGTCGGCCACTTGGGTCGCTTAGCTTAGTCACACAGCTACCTCATTGCGCCTCTTTTATTCTTTGCATCATGTGCTGTTTGGGGACTATTTTTTTGAAGTGCCATCCTGTCTGACACTGCAGTGCCACTCCTAGATGGGCCAGGTGTTTGAGTCGGCCACTTGGGTCCCTTAGCTTAGTCATCCAACGACCTCAGTGCAAATTTTAGGACTAAAAATAATAGTGTGAGGTGTTCAGAATAGACTGAAAATGAGTGGAAATTATGATTATTGAGGTTAATAATACTATGGGATCAAAATGACCCCCAAATTCTATGATTTAAGCTGTTTTTGAGGGGTTTTTGTAAAAAAAACACCCGAAACTGACAAAAAAATTTCAGGGAGGTTTTGCCAAAACGCGTCCGAATCCAAAACACGGCCTCGGAACCGAATCCAAAACCAAAACACAAAACCCGAAAAATTTCCGGTGCACATCACTAATTTTTTTGCAAATGACCCCTGCAGACACATTCTCACCAGCCTAAGAACAGGTTTGCCTATATAAAAGCAATATTTACATAGATTACCTAATAGGATTCAAACCTATGAGATCTTTAGCATGATTCTTGAGGCAGATGTATTAACCTGGAGAATGCATAAGGAAATGATATACCAGTGATAAGTGCAAGGTGATAAATGCACGAGCCAATATGCACCAATATGTAAATTAACAGTTAGGAGCTGATTGGCTGGTGCGTTTATCACCTTGCACTTATCATTGGTTTATCACTTCCTTATGCTGTCTCCAGGCTTAATACATCTGCCCCCTTGTTCCTAATGAGATTCTTTATTTTCCTCTTAATTTTCTTTTTGTTGATTAGGTTGAAGAGTTTTTTCCGCTGCTTATTCTTTGAAAAGTATTTTGACATCAAGCGGGAATCTTCTAGGTCATCTTTGTTATTAAAATGGGTGAACAAAAGTAATAAACTATTGTGGATAATTACTGCATACTGATTATTAAAATTACCATGAATGTAATATGAATCTCAATAATCTTTTTCAAACAAATCTCCTACCAATAAATAAGACTTTTTGATTAGAGCTATACTTTTATAACATTTAAGACAAGTATTTAAATTATGATCGCCATTATTATGACTTAAAACTAGAGGATTTAATATCTGTTTCATGTTTGTATAAAATATAAAATATATACATATACTGTATGTATACACACACACACACATCTTCATGGAATATTTTTATTATCAATGACTCCAAATCAGTTAAGCATTTTGCAGTATACTGTACATGGGGGGTCATTCCGAGTTGATCGCTCGCTAGCAGTTTTTAGCAGCCATGCATTGTCGCTACCCACCGGGGAGTGTATTTTCACTTTGCAGAAGTGCGAACGCCTGTGCAGCAGAGTGCCTGCAAAACAAGACCAGCCCTGGACTTACTCTTCGTGTGCGTTGCGTCTAACGTTGGAGGGTTGGCTTTAGACGTCGCACACCCGCCCAACGTTCACCCAGCCACGCCTGCGTTTTCCCTGGCACACCTGCGTTTTTCTAAGCACTTCCTGAAAACAGTCAGTTGACACCCAGAAACGCCCCCTTCCTGTCAATCTTCTTGCGGCCGCCAGTGCGAATGAAAACGTCGCTAGAACCTGGGCAAAACCACAAAGGACTTTGTACCCGTATGTCACACGTGTGCATTGCAGTACATACGCATGCGCAGAAATGCAGATTTTTAGCCTGATCGCTGCGTTGCGAATATTTGGCAGCTAGCGATCAACTCAGAATGATCCCCATTGTTTTTTTTATAGTAATTATATATGGTTACATGAACTTGTAGACTTTAATGAGACCAACATGTTCCACCCACTGCTGTGAATGTGTATTTCACCAGATGTAGAATACTTAATTTAATTGTTTAATTTGATTGGACTTTAAATAAGAAGCACGCCAAACTTTATCCTTCTGAAGAAACTATGGGCCTAATTCAGAACTGATCACACCTCTTCAAATTTGCAGAGGTTTGCGATTGGATAGTCACCGCCCAGAGAGAGTGAAATACCGCCCTGCGCAAGTCTACGTAAGCTGTGCAAGAAGCTTTGCCAACGCCGGTCAGTTTCAAACTCATTCACAATTCACTCCCCATCGAATGATTTTTCCAGTCTGTGCAGTCTGTGCGTAGCCCAGGACTTACTCCTACAGTGCGATAGAATCAGGCTAATCGGGCCGGAGCTGACGTCACACACCCTCCCTGAAAATGCGTGGCAACGGATGCGTTTTTCCTGACACTCCCAGAAAACAGCCAGTGACCACCCCCAAAATGCTTGCATCCTGTCAATCAGCCTGTGTTCGCTTAGCGATCAAAAGAGACACTCCGTACGCATGCACAGTTGTTCGATAATCGGTTACTGTGCAATTTCGCACAACAGTGATCAGGTCTGAATTAGGCCCTATGTACTATAAAGAAATGAGGTAATACCTTTCCAACTGTGTGAACCTTACTCAGGGTTTGACTGGCCCACAGAGGGCACAGGGGAAAACTCCAGTGAGCCCCAGTGCCCGGGGGGCCCACCTCCTCCTCTAAGGAATTATGAATAACACGTATGTTACCTTATACTGCACAGGGCTATGGTGTATTTTCTATAGTGCATTGCTGTTATTAATATGGTACATTATCATACATGTCCTAGCAGTATTTATGATATATTCAAGGGGCCCAGACCATGCACTCTCTAATGTTTAGCCAAACCTCTGTCGGGGGCTGGTCACACTCCCTCCAGAGATTGGCCACCCCTAAGCATGGGTCCCTACTACTGCATTCACCCGGTGGGCCCTTTATGCTTATTAGAATTTGCACATCTAAACCAACTGTCAGTGCCTGGCGGTTCTCCTGAACTACTTTGCTATGAGACATCATAACTAAAGTAATAGAGGCTGTCAGGCATCACACTGACTACATCCATAACTATAAAGATATCTGTCATCTAGGATCATGCCCCCCCTCCCCACTGTCACCAACAGGTCTTACATTGAGCTTAACCGGCCAGGGGTTATACACCACTCATGCATCCTTTACACAGGGAAGTCCACGAACAGCAGGTACTGTACTGTATACCTAAATATGGTCTATACGATATATTTCTTACAGCACAGTGACTATTACAATCAGCCTGTGATATCTTTATATGTTGAGCTTATTGGGACACTCATGATTACATTGTTTCTAATGGTTGAAAAAAGACAATTTGTCCACTGAGTTCAACCTGCTAGTGACCTCCTACACTGTAATATTTTAAAACTAATTTTAACTGTGGTGAATGGTTAACCATTATGTCTACTGATCTTTATTTTATTTTTTGTGCTATAGTGGATGATTTACCCACCATAACCCTGTATATCCTTATCCTTAGGAATTTATCTAGCCCATTTTTACAAGTAATGATCAAGTCCATCATTACTACTCTCTCAGGCAGGGAATTCCAAACATGTATTGTCCTTACTGTGAAGAAAACTTTCCATCTCTGGGTGCAAAATCTCCTTTTCTTTAACCTAAGTGGGTGTCTGCGTGTCCTTTGTGTTGATCTTACTAAAAACAAATCCCATGCTAGCTCTGTGTATTGTCCCCTTATATATTTGTAAATGTTAATCATGTACCCTCTTAATCTCCTTTTTTCCAGTGTAAACATGCCTAGCCTAGCAAGCCTTTCCTCTTATTCTAGCATCTCCAACCCCTTAATCAATTTGGTTTCCCATCTCTGAACCTATTCTAGTTCCAGGATATCCTTTTTATAGTATGGTGCCCATAATTGTGCACAGTATTCGAGATGTGGCCTTACTAGTGATTTATATAATGGGAGTATAATATTCTCATCCTTTGCAACAATTCCCCGCTTTATGCACGCTAATACCTTGTATGCCTTTTTTGTCGCATTCCTACTTTGGGTACTACTGCTACGCTTTTTATCTATGTTAACTCCTAAATCTTTTTCCAACAGCGAAACCCCTAGTTTTTTCCCATTTAATGTGTAGGTAGTATAACTGTTGTTGCTACCAAAGTGCATTACCTCACATTTGTCTATATTGAACCTCATTCTCCATTTTGCTGCCCATGCTTCCAGTTTTAGTAAGACTTGGAACCCCCCCCCCCCCCCCCGATACAGTTTGGTGTCACCTTTCAAAATTTACACCATGCTCTCAAGACCTACCTCTAGATCATTTCTGAAAATGTTGAACAGTAGTGGTGTAAGTACAGACCCTTGTAGAACACCACTTAGTACTTCAATCCATTCCGAAAAAGTTCCGTTTACCACCACTCACTGCTCCCTTTTAACCAGCCAATTTCTAACCCAAGTGCATATTGTGCTACCTAGCCCAAGTTCTCTTAATTTGTAGATGAGCCTCATGTGAGATACTGTATAGAAAGCTTTAGCAAAGTCTAAAAAAGATTACATTCACCTCTTTACCCTGATCTAGGTTCGCTCTTTTTCACAAAAGCCTATTATTATAGCTTCGCATGATCTATCCTTCACAAATCCATGTTGGTTCCTATTAATAACCTTATTGGATTCAAGGTACTCCTGTATACTATCCCTTAAAATACCTTCCAGTACTTTCCCCACAATAGATGTAAGACTTACTGGTCTATAATTACCTGGTTCAGATGGTTAAAAATACTTAGTTTGTCACCGACTTGCTTGGACATTTTTTGCTCACTTATCAAAAATACACAGGCTTTATGACAATCATGCACGTCTAAATAAGATCACATTACATGAGGTCATTATATCAATGTTTATGCAGCTGGTATTAAGATTATTATTATTATTATTATTATTATTATTATCCTTTATTTATATGGCGCCACAAGGGTTCCGCAGCGCCCAATTACAGAGTACATAAATAATCAAACAGGAAAACAGCAACTTACAGTTGATGACAGTATAGGACAAGTACAGGGTAAATAAACATAGTTACATCAGCAGATGACACTGGAATAAGTATCAGGTGGCAGAAGACTGCTGGATGTGGTACAGTTGAAGATTATTAAAGTAAGACAAAGGATAAGCACATGAGGGAAGAAGGGCCTGCTCGTGAGAGCTTACAATCTAACGGGGAGGGGTAGACAGACAGGGGTGACACAGATGGGGTACATAGAGAATGTGGAACAGAGGCTTAGGATAAGATTTGGCTGGGTTTGGTGAAGAAGTGGGTCTTGAGAGCCCGTTTGAAGTTTTGTAGAGAGGTGGAGAGTCTGAGGGGGAGAGGTAGGGAATTCCATAGAAGTGGTGCAGCACGTGAAAAATCTTGGAGGTAGGAGTGGGAGCAAGTAATCCGTAGGCAGGAGAGTCGTCATGCATTAGCAGAGCAAAGAGGACAGGTGGGAGTGTAAAGGGAGATAAGGTCAGAGATGTAGGTGGGAGAGGAGTGGGTGAGGGCTTTGTAAGCGACTGTGAGAAGCTTGAAATGGATTCTGAAAGGGAAGGGGAGCCAGTGAAGGTCTAGTAGGAGAGGAGAGGTAGACATAGCGCGTTTGGTGAGGAAAATGAGCCGGGCAGCAGCATTGAGGAGAGATTGGAGTGGAGAGAGGTGTTTGTCAGGAATGCCAGTCAGGAGGAGATTACAGTAGTCCAGTCTGGAGATGACCAGTGAGTGGATAAGAGTCTTAGTAGCATCCTGGGTCAGAAAGGGTCTGATCCTGGAAATATTTTTTAGATGAAAACGGCAGGTTTGTGAGAGGTGCTGAATGTGCGGTTTGAAGGAGAGGGAGGAGTAAAGGATTACTCCAAGATAGCGCACTTGGGGGCTAGATGAGATAGTAGTGCCATCAATAGATAATGAGATTGTAGGAGGTGAGGTTATGCGGGAGGGAGGGAAGATGATCAGCTCGGTCTTAGACATGTTAAGTTTAAGAAAGCGCTGGGACATCCAGGAATAGGTAGCAGAGAGACAGTTGGAGATACGAGTGAGGAGAGCAGGGGAGAGGTCTGATGAGGAAAGATAGATTTGGGTGTCATCAGCATAGAGATGATATTGGAAACCAAAAGAACTAATGAGTTTACCTAGTGAGGATGTATAGAGAGAGGAGAGGACCAAGGACAGAACCTTGGGTTACACCTACAATTAGTGGAAGTGAGGCGGAGGTGGAGTCATGAGAGGAGACAGAGAATGAACAGTCAGAGAGGTAGGAAGATATGATTTTATTTACTTATTCTGCATTTTATTCATTTCTATTTTATGATCCTACATTGTTGACTTAATACACATTATACAATGGGGGAAATTCAAATCTTAATGTGCCCACTATCTCCCATATAAAGAGATGGGAGATAGAGGGGTGATATTCAAATGGCCCCTTTTGTAGCACCTATCACAACCTGTACAGTCTGGATTAGATGCACAAAACACCTAAACCTGACTAAACTAATGGGCGCGATCGTGAAAAGTGCCCAAACAGGTCTCTTTACATTCACAGAAAAAGAAGGTAAAGCTCCCAGCGCTCAATTAAATCATGTGCAGTGAAAAGTACAAAATGAGCTGAAATAGCTTAATAAAGTGGTATAGAGTAGAAAGTTCAAATGAAGATGGTGAGGTACTGTAATAAGGAGGTGAATCTGAAACTGTCAAATTCTCTCCGTCTGTGGAAGTATCCGAAAACCCCTTCAGAACCATACTTACTTCTTAACCCCTTGTGTCGTTCCTCAAAAGGTATCTTGGTAATCCCTCTATACGTGTAAGTATACTTTCGGCGAGGAGAGGAAAGCCCGTCAGTGTATCAGCAGTAGTCCAGATACCCGCTCTCTGTGGAGGCTGTGTAATCCCTCTGTACGTGTAAGTGTACTTCAGTGACGTGCGGTGAGGTCAATGACTGGGGAGGCACTGTTGTAAATGAATGTGAATATATATATATATATATATATATATACACACACACACACAAAACACCGAACAAAAATTACATGTACTGTATCTTGAATTTAAAGAATAAAAAGTCACTGTACTTAAAATAATAATAATGACACACAATGAGAATGCACAGAAAGGTACACACACAATATAAGCGCCTGACAGGTACTGACAGGTACTGGATGTGGTGGGTAAAGCAAGCTTTTGATGTGCATGAGGTGTGGACATTGTGGCTATACTAGATGGGGGCTTTCAAGGTGCAGGAGCAGTGAGAGAAGTGCAGTGGGCTGGTTGGGAAGAGAAAGGAGGAGACACTGGGCCGGCAGGGTGGGAGACACTGGGATGGGGGGCAGTAATGGTGGGGGACACTGGGCAGGGTGGAAGACACTGGGATGGAGGGGCAGTAATGGTGGGGGACACTGGGCAGGGTGGGAGACACTAGGATGGGGGGGCAGTGATGGTGGGGGACACTGGGCAGGGTGGGAGACACTGGGATGGAGGTCCAGTAATGGTGGGGGACACTGGGCAGGGTGGTAGACACTGGGATGGAGGGGCAGTATTGGTGGGGGACACTGGGCAGGGTGGGAGACACTGGGATAGGGGGGCAGTAATGGTGGGGGTCACTGGGCAGGGTGGGAGACACTAGGATGGGGGGGCAGTGATGGTGGGGGACACTGGGCAGGGTGGGAGACACTGGGATGGAGGTCCAGTAATGGTGGGGGACACTGGGCAGGGTGGTAGACACTGGGATGGAGGGGCAGTATTGGTGGGGGACACTGGGCAGGGTGGGAGACACTGGGATAGGGGGGCAGTAATGGTGGGGGTCACTGGGCAGGGTGGGAGACACTAAGATGGAGGCAGTAATGGTGGGGGACACTGGGCAGGGTGGGAGACACTGGGATGGGGGGTCAGTAATGGTGGGGGACACTGGGATGGGGGGGTCAGTAATGGTGGGGGACACTGGGCAGGGTGGGAGACACTGGGATGGAGGGGAAGTATTGGTGGGGGACACTGGGCAGGTTGGGAGACACTGGGATGGGGGGCAGTAATGGTGGGGGACACTGGGCAGGGTGGGAGACACTGGGATGGAGGGGCAGTAATGGTGGGGGACACTGGGCAGGGTGGGAGACACTGGGATGGAGGGGCAGTAATAGTGGGGGACACTGGTCAGGGTGGCAGACACTGGGATGGGGGGCAGTAATGATGGGGGACACTGGGCAGGGTGGGAGACACTGAGATGGGGGGCAGTAATGGTGGGGGGACACTCGGCAGGGTGGGAGACACTGGGATGGGGGGCAGTAATGGTGGGGACACTGGGCAGGGAGCACTGATCTCGGGTTGCTGCTCCTGTCAATGCCTGGCCCAGCACACTGGCTGCAGCACTGCACTATTACACAGCAGCCTGCTGAGCAGCCCCTCCGCTTCGGCTGCTGCTGGGATCTGGCAGGCTGGTGTTTGTGAGGTGCTCCAGGGATCACTGCTTCATGCTGGTGGTGCGGTGCAGTGTGGTGCGGTACAGCTCGCTGGGAGGAGAAGCGCCGGGTTTAGGAAGGCACCATCAATTAGACGGAGCTGTGTGGGTAGGAGGCGGGGCTTCCCTTCCCGGCTTCCGAGCCTCTCTGACTGTGAAGACTACTGAGGGAACATGTGATGGGGCCGTGGCCGGCTCCCGTTTAGCGCAAGCCGCACACGGATTTTAAATCAATGAAAGAAAAAAAAAAGACACCGCAGCCGCGTCCGCCCGCTACCGCCCTCTATGCCGGGTCTCACACAGCAAAGTGTGCCTGCTCATCGAACGTGATGAGCAGGCATTAACCATCTGTGTGAGTGCTGTGGATTTTTTTCATAAAATACATTTAAACCGTTATTGTGTGGAACAGGGGAGAGGGGGGATGGCGGAGAGGGGGGGGGGGGGGGGAGAACATTGATATAATATTGCTGTCCAGGGCTTCCATGCATTAACTTAATAGCGCTGCACTGAGTTAATGAAAGACCTGGACAGCAATATAGGGAGTTGTAGCGTAACTGTGTGACAGTGTGTGTGAGTGTACTGTAACTAAACACTTACATGCACTGACACACTGCAGCAGACACGATCTCTCTCCTACTCTCCCACTGTAGCACTGATAGTGATAGCAGGATGCAGGTCACTGTCAGTGCTGCAGCTGCTGCCCAGTGCCCAATCACAGTGACAGGGGCGTGCTTTCATATGGCTGAAAGCACGTCCCTGCTGCTCTGAGGCACTTGTATCGGTGCCGCTTCAAGTGCATTTTTTAATGGGCTTTTTCAGCCCTCACCATGGCCCCGCCCCCCGACCGTCCCCTCCTTCCGGACTTTACAATGGTGAGCGAGAGGCACCTAGCTCGGTGCCGCAGACAATGACAGAAATAAAGTTTAAACAGGTATTTATGCCTAAAATGATTAACATAATATAAAGCAGATACTTATGACACATAATATGTGCCATAAGTATCTTCTTTGTATTATGTTAATCATTAATGACAGGGGAGGCACTGCCTCCCCTGCCTCCCCTGACTGCACGTCCCTGGTGTACTTTCAGCGAGGAGAGGAAAAGCCCGTCAGTGCATCAGCGGCAGTCCAGACACCCAATCATTAAAAAGATTAAAATTATCCAGTGAGGATTTTAATGGTAGCAAATAACACTCATGCACATATAAAACAAAATAAAATCTTCATCTAACAATAGATATGGACAGTGATCGAGGGGAACGTACCCGCTTTCTGTGGAGGCTGTGCGCTCCAGCAAAAGACGTCCGGCAAGTCTCAGCGCGCTGCCCCGGCAACAGCCTCAAGCGTGAAAGCCGAAGATGGTCTCACTCCGTCCGTCTCTTTACATGCATTTCATTGGGTGTAGCAAGTGGAAATTAACTTGTTGCCCTCCTTGGCAGTAACATTACAATACCGCCAGCAGGCAAGATCGCGGCCGGGAGGGGGGATAACATTTGAATCCAGCCCCTTGGCTTTATCGTTACTATTAAACATAATTTTAAATGAGATTTGGAGCCTATAATATTATACATTTGGTTATCCAGTGTCATAAATAGTGTCATTGAAATTGTTTTTTTCTGGGAAGTAGGCACTGATCAATCTCTTTTCTTTGGCCCATATTGCACATACACCTATCAATTGCGGGTTCCAGTTTTTAGATAGACAGTAAAAAGATAGACAGTCATTAGGTCGACACCATATGGTCGACAGTCAAAAGGCAGACAAGGTCAAACAGTCAAAGGTTGACAGGTCAAAAGGTCGACAGGTCAAAAGGTCGACACCTGTTTTTTCATGCTTTTCCAAGTTTTGCCTCATTTTCTATCCATTACACAAACTATTACCTTTGGAACCTTGCGGCAAGCGAATCGGAGCAAGCCACCAAGTCCGAAACACAGCAAGTGAAGCAGGCTCGCAAGGGGACCCATTTCAACAAATGTGGGTAAAACATGTTTAAAACACAAAATAACCCCCCAAATTTTTTCGTGTTCACCTTTCGGCCCTGTCAACTGTTTGACCCTGTTGACCTTTTCACTGTTGATCATATGGTGTAGACCTAATGATCTTTTAACTGTCTATACCACATCCTTAATTGCTGTCCATTTCATTACCTTATAAATGATTCCATTCTATTAAAATGACTATTGCTAGATTATAGTAACATAGTATGTAAGGTTGAAAAAAGACAATTGTCCATCGAGTTAAACCTATTTGTGGTCTCCTGTGCAGTATTATTTTTGGACTAAATTTTGTCTGATGCTGATATCAGCCGTTGTGTTTTATTCCTCTTTTTTTTAATAACTATAGTGTGTGACTACGCACCATAACCCTGGATATCCTTATCCATTAGGAATTTATCTAACCCATTCTTAAAGGTGTTGACTGAGTCTGCCATTACAACTCTCTCAGGCAGGGAATTCCAAACACGTATAGTCCTTACTGTGCAAAAACCTTTTCGCTGCTTTGTGCAGAATCTCCTCTCCTCTAACCTAAGCGAGTGTCCACGTGTCCTCTGTGCTGATCTTACCAGAAACAGGTCCCGCGCAAGCTCTGTGTATTTTCCCCTTATAAATTTATAGATCATGTCCCCTCTTAGTCGTCTCTTTTCTAGTGTAAACATGCCTAGCCTTGCAAGCCATTTCCTCGTATTCTAGCATCTCCACGCCCTCTTTAAATAGAAAAATACATCTAAATAAATGTGAAAAAATATTCATTTTTGTTGCTGTGTCCTTTTTTGTTACAATAAGTCATATTTTTACCTGCTAGCTTTATGCTGTGGAAAAATATGCTCATTATCTTTCTATGTGGCTGTGATTCAAAACTAGCATAAAACCTCCATGCAGTTATGGCTCTTCACAGTGAAAACTAGGCTATCAAGGGAATGTGAGGAAACCTCTGTGAGGCACACATTTCTCCCACCTCTCGTGTTTTTCTTTTTTTTTCTTTGTTTTTTAGCAATGGTATTTTGAGTGAGTCGGCTGCCAATGCTTCTGAATAGAATAAGCAGGCACCTGAGAAGCACAAAAACATAGTGCAGTGACATTTTCTCACACTTTATATAATGAAGTTGGCAAGCTGAAGTGTGTTTGAAAGTGTGGTCACAGCTGGCAGAGCTTAAGCATGCCACAAATCATTACAAACGGACTTCAGTAATTCATATGCATCTTCAAGTGAACCGAGTAAAATGTAAATTGGCGTGACCCAATGTAACCACAACCGTTACTAGCATATAAATATCAAAGCATTTACTTGGCACATTATGATGGTTTATTATGCATAGACACCAGAATAGAATCATCCCTAGGCAGATGGATTTCATTGGGAAACAATTGTGTAGCACTGTGGTGTTACAATTTGACCAACTGGAGTTTGATGTATTAAAATATAAACTTTGTTAAACGCATAATGATAACTGTCTTGAAATGGCTTATATATATATATATATATATATATATATATACAGATACCCCACATGGCTGGCACTCACAGAGGCTGAATAAAGAGACTGACACAGTTGCTAGTGTCAACGTTTCAGTGCTAAACTCTTTTATCAAGACCAACTGTACAAAATACAAAAACAAACATATATACTTTACCAGAGACACCTCGTGCATGGACGTCCACTGCGCTCTGGGAGAGCCAATGACGTCATAGGCGCGTGCCGGTGGCCCAGCATCCCCAGGGGGTGTGGTGCAGAGACAGTGAATTCCATCACCATTGTAACTAAACAAAGCCGGAAAAGGAACACAGATCTGTATGAGTGAAACCTATAGGTAGGCAGTGCCCCTCCAATATTATTGGGAACTTTACTTTTCTATTTGCTGGGCATTTTATATTACTATCACAGGAGTTAGGGTGTGCAGTGAGATAAATTGCTCAGGCTGCACTGGCTATTACCAGAGCCAGATTTACAAACAGTATATAAGCCCAAGGGTCCATGTGGGCATTATACTGCTGGAAATTTGGACTGTTTTAATCAGAGATGTGTGGACAACGTAGGCAGGTGTGGTACTGCCTCATCTCTCATAGTCTTTTTACTCCAGAGTTTTGACTATAAAAATTATTAGAATAGTACAAAGAAGATATTTTTAATATATTCTTTGCTCTGAATCATTTTGAACAGGATTAAGGCTCATATAATAGCCTTTCAGGAAACTCATTTCCAACAGTTTTTTTAACTCTAGATTCCCACAGTGTTAGAAGCCCTACCAAAAAAAACTGGAGTAACTATCTGGATTGCTCAGCATTGTCCTTTTTTACTGTCAACGTAACATGCTAATTTTCACAGAAGGTACCTGATACTGGTAGAGCACATAAGGGAGGTCAAGGTTATATTGGTTTCTGACTTCACCTTTAATACCAGTCAACTCTTTTTCTGTAGGAAGTTTTGTTCAGCTCTTCAAAGGCATAGTAAGGGAGCTGTGTTGATTTATGGGGGATTTTAACCTGATGCTTGATCGGTATCGGTATGCAACAGCTCTAACACACTCTCACACGTCCCATGAGTTTGCCAAGGGGTTCCATTAGCATCTTGCTGATTATGAATTATTCGATGTTTGTAGAACGAAGCATCCTATGTAAAGAGACTATTCCTTCTCTCTACATGTTCATAATTCTTATTCTAGAATTTATTATACTTTGTCTGATAAATAGATGCTAACCTCCATTATAAAGGATGACATCATGCCAATATCTTGGTCCGACCGCTCCCCCCTTTTTCTGGTATGGGATATTGACGCTAGACATGTTACTCATAGCCCAGGGAGATTGGAAAACTATATCCTTACTCAACCTGAAGCCCGCCAGGCCATTCAGCAGCCTTTGTCCTCTATTTTGAGTACAAATACAGATGTAGTCACCATCATTTTTACATGCTGCACTATTCGCCAGGCCCATAGGAATTAATAGTGTGCATGCACATACGCATGTACACATCTCATTTGTGGGCACACTAGTCATGACATCAATGATGCGATGCATACGCATCACAGGATTTATGAGCATGGTTAAATCTGTAAGCCTGAGGATTCCTCTGTATATAATTTCTGGTGTTTCCTCAAAGCAGTGATGTGGGACTGCTATACAGGAGACAGCTTTTGGTAATCGCTCTGGGCATTTGCTGGCATATAAGTTGAGGGGACAGCGGGCAAAGGAAAAAGTGCATCATGTTTACAATTCACGGGTGCTAAAGTCTCTGATCCATATGATATTGCAAACACGTTTTCTGAGTACTATGCACAAATGTACAGCCTTTGCTCTGACCCACATATCCATCAGCTGACTAGTGAAGGTATTACTGAGTTTTTATGGGATTTACATTTGCCATACTGATACCAAGACTTGTCTTTTCCAGGGATTACCCTGGTCGCTAGAGGAAGTGGAGACTGCCATTGATTCTTTACTGTCAAATACATCCCAGAGTCTCGATGGCTACCCTTGAAATATCTATAAATTATTTAAAGAGGTGTTAGCACCAGTTCAGGTGTCCATGTCTAGTGAAGCATCTGAGAAAGGTTGGATGCTGAAAGAAATGCTAGAGGTGCAGATTGTTGCTCTTCCTATGCCTGGTAGGGCCCCTACGACGGTACAAAACTACCGCCCCTTATCACTATTGAGCTCAGATGTTAATCTTTATGCTAAGTTGGTTACTAACAAACTGGACCCTTTGCTCCCCTCTTTAATTAAGTCAGAGCAGGTGGAATTTGTCATGGGCAAACAGGCTCATGATAACACACATAAGGTCTTCAACATCTCTGACCATTATGAATCCTGTAAAGAGCCACTGTTAATATTTTCCCTTGATCCCAAGAAAGCATTCAATAGCCTCCACTGGGGCTAGCTTTTAAGTGATTTTGAGTTTGGGGGCAGAATACTGGATTCAATTTTAGTTCTCTATTCATCTCCGTCAGCTAGGATTTATGTTAGTGGTTGTTTGTTCTCGAGTTTTAATATAACTAATAGTATGCGCCAGGGTTGCCCACTCTCCCTGATCTTCCTGTTGGCAATTAAACCTTTAGCTGCGAAGATTCACAGTTCGGATTCCATCCAGGCTTCTAATTGAAGTGGTGTCCAACATAAGATTAGCTTGTTTGCTGATGATATCTTGCTGTTTATGTTAAAACCAGTGGATTCCTTGTCTGCCTTACACTGTTTTAGCCTATTATGCAGTGGATTCTTTTGATAATTTAAACACTACAAAGACAGTGGGCACACTATTTGTGGCAAGTGACCCGTGACTATTGGCAGTCGTGGGTAAGATGAGCAAGGACTCATCTGTATTAACAAATTTTATATTACATATTACATTTGGAAAGTGAGTAAGCCAAAAATTGCAAGAGGCACCCTCTCACTATAGTACCTAAGTTAGTACCTAAGTTAGAGGGGTAGCATTTCCTGATTTCCCAGCATATATAGTTTCTCAGTTCCAGACTTTCAACCATAGAGGTGCAATTTCCTGGTGGTATAGCCTCCTTATTTCAGAGGCTAAAAAGGGGAAACCAGTCAAATGGGAGAGGGATCTGGCTATGACTTTGAATGATGATGATGATAATGATGATGATTGGGTGATTATATTTCAATCCTGTTTTAAGTAGAGATGAGCGGGTTCGGTTCTCTACTGGACTTCACTACCCAAGCCTCCTGACTCGGAAACCAGAATGAGGCAAAACGTCATCATCCTGCTGTCGGATTCTCGCTGCGTTTGGATTCCATATAAGTCGCCGCGCGTCGCCGCCATTTTCACTCCGGCATTGGAGAGTGTAGAGAGAGGACGTGTCTCCGTCCTCAGTGTCCTGCATCAGTTCAGTGTTAGTGTCTTGTGCTATATCAGTCCAGTTACAGTGGTTGTGTCCTCTGCTGCCATATGTCCAATGCTGCTGTATAAGTCCAGTCCAGTGGTGCTGTGTTGTGCTGAATCAGTCCAGTGGTGGTGTCTTGTGCTACATCAGTCCAGTCACAGTGGTGGTGTCCTCTGCTGCCATATGTCCAGTGCTGCTGTATAAGTCCAGTATATTGCAGTGGTGCTATGTTGTCCTGCATCAGTCCAGTGGTGGTATCCCTGTGCTGCTGTATATGTCCAGTGGTATTGCAGTATATTTCCAGTGATACTGCCTTATATGTCCATTGATACTGCCGTATATGTCCAGCGGTACTGCCGTATAAATCCAGTGATCCTGCCGTATAATTTCAGCGATCCTTCCATATAATTCCAGTGATCTTGCCATATAAATCCAGTGATCCTGCCGTATAATTCAAGTGGTACTGGCGTATAAGTCCAGTCCAGTGATACTGCCGTAAATATCCAGTGGTACTGCTGTATAAATCTAGTGGTACTGCTGTTTAATTCCAGTGATCCTGCTGTATTATTCCAGTGATCCTGCCGTATAATTCCGGTGGTACTGGCGTATATGTCTAGTGATCCTGCCGTATAATTCCAGTGGTACTGGCGTATAAGTCCAGTCCAGTGATACTGCTGTATATGTCCAGTGGTACTGCCGTATATGTCCAGTGATACTGCCGAATATGTCCATTGATATTGCCGTATATGTCTAGCAGTACTGCTGTATAAATCCAGTGATCCTGCCGTATATGTCAAGTGATCCTGACGTACAATTCCAGTGATCCTGCTGTACAATTGCAGTGATCCTGCTGTATAAATCCAGTGATCCTGCCGTATAATTCCAGTGGTACTGGCGTAATAGTCCAGTCCAGTGATACTGCTGTATATGCCCAGCGGTACTGCCGTATAAATCCAGTGGTACTGCCTTATAATTCCAGTGATCCTGCCATATAATTCCAGTGATCCTGCTGTATAATTCCAATGGTACTGACATATATGTCCAGTGGTACTGCCGTGTAACTCCAGTGGTAATGCCGTATAATTCCAGGGATCCTGCCATATAATTCCAGTGATCCTGTCGTATAATTCCAGTGGAATTGGCGCATAAATCCAGTGATCCTGCCATGTAATTCCAGTGGTACTGGCGTATAGATCCAGTGATCCTACCGTATAATTCCAGTGATCCTGTTATACAATTGCAGTGATCCTGCCGTATAATCCCAGTGGTACTGGCGTATAAATCCAGTCCAGTGATACTACCTTAAATGTCCAGTGGTACTGCCGTATAAATCCAGTTTTACTGCCGTATAATTCCAGTGATCCTGCCGTATAATTCCAGTGGTACTGGTGTATAAATCCAGTCCAGTGATACTACCTTAAATGTCCAGTGGTACTGATGTATAAATCCAGTTTTACTGCCGTATAATTCCAGTGATCCTGCCGTATAATTCCAGTGGTACTGGTGTATAAGTCCAGTCCAGTGATACTGCCATATATGTCCAGTGGCACTGCCATATATGTCCAGTGATACTGCCGTAAATGTCCATTAATACTGCTGTATATGTCCAGCGATACAGCCACATAAATCCAGTAATCCTGCCGTATAATTGCAGTGATCCTGCCGTATAAATCCAGTGATCCTGCCGTATAATTCCAGTGATCCTGCTCTATAATTCCAGTGGTACTGGCGTAATAGTCCAGTCCAGTGATACTGCTGTATATGCCCAGCGGTACTGCCGTATAAATCCAGTGGTACTGCCGTATAATTCCAGTGATCCTGCCGTATAATTCCAGTGATCCTGCTGTATAATTCCAATGGTACTGACGTATATGTCCAGTGGTACTGCCGTATAACTCCAGTGGTAATGCCGTATAATTCCAGTGATCCTGCCGTATAATTCCAGTGATCCTGTCGTATAATTCCAGTGGAATTGGCACATAAATACAGTTATCCTGCCATGTAATTCCAGTGGTACTGGCGTATAAATCCAGTGATCCTGCCGTATAATTCCAGTGATCCTGTCGTACAATTCCAGTGATCCTGCCGTATAATTCCAATGGTACTGGCGTTTAAGTCCAGTCCAGTGATACTACCTTAAATGTCCAGTGGTACTGACGTATAAATCCAGTTTTACTGCCGTATAATTCCAGTGATCCTGCTGTATAATTCCAGTTGTACTGGCGTAATAGTCCAGTCCAGTGATACTGCTGTATATATCCAGTGGTACTGCCGTATAAATCCAGTGGTACTGCCGTATAATTCCAGTGATCCTGCCATATAATTCCAGTGATCCTGCTGTATAATTCCAATGGTACTGACGTATATGTCCAGTGGTACTGCCGTATAACTCCAGTGGTAATGCCGTATAATTCCAGTGATCCTGCCATATAATTCCAGTGATCCTGTCGTATAATTCCAATGGAACTGGCACATAAATCCAGTGATGCTGCCGTAAAATTCCAGTGGAACTGGCATATAAATCCAGTGATCCTGCCGTATAAATCCAGTGATCCTGCCGTATAATTCCAGTGATCCTGCCATATAATTCCAGTGATCCTGCTGTATAATTCCAATGGTACTGACGTATATGTCCAGTGGTACTGCCGTATAACTCCAGTGGTAATGCCGTATAATTCCAGTGATCCTGCCGTATAATTCCAGTGATCCTGTCGTATAATTCCAGTGGAAATGGCGTATAAATCCAGTGATCCTGCCCTAAAATTCCAGTGGTACTGCCGTATAAATCCAGTTTTACTGCCATATAATTCCAGTGATCCTGCCGTATAATTCCAGTGGTACTGGAGTATAATTCCAGTCCAGTGTTACTGCCGTATATGTTCAGTGGTACTGCCGTATATGTCCAGTGATCCTGCCGTATAATTCCAGTGGTACTGGTGTAGAAGTCCAGTCCAGCAATACTGCCATATATGTCCAGTGGTACTGCCGTATATATGTCCAGTGATACTGCCATAAATGTCCATTAATACTGCTGTATATGTCCAGCGATACTGCCACATAAATCCAGTAATCCTGCCGTATAATTCCAGTGATCCTGCCGTATAATTCTAATGATCCTGTCGTATAATTGTAGTAATCCTGCCGTATAAATCCAGTGATCCTGCCGTACAATTCCAGTGATCCTGCCGTATAATTCCAGTGGTACTGGCGTAATAGTCCAGTGGTACTGCCGTATATGTCCAGTGGTACTGCCATATAAGTCCAGTGATCCTGCCATATAATTCCAGTGATACTACCATATAATTCCAGTGCTACTGGCGTATAAATCCAGTGATCCTGCTGTATAATTCCAGTGGTACTAGCGTATAAATCCAGTCAAGTGATACTGCCGTATAATTCCAGTGGTACTGCCGTATAAATCCAGAGGTACTGCCGTATAATTCCAGTGATCCTGCCGTATAATTCCAGTGATCCTGCCATATAATTCCAGTTATCCTGTCATATAATTCCAGTGGTACTGGCGTATAACACCAGTGATCCAGCCGTATAATTCCAGCGGTACTGGCGTATAAATCCAGTGATCCTCTTAATATAATTCCAGAGGTACTGGAGTATAAATTCAGTGACCCTGCCATATAATTCCATATAAATTCATATAATTCCGTATAAATCCAGTCCAGTGGTACTGCCGTATAAATCCAGTTTTACTGCCGTATAATTCCAGTGATCCTGCCGTATAATTCCAGTGGTACTGGCATATAAATCCAGTCCAGTGATACTACCATAAATGTCCAGTGGTACTGCCGTATAAATCCAGTTGTACTGCCGTATAATTCCAGTGATCCTGCCGTATAATTCCAGTGGTACTGGTATAGAAGTCCAGTCCAGTGATACTGCCATATATGTCCAGTGGTAGTGCCGTATATATGTCCAGTGATACTGCCGTAAATGTCCATTAATACTGCTGTATATGTCCAGCGATACTGCCACATAAATCCAGTAATCCTGCCGTATAATTGCAGTAATCCTGCCGTATAAATCCAGTGATCCTGCTGTATAATTCCAGTGATCCTGCTGTATAATTCCAGTGGTACTGGCGTAATAGTCCAGTCCAGTGATACTGCTGTATATGTCCAGTAGTACTGCCGTATAAATCCAGTGGTACTGCCGTATAATTCCAGTGATCCTGCCATATAATTCCAGTGATCCTGCTGTATAATTCCAATGGTACTGACGTATATGTCCAGTGGTACTGCCGTATAACTCCAGTGGTAATGCCGTATAATTCCAGTGATCCTGCCGTATAATTCCAGTGATCCTGTCGTATAATTCCAGTGGAACTGGCGTATAAATCCAGTGATCCTGCCCTAAAATTCCAGTGGTACTGCCGTATAAATCCTGTGATCCTGACATATAATTCCTGTGATCCTGCCGTATAATTCCAGTGATCCTGCCGTATAAATCCAGTGATTCTGTCATACAATTCCAGTGATCCTGCCGTATAATTACAGTGGTACTGGCATATGAATCCAGTCCAGTGATACTACCGTAAATGTCCAGTGGTACTGCCGTATAAATCCAGTTTTACTGCCATATAATTCCAGTGATCCTGCCGTATAATTCCAGTGGTACTGGAGTATAATTCCAGTCCAGTGTTACTGCCGTATATGTTCAGTGGTACTGCCGTATATGTCCAGTGATCCTGCCGTATAATTCCAGTGGTACTGGTGTAGAAGTCCAGTCCAGCAATACTGCCATATATGTCCAGTGGTACTGCCGTATATATGTCCAGTGATACTGCCATAAATGTCCATTAATACTGCTGTATATGTCCAGCGATACTGCCACATAAATCCAGTAATCCTGCCGTATAATTCCAGTGATCCTGCCGTATAATTCTAATGATCCTGTCGTATAATTGTAGTAATCCTGCCGTATAAATCCAGTGATCCTGCCGTACAATTCCAGTGATCCTGCCGTATAATTCCAGTGGTACTGGCGTAATAGTCCAGTGGTACTGCCGTATATGTCCAGTGGTACTGCCATATAAGTCCAGTGATCCTGCCATATAATTCCAGTGATACTACCATATAATTCCAGTGCTACTGGCGTATAAATCCAGTGATCCTGCTGTATAATTCCAGTGGTACTAGCGTATAAATCCAGTCAAGTGATACTGCCGTATAATTCCAGTGGTACTGCCGTATAAATCCAGAGGTACTGCCGTATAATTCCAGTGATCCTGCCGTATAATTCCAGTGATCCTGCCATATAATTCCAGTTATCCTGTCATATAATTCCAGTGGTACTGGCGTATAACACCAGTGATCCTGCCGTATAATTCCAGCGGTACTGGCGTATAAATCCAGTGATCCTCTTCATATAATTCCAGAGGTACTGGAGTATAAATTCAGTGACCCTGCCATATAATTCCATATAAATTCATATAATTCCGTATAAATCCAGTCCAGTGGTACTGCCGTATAAATCCAGTTTTACTGCCGTATAATTCCAGTGATCCTGCCATATAATTCCAGTGGTACTGGCGTATAAATCCAGTCCAGTGATACTACCATAAATGTCCAGTGGTACTGCCGTATAAATCCAGTTGTACTGCCGTATAATTCCAGTGATCCTGCGGTATAATTCCAGTGGTACTGGTATAGAAGTCCAGTCCAGTGATACTGCCATATATGTCCAGTGGTAGTGCCGTATATATGTCCAGTGATACTGCCGTAAATGTCCATTAATACTGCTGTATATGTCCAGCGATACTGCCACATAAATCCAGTAATCCTGCCGTATAATTGCAGTAATCCTGCCGTATAAATCCAGTGATCCTGCCGTATAATTCCAGTGATCCTGCTGTATAATTCCAGTGGTACTGGCGTAATAGTCCAGTCCAGTGATACTGCTGTATATGTCCAGTAGTACTGCCGTATAAATCCAGTGGTACTGCCGTATAATTCCAGTGATCCTGCCATATAATTCCAGTGATCCTGCTGTATAATTCCAATGGTACTGACGTATATGTCCAGTGGTACTGCCGTATAACTCCAGTGGTAATGCCGTATAATTCCAGTGATCCTGCCGTATAATTCCAGTGATCCTGTCGTATAATTCCAGTGGAACTGGCGTATAAATCCAGTGATCCTGCCATAAAATTCCAGTGGTACTGCCGTATAAATCCTGTGATCCTGACATTTAATTCCTGTGATCCTGCCGTATAATTCCAGTGATCCTGCCGTATAAATCCAGTGATTCTGTCATACAATTCCAGTGATCCTGCCGTATAATTACAGTGGTACTGGCATATGAATCCAGTCCAGTGATACTACCGTAAATGTCCAGTGGTACTGCCGTATAAATCCAGTTTTACTGCCATATAATTCCAGTTATCCTGCCGTATAATTCCAGTGGTACTGGAGTATAATTCCAGTCCAGTGTTACTGCCGTATATGTCCAGTGGTACTGCCGTATATGTCCAGTGATCCTGCCGTATAATTCCAGTGGTACTGGTGTAGAAGTCCAGTCCAGTGATACTGCATATATGTCCAGTGGTACTGCCGTATATATGTCCAGTGATACTGCCGTAAATGTCCATTAATACTGCTGTATATGTCCAGCGATACAGCCACATAAATCCAGTAATCCTGCCGTATAATTCCAGTGATCCTGCCGTATAATTCTAATGATCCTGTCGTATAATTGTAGTAATCCTGCCGTATAAATCCAGTGATCCTGCCATACAATTCCAGTGATCCTGCCGTGTAATTCCAGTGGTACTGGCGTAATAGTCCAGTGGTACTGCCGTATATGTCCAGTGGTACTGCCATATAAATCCAGTGATCCTGCCATATAATTCCAGTGATACTACCATATAATTCCAGTGCTACTGGCATATAAATCCAGTGATCCTGCTGTATAATTCCAGTGGTACTAGCGTATAAATCCAGTCAAGTGATACTGCCGTATAATTCCAGTGGTACTGCCGTATAAATCCAGAGGTACTGCCGTATAATTCCAGTGATCCTGCCGTATAATTCCAGTGATCCTGCCATATAATTCCAGTTATCCTGTCATATAATTCCAGTGGTACTGGCGTATAACACCAGTGATCCTGCCGTATAATTCCAGCGGTACTGGCGTATAAATCCAGTGATCCTCTTCATATAATTCCAGAGGTACTGGAGTATAAATTCAGTGATCCTGCCATATAATTCCATATAAATCCATATAATTCCGTATAAATACAGTCTAGTGGTGCTGCTGTATAAATTCAGTAGTGCTGTCCTGTGCTATATGTTTTTTACTCCAAATAAAGGGGTAATTAATATTTAATCCAAACAATCTTCACAGGATTTGCCCTGTGTGGTGTAGAGGTATGCTCTCCTGTACCGCATATTGGGGGTCATTCCGAGCCGATCGCTCGCTGCAGTTTATCGCAGTGCAGCGATCGGGTCAGAACTGCTCATGCACCGGCGCCGCAGTGCGCTGGCGCATGCGATATGCCCGAAGGCCGTCATTCCCTAGCGATCGCCTCTGCCTGATTGACAGGCAGAGCCGTTTGGCCGCTGTTTTGGGGTCCGGTCAACGCAGGCGTGGCCGGACCGTGTGGGGGGCGGGCCGCAGAGGCTGCATGATGTCACACACAGCCGCTGCAAACAAGTGCAGTGACGAACAACTCCCGGCCAGCCGCAGGAGCTGCACTGGCCGGGAGTTAGTCAACAAGTACAAAAGCATCGCTGCTGTGTGATGCTTTTGTACTTGTGCGGGGGGGGGGGGGGGCATACAGACATGCAGGGCGGGTTAGCCCTGTGCTGGGCATCCCCCCGCATGTCTGGGAACATGATCGTAGCTGTGCTAAATTTATCACAGCTACGATCAACTCAGAATGACCCCCTTTGTTATATAACGCCTGAAAAATAATGGAGAACAAAAATTTGGATAATACAATAGGGAAAGATCAAGAACCACTTCCTCCTAGTGCTGAAGCTGCTGCCACTAGTCATGACATAGACGATGATATCCCATCAACGTTCTCTGCCAAGGCCGATGCCCAATGTGATAGCAGAGGGCATGTAAAATCCAAAAAGCCAAAGTTCAGTAAAAAGACCCCAAAAAATGTATTTAAGTGGTCTGAGGAGAAACGTAAACTTGCCAATATGCCATTTCCGACATGAAGTGGCAAGGAACTTCTGAAGCCCTGGCCTATTTTCATGACTAGTGGTTTAGCTTCACATGACGATGGAAGCCCTCATCCTCCCGCTAGAAAAATGATAAGATTAAGCTGGAAAAAGCACAGCAAAGAACTGTGCGTTCTGAGATGGTATCACAAATCCCCAAGGAGAGTAGAGATGAGCGCCGGAAATTTTTCGGGTTTTGTGTTTTGGTTTTGGGTTCGGTTCCGCGGCCGTGTTTTGGGTTCGACCGCGTTTTGGCAAAACCTCACCGAATTTTTTTTGTCGGATTCGGGTGTGTTTTGGATTCGGGTGTTTTTTTCCAAAAAACCTAAAAAACAGCTTAAATCATAGAATTTGGCGGTCATTTTGATCCCAAAGTATTATTAACCTCAAAAACCATAATTTCCACTCATTTTCAGTCTATTCTGAATACCTCACACCTCACAATATTATTTTTAGTCCTAAAATTTGCACCGAGGTCGCTGTGTGAGTAAGATAAGCGACCCTAGTGGCCGACACAAACACCGGGCCCATCTAGGAGTGGCACTGCAGTGTCACGCAGGATGGCCCTTCCAAAAAACCCTCCCCAAACAGCACATGACGCAAAGAAAAAAAGAGGCGCAATGAGGTAGCTGTGTGAGTAAGATTAGCGACCCTAGTGGCCGACACAAACACCGGGCCCATCTAGGAGTGGCACTGCAGTGTCACGCAGGATGTCCCTTCCAAAAAACCCTCCCCAAACAGCACATGACGCAAAGAAAAAGAAAAGAAAAAAGAGGTGCAAGATGGAATTGTCCTTGGGCCCTCCCACCCACCCTTATGTTGTATAAACAGGACATGCACACTTTAACCAACCCATCATTTCAGTGACAGGGTCTGCCACACGACTGTGACTGATATGACGGGTTGGTTTGGACCCCCACCAAAAAAGAAGCAATTAATCTCTCCTTGCACAAACTGGCTCTACAGAGGCAAGATGTCCACCTCATCATCATCCTCCGATATATCACCGTGTACATCCCCCTCCTCACAGATTATCAATTCGTCCCCACTGGAATCCACCATCTCAGCTCCCTGTGAACTTTGTGGAGGCAATTGCTGCTGGTCAATGTCTCCACGGAGGAATTGATTATAATTCATTTTAATGAACATCATCTTCTCCACATTTTCTGGATGTAACCTCGTACGCCGATTGCTGACAAGGTGAGCGGCGGCACTAAACACTCTTTCGGAGTACACACTTGTGGGAGGGCAACTTAGGTAGAATAAAGCCAGTTTGTGCAAGGGCCTCCAAATTGCCTCTTTTTCCTGCCAGTATAAGTACGGACTGTGTGACGTGCCTACTTGGATGCGGTCACTCATATAATCCTCCACCATTCTTTCAATGGTGAGAGAATCATATGCAGTGACAGTAGACGACATGTCCATAATCGTTGTCAGGTCCTTCAGTCCGGACCAGATGTCAGCATCAGCAGTCGCTCCAGACTGCCCTGCATCACCGCCAGCGGGTGGGCTCGGAATTCTGAGCCTTTTCCTCGCACCCCCAGTTGCGGGAGAATGTGAAGGAGGAGATGTTGTTGACAGGTCGCGTTCCGCTTGACTTGACAATTTACTCACCAGCAGGTGTTTGAACCCCAGCAGACTTGTGTCTGCCGGAAAGAGAGATCCAAGGTAGGCTTTAAATCTAGGATCGAGCACGGTGGCCAAAATGTAGTGCTCTGATTTCAACAGATTGACCACCCGTGAATCCTTGTTAAGCGAATTAAGGGCTCCATCCACAAGTCCCACATGCCTAGCGGAATCGCTCCGTGTTAGCTCCTCCTTCAATGTCTCCAGCTTCTTCTGCAAAAGCCTGATGAGGGGAATGACCTGACTCAGGCTGGCAGTGTCTGAACTGACTTCACGTGTGGCAAGTTCAAAGGGCATCAGAACCTTGCTCAACGTTGAAATCATTCTCCACTGCGCTTGAGACAGGTGCATCCCACCTCCTATATCGTGCTCAATTGTATAGGCTTGAATGGCCTTTTGCTGCTCCTCCAACCTCTGAAGCATATACAGGGTTGAATTCCACCTCGTTACCACTTCTTGCTTCAGATGATGGCAGGGCAGGTTCAGTAGTTTTTGGTGGTGCTCCAGTTTTCTGTACGTGGTGCCTGTACGCCGAAAGTGTCCTGCAATTCTTCTGGCCACCGACAGCATCTCTTGCACGCCCCTGTCGTTTTTTTAAAAATTCTGCACCACCAAATTCAAGGTATGTGCAAAACATGGGACGTGCTGGAATTGGCCCAGATTTAATGCACACACAATATTGCTGGCGTTGTCCGATGCCACAAATCCACAGGAGAGTCCAATTGGGGTAAGCCATTCCGCGATGATCTTCCTCAGTTGCCGTAAGAGGTTTTCAGCTGTGTGCGTATTCTGGAAACCGGTGATACAAAGCGTAGCCTGCCTAGGAAAGAGTTGGCGTTTGCGAGATGCTGCTACTGGTGCCGCCGCTGCTGTTCTTGCGGCGGGAGTCCATACATCTACCCAGTGGGCTGTCACAGTCATATAGTCCTGACCCTGCCCTGCTCCACTTGTCCACATGTCCGTGGTTAAGTGGACATTGGGTACAGCTGCATTTTTAGGACACTGGTGACTCTTTTTCTGAGGTCTGTGTACATTTTCGGTATCGCCTGCCTAGAGAAATGGAACCTAGATGGTATTTGGTACCGGGGACACAGTACCTCCAACAAGTCTCTAGTTGGCTCTGCAGTAATGATGGATACCGGAACCACGTTTCTCACCACCCAGGATGTCAAGGCCTCAGTTATCCGCTTTGCAGTAGGATGACTGCTGTGATATTTCATCTTCCTCGCAAAGGACTGTTGGACAGTCAATTGCTTGGTGGAAGTAGTAAAAGTGGTCTTACGACTTCCCCTCTGGGATGACCATCGACTCCCAGCAGCAACAACAGCAGCGCCAGCAGCAGTAGGCGTTACACGCAAGGATGCATCGGAGGAATCCCAGGCAGGAGAGGACTCGTCAGAATTGCCAGTGACATGGCCTGCAGGACTATTGGCATTCCTGGGGAAGGAGGAAATTGACACTGAGGGAGTTGGTGGGGTGGTTTGCGTGAGCTTGGTTACAAGAGGAAGGGATTTACTGGTCAGTGGACTGCTTCCGCTGTCGGCCCAAGTTTTTGAACTTGTCACTGACTTATTATGAATGCGCTGCAGGTGACGTATAAGGGAGGATGTTCCGAGGTGGTTAACGTCCTTACCCCTACTTATTACAGCTTGACAAAGGGAACACACGGCTTGACACCTGTTGTCCGCATTTCTGGTGAAATACTTCCACACCGAAGAGCTGATTTTTTTGGTATTTTCACCAGGCATGTCAACGGCCATATTCCTACCACGGACAACAGGTGTCTCCCCGGGTGCCTGACTTAAACAAACCACCTCACCATCAGAATCCTCCTGGTCAATTTCCTCCCCAGCGCCAGCAACACCCATATCCTCCTCATCCTGGTGTACTTCAACACTGACATCTTCAATCTGACTATCAGGAACTGGACTGCGGGTGCTCCTTCCATCACTTGCAGGGGGCGTGCAAATGGTAGAAGGCGCATGCTCTTCACGTCCAGTGTTGGGAAGGTCAGGCATCGCAACCGACACAATTGGAGTCGGACTCTCCTTGTGGATTTGGGATTTCGAAGAACGCACAGTTCTTTGCGGTGCTACTGCTTTTGCCAGCTTTAGTCTTTTCATTTTTCTAGCGAGAGGCTGAGTGCTTCCATCCTCATGTGAAGCTGAACCACTAGCCATGAACATAGGCCAGGGCCTCAGCCGTTCCTTGCCACTCCGTGTGGTAAATGGCATATTGGCAAGTTTACGCTTCTCCTCCGACAATTTTATTTTAGGTTTTGGAGTCCTTTTTTTACTGATATTTGGTGTTTTGGATTTGACATGCTCTGTACTATGACATTGGGCATCGGCCTTGGCAGACGACGTTGCTGGCATTTCATCGTCTCGGCCATGACTAGTGGCAGCAGCTTCAGCATGAGATGGAAGTGGATCTTGATCTTTCCCTAATTTTGGAACCTCAACATTTTTGTTCTCCATATTTTAATAGGCACAACTAAAAGGCACCTCAGGTAAACAATGGAGATGGATGGATTGGATACTAGTATACAATTATGGACGGACTGCCGAGTGCCGACACAGAGGTAGCCACAGCCGTGAACTACCGCACTGTACTGTGTCTGCTGCTAATATATAGACTGGTTGATAAAGAGATAGTATACTCGTAACTAGTATGTATGTATAAAGAAAGAAAAAAAAACCACGGTTAGGTGGTATATACAATTATGGACGGGCTGCCGAGTGCCGACACAGAGGTAGCCACAGCCGTGAACTACCGCACTGTACTGTGTCTGCTGCTAATATAGACTGGTTGATAAAGAGATAGTATACTCGTAACTAGTATGTATGTATAAAGAAAGAAAAAAAAAACACGGTTAGGTGGTATATACAATTATGGACGGGCTGCCGAGTGCCGACACAGAGGTAGCCACAGCCGTGAACTACCGCACTGTACTGTGTCTGCTGCTAATATAGACTGGTTGATAAAGAGATAGTATACTCGTAACTAGTATGTATGTATAAAGAAAGAAAAAAAAACCACGGTTAGGTGGTATATACAATTATGGACGGGCTGCCGAGTGCCGACACAGAGGTAGCCACAGCCGTGAACTACCGCACTGTACTGTGTCTGCTGCTAATATAGATTGGTTGATAAAGAGATAGTATACTCGTAACTAGTATGTATGTATAAAGAAAGAAAAAAAAACCACGGTTAGGTGGTATATACAATTATGGACGGGCTGCCGAGTGCCGACACAGAGGTAGCCACAGCCGTGAACTACCGCACTGTACTGTGTCTGCTGCTAATATAGACTGGTTGATAAAGAGATAGTATACTCGTAACTAGTATGTATGTATAAAGAAAGAAAAAAAAACCACGGTTAGGTGGTATATACAATTATGGACGGGCTGCCGAGTGCCGACACAGAGGTAGCCACAGCCGTGAACTACCGCACTGTACTGTGTCTGCTGCTAATATATAGACTGGTTGATAAAGAGATAGTATACTCGTAACTAGTATGTATGTATAAAGAAAGAAAAAAAAACCACGGTTAGGTGGTATATACAATTATGGACGGGCTGCCGAGTGCCGACACAGAGGTAGCCACAGCCGTGAACTACCGCACTGTACTGTGTCTGCTGCTAATATAGACTGGTTGATAAAGAGATAGTATACTCGTAACTAGTATGTATGTATAAAGAAAGAAAAAAAACCACGGTTAGGTGGTATATACAATTATGGACGGGCTGCCGAGTGCCGACACAGAGGTAGCCACAGCCGTGAACTACCTCACTGTACTGTGTCTGCTGCTAATATAGACTGGTTGATAAAGAGATAGTATACTCGTAACTAGTATGTATGTATAAAGAAAGAAAAAAAAACCACGGTTAGGTGGTATATACAATTATGGACGGGCTGCCGAGTGCCGACACAGAGGTAGCCACAGCCGTGAACTACCGCACTGTACTGTGTCTGCTGCTAATATAGACTGGTTGATAAAGAGATAGTATACTCGTAACTAGTATGTATGTATATAGAAAGAAAAAAAACCACGGTTAGGTGGTATATACAATTATGGACGGGCTGCCGAGTGCCGACACAGAGGTAGCCACAGCCGTCAACTACCGCACTGTACTGTGTCTGCTGCTAATATATAGACTGGTTGATAAAGAGATAGTATACTCGTAACTAGTATGTATGTATAAAGAAAGAAAAAAAAACCACGGTTAGGTGGTATATACAATTATGGACGGGCTGCCGAGTGCCGACACAGAGGTAGCCACAGCCGTGAACTACCGCACTGTACTGTGTCTGCTGCTAATATATAGACTGGTTGATAAAGAGATAGTATACTCGTAACTAGTATGTATGTATAAAGAAAGAAAAAAAAACCACGGTTAGGTGGTATATACAATTATGGACGGGCTGCCGAGTGCCGACACAGAGGTAGCCACAGCCGTGAACTACCGCACTGTACTGTGTCTGCTGCTAATATAGACTGGTTGATAAAGAGATAGTATACTCGTAACTAGTATGTATGTATAAAGAAAGAAAAAAAAACCACGGTTAGGTGGTATATACAATTATGGACGGGCTGCCGAGTGCCGACACAGAGGTAGCCACAGCCGTGAACTACCGCACTGTACTGTGTCTGCTGCTAATATAGACTGGTTGATAAAGAGATAGTATACTCGTAACTAGTATGTATGTATAAAGAAAGAAAAAAAAACCACGGTTAGGTGGTATATACAATTATGGACGGGCTGCCGAGTGCTGACACAGAGGTAGCCACAGCCGTGAACTACCGCACTGTACTGTGTCTGCTGCTAATATAGACTGGTTGATAAAGAGATAGTATACTCGTAACTAGTATGTATGTATAAAGAAAGAAAAAAAAAACCACGGTTAGGTGGTATATACAATTATGGACGGGCTGCCGAGTGCCGACACAGAGGTAGCCACAGCCGTGAACTACCGCACTGTACTGTGTCTGCTGCTAATATAGACTGGTTGATAAAGAGATAGTATACTCGTAACTAGTATGTATGTATAAAGAAAGAAAAAAAACCACGGTTAGGTGGTATATACAATTATGGACGGGCTGCCGAGTGCCGACACAGAGGTAGCCACAGCCGTGAACTACCGCACTGTACTGTGTCTGCTGCTAATATAGACTGGTTGATAAAGAGATAGTATACTCGTAACTAGTATGTATGTATAAAGAAAGAAAAAAAAACCACGGTTAGGTGGTATATACAATTATGGACGGGCTGCCGAGTGCCGACACAGAGGTAGCCACAGCCGTGAACTACCGCACTGTACTGTGTCTGCTGCTAATATATAGACTGGTTGATAAAGAGATAGTATACTCGTAACTAGTATGTATGTATAAAGAAAGAAAAAAAAACCACGGTTAGGTGGTATATACAATTATGGACGGGCTGCCGAGTGCCGACACAGAGGTAGCCACAGCCGTGAACTACCGCACTGTACTGTGTCTGCTGCTAATATATAGACTGGTTGATAAAGAGATAGTATACTCGTAACTAGTATGTATGTATAAAGAAAGAAAAAAAAACCACGGTTAGGTGGTATATACAATTATGGACGGGCTGCCGAGTGCCGACACAGAGGTAGCCACAGCCGTGAACTACCGCACTGTACTGTGTCTGCTGCTAATATAGACTGGTTGATAAAGAGATAGTATACTCGTAACTAGTATGTATGTATGTATAAAGAAAGAAAAAAAAAACACGGTTAGGTGGTATATACAATTATGGACGGGCTGCCGAGTGCCGACACAGAGGTAGCCACAGCCGTGAACTACCGCACTGTACTGTGTCTGCTGCTAATATATAGACTGGTTGATAAAGAGATAGTATACTCGTAACTAGTATGTATGTATAAAGAAAGAAAAAAAAACCTCGGTTAGGTGGTATATACAATTATGGACGGGCTGCCGAGTGCCGACACAGAGGTAGCCACAGCCGTGAACTACCGCACCGTACTGTGTCTGCTGCTAATATAGACTGGTTGATAAAGAGATAGTATACTCGTAACTAGTATGACTATAAAGAAAGAAAAAAAAACCACGGTTAGGTGGTATATACAATTATGGACGGGCTGCCGAGTGCCGACACAGAGGTAGCCACAGCCGTGAACTACCGCACTGTACTGTGTCTGCTGCTAATATAGACTGGTTGATAAAGAGATAGTATACTACTAATATTATATATACTGGTGGTCAGGTCACTGGTCACTAGTCACACTGGCAGTGGCACTCCTGCAGCAAAAGTGTGCACTGTTTAATTTTAATATAATATTATGTACTCCTGGCTCCTGCTATAACCTATAACTGGCACTGCAGTGCTCCCCAGTCTCCCACACAATTATAAGCTGTGTGAGCTGAGCACAGTCAGATATATATATACATTGATGCAGCACACTGGGCTGAGCAGTGCACACAGATATGGTATGTGACTGAGTCACTGTGTGTATCGTTTTTTTCAGGCAGAGAACGGATATATTAAATAAAACAAACAACTGCACTGTCTGGTGGTCACTGTGGTCGTCAGTCACTAAACTCTGCACTCTCTTCTACAGTATCACAGCCTCAGGTCAATCTCTCTCTCTCTCTCTCAACCCTAATCTAAATGGAGAGGACGCCAGCCACGTCCTCTCCCTATCAATCTCAATGCACGTGTGAAAATGGCGGCGACGCGCGGCTCCTTATATAGAATCCGAGTCTCGCGAGAATCCGACAGCGTCATGATGACGTTCGGGCGCGCTCGGGTTAACCGAGCAAGGCGGGAGGATCCGAGTCTGCTCGGACCCGTGAAAAAAACATGAAGTTCGTGCGGGTTCGGATTCAGAGAAACCGAACCCGCTCATCTCTAAAGGAGAGTCCAAGTGTGTCGGTGGTTGCGATGCCTGACCTTCCCAACACTGGACGGGAAGAGGTGGCTCATTCCCCAATTTGCACACCCTCTGCAAGTGCTGGAAGGAGCACCCACAGTCCAGTTTCTGATATTCAAATTGAAGATGTCACTGATGAAGTACACTAGGATGATTCTGATGGTGATGTGGTTTGTTTAAATCAGGCACCGGGGGAGACACCTGTTGTCCGTGGGATGAATAAGCCCATTGTGATGCCTGGTCAAAATACCAAAAAAGCCACCTCTTCGGTGTGGAATCATTTCTCCACAAATCTGGACAAAAGGTGTCAAGCCGTGTGTTGCCTCTGTCAATCTGTAATAAGTAGGGGTAAGGACATTAACCACCTAGGAACATCCTCCCTTATACGTAACCTGCAGCAGATACATCAGAAGTCAGTGTCAAGTTGTGAAACTTTGGGTAAGAGCGTAAGCAGTCCACTGACACCTAAATCCCTTCTTCCTCTTGTACCCAAGCTCCTGCAAGCCACAACACCAACTCCCTCAACATCAACTTCCTCCTCAGTCAGGAACGTCAGTAGCCCTGCAGGCCATGTCACTGGCAAGACTGAGGAGTCCTCTAATAACCGGGATTCCTCCGGAGGATCCTTGAGTGGTACGCCTACTGCTGCTGTTGATGCTGCTGCTGTTGATGCTGCTGGGAGTCGATCATCATCCCAGACAGGAAGTCGGAAGACCACTTGTACTACTTCAGCTAAGCAATTCACTGTCCAACAGTCCTTTGTGAGGAAGATGAAATATGACAGCAGTCATCCTGTTGCAAAGCGGATAACTGAGGCCTTGACAGCTATGTTGGTGTTAGACGTGTGTCCGGAATCCACCATTAGTTCAGTGGGACTTAGAGAATTGTTTGAGGTACTGTGTCCCCGGGATCAAATCGCATCTAGGTTCCACTTCACTAGGCAGGCGATACCGAGAATGTACAGAGACGTCAGAAAAAGTGTCCTCAGTGTACTAAAAAATGCAGTTGTACCCACGGATATGTGGACAAGTGGAACAGGGCAAACTAAGGACTATATGACTGTGACAGCCCACTGGGTAGATGTATGGCCTCCCGCAGCAGCAACAACAGCAGCGGCACCGGTAGCAGCATCTCGCAAACGCCAACTCATTCCTATGCAGGCTACGCTATGTATCACCGCTTTCCGTAGGAGGCACACCGCTGACAACCTCTTACGGAAATTGAGGGACATCATTTCACAATGGCTTACCCCAATTAGACTCTCCTGGGGATTTGTGATATCGGACAATGCCACCAATATTGTGCGTGCATTACATCTGGGCAAATTCCAGCACCTCCCATGTTTTGCACATACAATTAATTTGGTGGTGCAGAATTGTTTGAAAAATTACAGGCGCGTGCAGGAGATGCTGTCGGTGGCCCGAAAAATTGCGGGCCACTTTCGGCATTCAGCCACCGTGTGTCAAAGACTAAAGCTCCATCAAACACTCCTGAACCTGCCTGCCATCACCTGAAGCAAGAGGTGGTAACGAGGTTGAATTCAACACCCTATATGCTTCAGAAGATGAATGAGCAGCAAAAGGCCATTCAAGCCTATACATCCACCTGCGATATATAGGCAAAGGAGGAGGAATGCACCTGACACAAGTGCAGTAAAGAATGATTTCCAGCTTGTAGCGTATGCCTACACCACACAGGAAAACCCGGTAAAAATTATTTAGATAATAATATAAGTAATGTATATAACCCTTTTATTTGGAGTAAATAATATACAGCACAGGATGCCACCACTGGACTTATGACAGCACAAGACACCAACACTGGACTACTGCAGCACAAGAAAGCACCACTGGACTGGACTTATACAGCAGTCTCCCTGGACTTATACGGCAGTACACCTGGACTTGTACGGCAGTGTCAGACAGGATAGCACTTTAAAAAACTAGTCCCCAAACAGCACATGGTGCAAAGAAGAAAAAGAGGTGCAAGATGGAATTGTCCTTGGTACCTCCGACCCACCCTTATGTTGTATAAACAGGACATGCACACTTTATCAAACCAATCATTTCCGCGACAGGGTCTGCCACACAACTGTGGCTGAAATGATTGGTTTGTTTGGGCCCCCACAAAAAAAGAAGCAATCAATCTCTCCTTGCACAAACTGGCTCTACAGAGGCAAGATGTCGACCTCATCCTCCGATTCCTGACCCCTTTAAGTGTGTACATCCTTCTCCTCACAGAGTATTAATTCGTCCCCACTAGAATCCACCATCACAGGTCCCTGTGTACTTTCTGGAGGCAATTGCTGGTAAAGTTCTTCCTGGAGGAATTTATAATTCATTTTTATGAACATCATCTTCTCCATATTTCATGGAAGTAACCTCCTACACCGATCGCTGACAAGGTTACCGGCTGCACTAAACACTCTTTCAAAGTACACACTGGAGGGAGGGCAATTTAGGTAAAATAAAGCCAGTTTGTGCAAGGGCATCCAAATTGCCTCTTTTTCCTGCCAGTGTACATACGGACTGTCTGACATGCCTACTTGGATGCTGTCACTCATATAATCCTCCACCATTCTTTCAATGGTGACAGAATCATATGCAGTGAGAATAGACATGTCAGTAATCGTTGGCACGTCCTTCAGTCTGGGCCATATATCAGCACTCGCTCCTGACTGCCCTGCATCACCGCCAGCGGGTGGGCTAGGAAATCTTATCCTTTTCCTTGCAGCCCCAGTTGCGGGAGAAAATGAAGGAGGAGCTGTTGACAGGTCAAGTTCCGCTTGAGTTGACAATTTTCTCACCAGCAGGTCTTTGAACCTCTGCAGACTTCTGTCTGCTGGAAAGACAGATACAACTTTGGCTTTAAACCTAGGATCGAGCACGGTTGCCAAAATGTAGTGCTCTGATTTCAACAGATTGACCACCCTTGAATCCTGGCAAAGCGAATGAAGGGCTCCATCCACAAGTCCCACATACTTTGCAGAATCGCTCCATCTTAGCTCCTCCTTCAATTTATCCAGCAGCTTCTGCAAAAGCCTGATGTGGGGAATGACCTGATTCAAGCTGGCAGTGTCTGAACTGACTTCATGTGTGGAAAGTTCAAAGGGTAGGTGAACCTTCCACAAAACGGAAATCATTCTCCACTGTGCTTGAGTCAGGTGCATTCCCCCTCCTTTGCCTCTATCGTAGGTGGATGTATAGGCTTGAATGGCCTTTTGCTGCTCCTCCCTCCTCTGAAGCATATAGAGTGTTGAATTCCACCTCGTTACCACCTCTTGCTTCAGGTGATGGCAGGACAGGTTCAGGAGTGTTCACTGGCGCTCCAGTCTTCAGCACGTGGTGGCCGAATGCCGAAAGTGGCCTGCAAGTGGACGTGCTGGAATTTGCCCAGATGTAATGCACGCACAATATTGGTGGCATTGTCCGATATCACAAATCCCCAGGAGAGTCTAAGTGGGGTAAGCCATTGTGTCATGATGTCCCTCAGTTTCCGTAAGAGGATGTCAGCGGTGTGCCTCTTACGGAAAGTGGTGATACATAGCTTAGCCTGCATAGGAATGAGTTGGCATTTGCGAGATGATGCTACTGGTGCTGCTGCTGTTGTTGCTGTGGGAGGCAATGCCTCTACTCAGTGGGCTGTCACAGTCGTATAGTCCTTAGTCTGCCCTGTTCCACTTGTCCACATATCCGTGGTTAAGTGAACAGTGGGTACAACTACATTTTTTTAGCACACTAAGGACACTTTTTCTGACGTCTCTGTACATTCTCGGTATCGCCTGCCTAGTGAAGTGTAATCTAGATGGGATTTGGTACCGGGGACACACTACCTCCACCAATTCTCTAAGTCCCACTGAACTAATGGCGGATACCGGACACACGTCTAACACCAACATAGCTGTCAAGACCTCAGTTATCCGCTTTGCAACAGGATGACTGCTGTCATATTTCATCTTCCTCACAAAGGACTGTTGGACAGTCAGTTGCTGACTTCCCCTCTCGGATGACAATCAACTCCCAGCAGAAACAACAGCAGCGGCAGCAACAGCAGCAGTAGGCGTACCACTCAAGGATCCTCCGGAGGAATCCCGGTTAGGAGAGGACTCCGCAGTCTTGCCAGTGACATGGCCTGCAGGGCTACTGATGTTCCTGACTGAGGAGGAAGTTGACGTTAAGGGAGTTGGTGGTGTGGCCTGCAGGAGCTTGGGTACAAGAGGAAGAAGGGATTTAGGTGTCAGTGGACTGCTTATGCTCTTACCCAAAGTTTCAGAACTTGACAATGACTTCTGATGAATGCGCAGCAGGTGACGTATAATGGAGGATGTTCCTAGGTCAGTGGTTCCCAAACTGTGTGCCTAGGCACCCTGGAGTGCCTCAGGACACTAGCAGGGGTGCCTTGGATTGGTGATCCAGGACCAATTCAAACTATTTCTGGTCAAAGTAGTATACAAAACCAGTGATTGTGGCTGCCAGTTATAAAATATGTGGACAAACAGAAGCAAATATTGTCCCGCACCACACTAAAGAAACTAAGGATGACACATAAACATAAATTACATATTGTTTTCTAAAATTCTCAATAAGCAACTTTTGGACTTGGGGTGCAATGAAAAAATTCTGATACTCTAGGGCACCGTGATTCAAAAAAGTTTGGGAACCACTGTCCTAGGTGGTTAATGTCCTTACACCTACATATTAAGGATTGACAGAGGCAACACACGGCTTGACACCTGTTGTCCGGATTTGTGGAGAAATAATTCAACACCGAAGAGAGAATTTTGCCCAGACATCACAATGGGCTTATTCATCCCACGGACAACAACTTTCTCCCCCGGTGCCTGATTTAAACAAACCGAATCACCATTAGAATCCTCATAGTCAACTTCCTCCTCAGCGCTAGCAACGCCCATATCCTCATCCTGGTGTACTTCAACAGTGACATCTTCTATTTGAATATCAGAAACTGGACTGTGGGTGCTCCTTCCAGCACTTGCAGAGGGCTTGCAAATGATGGAAAGAGCCACCTCTTTCCGTCCAGTGTTGGGAAGGTCAGACATTGCAACTGTCGACACACTTGGACTCTCCTTCAGTGGCGGATCTAGACTTAACTTTTAGGGGGGGCAGTTTAAGAATGATGACTCCTCCCCCTAATCATAGCTCCTCCCACTTACAAATGCCCCTCCCATTCGCTTCTAAAATTTCCTATTGTTGCCATTACTATTAAAATGTTGCCAGATGTGGAGAGAACCCTGCGCACTGGTGATACAGACTGGCGAATCGCCATTCCTGGATGCATCTGCACATTCGTAGATCACACGTGCACAATCGTGCAAGCCAGATTTGGACTACCAGTCCACTTTCAGAGAGAAAAAAAGTGAAATACATTTATTTTAGCAGAAAAAAAAGCTTTATATAAATACAAATTTCTTTTAATAGATCCTGTGATGGCATCAGTAATAGGACAACAATGGTATACATTATAGCACACGGTTTGAGCCGAAATTCACATTACAGTACACTCTATTAGCCAAAATTCACATTATAGCATGCAAAATGAGCCGAAATTCACATTATAGCAAACAGAATGAGCCAAAAGTCACATTATAGCACGCAGAATGAGCCGAAATTCACATTATAGCACACAGAATGAGCCAAAAGTCACATTATAGCACACAGACTGAGCCGAAATTCACATTATAGCACACAGAATGAGCTGAAATTCACATTGTAGCACACAGAATGAGCCAAAAGTCACATTATAGCACGCAGAATGAGCCAAAAGTCACATTATAGCACGCAGAATGAGCCGAAATTCACATTATAGCACATAGAATGAGCCGAAGTTCACATTATAGCACACAGAATGATCCAAAATTCACATTATAGCAAACAGAATGAGCCGAAATTCACATTATAGCACACAGAATGAGCCAAAATTCACATTATGCCACATGGAATGAGACAAAATTCAGGGAGAGTGACAGCAGGGACATAGGGACAGGGAGAAAGAGAGAGAGAGAGAGAGAGAGAGAGAGAGAGAGAGAGACAGAGGGTGGGATGAAGAGAGGTAAGGGTGGAGGGAAAAGGGGGGGTCGGAGAGGGAAAGAAAGAAAGAGACGAGGAAGGGTGCAGAGGGAAAGGGGGTAGGATAGCAAGAGGGGGGAGAAAGAGACGGAAGGGTGGAGAGGAGGGGGGGACCACATCTGACTGAGACCTATATTTGATAAACTGTATTTTTAGAGTTAGGATGAAAACTAGAATGTACTCACCCTGGGAGGGAGCTGGCAGCCGGGGAGGAAGGAAGTCCAACGGGACGATCCGCGGCTGAATATTGTACAGTGGCTGCTGGTCTCGGGGGAGGGTCCAGCCACCAGGCAGGAAGACCAGGGTCATTGATGCTCAGGGAGGAGTTGACTCTGTGTGACAGCAGCTGCTGATGGGAAGTGTCCTAATCTCCCGCCCGGTAGCCCAATGAGCCCCTATCACCACACTACTGCTACAGGCCCCCCCAGTGACCTGCCAGGCATTTTGGTTGCCTGATGCCAATAGTGCCTGCAGAGATTGATACCGCCCGACCCTTGCAGCATTGCCTGCATAGTACCTCCCGCAGCACGGCTTAGTTGCTCCCCTGCCTCCAGTCACATCTGTGACTGAGGTAGAGAGTGCAGGTGCCAGCATCACAGTGGGGTAATCACAACTGTGCACCTCCGGAGCAGAGCTGAATAGTTTACCCCTGCTGCTGGATGAAAGAAATTATAATCTCTTATCTTCTTTCGTCCAGCAGCAGGGGTAAGCTATTTAGCTCTGCTCCGGAGGTGCACAGTTGTGATTATCTCACTGCGATGTCGGCACCTGCAATCTCTATCTAATTTAAATGTCAGTGCCTCCAACCAACCTTCTTTAGTCTCATTCGGCTCCTCTCCCAGCACACCACAGTGACTGATGGTGCAGGAGAGGAGACTTTGGTGAATGCGCTGGAGCTCCGGCACTCGGCGGCTGTCCAATGTGCTCAGTCTGACAGGGCCCGGGCCAGAAGCAGCGGGCGTCACATGTTAAACTGCCCTGTAATGGGGTCCCCTGCGGAGAGCAGCCTGTGTCAGGTGGACGGGTAGTCGCAGCAGAGAGTGCGTGACGTAAGTCACTGAGCCCTCCTGTGTCTGGCGCACAATGTCGGGCCGGCCCTGCGCTGATGATCGTCGCGCGGGACCCGGCCATCCATCCCGGTGCCGGTATGTTTAGGGGGGGCGTTCGCCCTAATCGCCCCCCGCTAAATCCGCCACTGCTCTCCTTGGGGATTTGTGATACCATCTTAGAACGCACAGTTCTTTGCTGTGCTTTTGCCAGCTTAACGCTTATCATTTTTCTTACGGTAGGATGAAGGGTTCCATCGTCATGTGAAGCTAAACCACTAGTCATGAACATAGGCCAGGACTTTAGCTGTTCCTTGCCACTCCGTTTCGTAAATGGCATATTGGCAAGTTTACGTTTCTCCTCAAACCATTTACATTTATTTTTTGGGGTCTTTTTACTGAACTTTGGCTTTTTGGATATTACATGTCCTCTACTATCACATTGGGCATCAGCCTTGGCAGACGACGTTGATGGCATTTCATTGTCTATGTCATGACAAGCAGCAGCTTCAGCACTAGGAGGAAGTGGTTCCTGATCTTTCCCTATTTTATCCTCCAAATTTTTGTTCTCCATTATTTTTCTGGAGTTATATAACACAATAAGCAGCACAGGACAGTGTATCCCTACACCACACATGGCAAACCCTTTAAAAATTATTTGGTTTAAATATTAATAATTCATTTAAATGGAGTAAATAATATACAGCACAGGACAGTACCACTGGACTTATACGGCAGTATCACTGGAATTATACGGCAGTACCACTGGACTTATACGCCAGTACCACTGGACTTATACGCCAGTAGTACTGGAATTATACAGCAGTACCAATGGGCTTATATGGCAGTACCACTGGAATGGATTTATATGGCAGTATCACTGGACTTATACGCCCATACCACTGGAATTATACGGCAGTCTCACTGAACTTATATGGAGTACCACTGGACTTATATGGCAGTACCACTGGACTTGTACGGCAGTACCACAGAAGTGGATTTATATGGCAGTATAACTTGATTTGTACACCAATACCACTGGAATTATACAGCCGGTTAACTGGACAAATACGGCAGTACCACTGGTTTTATACGGCAGTACCACTGGACTGGATTTATACGGCAGTATCACTGGACTTATACACCAGTACCACTGGAATTATATGGCAGTATCACTGGAATTATATGGCAGTACCACTGGACTTATACAGCAGTACCACTGGAGTGGATTTATACGGCAGTATCACTGGACTTATACGCCAGTACCACTGTAATTATACGGCAGTATCACTGGACTTATAAGGCAGTACCACTGGACTTATACAGCAGTACCACTGGACTGGATTTATATGGCAGTATCACTGGACTTATACGCCAGTACCACTGGAATTATACAGCAGTATCACTGGACTTATACGGCAGTACCACTGGACTTATACGGCAGTACCACTGGACTGGATTTATAAGGCAGTATCACTGGAATTATATGGCAGTATCACTGGAATTATACGGCATTACCACTGGACATATACGTCAGTACCACTGGATTTATACGGCAGTACCACTGAACATATACAGCAGTATCACTGGAAATATATGGCAATACCACTGGACGTATACGGCAGGATCACTGAATTTATACAGCAGCACCACTGGACATATATGGCAGTATCACTGGACATATACGGCAGTATCACTGGACTTATACGGAAGTACCACTACAGCAGCACAGGACACCACCACTGGACTGATGCAGGACAACACAGCACAACTGCAATGGACTGGACTTATACAGCAACACTAAACATATGGCAGCAGAGGATACCAACACTGTGACTAGACTGATGCAGCACAAGACACCACCACTGGATGGATGCAGAACAACACAGCACCACTGCAATGCACTGGACTTATACAGCTACACTGGATTTATGGCAGCGGAGGACACCACCACTGTGACTGGACTGCTGCAGCATAAGAAACTACGCTGGGCTGAGCAGCACAAGACAGCACTGGAATCTCCACCCCACTTTCCCTCCCACACAGACACTGAAAACGGAGACATGTCCTCTCATTACACTCTCCGGGACTGGAGTGAAAATGGTGGTGACGCACGGCTCCTTATATGGAATCCAAAACCCACGAGAATCCGACAGCGGGATGATGACGTTTTGCCTCGTTCTGGTTTCCGAGTCAGGCAGAAAATCCTGAGCCGGGCTCAGGTAGTGAAGTCCGGTAGGGTTCGGTTCTCAGGGAACCGAACCCGCTCATCTCTAAACAAAACATAATAGTATTTAAGTAAAAGGGGATTGAGGGGGAGAACTATGAGACCAAAGGAGATGACTTTAAATATAGTTCATCTAGGCCATCTATCAGAGAAACATATTAATAGAATACATAGAGAACCAACCAAGGAATATGGAGAATAGGGACTTAAGTAGAATTCAATAATTTCCAGTGGAACCAACCAAGGAATATGGAGAATAGGGCCTTAAGTAGAATTCAATAATTTCCAGTGTAACCACCAGTCTGTGGATTCAAACTATTTAAAACATGAGAGCGAGTTGAGTCATCAAGCTTCTCTATATATAGGCCCTCGTTCTACATCAGGAAGAGTGGAGTGTCTATCAAAATACATCAATTTGAGTAGCATCGCTTTAACTTCCAATAGCGAAGGCGATGATGCAGATATCCAATGAAGCATTATGATTTTCTTTGCCACCGTTACAACAACAGTAAGAAAGGGAATCAATTTACTGTCAAAGGGGGTAATTCTGAGTTGATCGCAGCAGGAACTTTGTTAGCAGTTGGGCAAAACCATGTGCACTGCAGGGGAGGCAGATATAACATGTGCAGAGAGAGTTAGATTTGGGTGGGGTGTGTTCAATCTGCAATTTAAATTGCAGTGTAAAAATAAAGCAGCCAGAATTTACCCTGCACAGAAACAAAATAACCCACCCAAATCTAACTCTCTCTGCACATGTTATATCTGCCTCCCCTGCAGTGCACATAGTTTTGCCCAATTGCTAACAAACTTGCAGCTGCGATCAACTCAGAATTACCCCCAATACCAGTGGAGATCCAAGATTGGAAATGTGGCAAAAGAGAGGGAATAGGATTTAGGGTCAAAGATAACGAGAATACATTATTAATATTAGCCATTTTCTTATTTGAAAATTGTTTGATTTTACCACAGTTCCAAATATAATGTATAAAAGTTGCAGTGGAGGTAGAGCATTTCAAACAACATTTCTTTACATCAGGTAAGAAATGAGTAGGTTTCATCTGAGTAATGTATGCCCTATGTACTATTTTAGTGTGGATTTTCTTTAATAAGGAGGAAGACAGTATTTTCATAACTCTGTCATAATGTTGAAAGACATCTGTATAATCGTCACACGAAGGTCCTATAAAGGCAAATAAAGATACTTGGTTCTGTATGTATTGTGAAGTAGGGAATTCAATAAATGGTCTAAAGCATCAGGAGCCCCCCTCACTTGAGCTAAATCAGACAACAAAGATATATAATGTTTTATCTGAAGGAATGGAAAAAGACAAGCCAGCGGCAAAGCAAATTTTTCCTGGAGAGCGGCAAAGGTATACATTCTCCCCCTTGGATCAAAAACGTCAGCCGTAGTTAGTATGCCTTTATGAAAAAGGCGTCAACGGGCAGGATTATCCATACCAGTAAATGCTTCTCCCAAGCAAATAATTTGAGGCATATCTGAAAAAGACTATAAATGAAGAGCATAAGATCAGGGAGACCAAAACCCCCATTCTTTCAAGAAGACTGTAATTTTACATGAGCTATACAAGGTTTTTCATTCCTCCAGATACATTTTTTATATACCTTATATAAATGTTTAATGTCAGAGTTAGACGCATTGGGAGAATTGTGAATAGCATAAGACAGTTTTGTAAATACATGTTTTTTATCACTGCTACCCTGCCCAACAAGGAAAGAGGTAGAGCATTCCACTTATCCAACATTTTGGAAATTTTACTAATAAATGGGAAAAATTTAGAGAATATAGATCAGAGATCTTAGCAGAAATTTGGAAAACTAAGTATTTAAAATGCGAGTGGACAATTCTTATTGGAGGGGCAGTTATTCAAAAACTCCAGGCCACCCGATAGGCTCAATATTTCAGACCTATCTATCTTTATTTTATAACCTAAAAAAAGGCTAAACTGACCAATAATGTCGAGAATAACGGGTCAGGAATGTTCAAGGTGGGACATAAAGTGGAGCATATCATCTGCGAAGAGTGCAACCTGAAGGTCAACCAATCCTATTTGAATTCCCTGGTACAAAGGAGTGTTCCGCATTGCTATTGCCAGAGGCTCCAACGCTACAGCAAAGAGCAAAGAAGAGAGGGGGAATCCTTGTCTTATACCTCTTTGGATGGATACGGGTTCAGAAAGGTATCCATTACATGAATGAGTATACAGGGTTTTGATATATGAAATAAATTGTTTCGGGAAACCAAATTTTGACATAGTGTGAAGTAGATAATCCCAGAACACCATGTCGAAGGCCTTCTCAGCATCTAATGAAAGGATAGCTCTAGGGGGGATCAACCATCTGAGAGGTTGCATAGATAGCCGAGAAGACCCTGCGAACATTGGTGACTGAGCTTCGCCCAGAGATAAAACCGGATTGATACATGTGTATAATTAGGGGCAATACCTGCTTCAACCTACCTGTTAATATCTTGGTTAATGTTTTATAATCAGGATTCAAGAGAGAGATCAGTCTATAAGATGCTGGATTACTGAGATCTTTCCCAGGTTCAGGAATCAGTTTGATTATTGCTGAATTGAAATATTTGGGCATCAAATCATTAGTCAATATACAGTTGAAGACAGTTGCCAATAGTAGGGATACAGAGGGACCCATCAATTTATAGTGTTCGGCTGTGAGATCATCTAGTCCTGAAGCCTTACCAAGTTTCAAGGCACCAATAACTTTTTTAACTTCAAGCTCAGTTATCGGGGTTGTAAGTAATTCTGAGGCCTGCAGAGAAAGTTGGGGAATAGGCAACTCTTCCCAAAATGAGGGAGTCTCTCTAGAAACTTGAGAAGGTGCCTAATATAAATCTGCATAAATCTTTTCCAAAATAGGGACTATTAGTTTACTGTCACTGGTTGTAGAACTATCAAGCAGTTTTAGAGGATGGACCACCATCGGCGGATTTTCACCATGTAACAAATTTGTCAGGATTTTCCCTATCTTGTTTCCAAATCTAATAAAATCTATGGTCTTTGGTAAAGGAATAAGACATTCCTAATTTGGTAAGTAGAGATGAGCGCCTGAAATTTTTCGGGTTTTGTGTTTTGGTTTTGGGTTCGGTTCCGCGGCCGTGTTTTGGGTTCGAACGCGTTTTGGCAAAACCTCACCGAATTTTTTTTGTCGGATTCGGGTGTGTTTTGGATTCGGGTGTTTTTTTCAAAAAACACTAAAAAACAGCTTAAATCATAGAATTTGGGGGTCATTTTGATCCCAAAGTATTATTAACCTCAAAAACCATAATTTACACTCATTTTCAGTCTATTCTGAATACCTCACACCTCACAATATTATTTTTAGTCCTAAAATTTGCACCGAGGTCGCTGTGTGAGTAAGATAAGCGACCCTAGTGGCCGACACAAACACCGGGCCCATCTAGGAGTGGCACTGCAGTGTCACGCAGGATGGCCCTTCCAAAAAACCCTCCCCAAACAGCACATGACGCAAAGAAAAAAAGAGGCGCAATGAGGTAGCTGTGTGAGTAAGATTAGCGACCCTAGTGGCCGACACAAACACCGGGCCCATCTAGGAGTGGCACTGCAGTGTCACGCAGGATGTCCCTTCCAAAAAACCCTCCCCAAACAGCACATGACGCAAAGAAAAAAAGAGGCGCAATGAGGTAGCTGACTGTGTGAGTAAGATTAGCGACCCTAGTGGCCGACACAAACACCGGGCCCATTTAGGAGTGGCACTGCAGTGTCACGCAGGATGTCCCTTCCAAAAAACCCTCCCCAATCAGCACATGATGCAAAGAAAAAGAAAAGAAAAAAGAGGTGCAAGATGGAATTGTCCTTGGGCCCTCCCACCCACCCTTATGTTGTATAAACAGGACATGCACACTTTAACCAACCCATCATTTCAGTGACAGGGTCTGCCACACGACTGTGACTGATATGACGGGTTGGTTTGGACCCCCCCCCAAAAAAGAAGCAATTAATCTCTCCTTGCACAAACTGGCTCTACAGAGGCAAGATGTCCACCTCATCTTCACCCTCCGATATATCACCGTGTACATCCCCCTCCTCACAGATTATCAATTCGTCCCCACTGGAATCCACCATCTCAGCTCCCTGTGTACTTTGTGGAGGCAATTGCTGCTGGTCAATGTCTCCGCGGAGGAATTGATTATAATTCATTTTAATGAACATCATCTTCTCCACATTTTCTGGATGTAACCTCGTACGCCGATTGCTGACAAGGTGAGCGGCGGCACTAAACACTCTTTCGGAGTACACACTTGTGGGAGGGCAACTTAGGTAGAATAAAGCCAGTTTGTGCAAGGGCCTCCAAATTGCCACTTTTTCCTGCCAGTATAAGTACGGACTGTGTGACGTGCCTACTTGGATGCGGTCACTCATATAATCCTCCACCATTCTATCAATGTTGAGAGAATCATATGCAGTGACAGTAGACGACATGTCCGTAATCGTTGTCAGGTCCTTCAGTCCGGACCAGATGTCAGCATCAGCAGTCGCTCCAGACTGCCCTGCATCACCGCCAGCGGGTGGGCTCGGAATTCTGAGCCTTTTCCTCGCACCCCCAGTTGCGGGAGAATGTGAAGGAGGAGATGTTGACAGGTCGCGTTCCGCTTGACTTGACAATTTTGTCACCAGCAGGTCTTTCAACCCCAGCAGACTTGTGTCTGCCGGAAAGAGAGATCCAAGGTAGGCTTTAAATCTAGGATCGAGCACGGTGGCCAAAATGTAGTGCTCTGATTTCAACAGATTGACCACCCGTGAATCCTTGTTAAGCGAATTAAGGGCTCCATCCACAAGTCCCACATGCCTAGCGGAATCGCTCCGTGTTAGCTCCTCCTTCAATGTCTCCAGCTTCTTCTGCAAAAGCCTGATGAGGGGAATGACCTGACTCAGGCTGGCAGTGTCTGAACTGACTTCACGTGTGGCAAGTTCAAAGGGCATCAGAACCTTGCACAACGTTGAAATCATTCTCCACTGCGCTTGAGACAGGTGCATTCCACCTACTATATCGTGCTCAATTGTATAGGCTTGAATGGCCTTTTGCTGCTCCTCCAACCTCTGAAGCATATAGAGGGTTGAATTCCACCTCGTTACCACTTCTTGCTTCAGATGATGGCAGGGCAGGTTCAGTAGTTTTTGGTGGTGCTCCAGTCTTCTGTACGTGGTGCCTGTACGCCGAAAGTGTCCCGCAATTCTTCTGGCCACCGACAGCATCTCTTGCACGCCCCTGTCGTTTTTTAAAAAATTCTGCACCACCAAATTCAAGGTATGTGCAAAACATGGGACGTGCTGGAATTTGCCCATATTTAATGCACACACAATATTGCTGGCGTTGTCCGATGCCACAAATCCACAGGAGAGTCCAATTGGGGTAAGCCATTCCGCGATGATCTTCCTCAGTTGCCGTAAGAGGTTTTCAGCTGTGTGCGTATTCTGGAAACCGGTGATACAAAGCGTAGCCTGCCTAGGAAAGAGTTGGCGTTTGCGAGATGCTGCTACTGGTGCCGCCGCTGCTGTTCTTGCGGCGGGAGTCCATACATCTACCCAGTGGGCTGTCACAGTCATATAGTCCTGACCCTGCCCTGCTCCACTTGTCCACATGTCCGTGGTTAAGTGGACATTGGGTACAGCTGCATTTTTTAGGACACTGGTGACTCTTTTTCTGAGGTCTGTGTACATTTTCGGTATCGCCTGCCTAGAGAAATGGAACCTAGATGGTATTTGGTACCGGGGACACAGTACCTCCAACAAGTCTCTAGTTGGCTCTGCAGTAATGATGGATACCGGAACCACGTTTCTCACCACCCAGGATGCCAAGGCCTCAGTTATCCGCTTTGCAGTAGGATGACTGCTGTGATATTTCATCTTCCTCGCAAAGGACTGTTGAACAGTCAATTGCTTACTGGAAGTAGTACAAGTGGGCTTACGACTTCCCCTCTGGGATGACCATCGACTCCCAGCGGCAACAACAGCAGCGCCAGCAGCAGTAGGCGTTACACGCAAGGATGCATCGGAGGAATCCCAGGCAGGAGAGGACTCGTCAGAATTGCCAGTGACATGGCCTGCAGGACTATTGGCATTCCTGGGGAAGGAGGAAATTGACACTGAGGGAGTTGGTGGGGTGGTTTGCGTGAGCTTGGTTACAAGAGGAAGGGATTTACTGGTCAGTGGACTGCTTCCGCTGTCACCCAAAGTTTTTGAACTTGTCACTGACTTATTATGAATGCGCTGCAGGTGACGTATAAGGGAGGATGTTCCGAGGTGGTTAACGTCCTTACCCCTACTTATTACAGCTTGACAAAGGGAACACACGGCTTGACACCTGTTGTCCGCATTTCTGGTGAAATACCTCCACACCGAAGAGCTGATTTTTTTGGTATTTTCACCTGGCATGTCAACGGCCATATTCCTCCCACGGACAACAGGTGTCTCCCCGGGTGCCTGACTTAAACAAACCACCTCACCATCAGAATCCTCCTGGTCAATTTCCTCCCCAGCGCCAGCAACACCCATATCCTCCTCATCCTGGTGTACTTCAACACTGACATCTTCAATCTGACTATCAGGAACTGGACTGCGGGTGCTCCTTCCAGCACTTGCAGGGGGCGTGCAAATGGTGGAAGGCGCATGCTCTTCACGTCCAGTGTTGGGAAGGTCAGGCATCGCAACCGACACAATTGGACTCTCCTTGTGGATTTGGGATTTCGAAGAATGCACAGTTCTTTGCTGTGCTGCTTTTGCCAGCTTGAGTCTTTTCATTTTTCTAGCGAGAGGCTGAGTGCTTCCATCCTCATGTGAAGCTGAACCACTAGCCATGAACATAGGCCAGGGCCTCAGCCGTTCCTTGCCACTCCGTGTCGTAAATGGCATATTGGCAAGTTTACGCTTCTCCTCCGACAATTTTATTTTAGGTTTTGGAGTCCTTTTTTTTCTGATATTTGGTGTTTTGGATTTGACATGCTCTGTACTATGACATTGGGCATCGGCCTTGGCAGACGACGTTGCTGGCATTTCATCGTCTCGGCCATGACTAGTGGCAGCAGCTTCAGCACGAGGTGGAAGTGGATCTTGATCTTTCCCTAATTTTGGAACCTCAACATTTTTGTTCTCCATATTTTAATAGGCACAACTAAAAGGCACCTCAGGTAAACAATGGAGATGGATACAAGTATACAATTATGGACTGCCTGCCGAGTGCAGACACAGAGGTAGCCACAGCCGTGAACTACCGCACTGTACTGTGTCTGCTGCTAATATATAGACTGGTTGATAAAGAGATAGTATACTCGTAACTAGTATGTATGTATAAAGAAAGAAAAAAAAACCACGGTTAGGTGGTATATACAATTATGGACGGGCTGCCGAGTGCCGACACAGAGGTAGCCACAGCCGTGAACTACCGCACTGTACTGTGTCTGCTGCTAATATATAGACTGGTTGATAAAGAGATAGTATACTCGTAACTAGTATGTATGTATAAAGAAAGAAAAAAAAACCACGGTTAGGTGGTATATACAATTATGGACGGGCTGCCGAGTGCCGACACAGAGGTAGCCACAGCCGTGAACTACCGCACTGTACTGTGTCTGCTGCTAATATATAGACTGGTTGATAAAGAGATAGTATACTCGTAACTAGTATGTATGTATAAAGAAAGAAAAAAAAACCACGGTTAGGTGGTATATACAATTATGGACGGGCTGCCGAGTGCCGACACAGAGGTAGCCACAGCCGTGAACTACCGCACTGTACTGTGTCTGCTGCTAATATATAGACTGGTTGATAAAGAGATAGTATACTCGTAACTAGTATGTATGTATAAAGAAAGAAAGAAAAACCACGGTTAGGTGGTATATACAATTATGGACGGGCTGCCGAGTGCCGACACAGAGGTAGCCACAGCCGTGAACTACCGCACTGTACTGTGTCTGCTGCTAATATATAGACTGGTTGATAAAGAGATAGTATACTCGTAACTAGTATGTATGTATAAAGAAAGAAAAAAAAACCACGGTTAGGTGGTATATACAATTATGGACGGGCTGCCGAGTGCCGACACAGAGGTAGCCACAGCCGTGAACTACCGCACTGTACTGTGTCTGCTGCTAATATATAGACTGGTTGATAAAGAGATAGTATACTCGTAACTAGTATGTATGTATAAAGAAAGAAAAAAAAACCACGGTTAGGTGGTATATACAATTATGGACGGGCTGCCGAGTGCCGACACAGAGGTAGCCACAGCCGTGAACTACCGCACTGTACTGTGTCTGCTGCTAATATGTAGACTGGTTGATAAAGAGATAGTATACTCGTAACTAGTATGTATGTATAAAGAAAGAAAAAAAACCCACGGTTAGGTGGTATATACAATTATGGACGGGCTGCCGAGTGCCGACACAGAGGTAGCCACAGCCGTGAACTACCGCACTGTACTGTGTCTGCTGCTAATATATAGACTGGTTGATAAAGAGATAGTATACTCGTAACTAGTATGTATGTATAAAGAAAGAAAAAAAAACCACGGTTAGGTGGTATATACAATTATGGACGGGCTGCCGAGTGCCGACACAGAGGTAGCCACAGCCGTGAACTACCGCACTGTACTGTGTCTGCTGCTAATATAGACTGGTTGATAAAGAGATAGTATACTCGTAACTAGTATGTATGTATAAAGAAAGAAAAAAAAACCACGGTTAGGTGGTATATACAATTATGGACGGGCTGCCGAGTGCCGACACAGAGGTAGCCACAGCCGTGAACTACCGCACTGTACTGTGTCTGCTGCTAATATATAGACTGGTTGATAAAGAGATAGTATACTCGTAACTAGTATGTATGTATAAAGAAAGAAAAAAAAAACACGGTTAGGTGGTATATACAATTATGGACGGGCTGCCGAGTGCCGACACAGAGGTAGCCACAGCCGTGAACTACCGCACTGTACTGTGTCTGCTGCTAATATATAGACTGGTTGATAAAGAGATAGTATACTCGTAACTAGTATGTATGTATAAAGAAAGAAAAAAAAACCACGGTTAGGTGGTACATACAATTATGGACGGGCTGCCGAGTGCCGACACAGAGGTAGCCACAGCCGTGAACTACCGCACTGTACTGTGTCTGCTGCTAATATATAGACTGGTTGATAAAGAGATAGTATACTCGTAACTAGTATGTATGTATAAAGAAAGAAAAAAAAACCACGGTTAGGTGGTATATACAATTATGGACGGGCTGCCGAGTGCCGACACAGAGGTAGCCACAGCCGTGAACTACCGCACTGTACTGTGTCTGCTGCTAATATATAGACTGGTTGATAAAGAGATAGTATACTCGTAACTAGTATGTATGTATAAAGAAAGAAAAAAAAACCACGGTTAGGTGGTATATACAATTATGGACGGGCTGCCGAGTGCCGACACAGAGGTAGCCACAGCCGTGAACTACCGCACTGTACTGTGTCTGCTGCTAATATATAGACTGGTTGATAAAGAGATAGTATACTCGTAACTAGTATGTATGTATAAAGAAAGAAAAAAAAACCACGGTTAGGTGGTATATACAATTATGGACGGGCTGCCGAGTGCCGACACAGAGGTAGCCACAGCCGTGAACTACCGCACTGTACTGTGTCTGCTGCTAATATAGACTGGTTGATAAAGAGATAGTATACTCGTAACTAGTATGTATGTATAAAGAAAGAAAAAAAAACCACGGTTAGGTGGTATATACAATTATGGACGGGCTGCCGAGTGCCGACACAGAGGTAGCCACAGCCGTGAACTACCGCACTGTACTGTGTCTGCTGCTAATATAGACTGGTTGATAAAGAGATAGTATACTCGTAACTAGTATGACTATAAAGAAAGAAAAAAAAACCACGGTTAGGTGGTATATACAATTATGGACGGGCTGCCGAGTGCCGACACAGAGGTAGCCACAGCCGTGAACTACCGCACTGTACTGTGTCTGCTGCTAATATAGACTGGTTGATAAAGAGATAGTATACTACTAATATTATATATACTGGTGGTCAGGTCACTGGTCACTAGTCACACTGCAGTGGCACTCCTGCAGCAAAAGTGTGCACTGTTTAATTTTAATATAATATTATGTACTCCTGGCTCCTGCTATAACCTATAACTGGCACTGCAGTGCTCCCCAGTCTCCCCCACAATTATAAGCTGTGTGAGCTGAGCACAGTCAGATATATATATACATTGATGCAGCACACTGGGCTGAGCAGTGCACTGCACACAGATATGGTATGTGACTGAGTCACTGTGTGTATCGTTTTTTTCAGGCAGAGAACGGATATATTAAATAAAACAAACAACTGCACTGTCTGGTGGTCACTGTGGTCGTCAGTCACTAAACTCTGCACTCTCTTCTACAGTATCACAGCCTCAGGTCAATCTCTCTCTCTCTCTCTCAACCCTAATCTAAATGGAGAGGACGCCAGCCACGTCCTCTCCCTATCAATCTCAATGCACGTGTGAAAATGGCGGCGACGCGCGGCTCCTTATATAGAATCCGAGTCTCGCGATAGAATCCGAGCCTCGCGAGAATCCGACAGCGTCATGATGACGTTCGGGCGCGCTCGGGTTAACCGAGCAAGGCGGGAAGATCCGAGTCGCTCGGACCCGTGAAAAAAAACATGAAGTTCGGGCGGGTTCGGATTCAGAGAAACCGAACCCGCTCATCTCTATTGGTAAGTACAGCATAAAATTGGGTATTCGCTACTAGATAAGCAATTTTATGAGCTACAGAGGGTCAAGTTACATATTTCTGGCATCCCTCTGAAAGGGAAGTTTGATGAGAAAAGTAGTCAGCCACAATTTGTTTCTTATAAGACAAAACAAATGTCGTTATAGATCCACTTGTAACAGTCTTAGAGGCCTGCTAGAATAGTACCGGATCACTATCTAGAGAAACAACATTGTTGATTTCGTATTCCATCATCTGATTTTGAAAGGTGATGAAAGTGGAAAAGGAGGAGGGGTAACGTCACTGAATATAGGGGACCAAATCTACCAGGGTATGTAAGGTAAGCCAGACCAATGTGTGATCTGACAAACAAATGGGTTCTATTTCCACTTCCTCGACCTTAGGAAACAAGGAAGAAGAGACTAGAATATAGTCTATTCTTGATAGTGTACCATAGGCAGCTGAGAGACAAGTATAGGATTTGTCAACCGGTAGGATTTGTCAACAATCTAATAAATGCATTTGCTCCAGTAAAATGGGTATACCAAAGTTATAGCTGTGGGGAATTATTACGGGTAGTTATATGTTTATCTAATTGGGGGGAAACATACATATTGAATTCACCACATATCAACATATGTAGATGTGAGAATGGTTGGAGGATGGACAAAAGAGACCGGTAAAAATGTTGGGAAGGGACATTTGGTGCATAAACATTACAGAGACTTTGGTTAAAGTGCCTAGTTTTATCTCACCAACCACAAATCTACCTTTCGGGTCTATCACCAAAGAGTGCAATTTAAGAGTAATATGACGTTAACCAGAATGACCACTCCCCTTTTTTTTAGTTAAAGGAGGCTAAAAGTAAACCTTCCAGCTCAGCAATTGCAGTTTCTGTACCTCCGAGGGAATTAGGTGTGTCTCCTGTAGAAACGCATCTCTATTTTCTGTTTATTAAGATAAAGTAATATTTTCTTACGTTTCGGAGGCGAATTTATACCGCCCACGTTCAATAAGCCAATTTTAATCAGAGCCATAGCATGATATTAAGTAATATAAAGTAGATGGCGTAACCTGAAAGAATACATACTGTTTTACACAAGGATGGACATTCCCCTATGGATAAGGTGGGGAGGGAGAAGTAACGGAAAAAAGAAAACACACAAAGAATCAAAAAAAGTGCCTTCACAAGAAAACACCTGAAAACTAAATCACACTAACAAAGAAAAATAATAAAAACCAAAAACAGTCCGAAGCTGAGGAGCACGGTCCCGCCCTCGATCAGAGAGCAGAGAGTGACACTATTCCGAGCTACACCATTGGAGATAACTTCCGCATGTAAAAAGAACACATACAGTATCAGTACAACAAAATAAAATTGAAAGCCGCTCCTTAGAACCACCGAGGCATGTAACTTAATTGTCAGAGCATGAATAACCAACAGAGAGAAACCTCCCATGCAAGGAAACATAGGCACATCAGCAAAAGAGCTGAAAACATTCTTATGAGAGCGATGGTAATATACGAGCAATATAGGTACAATATACATCCCTACAGGCAACTATGTATAGAAAATAATAAAAGCAAAAAAGGTGCCTAAGGGAGGAAGGAAATGTCACATATGAGAGAAGTTATAAAATAAAATAAACAAACGGCGATGGGATAATATCCAATCACACCACTAGATGGTGCCGAAAGTACATCCCTGCATTGTAGGGCTATGTATAGAAGTGGCAATTATGGGATCAAAAGAGAAAAAAAAAATGACAGGATGGCATTCAACTCAAGTGGCATCGTTGATATCCTCCAATGAGGAGTGAGCTTCTGCATCTTCACGTAGCTCCGCAAGGTATTTTCTAGCATCATTCACCGAAGTCAACATGTGATGCACCATCATAGAGCCTTAATCTTGCTGTGTACAGAAGAGCAATATTTTCCCTCTGATGAATCAGTTAAGAGCAGAGCAGGGAAAAATCCTTTCTGGCACTAGTTAGTTCTGCAGAATAGTCTTGAAAAATAAGAATTTTCTGGCCTTCCCATGATGGATTTCTGAGTTTGTGGGAAGTCAACCAAATAGAATTCTTATGGGCGTAATCAAAACTTTGAAGATAACAACTCTTGGCCATGCACCAGGCTGGGCGCAGACAGGGCCCAGGCAATAAGCCCTCTCAATTATCATATCGCCACATTGCTCAGAAATATGAAGAAATTCCAGAAGAGTACCTTTCAGAAAGTTAATTAAAGCAAGACCTTTAGTAGTTTCCGGAATACCAACTACGCGCAGAATACTTCTGCAAGATCTGTTCTCCAAATCCTGAATTTTATTAAGCAGGTGATGCTGCATTTTTTTCTATTTGGCAGCATTATTTTGTAAATCCGCAACATCTGCAAACATAGCCCCCAGTCTATGCTCATTAACCTGGACTTGTTAGTGCTGCTGAGAAATATGTGCTGTTTGTTCTTCAAGGAGGGGACCAATGGCCTCTCTAATAGTAGAGACCATATCTCTAAATGTAACAGGGGAGTCCAGTGGGTGAAAAGCAGCAGAGGCAGATATGGCAGGTGAGAGGAGGGGGGAGGCACGATCATATGCTGCATCATCAGTACTTACAATGTCCTGGTGCAAGTCTGCTGGGTCTTCTGGGGAGAAAGGGGTTGATGCGCCATCTTGATTTTTGTCCCCTTCAGATGTTTACCGCTTTTTCTCGACATAGCGGGTGTGAAGTAGTGGTCCATAAACCGCAAATCGATCAGTGGGGCTTGAGGAAGGTGCCCTATGAGTTTAGAGCTGAATTCAGGCACGGCTCAAAACGGCAGGACCGGAAGCGGAAGTCACAATCTGCACCTTTTAAACAGTCTCTCCATTCCCTTCAGAACACAATCACCATGTACCATGCGCATTACATCCACGGCAGTCCATGGGTTCTTATCCAAGAGATGACTTGTTCCCCATAGTGAATTGACTATCTCAGAATCCAGGGTCTATTCCCCCTAGTCAATAGACCATCTCAGAATCTGGGGTCTAATGGGTCAGAAGACACTATACTGTGTGGTAATCTAATGGAATTATTTAACAGTGTTTCCCACCATTTCCCTATATCACTGGCCAGTGGCAGAAAGTGACAACAGAATGGAATGTAAGTAGTTGATCCTTTAATGTAAAGATCCCTTAGATTAATTTTTGGATCTATGCTGTGAAGAATGATTTGCAAATCTGATAACTGAGTAAGAATCACAGTACAAAGGGGAAGAGACAATTCGACCTCTCAGTGCAGAAAGGAACATAAATCAGTTAAAAGGAGAGAAAAAAGAGGAGGAGTGATGGTGTAGAGATACCTTTATGTGAAAGACAATGTACTGATTACAGTAAACTTGGTACGCCCAATATCTGTCGACTCTTATATACTGGTGTATAGATACCTTTATGAGCTTTAAACAGATTTTGCTAGCAGTAAATTGGGTATGTTTAATTATCACTACCCCATATATACATCACTGAGGTGGCCCTGTAGGAGATACCGACATCTTCTTGAAGTATAAAGCGGGAAAAGATACCTTTATGGGAGACACCAACCCCCCTCAGATGAGAGTAGGGTATGCATTCTTTAAATAGTAAAAATTAGAGGTGACGGATACACCTATCTGAATTCATCACGGTGGTGGAATAAGGGAAGAACTTCATTTTTAGACTGTATTACAGTATATATTTTTTTCCCTTCTCTTTCATTCCTATTCCAATTGGGAGACCTAACCACGTGGGATCATGACTAACAACAAACACGAGGAGTCCTTCACCGTCTCATCATTAAAGTTATCGGCACCTCTAGGACAGCATGTCAACATTGTTCCATATATGCACGATATTTGCAATTAAGGAGTTTCTTCTGTGATTGGTGCAGCACCATTTATATTCTCTTCCTGGTCATTCCGAAGACGCTGGTGATAGTTCTTACTTCCGTGTGAACCTGTCAGCTCGTTGGTGATCCTGCCTGTGTTGTGCTGTGACCTGGAGACTTTGACTGATCGATTCTTGACCAGATCTTGTCAGCCGGTGTTCAGGTTTTGGTGGACAGTTGGCTAACAGTTCTTTGTTTATATTTATATCTTTAACATCCCTGAGCATTGTTGCTCTCACTGTTTATTTGCTTATAACATCTAAGACCATTGTTGGTCTCTATCACTTGTGCATTGGTGTTGCAGGGTTAGTTAGGTTCCCCCTTGCTTGCAGTCTCGGGTGGTGCCTTGTCACTTAATAAGACTGGGGGGCATTGGAGTTTGGGCGGACCTAGGGGGTAATTCCAAGTTGATCGCAGCAGGAATTTTGTTAGCAGTTGGGCAAAACCATGGCCCTCATTCCGAGTCGTTCGCTCGGTATTTTTCATCGCATCGCAGTGAAATTCCGCTTAGTGCGCATGCGCAATATTCGCACTGCGACTGCGCCAAGTATCTTTGCTATGAAGATAGTATTTTTACTCACGGCTTTTTCATCGCTCCGGCGATCGTAATGTGATTGACAGGAAATGGGTGTTACTGGGCGGAAACATGGCGTTTTATGGGAGTGTGGCTGAAAACGCTACCGTTTCCGGAAAAAACGCAGGAGTGGCCGGAGAAACGGAGGAGTGTCTGGGCGAACGCTGGGTGTGTTTGTGACGTCAAACCAGGAACGACAAGCACTGAACTGATCGCACAGGCAGAGTAAGTCTGGAGCTACTCTAAAACTGCTAAGTAGTTTGTGAGCGCAATATTGCGAATACGTCGGTCGCAATTTTAAGATGCTAAGATACACTCCCAGTAGGCGGCGGCTTAGCGTGTGTAACTCTGCTAAATTCGCCTTGCGACCGATCAACTCGGAATGAGGGCCCATGTGCACTGCAGGGAAGGCAGATTTAACATGTGCAGAGAGAGTTAGATTTGGGTGTGGTGTGTTCAATCTGCAATCTAATTTGCAGTGTAAAAATAAAGCAGCCAGTATTTACCCTGCACAGAAACAAAATAACCCACCCAAATCTAACTCTTTCTGCACATGTTATATCTGCCTCCCCTGCAGTGCACATGGTTTTGCCCAACTGCTAATAAAATTCCTGCTGCGATCAACTTGGAATTACCCCCTAATTCGCCCATGGGCAGAAGAACACTAGCACTGCAGGCACCATCCGACCACTATGAGGGGTAACGGAGTTAGGGGTAGGGCACGAGTTGCTGCAGACATCAATTCTAGCTGCAGCTTTACCTGTGAGTACTGGAACTTCCCAGTTGTTGCATACTCCCCTGAGTTCCAGGTACTCATCCATAACAGTTGTATTGACATCTACTGAAATAGCCATATTAAGCACCTCAAGAAAAGGTATTTTTAGTTGCTGGTGATAAGCTTCCTGTGATACTACAAATATTTATTTTTATGATGGAGTAATACATTACTATATGTATTAAAGTGACCCTTTTAGGGGTTATATGAATTATACTGTAGATATCAGATGGGAGATAAGGTGGTAGTTAAATGTGTAGGTGTTACGTAAAGATAGTAAGAGTGTTTATAGTTGGTAGAGTTTAATTATTTAACTATACATGTGGCAAAAGTATATTGTATATTGGACTGGGGTAAGCATGAAGGTGTCTGGTAACAGTCTCCTCTTCCCAGTATGAGATTAATAGTAGTAGTGCTAGGTGGCCAGAGTAGGAAGAAGAATACAGTGACCAAAAGATATTTAAGATAGCAGACAGAAACTATTAGGAGTAGATGTGAGGTACTCGAGCTTGGCTCAGATTTCCCACTGGATCACATATGGAGGCACGTCAACAGTGGGACTGGATCACAGGAAGAGGATAAGGGAGCCATGTCATCAGTTCTGCTACACATCACTGGAAGCCACCCACCACCGACTGGCATCATGGAGGTGTAAAGTCATAGCTCATCACCTCTGGAGCTCTCCAGCTGTCCCAGGGTGCTGAAAGGACACCATGTAGTATCTTACTGGCAGTCTATACACCCTCTACCAAATACATTGTAATATGGAGAAGGGTGTACATAATTCGCTAGAGGTGTAGATAACAGAGCTCTGATAAAAATAAATAAGAAAGGCTTCAGTAAGAGAACTGACTACTTAGCTAGTTTACAGATGTAAGGAGTTTCAGGAAGCAACATACAGTGCATCCGGAAAGTATTCACAACGCTTCACTTTTTCCACATTTTGTTATGTTACATCCTTCTTCCAAACAGGAATAAATTCATTTTTTCCCTCAAAATTTTTCTCACAATACCCCATAATGACAACGTGAAAAAAGTGTTTTTGAGATTTTTGCAAATTTATTAAAAATAAAAAAATAAGAAATCACATGTACATAAGTATTCACAGCCTTTGCTCAATACTTTGATGCACCTTTAGCAGCAATTACAGCCTCAATTATTTTTGAATATGATGCCACAAGCTTGGCACACCTATCTTTGGGCAGTTTCACCAATTCCACTTTGCAGCACCTCTCAAGCTCCATCAGGTTGGATGGGAAGCATCAGTGCACAGCCATTTTCAGATCTCTCCAGAGATGTTCAATCAGATTCAAGTCTGGGCTCTGGCTGGGCAACTCAAGGACATTTACAGAGTTGTCCTGAAGCCACTCCTTTGTTATCTTGGCTGTGTACTTAGGGTTGTTATTTTGCTGAAAGATGAACCGTCGCCCCAGTCTGAGGTCAAGAACGCTCTGGAGTGAGTTTTCATCCAGGATGTCTCTGTACATTGCTGCATTCATCTTTCCCTCTATCCTGACTAGTCTCCAAGTTACTGCCACTGAAAAACATCCCCAGAGCATGATGCTGCCACCACCATACTGTTGGAATGGTATTGGCCTGGTGATGAGCGGTGCCTGGTTTCCTCTAAACATGACCCCTGGCATTCACGCCAAAGAGTTCAATCTGTGGGGTATATTTACTAACATTCGTAATTCTCCCGATTTGGTGGGAGAATAATCACGAATGACATCGAAAGTGTAAAACTGCAACTTTTTGAATTTGTTACGACGGATTTACTAAGCTGTCGTATTCGGGTTTTTCTTTTGTTCCGATGTCGATGTCATTCGTGTTTTTTTTTTTTTTTTTCGCGGCAGTGATTAGCAAAACACTGCCGACTTTTTAAAAATGAATCTCGGCCGGATCTGTGTGATCCGTGCTGGGGTTTTTTTTTTTTTTTAATTAAACAGTGTAAAATAAATAAAAAAATTGCGTGGGGTCCCCCCTCCTAAGCATAACCAGCCTCGGGCTCTTTGAGCCGATCCTGGTTGCAGAAATATGGGGGAAAAAATGACAGGGGTTCCCCCATATTTAAGCAACCAGCATCGGGCTCTGCGCCTGGTCCTGGTTCCAAAAATACGGGGGACAAAAAGAGTAGGGGTCCCCCGTATTTTTAAAACCAGCACCGGGCTCCACTAGCTGGACAGATAATGCCACAGCCGGGGGTCACTTTTATATAGTGCCCTGCGGCCGTGGCATCAAAAATCCAACTAGTCACCCGTGGCCGGGGTACCCTGGGGGAGTGGGGACCCCTTCAATCAAGGGGTACCCCCCCAGCCACTCAAGGGCCAGGGGTGAAGCCCGAGGCTGTCCCCCCCATCCAATGGGCTGCGGATGGGGGGCTGATAGCCTTTTGTGATAATGAAAATATATTGTTTTTAGTAGCAGTACTACAAGGCCCAGCAAGCCTCCCCCGCATGCTGGTACTTGGAGAACCACAAGTACCAGCATGCGGCGGAAAAACGGGCCCGCTGGTACCTGTAGTACTATTACTAAAAAAATACCCAAAAAAAGACAAGACACACACACCGTGAAAGTAAAGATTTATTACATACATGCACACAGTAAATTACCGGGATTCATAGTTAAACAGCCGCGTTTTGACCGATGGTGTATTCATTCGTAATTTTTTTGTTGGACTTCCAAAAAATTACGAATGCCCTCATCACTGCCGTGATTATTGCTTAGTAAATTACCGAGATGACACTTTGATGAAAAAACGTCATCTCGGTCAAAATCGGGACCTTAGTAAATATACCCCTTTGTCTCAACAGACCAGAGAATTTTGTTTCTCATGGTCTGAGAATCCTTCAGGTGCATTTTGGCAATCTACAGGCGGGCGGCCATGTGCATTTTACTAAGGAGTGGCTTCCGTCTGGCCACTCTACCATACAGGCCTGATTGGAGGATTGCTGCAGAGATGGTTGTCCATCTGGAAGGTTCTCCTCTCTCCACAGAAGAATGCTGTAGCTATGACAGAGTGACCATCGGGTTCTTGGTCACCTCCCTGACTAGAGCCCTTCTCCCCCACTTCCTCAGTTTAGATGGCTAACCAGCTCTAGGAAGAGTCCTGGTGGTTCTGAACTTCTTCCATTTATGGATGATGGAGGCCACTGTGCTCATTGGGTCCTTCAAAGCAGCAGATATTTTTCTGTACCCTTCCCCAGATTTGAGCCTCGAGACAATCCTGTCTCAGAAGTCTACAGGCAATTCCTTTGACTTCATGCTTGGTTTGCTTGGTTTGTGCTCAGACCAGTGGCGTAACTACTGCCCCCGCAGTCCTCGCGGTGGCTTGGGGGCGAGGGGCTGCGGGGGCGCCACTGATTACAGCAGACTGACATGCGGACGAGCGCCCGCATGTCAGACTGCTTTCTCCTTCCCGCCGCCGCTTGTTGGAGGGACACGGACGGCACAGCGTGTGCCTCTCCTGTGTCCCTCCTGCATCATCTCCGGCGGCCGCGGGTCTAATAGGGGGAAGTGCCGTCCGTGAGCTCTAATTGGCTCACGGACGGCACTTCCCCCTATTAGACCCGCGGCCGCCGGAGATGATGCAGCAGGAGGGACACAGGAGAGGCGATCTGTGCCCTCCGTGTCCCTCCAATAAGCGGCGGCGGCGACGACGGCGGCACTGGGAGGAATATCTGGCACTGGGGGGGAGATGTCTGGCACTAGGGGCGATATCTGGCACTGGGGCATATATGGCACTGGGGGGGGGGGGTTGTCTGGCACTGGGGGGGATATCTGGCACTGGGGGGGGGGATGTCTGGCACTGGGGCATATATGGCACTGGGGGGGGATGTCTGGCACTGGGGGGGGGATGTCTGGCACTGGGGCATATATGGCACTGGGGGGGAGATGTCTAGCACTAGGGGGGATATCTGGCACTGGGGCATATATGGCACTGGGGGGGGGATATCTGGCACCGGGGGGGGGATGTCTGGCACTGGGGGGGATATCTGGCACTGGGGGGGGGGTGTCTGGCACTGGGGCATATATGGCACTGGGGGGGGGATGTCTGGCACTGGGGCATATATGGCACTGGGGGGGGGATGTCTGGCACTGGGGGGGATATCTGGCACTGGGGGGGGATGTCTGGCACTGGGGCATATATGGCACTGGGGGGGGATGTCTGGCACTGGGGGGGGGATGTCTGGCACTAGGGGGGATATCTGGCACTGGGGGAATATCTGGCACTGGGGGGGAATATATGGCACTGGCGGCATATCTGGCACGGGGGGGAATATCTGGCACTGGGGGCATATGTGGCACTGGGGGGGAATATCTGGCACTGGGGGCATATGTGGCACTGGGGGGGGGTATATGTGTACCTGGCACATGGGGGGGCTATATTTGGCACCGGGGGCATGTGAGTACCTGGCACCGTGGGGGAATATCTGGCACTGGGGTCATATGTGGCACTGGGAGCACAGCCCTAGCAACAAGGACTACCTCCTAGCAACGAGCATGACACCCAGTGCATGAAACACCTGACAACGAGCATGACACCCAGTGCATGAAACACCTGGCAACGAGCATGACACCCAGTGCATGAAACCCCTGACAACGAGAAGGTAATTGAAAAGTAATTAGAAGCCTTACTGTAGGACTTAATGTGTAATGGGCATTACGGTGTGTGGCATAATGTATCACGGACATTGCGGTGTGTGTCATAATGTGTCACAGGCATTACGGTGTATGGTATACTATATCGCGGGCATTGTGATATGTGGTATAATGTCTCAGGGTCATTGCAGTGTGTGGCATAATGTATCACGGACATTGCGGTGTGTGTCATAATGTGTCAGGCATTACGGTGTGTGGTATACTATATCACGGGCATTGTGGTATAATGTCTCAGGGTCATTGCAGTGTGGCATAATACATAACGGGCATTGCGGTGTGTGGCATAGGGTATAACGGGCAGGGCATTGCGGTATGTGTCACAGGCATTACGGTGTATGGTATACTATATCACGGGCATTGTGGTATAATGTCTCAAGGTCATTGCGGTGTGTGTCATAATGTGTCACAGGCATTGTATGTGCTATAATGTATCAGGGGCATTGCAGTGTATAGCATAATGTATAACGGGCATTGCGATTCCTGTCATAATGTGTCGGGGGCATTACGGTGTGTGGCATAATGTGTCACAGGCATTACGGTGTGTGGCATAATGTGTCACAGGCATTACGGTGTGTGGCATAATGTGTCGGGGGCATTATGGTGTGTGGCATAATGTGTCATGTGCATTATTGTGTGTGGAATAATGTCTAAGGGCCATTGCAGTATGTGGCATAATGTATACTGGGCATTACTATAAGGAGGAAAAATGACAAATAATGTAAGGGGCATGAATCAGGATTATTTTTCTTTCCTGTGGTGGCTAACGTCTGGGCGTGCAGGTTGCAAAACTGGGGTATAAGGTAGTCTTTTCCTGCAATACCACGCCCCTTTATGAGAAACCACGCCCATTCCAACAAAACCACGCCCCTTTTTCTGCAGCGCGCGCCTTAGGCGCGCGCATATTTATCCCTTTCTTGCTCCCAATTATGCGGCGGGTGGGGGTGGTGGGGGGGGGGGGGGCGCCAAAGAATTTTTTGGCTTGGGGGAGAAAAATTTCTAGTTACGCCACTGGCTCAGACATGCACTGTCAAGTGTGGGATCTTATATAGACAGGTGTGTGCCTTTCTAAATCATGTCCAATCAACTGAATTTACTACAGGTGGACTCCAATTAAGCTGTAGGAACATTTCAAGGATGATCAGTGGAAACAGGATGCACCTGAGCTCAATTTTGAGCTTTATGGCAAAGGCTGTGAATATGTACATGTGATTTCTTGTTTGTATATTTTTAATACATTTGCAGAAAATCTAAAAAATAACTTTTCACGTTGTCATTAAGGGGTATGGGCCCTCATTCCGAGTTGATCGCTAGCTGCCGTTGTTCACAGCACAGCGATCAGGCTAAAAATCGGCATTTCTGCGCATGCGTACGGGCCGCAGTGCGCAAGCGCAAGGTACTTTCACAAAAAAATATGCAGTTTTACACAAGGTCGAGCAACACTTTTCAGTCGCTCTGCTGATCAGTGAGTGATTGACAGGAAGTGGGTGTTTCTGGGTGGTTACTGAGCATTTTTCAAAGCAGGAACTAAACAGCCTGAAGGGATAGCAAGGTAGGAGTAGGTCTGGAACTACTCAGAAACGGCATGAAAATTTTTACGCGCACTTCTGCTAATCTTTCGGTCGCACTTCTGCTAAGCTAAGATACACTCCCAGAGGGTGGCGGCTTAGCGTTTGCACTGCTGCTAAAAGCAGCTAGCGAGCGATCAACTCGGAATGAGGGCCATTGTGTGTAGAAGTTTGAGGGAAAAAATGAATTTATTCCAGTTTGAAATAAGGCTGTAACATAACAAAATATGGAAAAAGTGAAGCGCTCTGAATACTTTCCTGATGCACTGTAAATGATGAGCAGAATAGTATCTTCAATTGATCCCTTAAAAGACTACACCACGATAATTGAGGAGAGTGGCAAAATGGTGTTTGAGGACTTCATGTAATCTAAAACAAAGCTCATAAAGGAAAGAATAGTAGACTGCCGTTCAGATAAATATACTATGTATACTATTAATGTACTGGAGATATATTTTCAAAAGCTAGCTACGTATACTTTGAAAATGGAATTTCATAGTTGAAATCACTACTGGATGGCTGAATTATTATGAAGAAATATAAAAGATGTTGTAGATATCTATATTGAATTTGCATTTGATCTATTGAGTCCACCCCAACAAATTGAAAATAAACAACCCCGAGTTTGGGGTATATTTAAGGTCCCGATTTTGACCGATTTGGTGTTTTTTCTTCAAAGTGTCATCTCGGGAATTTACTAAGCACAAAACTCTGCAGTGATGAGGGCATTCGTATTTTTATTACGGCTGTGTAGTAATAATACGAATGAATACACCATCGGTCATACGCGGCTGTTTAGGTATAGAACTCGGTCATTTACTAAGCATTCGTATTTGAAATCTCTTCCGTGAAAATGCATGTGCGGACGTGAAAAAATACTAATCGTACAAAAAGCCTAAAAAAAAGTAGACCTGCTTTTGAGAAGCGTGTTTACATGTGTTGCCAATTCTACATTACTCACACCTGACTTTTTGGGCCTTTAAAAGGGGCCCAAACACATTTTTCTCCTCTCTCACTCTGAAATGGCTGCTACCGTGTGTAGCACTGCTTTCTTGTTTGCTGGGGGATACCTGACAGTGCTCCATGAGGCTACAATAAACCAAGTCCAGGAAAATGAACATGGTCAGCAGGTTGTACAGGTTCCCGCGTAGGCTGGGCATGCCTGTTTTTTTTAGTGGTCGTTTAAACTTTAACAAATTGTCTGATGACCAGGTTATACAGATGGTCCAACTAAATGTAAATAACCTTTTCCGTCTGTATGACCTTGTCAAACTGAACCTAGACCCTGAGACAGTACGCTCTCGCTCTGTCTCAGGCCTGCACAAACTCCTGGCTGTGTGGCACTTTATGGCTACTGGCAGCTTCCAGTCTGTGACTGGTAATGTCATTATTATCTCACAGGCCACCTTTTATAAATATTTAATTCAGGTGATTTAAAATATACATACACGTCTATGTCTAAGTTGTTTTTCTGTAATGTAATATAACACAGTATTTTATTGATTACAGGTCATGACACTCACCTTATATTTAGGACTGTCCACTCAGGTTTTGGATGTCTTGGATGGACACATAGATGCCTCTCTCTGCTTCCCTACCCAGAAGTCGCAGTGGCATGCAGTCAGGGTAGCTTTCTGTGAGCTTGTGGCCATGCCCAATGTGCTGGGTGCCATAGATTACACACACGTTGAGCTGAGGCCACCTAGGGGCAGGCAATATATTTATATTAATACACATCTGGGCCTAGACACTAATGTACAGGTGGTTTCTGTAGCTAATTAAACCAGACACATATTCCGTGTGAGCAATTTATTACCTACAACAAAGGCATTTTTGCCACAACAAATCAACATAATATAATTTTGGGAAAAATATTAGCTGCAGGCTAGATTAATTTTTTTTTTGTGTGTGGTGGGTGCCGAGGATTGTGCTGGCTCGTTGCTCCTGGTTCTACTGGAGCGTCTAACTGGGGATTGAACTGGGGTCTGGTTTGGTGTAGTTGTCCCCGAGCTAGAGCTGACTTGGTGTGATGCCAAAACATTAAGGCTTTGGCTGAGTATATTGAGGCTGGCAGTGAGTTGCGTATTAGCTGCAGTGTGGCTTGCTATTATTCGGGACATGTTGTCATTGATAATTTGGTTGTGTTGGATGATCTGAATTAGGGATTGTTGTTGGCGCTGTTGTTCATCCATGATGCGTACGATATTTGCTTGCATTTGGCAGTTGTCTACCCTCATCTGTTCCATTGAATTGGCTATTCTTCCCACTTGAACAATAAATCTGCCAGAGTTTCGAGCCAGTCTAGGCAGATGATGGGGCAGACTTGCCAGGTATTGGCTGTGGGTGATAAGGCACGCATAGTTTTGTGCCTGTTGTTTGGCCCAACCGCTCCAAAACTCAGGGTTCATTGGTGTCTGGGCTGGTGTTGTGCTCAATTGGGGGCTGTGGGATGTTTGGGGTGGTTGGGGTATGTCCTGCGGCGTGGTTGTCTGGGTATCATCTATGGGTTGCAGGTGAAGAGTGTATGTATCCTGCTGGTCCCTTTCCTGCTGGGCATCCTCGGGCATGATGGCTGGTTCTGTATGGGGTTAAAGACACCAAGTATTTAGTAACTTTTTAACATTGGTCTTACTATAGCTTTACGTCAACATGCATTACTTCTTAATATTCATGTTTGAATTGATAAATAGATTGTGGCATAAACTTTACTATGGGGGTAATTCCAAGTTGATCGCAGCAGGAAATTTTTTAGCAGTTGGGCAAAACCAGGGCCCTCATTCCGAGTTGTTCGCTCGCAAGCTTCTTTTAGCAGCTTTGCACACGCTAAGCCGCCGCCTACTGGGAGTGAATCTTAGCATAGTAAAATTGCGAACGAAAGATTAGCAGAATTGCGAATAGACACTTCTTAGCAGTTTCTGAGTAGCTCCACACTTACTCGGCAACTGCGATCAGTTCAGTCAGTTTCGTTCCTGGTTTGACGTCACAAACACACCCAGCGTTCGCCCAGACACTCCCCCGTTTCTTCAGACACTCCCGCGTTTTTCCCAGAAACGGCAGCGTATTTTCACACACACCCATAAAACGGCCAGTTTCCGCCCAGAAACACCCACTTCCTGTCAATCACATTATGATCACCAGAACGAAGAAAAAACCTCGTAATGCCGTGAGTAAAATTCCTAACTGCATAGCAAATTTACTTGGTGCAGTCGCAGTGCGAACATTGCGCATGCGCAATTAGCGGAAAATCGCTGCGATGCGAAGAAAATTACCGAGCGAACAACTCGGAATGACCACCCATGTGCACTGCAGGGGGGGCAGATATAACATTTGCAGAGAGAGTTAGATTTGGGTGGGTTATATTGTTTCTGTGCAGGGTAGATACTGGCTGCTTTATTTTTACACTGCTGTTTAGATTTCAGATTGAATACACCCCACCCAAATCTAACTCTCAATGCACATGTTATATCTGCCTCCCCTGCAGTGCACATGGTTTTGCCCAGTTGCTATCAAAAATCCTGCTGCGATCAACTTGGAATTACCCCTTATGTTGTTCACCTTTTTGTATAAATATGTTGCTTCTAACCTTCACTACTCAGTTGTAAAAAGTTTGTTGGAATTGTTGGACTCTGAGCCATAATTAATGTGCGACCACGAAGAAATCGAACAAATACAAATTACTACATTTACATATTGGGTATGAAGCTTCCTTTGGAACAACACACACTATACAATAAATGTGTTTACCAATACACTCAAACATTGTTCAAGGCAGTCAGTGGTCTGCCCAAAACGTTATAAAAATTTTGCTAGAAAATGTAAACATTAACAATGGGTGAAAAAGTCTTAAGGTGGCCTAAGTTTAGACCTGGTGATGTTGGCCCTGCAAAAATATTGTATGAGACTTAACATTGATGTTGGTGTTTTTCCAAAATATTCAAAATATACATATTTGTTGCTATGGCCAACATGACATCTGACAATTAACCATCTAAAAAAACCTTACGACCATGTGCTTGCTGTTGGTGATTATTACAAGGATGACTGTTCCCTTGTTTTTTATTTTTGCTGTGCACAAACAGTGGGGCAGATGTATAAACCTGGAGAAGGCATAAGGAAGTGATAAGCCAGTGATATGTGCAAGGTGATAAAGGCACAAGGCAAACAGCTCCAATATGTAAATTAACAGTTATGATGTTTTTGTGCTGCTGCCTTTATCACCTTGCACATCTCACTGGTTTTTCACTACCTTATGCCTTCTCCAGGTTAATACATCTACCCCACTGTTTTTATCCTTCCTTACAGGAAATTGTTATGTTTACTCACCAGAAAACTGAGGGGATTGTGGATCCTCACTTTGTGGGCTGGCCAAAATAGCTAGTGGTGGCAGGGCCGACACTGCGGAGATGCGCCGTTGGGGTGGTGATGCTGGTGCTGGGGATTCAGCCTGAAGATGGCGTCTTTTGCTTGGCCTCCTAGCCGCAGTAACCGAGCCTTGTGATGGGCGCCTTAGTGGAGGGGCGTTTGCAGAAGAAGAACCTATGTGATAAGATAAACATTAACATTTTGTTTTTCTATGTGTTTGCAGAATATGTGTTTACAGTAAAATCTTACCTGCATTGCCACCATCTGCATCTCTTGGCAGTGTGGGATGTGGCCTGGCTGTGCTGCTTCTCTTGCGTACTGTAGAAATATGAAGATTGTCCTTATGAACATACTTTGTTTAAGAATATGTTTATGCAAATTCATTATTGTGATGTAAACATATGTGGAACCTGATGAGAAGTAAACTAAACGATGCTTATGCATTTCTGCGTGACTTAATTGGGTGTGTATACTTTAAATAATAAACAATTTTACCAAACAATACATACACAAAGGGACATAATGCACAATATTATAATACTTAAAACCCAAACGTCGTAGCTTGACACAACCACAATATTGCACGCTAAGTGACCAATTTTTAATGCTAACAAGAAAACACTACCCACAAATATGTGGCCAAAATTTAAATCATCAAATCCAAATATACATGCTAAATCACATCAACAACACAAATTTCAACCCAGAACAACACATAATAAACATAAGTCCATTGAAAAAAAAAAAAAAAAAACATTAATCACACTTCTTTAAAATACACCAACAAACATTTACTTTTGAAATAAGACACCAGAAAAAGGCCAAGGCAACCAGAAATTTTAACAATACAAAGGATTAAAACATACATAATTGAGATTAACACTACATCAGGCCTGGACAACCTGTGGCTCTCCAGATGTAGCGAAACTACACATCCCAGCATGCCCTGCCACAGTTTTAGCATTCTGTAATTGCAAACCTGTGGCAAGTCATGATGGAACTTGTAGTTTCACAACAGGTGGAGAGCCACAGGTTGGCCAGGCCTGCAATACATCACCAACACATTAGAAGAATGAACCAACTTACAATCACAATTAGCTAGAAGACATTTCAAACAACTAAGGACAAAGCACAGATGTTTACATTCAAAAAAACAAAAACTCACCATCCTGCCTTGGCCGATCCGAATCCCGGACATGAGTCGCACCAACCACTTCTGGCGGAATGAGAGTACGCACAGGCTCCTCCCAATTCCGATAAGACGCTCGGAAGGGGTGTCCACCCCCGGTTTGGCGGGCTGATTTAGCCTCCTTGGCCATCTTCGCCTTGACACGGCGCTTTATGTCGTAGAAACGCTTACGACACGTGTCCTCGGTCCGCCTCACCACACCCTCACTATTCACAGCCGCAACGACCTTCCCCCACAGAACAGTCTTCCTGCGTGACAACACCTTTGCAGCATCATGGCCAAACAACTGTCGATGATGCCTCATCAGCTCCTGCACCAAAGCCATATTCTCAGCGTAGCCGAATTTAACATTTTGGCCCGTCTTTGTAGTGGTGCGTGGCTGCTGAGCCACAGCACCATCACTGTCACTATTACTGGAGGCCGCAGCAGCAACCTCCCCCTCCTCCTCACTAACCTCCTCCACCTCACTCACCTCCTCCCTCTCACTCACCTCCTCCACCTCACTCACCTCCTCCACCTCACTCACAAACACACTCCTCCACTACCACTACACACCACACACCAAACACACACACACACACACACACACACACACACTCACTCACTCACAAACAATGACAATAGACTTTAAAAAAAAAACAATGACAAAAAAATAGACAGACTTTTAAATAACTACACAACAAGTATGACAAGACTACTTACACACACAGTACAGCACTCAACAATCGAAAATAACCTCCTCAAATCCTCCACAAACTCCAAACTACTCACCAACTCCTAACACACCTTCCTCTCACCTCTCCACTAGCTAAACCCACGAGGTGCGGACGGTTTGGGGCGTTTTTATAGTAATGAGCACAGACACTCCTCCATCACGAATCAAACCAATCACGGACGAGTGACAAAAACGAAACTTAGAAAAAAAACGCGTCCGGGAACGGATAAACACTGCCGTACCCGAAATGTGACGCAGTCGTAAAAAAAAAACCATAACACGGCCGCAAATCCACAAAATCGGCCGCATTCTACCTTACAAAACCACGAATGACATCGACATCGGAAAACACAAAAAATACAAATACGTCAGCTTAGTAAATTAGGCGTAACAAATTAAAAAAGTTGCAAATCCACACATTCGATGTCATTCGTGATGAATCTCACTCCAAATCGGTACAAATACGAATTTTAGTAAATATACCACTATGTCCCTAATTTGTTGTGCACCACCATTTTACTGGCCACACCATATACTATTTAAATACTACTAAGAAGAGATAGATAATTAAACTTTGGTTGCATAGATATAGATGTATTTAGTATATTAAGCCATATCTATTGGTTGTGTAGAAGGGTAAAGTGTGTCAGAATGAATGTTATAGATAGGGAAATAGGTATGTTAGGAATAGATTAAAATGAAGGGAGTATATTAATATATCACCTTTTGAAGGAATTGTTATGGGAAGATGAGGTCAATATAAAGGTAACCAGTGAAAATTATCACACTAGTAAGGGGTGGAGGGGGTGGGTTAGATGTAGGAATCATTAAGGGGTTGGGGAATGGACTTTAAAAAAGACGGTTACTTAAAAAATAGCATAAGGTAGAAGGGAGTAATACTTGTTTCAGCAATTTTCATTAAAGTTGGGTAATATTGGTTAAGGTCTATGGTCAGTATTATTGTAAACATATATTATTGTTGTGCATGCCTAGAATTCACTTCATTTGGCTTTGGTGACCAAGCAATGTTCCAGTAGAATAAAGTTTGCCCTTCTTATTCATGCTAAAAGCTGTGTGATTGTCCCTTTCCTCATCTAAATGTCATTATATGAGAGTTTGTCTAGATCCCCAAGGGACACCCCAAGACAACCACTGTGAACAGTTGGTAATCAAGAGACTTGGGTTGGGGCACTTGCTGTAATTTCTTGTGGAAGAAAAATTAAGTCATCCTGCAAGGAATTATAGTACCTTCTGGTGAGAAGGGGTCCCATATATAAAATTGTGACTGTTGAGTGTTTCATTTATTTGAAAATGTTTATACTTTTATGAATCCTCCGTACATTTTGGCATTACAAAGAACAATCAATGAAAATATAACTATATACTTTAAAGGGGTGTGATGCAGAAAATAGACATTATGACGGTCGACAGTCATTAGGTCGCCAGCATTAGATTGACAGGGTCAAAAGGTCAACAGTCAAAAGGTCAACAGGGTCAAAAGTAATGATCCACAAGGTCAAAATGTCGACATGGGTCAAAAGGTTGACATGAAAAAAACATAATTTTTTTATGTTATTTTGTGTTTTTAAACATTTTTAATCCAAATTTGTCAACTGCATATCCACACAGGCTTGCTTCGCTTGCCACCCTTTAGGCTTAGTTATTAGAGGTAATGGTTTATGACATGGATAGTAAATGCAGCAAAAGTTGTAAAAACATGAAAAAACCCTAAAAACATGTCGACCTTAGGTGTGTCAAATTTTTTTCATGTCGACCTTATGACCATGTCAACCTTTTGACTGTTGAACTTTTCACTGTCGACCTATTGACTGTCCACCTTGTAACTGTCTATCCAACTACCTCCCCTTTAAAGTGTCACAATTTTGAACCAGCACTCAGGTATCTTAAAACTACTGTACCCAGGCGTGTAGCAAGGGTGGCTCCGGTGGAGTGGAGCTCTGGGCGCCGAAAAAGTTAGAGGGCGCACTTGAAGCATAATGGGATTATCAGATCTCAGGTGGCAGTTCTAGGGTATTATTTTCATTGAGACATTGGAAGATTATAAAATGGGGGTGCAAGATTGGTTCATTATTTTCATTGAGAGCTTGGGGGTTTCAGGTGTGTGGGGGGGTCACATTTGGGGCATTATTTTCATTGAAGCACTGGGAGATTATCAGATATGGGAGGGGTCAATGTGGGGCATATATTATCATTTAGAGATTGGGGGGTTATCAGGTCTGTGGGAGGGTCACATTTGGGACTCTACTTTTATTGAGGAATTGAGGGGTTTGCGATGTCAGGTCAGTTTTTAATTTATTTTAATTCAACAAATAAATAGTTAAATACAGCTACTTCTATAGTAGCTCTACCATGGTGTAATGGGTATAAGGGGCTCAACCATAGTGTAACGTGTACAACTGGCTCTATTGTGTGGCATAACGTGTATAAGGGGCTCTACTGTGTGGCACAACATCCATAAAGGGTACTACTGTGTGATGTAATGTGAATAACGGATACTACTGTGCGGTGTAATGTGAATTGGTACTGTTCTGTGGCCACGCATCTTCCCAATGAAGCCATTATTTATTACCAGTTATTTATATAGCGGACACATATTACGCAGCGCTTTACAGAAAATATTCACATCCGTCCCTGCCCCAATCTATGTTCCTTACCACACACACACATACAACAGGGTTCATTTTTGCTGGGAACCAATTAACCTACCAGTATATTTTTGTATTGTGGGAGGAAACTGGAGTACCTGAAGGAAACCCAAGCATAAGGAGAATATACAAACTTAACACAGTTAGGGCCATGGTGGTAATAGAACCAATAACCTCAATGCTCTGAGGCAGTAATGCTAACCATTCCACTGTCCTTACTGGCATGCACCTACATTGTTGTTGCAAGCCTTCGGCATGCACTGATCCTATTTTAAACATGGGGGCTCCCAAAGGAAACTTTTGCCCTGAGCTTTATAAGGTCTAGAACTGGCCCTGTCACCAATTTAGGATTTTCAAATATTGTTTCTTTTCAAATGTATCTTACACCCACATGTTGGCTAGGCCCCCAATTCAGTACAGGGGAGAGGGGGTGCCAAAACATATCCTTGCTCCGGGCACCATGGTGCCTAGCTACACCTCTGACTGTACCTCATCTTGCAAAATAATTAGAGAGGTTCATAATTTCAGCATCAAAAATATTTAGAAAGTTATTTTACACTGTTATAGGACCTATTTCAGCATGGATCGTAGATCTACGACCCCTAATACTGACATGCGGGGAGATCCTCAGCACAGGACAAGTCTGCCCCGCATGCCGGGTCCTGCCCATCCCCCACAAACATGCAAAAGCATTGCACATTGGCGATGCTTTTGCATGTTTAGGGTTGCCCTCTGCCTACGCATCCAAAGGCAGACGGCAACCCGCCATCTTTTGGGTTGCAGCGGCTGCATGTGATGTCACACAGCCGCCGCACCCTGCCCCACAAACATTCCGGACATGTCTCCATTGTCTGGACCTCTTCCCACCAATGCTGTTACGATGACCCTAAAATGCTGCCGTGACATCCCCCCCACCCCACGAATGCCTCTGCCTGCCATCGCATCTCACTGTGTGCGCACGCGCAGTGCGGCTTCTATGAGTGCACACACTGCACTGGGCATTAGCATGTGAACGCTGCCGTAGCAGGGTTCCATGCTGAATTAGGTACATACACTCCCCCAAAAAAATTATTCTACTAAATTAAAATAGTCATATACACTGTTCACATATCTGTATATAGGCCTTTCTCAATAAACCTACCTTCTTTCACAGGCGACACATAAGCAGTCAGAATATTGCATAGACATGATATTCAAATATGCCAGTATCTAAATTATACAAGTTAAATATAAATTACGTATTGTTGTTTTGCTAGAAGAGAGGGACCCCCAGGATAAAAATTTTGCCAGGGAGAGGGTGCATTATTCTTATGGGCAGTCCTGTAGTAGGAAAGTACACTGATCTGCTCTGCATATTTTTTGGTATTATTGTCCAAAAGAAACATTGCCTACTACTGGCTGGTGATTTATTTTCTTTTTCTTCCGCAGAATGAATATTATGCTATTGTGAAACCAGAGTTTCAAATTATTGCTGCCTTAGTGTAAGAGCTTGGATTGCAGAAATATTAGAGATGAGCGGGTTCGGATCTCAGAGAACCGAACCCTACCGAACTTCACTACCCCGGCCCGGATCCGAGTCCGGCTCAGGTTTTCCCGCCTGACTCGGAAACCAGAATGAGGTAAAACATCATCATTCCGCTTTCGGATTCTCGCGGGGTTTGGATACCATATAACGAGCCGTGCGTCACCGCCATTTTTACTACAGTCCTGGAGAGTGTAGTGAGAGGACGTGTCTCCGTCCTCAGTGTCTGTGCGGGTGGGAAAGTGGGGTGGCAATTATAGTGCTGTCTTGTGCTGCTCAGTCCAGTGTAGTATCTTATGCTGCATCAGTCAGTCCAGTGACCAGTCACAGTGGTGGTGTCCTCTGCTGCCATATGTCCAGTGCTGCTGTATAAGTCCCTTACAGTGTCGCTGTGTTGTCCTGCATCAGACCAGTGCTAGTGTCTTGTGCATTAGTCAGTCCAGTGACCAGTCACAGTGGTGGTGTCCTCTGCTGCCATATGTCCAGTGCTGCTGTATAATAAGTCCCTTACAGTGTTGCTGTATTGTCCTGCATCAGACCAGTGGTAGTGTCCTATGCATCAGTCAGTCCAGTGACCAGTCACAGTGGTGGTGTCCTCTGCTGCCATATGTCCAGTGCTGCTGTATAAGTCCCTTACAGTGTTGCTGTGTTGTCCTGCATCAGACCAGTGGTAGTGTCCTGTGCATCAATCAGTCCAGTGATCAGTCACAGTGGTGGTGTCCTCTGCTGCCATATGTCCAGTGCTGCTGTATAAGTCCCTTACAGTGTCGCTGTGTTGTCCTGCATCAGACCAGTGGCAGTGTCCTGTGCATTAGTCAGTCCAGTGACCAGTCACAGTGGTGGTGTCCTCTGCTGCCATATGTCCAGTGCTGCTGTATAATAAGTCCCTTATGGTGTCACTGTGTAGTCCTGCATCAGACCAGTGGTAGAGTCCTGTGCATCAGTCAGTCCAGTGACCAGTCACAGTGGTGGTGTCTTCTGCTGCCATATGTCCAGTGCTGCTGTATAATAAGTCCCTTACAGTGTTGCTGTATTGTCATGCATCAGACCAGTGTTAGTGTCCTATGCATCAGTCAGTCCAGTGACCAGTCACAGTGGTGGTGTCCTCTGCTGCCATATGTCCAGTGCGGCTGTATAAGTCCCTTACAGTGTCGCTGTGTTGTCCTGCATCAGGCCAGTGGTAGTGTCCTGTGCATCAGTCAGTCCAGTGATCAGTCACAGTGGTGGTGTCCTCTGCTGCCATATGTCCAGTGCTGCTGTATAATAAGTCCCTTACAGTGTTGCTGTGTTGTCCTGCATCAGGCCAGTGGTAGTGTCCTGTGCATCAGTCAGTCCAGTGATCAGTCACAGTGGTGGTGTCCTCTGCTGCCATATCTCCAGTGCTGCTGTATAAGTCCCTTACAGTGTCGCTGTGTTGTCCTGCATCAGACCAGTGGTAGTGTCCTGTGCATCAGTCAGTCCAGTGATCAGTCACACAGTCACAGTGGTGCTGTCCTCTGTTTTCATTTTTCCAGTGCTGCTGTATAATAAATCCCTTACAGTGTCACTGTGTTGTCCTGTATAAGACCAGTGGTAGTGTCCTGTGCATCAGTCAGTCCAGTGACCAGTCACAGTGGTGGTGTCCTCTGCTGCCATATGTCCAGTGCTGCTGTGTAATAAGTCCTTTACAGGGTCTCTGTGTTGTCCTGCATCAGACAAGTAGTAGTGTCCTGTGCATCAATCAGTCCAGTGATCAGTCACAGTGGTGGTGTCCTCTGCTGCCATATGTCCAGTGCTGCTGTATAATAAGTCCCTTACAGTGTCGCTGTGTTGTCCTGCATCAGACCAGTGGTAGTGTCCTGTGCATTAGTCAGTCCAGTGACCAGTCACAGTGGTGGTGTCCTCTGCTTCCATATGTCCAGTGCTGCTGTATAATAAGTCCCTTACAGTGTTGCTGTGTTGTCCTGCATCAGACCAGTGGCAGTGTCCTGGGCATCAGTCAGTCCAGTGACCAGCCAAAGTGGTGGTGTCCTTTGCTGCCATATGTCCAGTGCTGCTGTATAATAAGTCCCTTACAGTGTCGCTATGTTGTCCTGCATCAGACCAGTGGTAGTGTCCTGTGCATCAGTCAGTTCAGTGACCAAAATACACACAAAATAATGGAAGTGGGTGCTAGTACACTGGCTATGAGACACTAATTCTTCCTAGAATAGTTATCACTGACTGCAGCTTCACAAATTGAGGTGCTGAACCTCAAAAATTATCATAAAAATGGTAAAAAACACAGAGAAAGCAGAGAAAGTCGTTGAAAGTATTAATAGTACAGTTTATTAAAAAATGGTTATCAAGACAATATAAATAAAACCAAATATCCTGAAACTTTAAGAAGTGACTAATGATATTAACTCTGCACTCTATACATTAGTAGCTTTAGTTTAGGTTTGTATCAAATGAAATACACACTAAGAAGCTCCCTTAAAAAATTGTATCAATCTTTGCTTTTGATTGTAGAGCTCTTATAATTGAAGGGAACTCCGTAAAGCAAGCTCCACGCGTGGGCTAATTGAACACGTGAGCTCATTAGATGTTTAAAAATTCAGATAATAATTTAGAGTCCGTCCATTATGTGGTTATTGTGAACAGTTCACAACTGCAATGTCCACTTCGGTACTGATTTAAATATATACCGACTTTCCACCTTTATGCTTCCAGTAGTGTCATCCAATATTTAAGAGGCTTTGCTAGGGCAATGTGTTAAAAGCACAGTTCAATGCACAGCTTGATAACAAATGAGCGTATAACGCTATAGAGCAGTCTACAGGAGTGCAGTGCTTACCCCAGCCTCTATTATTATGCGGATGATCAGCAATTCCTTAATGATCGCGGGCGCCGGCTGCCCACTCCGCTCACTGCGGTGAAGAGGAAACTGTCTGGAGCTGTATTGGTAATGGCTGATGAGGCTCTCAATGTGTAGCGGTCAGGAGGGCATGAGCCCGAGCCATTGTCCGCTTGCTCGCGGTGGTGCAGTGAGAGCTGCCAGAGACGTGCTTTTGGATGTTTGTAGCCACTCTCTAATTGAAGCAGTCAGCAGGATACTGAACGGGATACTTGACGCGTTTATCAGCCTCAAGTCTGGGGCTATTTCAGGATGACCAGTCACAGTGGTGGTGTCCTCTGCTGACATATGTCCAGTGCTGCTGTATAATAAGTCCCTTACAGTGTCGCTGTGTTTAGTGCAGCCGGTAACCTTGTCAGCAATTGGCGTAGGAGGTTACTTCCACAAAATGTGGAGAAGATGATGTTCATCAAAATTAATTATAAATTCCTCCAAGAAGAACTTTACCAGCAATTGCCTCCAGATAGTACACAGGGACCTGTGATGGTGGATTAAAGTGGGGACAAATTAATACTCTGTGAGGAGGAGGATGTACAGACTGAAAGGGGTGAGGAATCGGAGGATGAGGATGAGGTCGACATCTTGCCTCTGTAGAGCCAGTTTGTGCAAGGAGAGATTGATTGCTTCTTTTTTGGTGGGGGCCCAAACAAACCAGTCATTTCAGCCACAGTCGTGTAGCAGACCTGGTCGTTGAAATGATTGGTTTGTTAAAGTGTGCATGTCCTGTTTATACAACATAAGGGTGGGTGGGAGGGCCCATGGACAATTCCATCTTGCGCCTCATTTTCTTCTTTGCATGATGTGCTGTTTGGGGACTAGTTTTTTAAGTGCCATCCTGTCTGCCATTGCAGTGCCACTCTTAGATGGGCCAGGGTGTTTGTGCCGCACACTTGTGTCGCTTAGCTTAGCCATCCAGATACCTAATTGCACCTCTTGTTCTTCTTTGCATCATGTGCTGTTTGGGGCCTATTTTTTAAATCTGATATCCTGTCTGCCACTCCTAGATGCCATCCTGTATGCCACTCCTAGATGCCATCCTGTCTGCCACTCCTAGATGGGCCAGGTGTTTGTGCCGCATACTTGTGTCGCTTAGCTTAGTCATACAGCCACATCGGTGCAACCTTTTGGCCTAAAACCAGGTGTGAGGTGTTCAGAATAGACTGGAAATGAGTGGAAATGAATTACCCCCCAAATTATGTGTTTTTAGCTGTTTTTATTTTTGTTTGTTTTTCAAAAATCATCCAGATCCAAAACCAAAACCCGAAAGGGTGGTTTTGGCAAAACTAATCCAGATCCAAAACACGAGCATGGAACCAGAACCAAAACCAAAACACTAAACACTAAAAGTGCCCGCCACACATCTCTAAGAAATATATGCATTTTATATGCTATAATAGGATAATATAGCTGCCTATTTTTATTGTTTTAGTTTTTATGTTGCATTAGTATTGTGCTTTTTACATTTATAAGTAGAAAGGAATTTCATGTGATTACATTTGTTGCACATTAGCCAATTTCGTGAGTCCATAAATGTTGTGATTTACATTAAGTTGTGCTCATGTTTGGAATGTCTATTTAGTCATCGCTGTCCTTGCAGTTCTGTTTTTGTTTTAGAGATAAATTGCACTTTATCTCTTGGGGTGTTTTAGGCCTCAGTATTATCTGGTCTCTTATCTAAAAGAAGAATGATGAGACTCCTTGGTACTAGAGAGTTGCTGGAGTTAAAGAAATTAATTGGACAAGCATAGTAATTTACACTTACAATGCCCCAGTAGTAAACAACATCTATATCTGGTCTCTGGTATTCACAGCAATTGATGCATTATGTTCTATATTCTTCTTTATTATACAATTGTCTTCTTCCTCCTTACTCATCAGCAGCCTTTATATTTATGGATCCATAGATTCCATAGCGTATGTTATATATGACATACATAAAACAACTGTTACCAAAGTAACAGGTACATCAAGACATTCGAGCAGAACAATGCTATGGAACCTTGTGGTGCCTCATATATAAATAATAATAATAACAATAAGGCGCCCATAATTTTATTGTGATAACTTATACTTTAACTTTTAGCCAGCTTAACACTACAAATAAAGACACGGACACCAATAGCTAGATTTAAAAGGTCAGACGGTATTTACTGATGGCTGACCTGAACTTTAAACTAGATTTTATGTTGGAGGATGGCAAAAGAAAAAAGCGCTACCAACGCCAGCTCCAGTCATCTAATTATACCACCAAAAATGAGGCGGGGTCTACCAAAAACAACCACTTCCTACATGCCTAACCCGCATTGTGCAGGACTCACCACTCTTTCCTCTGGCAAATATGGATGCTCCCGTAGGGGAGCGTCCGATTGTCCAACCGCAGGGTAAGGACACACTCAACATTTTTACAAAAGAGGGTGCCCCACAATGACCACTTAGGCCTTAATGACTGCTGGCTGGTAGCGACTTTCCCGCCTATTTGGCTTTTAATAGCCGTCAAAAAGAGAAAAAAACAGAACACCATAAATGACATTAGAGAAAAACGTGAGGGAGGGCGGGAGCGGCTGTCCAAATGGCAAGAGAAAGTATGAAGCACATGACCCAAGATTTTATATGCACTGAAGCCTACACCCACAAATACTGATGGACAAGGAAAACAACCTATGAAAAATTTCCAAGATCCCTTGGAAAACCACCTAGCAACTGCTTTGTCATAAACAAAAAAATCGCAAAAAATGGGGCTCTTATATGGCCTTGCGCTTATTCAGCCCTCAGCTAATCTAATAATAATAATAATAACTGTGTGCATGGCATACAGATACAATTCATAGTCAGACATGACAGTAGTAGATAGAGATCAGACATAAGACAAAAGGTAGAGAGGGCCCTACCTGTAAGAGCTTACATACTACAAGCAGAGGGAAGAGAGAGTAGTATGAAATGCATTGGCATTTCTATAACAGGTAAAATGTGTGTGCTGCACACGGGCCCCTGGGTCCAGGAGAGGCCCACACCAAACATATTGTACCCATGTTTTTATTACCTTCCTGGAGTCCCGCATGGGAGCTGCAGCCATGGTGCAAAAATCATCAACAAAATGGCCACGTTTCCTGAGTCCACACATATGCAAGTAGACTGGCATAATGCCTGCGTCTACCGCTCCGCTAAGAAGAGGAGGCCCAACCCAGAGCCTGCACACGGGCCCCATACTCTGTTGAAATGCCTCTGATCAAATGGGATGGTTTAGCTTTGGGTTTGGACCAGCTATAGGGGCATTGTGAAAAGACATGGAAAGCAATAAGTGAAATAGAGAAACACAGCTGATTCTTTAACAGGAAAACTGTTTATATCTCAAACCAATTAATATATAATTAAGCAGTAATTGCATAATTAAAACATAACATTCTTCTATTTAATATATAGGGCCCCATTTATCAGCAAAGAATAACACCAACAGCATATTTTAATATAATATATAGGGCCCCATTTATCAGCAAAGAATAACACCAACAGCATATTTTAATATAATATATAGGGCCCCATTTATCAGCAAAGAATAACACCAACAGCATATTTTTATATAATATATAGGGCCCCATTTATCAGCAAAGAATAACACCAACAGCATATTTTAATATAATATATAGGGCCCCATTTATCAGCAAAGAATAACACCAACAGCATATTTTAATATAATATATAGGGCCCCATTTATCAGCAAAGAATAACACCAACAGCATATTTTAATATAATATATAGGGCCCCATTTATCAGCAAAGAATAACACCAACAGCATATTTTGTTTAGTTTCACTGTGATACAAACTAAAATGCAGCTGGTATTCACCATTATTTATCTCTCCGGCATAGGCGTCGGAAGGGGGAGGGGGGGGTGGGGCAAGGGGGCAGATAGACCCCCCAAAAAAACATCATGGAGGCGCGGGTGCAGGGGATCGCTTACTTCCGCATCCCCGCGAGCGGCTTCTACTTTAAAAGTAGTCTACTGTTGCAGGCAGGGTGCGGTGTCCCTTCTGTATGCGGGAGTGCGGGGGAGTGCTTATTTCTGTATCCCCATGAGCAGCTTCTACTTCAAAAGTAGTGTGCTGTCGCAGGCAGGGTGCGGTGTACCTTTTGTACTAGCCGGCTGTCTCTTCACTGATGATGCATTACTGGGAGGAGGCGTGGCCGTGGCCCCGGAATGCCACACCTCCTCCTAGTAATGCAGCATCAGTGAAGTGACAGCCAGCTAGTAAAGAAGGGACACCGCACACTGCCTGCAACAGCACACTAATTTTAAAGCAGACGCCGCTCACAGGGATAAAGAAGTAAGTGCTCCCCCGCACCCCCGCATACAGAAGGGACACCGCATCCTGCCTGCAACAGTAGACTACTTTTGTAGTAGAAGCCGCTCACAGGGATACAGAAGTAAGCGCTCCCCCGCACTGACAGGGGGAAAGGGAGGGTGGAAGGAGAGGAGAGCGGCACCGCAGCAGGGGCGCCAAAATGAAATTCTATCTTGCCCCCCCAGCGTGTAATCATTCTGATGCCCCTGCTCTCCGGCAATGTCTAGTGCTGTCTCCCCCCTCAGCGGTGTACTCCAGTCTCCTGCTGGCAACCTAACGCTGCCAGCGATGTGCAGCTAAGTCATGCGCATGTGTGATGTACAGTTTGCACATGTGCGTGACTCCTTCTCCCAGCAGGGAGCTGACAATGGGCCTAAATCAGATCTGATCACAGCAGCAAATTTGTTAGCTAATGGGCAAAACCATGTGCACTGCAGGTGTGGCAGATATCACATGTACAGAGAGAGTTAGATTTGGGTGGGGTGTGTTCAAATTGAATTGCAAATTGCAGTGTAAAAGTAAAGCAGCCAAAATTTACCCTGCACAGAAACAAAATAACCCATCCAAATCTAACTCTCTCTGCAAATGTTATATTCCCCCCTGCGGTGCACATGGTTTTATCCATTAGCTAACAAATTTGCTGCTACGATCAGATCTGAATTACTCCCAATGCCTGGAAGGAATTGTTGAAGCCAGAAAGGCAGCGCTGGTTCCCGGTAGCAATAGCAGTAGAAAGGCCAACAGCTGTAAACTTAATTTACCGCAGTTTGATGAATGCTGAAAGTAGGATATAACCCCTTAAGCAAAGCCGGCCCTAACCAATATGATGCCCTAGGCAAGATTTTGACTGGTGCCCCCTAGCACCACAGCTGGTTCCATCTCTGACCTTGCACCTCTTTCCCAACACCATCACCCCTCACCCATAGCAGTCCTTATTTTAGTGTTTGTACCCCCTATATTTTAAAAAGGAACAGTTCGCACATTTGGCGCACAGTGTGTTTTTGCTGGGAAGGGGCATGGCCACACAATAGTAACCGCAATTCCAATTACGCCACACAGTACTGCAACTTTATTCACATTTGATCATGCGTTAGTGTCCATAATTCATATTACATCCCACAGTAGTATCACTATACCTTATAAACGTTACTCCTCACAGTAGAGCCCCTTATTCACATTACATCACACTGAATTGCTCCTTATTCACATTACACCACACCCTATTGCTCTTTATTCACATTAGACGACACAGTAGTGCCCTTTCTATACGCAATGCCACATAGTAGAGCACCTTATACACATAATGCCACACATTAGTAATGCATTTATACACATAATTCCACACAGTAATGCCCCTTACACATATGAGACACATTGTTAATGTCCTTATAAACATAATGCGCCTTACACATTATAACAACCTTTATTACGCCCTTTTACACATAATGTCCCTTACACATATGCCGCACATTATTAATGCCCTTATACACATAATGACACACATAGTGCCCCCTACACATTTGCTGCACATTATTAGTGCATTTTTACATGACACACATAATGCTCCTTACACATATTCCGAACACTATTGCACAAGCAACCCACTCACATGCACACAACACTCACACTGCCACTAACACTGTGACCTCTGCCTCTGCTTGGATACAGATGTGTTCTCATAAATCTAGCCTCAATGCTAAAGTCGGGCACCTTTTTTTTTATGAAAATGCATCTTATTTGCATTGCTATGTGGCTAGGATGCACAAGCCGCTTCTTCCGATTAAAATTATATGCCGCATGCCTATATACTGTGTGAGACTATGGCTGTATCTGCATATGAAATGCTACACACATATTATAGGCATGCCGCATATCATTTTAATCAGCAGAAGCTGCTGATGCCCCTAGGCATATCAAATGCCCTATGCAATTGCCTAGTTTGCCTATGCCTATGGCCGGCTCTGCCCTTAAGCAAATGTTAAAGGGGTTGCATATCATTGATAAATAGGGCCCATGATGTTTAAAGAAGAGAGTTTAATAATGTCAATAAACTAATAAAAGATTTATAGGGATATTTCGTCATTACAAGTGTGGTGCAACTTTTAGTTCTGTTGTAAGATAAGAGCAGGGATTTACATTTGAACCTTTATTTTGCAATACTGCACTGTCTTTCCTGTTTTCTGTTTGCTTTTGAAAGTGAAAAACTTACGATGAAAGGGGAGTGTACATTGAAATTATTTTGCTTTATAAAAAGGATTGCATTCTACCAAGAAAAGTGGAAAAAGGAAATAAAGGAGGTTAATCAGGTTGGTTAGCAACATAAAAAGTTAGCAATTGGGCACAACCATGTTGCACTGCAGGGGGGGGGCAGATGTAACATGTGCAGAGAGAGTTAGATTTGGGTGGGTTATATTGTTTCTGTGCAGAGTAAATACTGGCTGCTTTATTTATAAACTGCAATTTAGATTTCAATTTGAACACACCCCACCCATATCTAAATCTCTCTGCACATGTTACATCTGCCCCATCTGCAGTGCAACATGGGTTTGCCCAATTGCTAATTTTTTGGGGTTTGCTAAGAAACCTGAATAAAGCCCAAAGTCCAATACCTTAATTTCTGCCTCATTCAATGTTTAATACTTTATTTAACAAACTGAATAATTTATACTGTGGATACCCCATTGTGGGACATTTTTTCACTGAACTGTATATATTTCTTGGAGGAAAAAACTGTGTTCCCTAATGCACACCGAGTGAAAAATATTACTACATAATAGTCAGATAATACGGAGATCTTAGTTGCGTATATCTGCAGATATAGGGTTAAGCCCCCAGGCCGATCGACAAGGCTTCTCCGTCACTGGGGGTCCCTAATACTAGGTATGGGTCTGGGGTGCAGGACCCCACGATGTCGGCACAGCTCGGCCACCCCAGGTCAGCACACAGGTGAGAATTAATAAGGGTTAATAAGAAGCACAGAAGTGCTATGTAAGTGGTGTGATTAAAATAATATATACAAAGTGATAGGGAAAATCATAAGTGTTAGTAAAGTGTTAGGGTATGCCGACCTGAAGCAGCCCAGCCATACCGACACAGGGGCCACCGCACCCCCACCCACCCCATAAATAATTACAATTTCTTGGAGGTAAAGGTAGAGGCTCCATTTCACAGACTGCAATCACAAGTGCGTGCACAGATTTAAAAAAAATATATTTCTTATAAGAGCAGTGATGTAGCAAAAAAGATATGGAAAATATACAAGTATGAGCGCTCCTAATATAATAAGGTGGTATACATTCCTTATATGTTGGATAATAGTGTCCTTGAACTCCCAATTCTACGTCTTATCCACATGAAGTTTCATAGAGGGATTCCCAATTTCATTGCATACTGAAGAAATAAAACAAACAATCTATTTAAATTGGCTATAAATGCGCAATTTCGATTTAGCCAACTGAATCCCCAAGAAGAGTAGGATGGTGTGTATGAAACAGCGTACCTCAATTCACAGGTAACTCACATCAGCTATGTGCATAAAGGTATCTTTGTCTTCACAAAAAACTCCATGTGCCCTTCACCAAAAAGGAATTCAGAGGAATGTGTACAGTGGTTATGGTTCATTAGGTCAACATAAGTTAGGTCGACATACATTGGGTTGACCACATTTGGTCGACATGATCACTAGGTCAACATGGTCATTAGGTCAACATGTGGTAGTTCAACATGAAAAAGGTCGACATGAGTTTTTTTTTAGTTTTTTTGGTGTCGTTTTCTTCGAAAAGTGATGGGGAACCCGCATGGCTCGCTTCCCTCGCCATGCTTCGAGCACAGTGCCTTGCTCCGCTACCGCTGCGCTCGGCAAAGGTTACCATTCCCAATTGTAGTCCACGTGGATTCTTAAGTATGAAAAAGGTAAAAAATTGAAAAAAATTGTGAAAAACTCATGTCGACCTTTTTCCATGTCAACCTAGTACATGTTGACCTAATGAGCATGTCAACCTAGTGATCATGTTGACATAATGCATGTTGACCAAACAAAGAATGAATGATTTCAGATGCATGTCAGTAAGGAATCATTTCTCTCCCATGAGGGATTCAGATTTTGAAAATCAAGGAAGAAGTGAGATCAGACGTATTCCACTGAGGAATTAGTTTTCCTCTCTAAGTGATATAAGACAGCCGGGAGAGGTATCAATTTGACGCGTGCAAAGCTGAACACTCGTGCGCAGATAAATTATCCTTACTAAAAGCCATAATCACGATATAGTTTAGTTCACACTGGTTGAAAACTTAATGGTGTGAGGAATTTCATCTGGAAAGTATATCTAACTGGCTGCATGCTAAAGAACTGTAATCTGTGAGATTAATCCAGGTGTGCTAAGTGACCGGACAATTGTCTATTATAACAACTGAGGAAATATACTTATCAGTCGGACATATGCATTGAATGGTAACATTCAGCTTAAATATTCAGCTGTATACATATATAAGTAATCAGTGAGGAATAGTTTTCTTTGGTTCGGTATATAAAGCAGGATTTATCCTGCAAGCTATATAGCTTAATTGTCATATACTGTAATTGTTTTATATGGTATGGGTATGTAAGATGTTTTTTAAATATATGACATTAAATCAATGAGTTTGTAGTGTAAAAGTGCCAGCGCTGTTCTTTTTTGTGTGTTTCTTCTTTGTGTATTTTTAGGCTATGAACCAAGCCTTGGGAATGTAGCAGCAGGCACTCTTACAGTAACAATAGCGCCAGACTATCTCTATTGATATAAGAGATGTACAATATGTGACCTTTCTTCATCATTTTTAGATCAAGGAGAAAATCCCCAGAGATACAAATAACACTATGTCAAACCTTTTGTCTTATTTTTGGATGTACAAAAGTTTATACATAAATTGACAATTAAAAAGTTCTTTATAGGCCAGGAACAGCATAATGAAGTCATATGTGAACAATCAACAAGCACACCCTTTCGCCCAAAGTCCATTTTCTTTCCTCAGCATGTTAAGGGCCCCTTCTCTAATCTTTTTCCACACTGGTTCTGGATGATTTTGAGAAATTCTCATTATCAAACCAGCTGATAAAGGGGGGGGGGAGATCTTTGTTATGGATGTGATGAATTATGAGAAAGAGATTATATAAATTTGTATCGCAAAGTCAGGGGGGACCTTAGATAATCAATTGAGGAGAAATTAAGAACATTGATTGAGAAATATTTGAAAAAAGGGACGATTACAGATAAAGAAGCTGCTTATATTATAAATGACAATCCCAAAATACCAGTGAAATACTTGCTTCCTAAAGTGCATAAGAATTTGATAGATCCCCCGGGTAGGCCTATAATCTCAGGGGTTGATTCTGCTTCTGCCAACTTGTCAGAATACATAGATTTCTATTTTCAGCCCTTGGTAAAAAATAATAAATCCCACCTCATGGACTCGAGGGATTTTCTTATTCATTTAGAAAAAATTACTTGGACTGATGGGACTTATGTTGGTTACTGCCGACGTGAGTTGCTTATATATGATCATAGATCATGAAAGGGGTATTGAGGCAACAACATTTTTTCTTGATCAATCAGGAATACTGAAGGACTTTCAAAGTTTCCTTATTAACAGCATTCATTTCATACTTACTGATAATGTATTTTTGTTCAAAGATGAATTTTTCATTCAAAAGACAGGTACCGCAATGGGCACAAGGTTTGCTCCAAGCTATGCCAATCTTTTTATGGGATTGTGGGAGCTTGAGAGTGAATGGTCAAACAATCTGCCTACTGTCCTACATGCGGTATATACAGATGTGTCCACATACATCTTTGCTATATCCCACCATGTATGGCACAGTTTTGCATGCCATAGACTCAGTTATTTAGCCATGCCTTGTGATTTTTCTTAATTTGCTTCTTTAATATGTTACTTTATACATATTCTATTATGGCAAACAAAAATTTTAAAATTCATCTACTCGCTACTCGTGAAAAACAGCTTAGCCGTGTTTTGCATTTTGTGCCAAATTTGTAAAAAAGCAAAGATGTAAGTGGACACATCTGTAGGTGACATATTTTTTATTTGGAGTGGGGATGTGAACCTTCTGGAACAATTTTGATCTTGCCTTAATTGAAATATAAAATATATCATTAAGTTATCGTTTAAAACAAGTGAAACCAGGATTAATTTTCTGGACATTATTGCATATGTTAAAGAAGGAAAATTTCAAACCATGCATTATACGAAACCCACCGATTCATGTTTTTATATATTCCAACAAATAGTTGCCATCATGAGAGTTGGATTAATTCCATTCCAAATGGTCAGATCAAGCAGTTGAAACACAATTGCACTGAACAAGAAGTGTTTTTAGATCAGGCAGAGGCAATGGGTAAGAATTTTAAAGGATGTGGTTATGAAAAGAAACGGGTAGGTACAGTTATTTTTACAATGAAACAAATCAAAAGGAAGGACCTTTTTGAAAGTTAAAGCCAAAAATGAGCATGGGAACAATAAATTCCAGTGGGCTTTTATTATCGAGTTGACTAACCAACATAGAGAAAACTGTAAGAAAGCATTGGGATGTTCTTAAAAAAGACCCCACAATTGGCACCATACTCCCAGACAAGTCAACACACATATATAGGAGAGCACCTAACTTAAAAACAAAACTTGTGTCAAATGCTTTCTCTTCTAAGCCCAAAGAATTGACAATTAAGTCACAAGGCTTTTATAGGTGTGGAGGATGCCTGGGGTGTAAAAACATTGAGTATAAAGGTATGAGCAAATTCAAAAAAATAATGATCAACAATATAGATTTATAACATGGAACTCAAAAAATGTGGTGTATGCCATCCAGACCTCTTGCAACAAATTTTACATTGGAATAGCCACTAGGCCTTTAAAAATCCATTTGGAAGAGCACCTGCGAAATATAAAAAGGGATTAGACACCCAGGCTTTGTCATTTCATTTCAAAGAAGTTCATGGTGTTCCCCGAAATATATTGAAAGATTTTGTGGAATTTGGTTAGGAAAGGGAAATATAAGGGGTGGCAATACTCAAAATATGTTGGCTAAGGTAGAAATAACTTGCATTTATTCTTACAACATGTAACTATGTAATTATATGTCCAATGCTGGTGAATTCTTTTGACTGAATGTTAAAAATATGTTGTTATTATATTACTGCTATATATTCATTGTGGGTATAATTACCAGATTGAATTTAGTACTATGCCGCCACTGATTCACTGTGAGTGAGATCACCTGACTAGTGGGGGATAAAAGGAGTGACTGAGCTATGCTAGGCCAGCCTTCTGACGAAGTTCTTTGATGTTGAAATGTGTAGGGGCGTGGCCTAGCGTGTGGACTACTGTGAGGTGGTGAGATTCCCCTGATGCGTTGAAGTCCTTCTTTGAAACTAAATGTTATACGTATGGTGGTTGATACCGCCTGTTGTGGTACGTCACCTGTCATTTGCATGTGGAGAGTTGATGGAATAAAATCTATTTTTTAAACTGATTCATGCACTATGGAGCGCCCTTTTTATTTGTTTTATATATATATATTATATATATTATATATATATATATATATATATATATAATCACATACACACACAAACGCAACTATTGCTCACTCAATGTTTTTCTTCCACCTTGCAGGACTTAACGAAACTGGTAGATCATGCCCCCCCCCCATTCCGTAAAGGGACATTCTATTAGTTCACACAGCACCTTCTTTCCTACTTAATAAAACTTAAGTCTTGATTACGAATACCATTTATACTTTTTTTATACTGCTATTACTGTCATTGTAAAGCCTTTGTGTTTTTTAGAGATGTGCACCGGAAATTTTTCAGGTTTTGTGTTTTGGTTTTGGATTCGGTTCCGCGACCGTGTTTTGGATCGGATGCGTTTTGGCAAAACCTCCCTGAAAATTTTTTGTCGGATTCGGATGTGTTTTGGATTCGGGTGGTTTTTTTTAAAAACCCCCTCTAAAAACAGCTTAAATCATAGAATTTGGGGGTAATTTTGATCCTACAGTATTATTAACCTCAATAACCATAATTTCCACTCATCATTTCCAGTCTATTCTGAACACCTCACAATATTATTTTTAGTCCTAAAATTTGCACAGAGGTCGCTGGATGACTAAGCTAAGCGACCCAAGAGGGCGGCACAAACACCTGGCCCATCTAGGAGTGGCACTGAAGTGGTAGACAGGATGGCACTTAAAAAAATTGTCCCCAAACAGCACATGATGCAAAGAAAAGAGAAAAAGAGGTGCACCAAGGTCGCTGGACGGCTAAGCTAAGCAACACAAACACCTCAATATCACAGGAATTATTTGTTCTAATCAATGGTATTATTGGTCCAAATTACTGGAAGAAAATGACAAAATCATAGGAATTATTCGTTCTAATCAATGGTATTATTGGTCCAAATCACTGGAAGAAAATGACAAAATCACTGGAATTAAAGGCAGTAATGTCGGGAATTATATCAAATGACAGTACCACTGGACATATACGGAAGTGTCAGACAGGATGGCACTTAAAAAAATAGTCCACATACAGCACATGATGCAAAGAAAAGAGAAAAAGAGGTGCACTGTGGTCGCTGGACGGCTAAACTAAGAGACACAAACACCTCATTATCACAGGAATTATTCGTTCTAATCAATGGTATTATTGGTCCAAATCACTGGAAGAAAATGACAAAATCACTGGAATTATTTGTTCTAATCAATGGTATTATTGGTCCAAATCACTGGAAGAAAATGACAAAATCACTGGAATTATTCGTTCTAATCAATGGTATTATTGGTCCAAATCACTGGAAGAAAATGACAAAATCACTGGAATCATTTGACAAGATCACTGTAATTAATAATTAATTATAAATTACTGATATTAATTGGTAAAATCTCACTATCGCCTGCCTAGTGAAGTGGAATCTAGATGGGATTTTGTACCGGGGACACAATAACTTCATCAATTGTCTAAATCCCAATGCACTAATGGCGGAAAACGGGCACACGTCTAATAGCGCACTGATTATACTGAGAACTGATTATACTGATCACTGATTATACTGAGCACTAATTTTACTGAGCACTGATTGATTATACTGAGCACTGATTTGACTGAGCACTGATTATACTGATCACTGATGATACTACGGAGAACTGACACTGAGCAGCGAGAACAGCACTGGACTATTGTACTGTAGTATACTGGTCACCACAATGCAGCACTGACACTGAGCACAGATATTAAGCACTGATCAGGATACTAGAAGTGACACAGAGCAGCAAGATACAGCAATGGTCTACTGTACAGTACTACTATATATACTGGTGGTCACCAAAATGCTGCACTGTACTACTATACTGCTCACAAACAATGCAGCACAGATATGGATACTTGAAGTGACACGGAGCTGCAAGATACAGCAATGGCCTACTGTACTGTACCACTATATATATACTGGTGGTCACCAAAATGCTGCACTGTACTACTATACTGCTCACAAACAATGCAGCACAGATATGGATACTTGAAGTGACACGGAGCTGCAAAATACAGCAATGGCCTACTGTGCTGTACTACTATATATATCTGGTGGTCACCAAAATGCTGCATTGCACTACTATACTGCTCACAAACAATGCAGCACAGATATTGATATTTAAAGTGACACGGAGCTGCAAGATACAGCAATGACCTACTGTACTGTACTACTATATATATATATATATATATACACTGGTGGTCACCAAAATGCTGCACTGTACTACTATACTGCTCACAAACAATGCAGCACAGATATGGATACTTGAAGTGACACGGAGCTGCAAGATACAGCAATGGCCTACTGTACTGTACTACTATATATATACACTGGTGGTCACCAAAATGCTGCACTGTACTACTATACTGCTCACAAACAATGTAGCACAGATATGGATACTTGAAGTGACACGGAGCTGCAAGATACAGCAATGGCCTACTGTACTGTACTACTATATATATACTGGTGGTTCCCAAATGCTGCACTGTACTACTATACTGCTCACAAACATTGCAGCACAGATATGGATACTTGAAGTGACACGGAGCTGCAAGATACAGCAATGGCCTACTGTACTGTACTACGATATATATACTGGTGGTCCCCAAAATGCTGCACTGTACTACTATTCTGCTCAAAAACAATGCAGCACAGATATGGATACTTGAAGTGACACGGAGCTGCAATATACAGCAATGGCCTACTGTACTGTACTACTATATATAATGGTGGTCACCAAAATGCTGCACTGTACTACTATATAGTATACTAGTCACACAACAATGCAGCAGATATTGAGTACTGATCATCAGGATACTGTCTAGAACAGAGTCTGACACGGAGCTGCAAGATACAGCAATGGCCTACTGTACTGTACTACTATAATATACTGGTGGTCACCACAATGCAGCACACTGAGCACAGATATTTGCAGCACACAGAGCACAGATATTGAGCTTTTCAGGCAGAGAACGTAGCCATGTCCTCTCTGCTCAATCTCCAATGCACGAGTGAAAATGGCGGCGACGCGCGGCTCTTTATATGGAATACAAATCTCGCGAGAATCCGACAGCGGGATGATGACATACAGCCTCGTTCGGGTTAACCGAGCAAGGCGGGAAGATCCAAGGCTGCCTCGCCCCGTGAAAAACACGTGAAGTTCGGGGGGGTTCGGATCTCGACAAACCGAACCCGCTCATCTCTAGTTTTTATGAATTGTATACTTGATTATACTTCAAAATCAATAAAAATATTTTAAGAAAAGAAATACATAATATTTTGGTTGGTTTTACATATAGTGCAATATGTGGAACCAGCATTACCTGCTTTTAATATACAGTATAACTTTAATACAACTTTAAGTAGCTTTAAAAGGGTTGGGCTGTTTCACCGGCAGCCAGGATCCCGGTGGTCAGCATCCCGATGGCGGGATCCCGGCCAAAGAATACCGGCGGGGGGGTGGAGGCGAGCGATGCGAAGTCACTTGCAGGCTCGCTGCGCTCGCCACAGGTTCTATTCCCACTCTATGGGGTCTATTCATAAATAAAACGAAAACAGAATTGCTACTTATCACTATACATCGCATCGCTTCGATGCGATGTATGGCTGTAATAAGTAGCAATTCATGTATACTCACCCTTCCGACGATGCAATGCGGTGTCTGGGGCTCCTGCGGTGAGGTCATCTCCAGCAGTCCCTCCCTGCGATGCGGAGTCCAGCGGCAGGTCCCTTTGCGCATGCGCAGCTTGTTGACCTCCCGGCAGGCCGCAGTGGTTGCTGGGAGGTCGGGGGGCGGAGCCAGCACCAGGTGCTGAGCAAAGAGCAGGGAAGCATTGAGCTTCCCTGCCGTCTCCGCACCACAGTTCAGGTTACGCCCTCCTGAGATGGCGAACCTGAACTCCATGGAGAAGCGGAAAGCAGAGCTTTCCGCACCTTCATGAATTGCACTCACCATACAAAGGTATGGTGATGCGATTCATGCACAGAGAGACTTATCCACGGTAACACACTCTGTGAATTGCAGTAGGCAGAGAAAAGCCCTGTATAACGCAAAACAGGCCTTTTCACTGCTACATGAATAGACCCCTATGTGTGTTGTGGACACCCACGAGTGGGAATAGTCCCTGTTAGTCGGCATGCCGACTGTCGGGATGTTAAATGACGACATGGAGATGTAGGTATTGTGACCGGCGGTCACATAACAACATCCCCTTAAAAAGCATTAAAAATCAATTTGGTAGGTGCAATGATGCTATATATCCTTTTTGTATACACAATGTCGCACACCCATTTTGCATCCCACTTTAAGGGCCTAATTCAGATCTGATCGCAGCAGCAAACTTGATAGCAGTTGGGCAAAACCATGTGCACTGCAGGGGGGGCAGACATAACGTGTGCAGAGAGAGTTAGATTTGGGTGGGGTGTGTTTAACTTTAAACTGAAATCTAAATTGCAGTGTAAAAATAAAGCAGCCAGTATTTACCCTGCACAGAAACAAAACAACCCACCCAAATCTAACTCTCTCTGCACATGTTATATCTGCCCCACCTGCAGTGCACATGGTTTTGCCCAACTGCTAACAGATCTGAATTACACTCTAAGTTCTTCGCCTTCTTTTTCATATTAGTGGTAGAGCACAATAATTCGTGGTTCTTCATTGTTGCCATATGTTTTTATGACCTTTATAGATTAGCTTTGTTTTTTTATTACTTAACCACTTAACTGACGATTTATTTCGTCAAAAACCGCTCCGAAATTGTTGGGGGGTTTTTATGAGTGAATTAGGTGAAGAACATGAATTTAACCCTATCCCAAATGATTTTAGTTAAGAAAAAAAGGGAAAAAAATGTTTGTTTTGATTTCTAAAAATGGGTTTTTCCCAAACATCGAAACATCGATCGGGAACATTGCGACCATCGGAACATTGGGAACATCGCGACCATCGCGGCTTTCATTTTGAAAGCCGGGACAGCCTGCAGGTATACAGGGGGGGTCTGGGGGTGGCTTGAGAGGGTTCATTTACACTCCCCAGCGGCTGTCATTGTCTGCAGCTGCTGGAGGGGGAGGATCCTACCATGCTGACCAATCAGCAGTGATCGCAGCATGGCAGACACAGGGGTAGAGTGCAGGGAGGCAGAGGGACCTTCCGGTCCCTCCGACAGCAGCAGCGGAGGGAAGTTTTTCTTCCCTGCCGTTGCTAACAATCTCTATCTGACTAGTCGCATCCTGTGTAAACCAGGTCAGATAGAGCCCTTGCAGGCATGGTCGCATCTGATGCGACCATGCCAGACAAGTGGTTAAAGGATATTGGGTAGATTTAATGGTTTATTACAACTAGAGTACCGAAACCCCCCCCCCCCCCCCCCTGAACTTCACTACCCGAGCCCAGATCCGAGTCAGGCTCAGGTTTTCCAGCCTGACTTGGAGACCAGAACGAGGCAAAATGTCATCATCCCGCTGTCGGATTCTCGCGGGGTTTGGATTCCATATAAGGAGCCACGCATAGCCGCCATTTTCACTCCGGCATTGGAGAGTGTAGTGAGAGAACATGTCTCCGTCCTCAGTGTCCTTCAGTGTCCTGCATCAGTACAGTGGTAGTGTCTTGTGCTGCATCAGTCCAGTCACAGTGATGGTGTCCTCTGCTGCCATATGTCCAGTGCTGCTGTATATGACCAGGCCAGTGGTGCTGTGTTGTGTTGCATCAGTCTAGTGGTGGTGTATTGTGCTGCATCAGTCCAGTAACAGTGGTGATGTCCTCTGCTACCATATGTCCAGTGCTGCTGTATAAGTCCAGTCCATTGCAGTGATGCTGTGTTGTCCTGCATCAGTCATGTGGTGGTGTCCCTGTGCTGCTGTATATGTCCAGTGGTACTGCCATATATGTCCAGTGATACTGCGATATATGTCCAGTGGTACTGCCATATAATTCTAGTGATACTGCCGTATATGTCCAGTGGTACTGCCATATAAATCCAGTGATACCGCGCTATATGTCCAATGGTACTGCCGTATATATCCAGTGATACTGCTGTATAATTCCAGTGGTACTGGTGTATAAGTCCAGTGATACTGCCGTATAAATCCAGTCCAGTGATACTGCCGTATATGTCCAGTGGTACTGCCATATGAATCCAGTGGTACTGGCGTATAAATCCAGTCCAGTGATACTGCCGTATATGTCCAGTGGTACTGCCATATAACTACAGTGATACTGCCATATATGTCCAGTGGTACTGCCGTATAAATCCAGTGGTACTGCCGTATAAATCCAGTCCAGTGATACTGCCATTTAAATCCAGTCCAGTGATACTGCCATTTAAATCCAGTGATACTGCTGTATAAATTCAGTGATACTGCTGTATATGTCCAGTGGTACTGCCATATAACTCCAGTGATACTGCCATATATGTCCAGTGGTACTGCCGTATAAATCCAGTGGTACTGCCGTATAAATCCAATCCAGTGATACTGCCATATAAATCCAGTGATACTGCTGTATAAATTCAGTGATACTGCCGTAAATGTCCAGTGGTACTGCTGTATAAATCCAGTCCAGTGATACTGCTGTATAAATCCAGTGATACTGCCGTATAAGTCCAGTGATACTGCCAGATATATCCAGTGGTACTGCTGTATAAATCCAGTCCAGTTATACTGCCATATAAGTCCAGTCCAGTGGTGCTGCCATATAAGTCCAGTGGTGCTGTCTTGTGCTGTATATTATTTACTCCAAATAAAGGGGTTACTAATATTTAATCCACATTTTTTTTACAGGGTTTACCCTATGTGGTGTAGAGGTACGCTCTGCTTTGTTGCATTTTGTTATATAACTCCCAAAAAATAATGGGGAACAAAAATTTGGAGGATAAAATAGGAAAAGATCAAGAACCACTTCCGCCTATTGTTGATGCTGCCGCTGCTGTTGTTGCTGCTGGGAGTCGATCATCATCCCAGAGGGGAAGTCAGAAGACCACTTGTACTACTTCAACTAATGGGCCCTACTCATTTCCCGATGCGCCGCCGAGGTGCCCGACGGCCGATACGGCCGACGAGCGACCTGGCGGCGGGGGGGCAGTGACGGGGGGAGTGAAGTTTCTTCACTCCCCCCGTCACGCGGCTGCATTGAAGTGCAGGCTAATATGGACGAGATCGTCCATATTGGCCTGCATGCACAGCCGTCGGGAGACCAGCGATGAACGAGCGCGGGGACGCGCATCGTTCATCGCTGCAGTCTCCACACTGAAAGATATGAACGAGTTCTCGTTCATTTATGAACGAGATCGTTCATATCTTTCTGAAAATCGGCCAGTGTGTAGGGCCTATAAGCAAATGACTGTCCAACAGTCCTAATGCAGGGAAGATGAAATATGACAGCAGTTTTCCTGTTGCAAAGCAGATAACTGAGGCCTTGACAACTATGTTGGTGTAAGACGTGCGTCCAGTATGCGCCATTAGTGCAGTGGGACTGCAGTGCCACTCCTAGATGGGCCAGGTGTTTGTGCCGCACACTTGTGTCGCTTAGCTTAGTCATACAGCCACCTCAGTGCAACCTTTTGGCCTAAAAACAATATTGTGAGGTGTGAGGTGTTCAGAATAGACTGGAAATGAATGTTATTTAGGTTAATAATACCGTAGGATCAAAATTACCCCCATATTCTGTGATTTTAGCTGTTTGTATGTTTTTTTCAAAAATAATCCAGATCCACAACCAAAACACGAAAGGGCGGTTTTGGCAAAACCAATCCAGATCCAAAACACGAGCATGGAACCAGAACCAAAACACAAAACACGAAAAGTGCCCGCCACACATCTCTAATTACAACAAACTAATTAATCCGATACACTTTTTATAGTGAAATAACAGAAACCCTTTACAAAAGACGATAATAATGCTTCCTAATAAAATTCAGCTTTTGTTAATAAAATTCTTGATTTTACTGACAATTTCACTTTATCTTTCAGCTGTTATATTTAAATAGAGTTATGTTTTAAATATATTACTGCTGTTTTATTATATAATCACACATACTAATTACTTCAAAGCAATAAACAGTTTGCTTGTTAAGCGGCAAATTTGATGTTCTTTGGTCAGTGGTAAGAAACAGTTGTGTCCTATGAAACATAATAGGGAACACTGCATCCTGGTGGATTCACCAATTACTGAGCATACTAGAGACCAGATATAAATGCTGTTTAATACAGAGACTTTAGAAATCCAATTTATTATATTTATTCAGTAAAGTTACCGGGACTCTTTTTTAATTATTTAAAACCTAGCTATGGCTGCCAACAGACCAGTCAGAAAGCTGTGAATTATGATATATACTTTCTCTAATTAGGCGTTTTAATGTTCTTACTAAAGGTAGAAATAGAGAATTTATGAAATTGATAGTTATTAGTTATCTTATTATGTGTGGCATTAGTAGGGCTATTAAGGGAGATAGATCATTACCAAGAGTGCTAAAGAAGTTCAGCAATGAATCTGCAAGTCCATTACAAAAGATCACTGTAAAGAGGTCTGCCATTAGAACTGTGACCCTGCAGAATAGACAAGCATTATACTTAGTAGGGACTGTCAGGTAGATGTACTATAGCGGCATGGATCGTGCCGGAATATCTCTTCCTGCTTCGCATCGTTACCAAGGCAAAGCAGCAAGCAGAAGCGCCAAGATGTATTAACATATTGGCTGCAGGAGCGGGGGAGTGAAAACTCCCACTTCCAGCGATCCCTGCCAGAGTCCACATCACATTAGTCTTGTTCTCATGCACTGTGTCTCAATTCCCGGCCGGATCCACTGGGCATGAGTGAGATCTCGCTACTATTGTAAGATCTCCTGTGCAGCCCAGAGCTGGCAGCCGCCGCAGCTAGGGACAGAGCTATCCATTCTGTGGTGATGGTGTAATGTCAGCTGCAGATGTTTAAATAGACAGCTGCAGGTGTCGGAATGGTCAGTGCCACTGACCATTCATGCATTCTAACATAGTCCCTGAGGTTGCAAAAAGACAATTTGTCCATTGAGTTCACTCTGTTAGTGATCTCCTACACCAGGGATGGCCAACCAGTCAGAGGCAAAGAGCCAGAAAAGATCTGCAGTCAAAAGCAAGAGCCACTATCATGCGCTATCAGGGAACGTGGCCTAGTTGTCACACCACACCCCATTTTTGTGTGCACACCTTCTGGTATGATGTTTGTAGAAGTATGACCTCATATCATAACCCCGTTTTTCGTCATGTTATACAGTGCCAGATACATATAATGCCCCAGTACAGTGCCACATACATATAAAAATGCCAAAAAATGGGTGCCTCCACAGTGCCAGTTACATATATGCACCCACAGTGCCAGATACATATATGCCCCCAGTGCCAGATACACATGTCCCCAGTGCCAGATACATATGTCCCCACACTGCCAGCTATGCCCCCAGTGCCAGATACATATGTCCCCACACTGCCAGCTATGCCCCAGTGCCAGATACATATGCCCCACAGTGCCAGATGTGCCCCCAGTGCCAGATACACATGTCCCCACAGTTCCTGCTATGCCCCCAGTGCCTGCTATTCCCCAAGTGCCAGATATGCCCCCAGTGCAGATACACATGTCCCCACAGTGCTTGCTATGCCCCCAGTGCCAGATATGCCCCCAGTCCCAGATACACATGTCCCCACAGTGCCTGCTCTGCCCCCAGTGCCAGATACACATGTCCCCACAGTTCCTGCTATGCCCCCAGTGCCAGATACACATGTCCCCAGTGCCTGCTATTCCCCAAGTGCCAGATATGCCCCCAGTGCAGATACACATGTCCCCACAGTGCCTACTATGCCCCCAGTGCCAGATATGCCCCCAGTGCAAGATACACATGTCCCCACAGTGCCTGCTATGCCCCCAGTGCCAGATACATATGTCCCTACAGTGACTGCTATGCCCCTAGTTCCAGATATGCCCCCAGTGCCAGATACACATGTCCCCACAGTAACTAGATATGCCTCCAGTGCCAAATAAGCTCCCAGTGCCTGCTATGCTCCCAGTGCCAGATATGCCACCAGTTCCTGCTATGCCCCCAGTGCCAGATATGCCCCCAGTGCAGATACACATGTCCCCACAGTGCCTGCTATGCCCCCAGTGCCAGGTACACATGTCCCCACAGTGCTCACCAGCCCGCACCCCCCCCCCCCCCTTCCCCCGCGCACCGTGCTGCTGCTGCTTACTCTCTGGCGGGTGGCGGTGTCTCTTTTCAATTAGGCGCCGGTCCGTGAGCCAATCAAAGCTCGTGGTCCGGCAGCCAATCAGGAGCCTTAGCTGTCGGTCCATGAGCTCTGATTGGCTCATGGGCCGGCGCCGAATTGAAGCGAGACACCGCTGCTGGAGAGGCGTGCGTGTGTCTGGGGCTGGGGGCAGCAGTGGCCAGGAGCCAACCGAGACGCATGCGGTGGATGAAAGAGACACATGCAGTTCAAGAGCCGTGGGTTGGCCACCGCTGTCCTACACTGTAATATTTTTAAGACTAATTATAATTGTGGTTAATGTTTAGGCGTTATATCAATTCATTTTTATTTTATTTTTAATTATTATTTTATTTTATTACTATAGTGCATGATTTACCCACCATAACCCTGTATATCCTTATCCATTAGGAATTTATCTAGCCCATTCTTAAAAGTAATGACGAGGCCGCCATTACTTTCTAAGGCAGGGAATTACAAATATGTATTGTCCTTACTGTGAAGAAACCTTTCCATCTCTGTGTGCGAAATCTCCACTCCTCTAACCTAAGCGGGTGTCCACGTGTCCTTTGTGATGATATTACCAAAAACAAACTCCCCGCTAGCTCTGTGTATTGACCCATTATATGTTTGTAAATGTTAATCATGTCCCCTCTTAATTTCCTTTTTCTCCAGTGTAAACATGCCTAGCCTATCAAGCCTTTCCTTGTATTCTAGTGTCTCCATCCCTTTAATCAATTTGGTTGCCCGTCTCTGAACCTTTTTTAGTTACAGGATATCATTTTTATAGTATGGCCAGGACGAGAAAGGATGGCAGTGGCGGGAGCTTCACGCTGTTTTAAAGGTATTTAATGTGGTAAACTGTTACTGTATGTGTGTTGGTGTGTCCTGAGGAAGGGGCATAAGTCTCTAAACGTCAATTTTTTGACACCTGAATAAACTGTTGAATTGTGTCCCTGTGAGTTCCGTGCTATATTGGAGAATTGTATTATGATATGCACTTGACAGCGGGACCAGTTGCTTTTTACAGTAAGGAGTGCCGGCTGACTTGCACTTGTATATTGTTAAGTTCGTTTAACTTTCAGGAAAAAGCAATACCTTATTACACGAGAATTCGGGCCGCTGTGGATGCTACGCATGTGAGATAAACCTCTACGAATGCGTACACGTTGCGTAAGCACGTCGACGCGCTGTGAGCACAATGTAGCTACACATGTGGCTGAATACACTTTAACCCCTAACAGGAATGGAATGAGACACCAATTGTATATGTTATGTTCTGGTCCAACTCAGCAACAAATATTTTCTTAAAAGGGGGTACAACAGAAATACAACAATAAAGAGAAAAGCTACAACCAATGGATACATACATTTGTTCGCCTGCGCCACCCGGATCCGGTCCTCAGTCAGTTTAGCAAGATGACCTTCAGAGAATTAGACTGGGACCGGCCAGGAGGCCTGGTTTTTATACATTTGTCCAAAACATAGTACAAAGGAAACTGTAAGCTCTTCTGTCATAGGTCAAAGGGATGGTCATAGGTCGGTTTGAATAGGTGGGCGATGCTTGGTCAAGGTGCACTTGCAGGTATCCTCCACTGGGTTACTGCCGAATATCAGGAGTACAGTAATTACAGTGAGATATTAATATTGTATTCCTGCACATATCTATGCGCAGGAACAGGATACATTCTGCAAACTGCGATCGGAATATTGCCCTTGAAATACTGTACATGTGGATACCAAACACCCCGTCCTAACCTAATTCTGTCCCCTCACATCCTGCACAGTTGAATATCTCCATTGTTCCATTTCTGAAGTAACTGTAGCTTGCTGGTGTAGTGCATGTAGACTATGAGTAAATTATGTACTATGTGGATTAAATATCAGCTATGTCTTTGTGGCTTTTCCATGCGAATGCGTGTGTTACCGTATTTAATCATACCACGCGCTAATATGCAGGGCTTCATGAGCCAATGTACGCAGCGTGCAGGCATGCGCACGCACAGCAGAACAAGCACACGCACGGAGGCCACTCTGTGTGGTGTTTGCACGTGATGCATGTGGGTATAATATTTTCGACTTCGACAGTCCATCCTTTTGCAGTAAACAATAACTGCCACACATAACTAATAACACTGATAATATTACATTTACAATATGTACAACGTTCGGGTAACGGGAAGAATTGTAGGTGGGAAATGTTTAGCCTAGTGGGATAGGAAAAAGCGTGTATGTATGAGTAAATGTCTGAGGGGCATGTATCATCGTGACGTATATGTTCTAAGTAAGCTTTGAGGTACTGCGAAGTATACATTTAATCCTTCTCATCCCGTATTAAGTGTCTGTACATGGGCAAACAAACATTACAGAGCTCTTTCTAGGCAAAGGCCATTAGCCCTCACCTTGTCCGGCTTCTTATAACAACAAATGGGGAGCACATTTATCTGATGATACATGTGGGGAGATGTATGTGTATGCTATTATGTGTGGATAACGTTTATCGACTATGTGTGATATTGACTGAAGATTGCAGAGATGAGGGTAAGACATAAAAAAAATTACATTCACATAAGTTAGGGTACACTGAAGTCTTTTCCGGTTGGATGTCTCTGGGTAGAGGGGAAAACAGAAAGATGGTGAAAGAAACAGGCTATGAAATTCATTGGCATTCCTTATCGCAATACTGTTTCTACGTTTGGGTCATATATCAAATCTGCCGCTGTTACAACGCCCTCACTCCTTAGACTCATCAAATTTGTCTTATGTTTGCGCCGCGTCAAAATTCGAACACATCGGAATATCAGACCGATAATTATGACGACACCCAGGATACAGAGGAGAAACTTTCCCACACTTGCAATTACACTTTATGCCCACTCTCCTAACCCAGAAAACCATTTGAGTGGGTTTAACCATGAGGCCCAGCCGGTCAATTCATTACCCACAGCCGTTAAGGTAAGGTTGTGCTTCCTTCTGAACTCCCACTTCAACTGCAAGATCTCGTCCATCTTTTGATCGATGATATCCGTTGGGTCTTCAGTACTGTTTGTAATATACGTACAGCACTTCACACCATATTGAGTTGCCAGAATAACACAGTACCCACCTGTCACACCCGTGAGGTAATTCAAGACCATCCTGTGCTAGACCAGCTCCTTCTTGTAGGCCTGTAGCTCCCTACCCGTATACCTGAAGGTGTCATCATACATCTCAGTGATATTATCTATCAAGTTTGCTAGCGCATGGATGTACCTATAATTTATCATTCTTCTGGCAGTATGGGTGATATCTAATGCGAGAAGAATTTGAATCCTGGTGGATTCATGGATCAAATCAGAGGCTGTGGGCTCTGTCCAATCTATGAGGTGTCTCTTGACAATGTGTTCATAGTGTGTATGAGTATAAGGAGTCTGAGCGTTGTGGTGAATATCCTTCATTTTGTCGTGTGCAATGGCCGTGACCTCTGGTAGTACTCTGCCTATGTAACACAACCCTTCAGAGCTCAGATTAAGCCACTTGAATGCTTCCTTCCACATATGAAGTAGGCATCATCTGGAAGAACATAGGGGACAAAATGCAACAAGATCATATCACAGATTTTTCTTATGAAGAAACCGGTCCCCAGTTCTCCCATTTGCTCAGTACATGTATCGGGTTGGATGATGTGGGCACAATATCCCTGTGACACTTTTCCAGCCCACATGGTTTTAATCCCACGTGTATACCTGTATCGGAAGTACCTCCCACTTGTGGCTGTCTTACGTACAAGTTCGGAGTTGATGGGTACTTTATCAGCTCTATGTGAGAAGGTCATTGTCTGATTGTTCCATGTCACTTCCCAATTTCCTGGTTTCTGGAAATTGGACAAGTTAAAACACAGTAGTGACCTATCTACGTGGTACTGGTGGAGCTTCAAGCTAGGTGGCCTAAATATATTGAATTTCTTGTCCACCGGTCTCCCTTCATGTAATTTGAGTACCTCATTTACTGTTAAAGGGTATGGCACTAGTCCTGACTTACTTTGTCCTTGAGGTACTTGCGAGCACACCCAGCACTCTGTTTGGTTGAGGACCATACCCACTAATGAGTGGTAATCACTCAAAGGATGTCCGCCAATGTCGATATTATTGTTTGACTGACATCTCTGGATGCACCCATCTTCAATAATGTTGTAGCAGTACCTACATATGCAGTATTCATCAGACAATAAACCTTCACATTGCCTCCGAGCTCCGTGACTACCAGATCTCTTACTGATACCAGCTTTGACCAAAGTGATGGACTGATCCTGGGGTCCTATGAATCCATCCTCTCCATCAGAACCCATTCCAGATCCTTGCTCGACATCTCGGGGGCCCTCACAAAAACAAATTGTCCTGATCAAAAACAGAGTCACAAGAAAAAGCCGGAACACAGTCTCTTGATGTGGATCCATTTCGGTAAGGAGAAAAATAGGAAGGGAGAAAAAAAGAAAAATGCAGTGGGGGGTGATTGGAGGAGAAAAAGAAAAATGTTACGACAACCGTCCTTGATTTTGCTGTTCACCACGCTCAGGTGCCGTCCAACAGTCCTGCCTCTCAACTTTCCCGGAATAGATTCTCTAGTGATACGAGGTTCTCTTCACCTTTCTTTTTGTCACAAGTTTTCTCCGGGTCAGCAACCTTCTTGCAGTGGGACGAGTGGACCCAAGTCTCTCGGCAACCTTCAGTGCTGTTGTGCTGGTCAACAAAACTTGATACGGTTCTTCCCAACTGTCAATGAGGCAACATGAGCATAGAAAATTTCGAATCATCACATAATCCCCAGGTTCAATGTCATGACAAATACTGTCTGGTCGGTCAGGAATCGTCAGTTTCAGATTCCTTTGCTGGTTTCTCAGTTGCTGGCTCATCCTAACCAAATATTGCACAGTCATTTCATTATTGCACTTCAAATCATCCTGGGGGTCTATCATTACATGGGGTTTTCGTCCAAAAAGAACTTCGAAGGTTGATAGGTTAAGCGGTAATCTGGGAGTGGTTCTGATGCTGATCAACACTAGTGGCAGTGCTTCTGGCTACAACAGTCCAGTTTCAGCCATCACTTTGCTCAGCTTGTTCTTAATAGTGCTATTCATTCTCTCCACCTTCGCACTGGCCTGTGGCCGGTATGGAGTATGCAGCTTACTATTAATACCCAACAGTTTGCACATGACCTTAAAGACTTCACCTGTAAAATGGGTACCCCTATCATTTTCAATCATTTTAGGGATACCATATCTACACACAAATTCCTGCACCATTTTCTTAGCAGTGAACACGGCAGTATTTGTGGCAGCGGGGAATGCTTCTACCCAGTTTGAAAAGACATCGGTACATACCAAAACATACTTTAAATTTCGACAGGGTGGTAACTGTATGAAGTCAATTTGTATTACCTGGAAAAGTCCGTCTGTAGGAGGGATATGGGATGGCTCCGTTGGTATTGTCTTACCAATATTCTTCCTCAAGCAAGTAAGACATGTTATCACTTTCTTGCTCACCTGAGAAGAGAACCCTGGTGCGCTCCAGTAGGCTGTTACCAATTTGCACATTCCTTCCTTGCCCAGATGAGTCAGACCGTGGACTCCCGAGGACTCCTGACCATATCCCTTCACCTTCCAGACAGCCTACTCCTGTAGGGAACACAAATTTTGCCTTTTGATTAATTGTTGCATGTTTACCGTGTTGAATGTCATCAGTTGTGTGGTGTCAGTTTGTATGATAGTGCTTGCTGCTGATTTTGCAGCTTCGTCCGCTCGGCTGTTACCAAGTGAAATTGGGTCTTGGTTGTAAGTGTATGCTTTACACTTGATAACAGCCACTCTATTGGGTTCCTGTATGGCTGTCAGAAGCCTCTTAATGTATGATGCATGCGCTACAGGTGTGCCAGCTGCCGTCATGAAATTTCTGAGGCACCATAGGGCCCTAAAATCATGCAGCACTCCAAAGGCATATCCAGAGTCAGTGTATATATTAGCTGACTTACTCTTTGCCAACTCACTTGCTCTGGTCAGTGCTACCAGCTCAGCGACTTGTGCTGAGTGAGGTGGACCAAGGGGTTCAGCTTCTATGATACCTTCGTCATCTACAACTGCGTATCCGGTGCACAGGTCTCCCGAGACCGTCTGTCTGTGGCAACTACCCTCAGTGTAGAAGGTAAAGTCTACGCCTTCCAGTGGGTTGTCTCTGATGTCAGGTATTACAGTGAAAGTCTGGTTCAGGTATTCCATACAATCATGCATATCAGTGTCTGCACTAAATCCTCCTTCACCATCATTCTCATCCTCCACCCTTTGTGCATGACAAGGCACACTCTGCAAATAAGTTGCAGGGTTTAGTGTGCTGCACCTCTTTATGGTGATGTTTACAGGGGCCATCAGTGATAGTTCCCACTTTGTAAACTGAGCGGATGAGACATGTCTGGTTTGGGCGGAGTTTAGCAAGGCTGATACGGCATGTGGTGTATAAATGGTCAGGTCGTGTCCTAACACTACGTCTTCGCTATTACTTACCAACAAAGCTATTGCTGCAACACTTCGTAGGCAGGTGGGGAGAGACCATGCTACAGTGTCCAACTGTGCACTGTAGTAGGCTACCAGTCTGCTGGCATCACCATGTTTCTGTGTTAAGACCCTTGCCACGCACCCAGCACTTTTGTACTGTACAATTCGAACGGTTTCTCGTAATCTGGCATCCCCAATGCTGGTGCTTGTGACAAGCACTCTTTTAGTCTTTCAACGCCAGTTCGGACTCTTCTGTATGAGAGACCCGTTCTGGTTTGTTCGAAGAGACCATTTCTTGCAGTGGTAGTGCCAGAATAGAGAACCCCGGAATACAATTCTGACAGTACCCACACATTCCTAGAAAAGTGCGGATTTGTTGCTTAGTTTGCGGCAGAGTCATGTTGCAAATGGCCTGTATTCTGTCTGTGGTCAGGTGTCTGAGTCCTTGCATCAAGCAGTGTTCCAAGTATTTAACCTTAGTCTGGCACAACTGCAACTTATCTTTTGAAACCTTGTGTCCTGTCTGGGAGAGATGAAACAGAAGCTGTTTAATGTCTGCCAGGGATAACTCGAATGAGTCAGAGTACAACAACAAGTCATCAACATATTGTATCAGCACCGACCCACTCTCAGGTTGAAAGGATTGCAAACAGTCATGTAGGGCCTGGGAGAAAATACTTGGGCTGTCAATGAAACCTTGGGAGAGATGGGTCCAGGTATACTGTACTCCCCTGTAGGTGAAAGCAGAGAGGTACTAGCTGTCAGGGTGAAGAGGGACAGAAAAGAAAGCAAAGCAGAGGTCAATGACAGTAAAGTACTTGGGGGTGGAGGGGATAGGCATAAGGATGACCACTGGATTGGGCACTACGGGGAATTGACTCTCAACTATCTTGTTTATCCCCCTTAGATCCTGCACTAGCCTGTAACCCCTCCCCCCACTCTTTTTCACAAGGAAGATGGGCTGTTGGCTGTGCTGGACGTCCTGACTAGGATGCCCTGCTGTAGCAGCCGTTGTATGACAGGGTATACTCCTAATTCCACCTCTGGCTTTAGAGGGTACTGGGGGATTTTTGGAGCTATCCTGCCGTCTTTTATTTGTACTACTACTGGGGCTACATTCGCCATCAATCCAGTGTCCTGTCCATCTTTAGTCCAAAGGGAACCCGGTATTTGTGAGATAATTTCCTCAACCTGCGATGGACATGTGTCTATAACGGTGGAGTGTAACATTAGCCTTTGAGGGGTGTCTAATATATCTTGTACTTCCTGTGCATGGTTTTCAGGGATATCTAAGAACACACCCTCAGGGGTACAATCTATGATACACCGCATTTTACACAACAAATCTCTGCCGAGTAGATTAGTCGGAGCCGATGCAGCCAACAGGAAAGAATGTTTGGTATGCAAGGGCCCTATCGTAATCTCTGCAGGTCTACTCAAAGGGTACTGCTGCACCTTTCCCATTACTCCCATTGCCAAAATTGTTTTACCCATGGTCTTCACATCTGTGGTGGAGTTTAGCACTGATCTGGCCATCCCTGTATCTACAAGAAAAGGTTGTGGTATGCCAGCTACATTGACCATGACCTCAGGTTCGCTTCCAAGGCCAGCAATCAATTTCACCGGCTGCAGACTACATTTATGACCTGACATCTATTGTGTTTTTGGACCCTCCCACAGAGCATTGGTAGCTACAATATGTGCAGCGGATATCTGTGGGTTTTCAGGGGTCTGCCAATCCCTCATTGGTGGGTACCTCCTTGTTTTCCCTCTTTGCGGCTCGTAATCTCTCCTATGTGTTCCCTGATCCCTTCTATGTGTTTGGTACTGTGGCTTGTATTCAGGTCTAGGGGGTCTATATTTAGTATGTGTCCCATTACTCCTACAATCCCTGGCCAAGTGCCCTTCTTTCCTGCAAATAAAACATATTATTGACATTTTCCAATCATCAGGGGTCTGGGGTTTAGGTTGGTTGGACATCTCTTCCAGCGCCTGTATACTTACCAGCATCAACCTATCCCCTTGCGACTCCCTGTGTTTAATGATATTTCAGTCATGTTCTATTGCTGACTCTCTCAGTGCAGCTACCGTGATACCTCTCCAATTTGGCTGAGAGGTTTGCACTCTGGTCCTCAATGCCTCCTTTAGTCCGTCCATTAATACAGAGACAGCTACCTCCCTGTGGTTGGCATTTTCTTTTATATCCTCTATCCCAGTGTATCTAGCCATTTCCTGTAGAGCTCTATGGAAATACTTGGATGCTGTTTCACTCTTCCTGTCTTATGGAGAAAATTTTGTTCCACTAAACAACAGTGGGGAAATATAATCCTAATTGTATGTTAATTTGCCTTACATTCTCCTGTACTCATCAGTGAGAGGCACTTCTACATCTAGTTTGCAGTCAGTTATGAATTTTGCGATGTCAATATTAGAGGGTAGACTCACTCTTAACACTATCTGCCAATCTTTGTTTGTGGGCTCACGGGCATAACCCAATTCTTTAATAAAATTTTGACATCCGACTAGATCCTTTCTGGGATCGGGGAATTCTGACATAATTGACCTCAGTTCTGTTCGGGACCATGGACAGTGCATTGCAATGTTCCTGATGGGGGTTACTCCCTGATTATCAGTTCTCCCATTGGGGACTGCAATCACCCTGACTGGGTTTTACTCAATCACTTCATTTCTGTTTGTCTCTATAATACGGCGGGCTACTGTCTCTGCATAATGGATGGTCCCATACTTACCGGTGGATATGACCTCACCCGCCCCTCTACTGGAGGGCCCCATCACCGCTCTTACTGGTTGGGCTGTGCCCACCTGAGTGTCCTGTATGGTGCTGATATCATGCTAGGCTCGTCGTCTTCCTCACAACCTTGGGCAAAATTCAAAACAGGATACAACTTGCAAGGATTAGGGTTAATACACTGATTATGCATGTTGCTATTATTTACCGATGTACCATTGGTTGTAGCTGGGTTCTCTCCATCGAAATATGGCGGTGGGGGTGCGCTGGCAATCACATTCCTGTCAGGTTTGGAACTTGCCGTGCGAGCCAGCTCCCTTTGCACATCTCCCTCTTGTTGCCATATATTTAAACAGTCGTTATGTCTGATCCTTTGTTTCTTAGACTTGATCAGATCTATTCTATTCCTTACGTTCTGCAGTACCTCTGGTTTAAAACTACCCATCCTAGGAAATGATGCCTTATCATCAGCAGTCATACGTACCCACTCATCACAAAAAGCCTCAGCGTGTGGACCATACTTCCTACACATTATCAACCTTGCGGACCCTCTTGGCCCTTCCTCTCCAGCCTGAACCCTGGCTGCTGAACGTCTCTCGCTTGTGCACTTGGCTCCCATTGTGGGCTTTTTATACACAATCCTCAAATGCACAAAGAAAAACGGTGAAAGTTCTTACTGAGCACTTTTACTCACTCCCGCCTCCACTGGCCTGTACTACGACCCACTGTCAATAGTGGGATCGCGATGTACCCAACCTTAGGCTCCTACCAGACCCTTCAGCACTGTAGTTTCTTTCAGTGGAGGTTCTGTTGGAATATTTTCCTGAGAGAGCCAGCGAAAAATTCCTTTTCTGTATCTTTCCACTGGAATTTTTTTGTAGGATGAGAAACAACTTATCGATCACCCTTTCCAGTGAGCACCCACCAGGGAGATTTCCTGAGAAACTCAGCGAAAACCCCTTTGTTTACACAAATCACGTCTTCGTATGCTCTACAAAGTGCATATGACACAACTGCGCAAAATAACGCAAATGGTATCACGTTGCGCCGCGTATAACACACAGACGCACGGTCCAATCGCATGGCCTATAGATACTTGTTATCTATATGCCCTCCGATCACGGGAGTCGAATTCACAAGCTGCGCTCCTCAGCCGGAGCGTAACACAAAAACCTTAAACTTCACAATCTACTTATCACGCTCCTTTGCACGTTTTAAATCACACACTACGTGCTTCAATAACCTTATTAATACGTGAGGTTGCGACCCTTCCATGCCGCGAGCCTCTGCCAACTCAGCTTCTTCCACGGGGGTTCCCGATTACCGGGGTTCAATACGTCCACTTCTAACTTCCACTCACACAAATACACAGTGTTTTTCTGTACAGAAAAATATCACTCCCTTTGATTGATGGCCTATCCCAGAGGTAGTACAGTTTAAACAAAATATTATAATAATCTGCTTTTTAAAATCAGATAGTTATTTGCTGTTGTACAACTACAAATCCTTTACCCCACCTTAACTTGAACTGCTATCGTGTGGTTATAACTTGCGCTCGCTTCTTCACGTAACCGTGCGTATGCACACAGCCGTGCATTGCCGCGCTACGTGTGTGTTCCCATACGCTTACACACACAACGTGCCACGTGTTCACCGTGCGTACGTGCCTAAACTAACCACACTATATCACAATAAATGTGAGCAACAAAATACTACTGCTCACTTACACAATACACAATTGTTCCTTACACTCGCCAAAAGTTACCCCTAAAGGTAATCCTCTTTTGAGTGGTTACCTAAACGTTTAGGTTGGAACTGCGTTTCATGTTTTTATAATTACTCCCTTAACACACTATCTCAAATATATAGCAAGTAAACGTATCCGACTTTATACAGGTCTAAAAATGACTATTATAACCTATGGCAACAATGGCCCTCATTCCGAGTTGATCGGTCGCAAGGCGAATTTAGCAGAGTTACACACGCTAAGCCGCCGCCTACTGGGAGTGTATCTTAGCTTCTTAAAATTGCGACCGATGTATTCGCAATATTGCGATCACAAACTACTTAGCAGTTTTAGAGTAGCTCCACACTTACTCTGCCTGTGCGATCAGTTCAGTGCTTGGTTTGACGTCACAAACACACCCAGCGTTCGCCCAACCACTCCCCCGTTTCTCCGGCCACTCCTGCGTTTTTTCCGGAAACGGTAGCGTTTTCAGCCACATGCCCATAAAACGCCGTGTTTCCGCCCAGTAACACCCATTTCCTGTCAATCACATTACGATCGCCGGAGCGATGAAAAAGCCGTGAGTAAAAATACTATCTTCATAGCAAAGATACTTGGCGCAGTCGCAGTGCGAATATTGCGCATGCGCACTAAGCGGAATTTCACTGCGATGCGATGAAAAATACCGAGCGAACGACTCGGAATGAGGGCCAATATGTGAGAATGTATGCAAAGTATCAGTACGCTCTGTTCATGCTTTCGCGCCAAAAGTTACACACAAATAATAAATGTCTTTTTTCCTGTTTGTCCCTCGGTTTGCACCAGCACCTCTAAGACTATACAGAACAGACGTGGTCTAACAACACAAGATGGTTTTAAACACAATACAAAATTACTTAAGATGCGTCTCCACCCTTTGTTGGTAGACCAAAGTCTGTTGTGCCCTGCAAGTCTGTGAGTATGTGGCGAACCGGGCGAGCTCCCAACTGTTAAGTTCGTTTAACTTTCAGGAAAAAGCAATACCTAATTACACGAGCATTCGGGCCGCTGCGGCCGCTAAGCATGTGCGATAAACCTCTACGAATGCGTACTCGTTGCGTAAGCACGCCGACACGCTGTGAGCACAATGTAGCTACACGTGTGGCAGAATACACTTTAACACCTAACAGGAATGGAATGAGACACCAATTGTATATGTTATGTTGTGGTCCAACTCAGCAACAAATATTTACTTAAAAGGGGGTACAACAGAAATACAACAATACAAGAGAAAAGCTACAACCAATGGATACATATGTTTGTTCACCTGCGCCACCCGGATCCGGTCCTCAGTCAGTCTAGCAAGATGACCTTCAGAGAATTAGACTGGGACCGGCCAGGAGGCCTGGCTTTTATACATTTGTCCAAAACATAGTACAAAGGAAACTGTAAGCTCTTCTGTCATAGGTCAAAGGGATGGTCATTTACAGTACGTGAGGGGTCATAGGTCGGTTTGAATAGGTGGGCGATGCTTGGTCCAGGTGTACTTGCAGGTGTCCTCCACTGGGTTCCCACCCGAATATCAGGAGTACAGTAATTACAGTGAGATATTAATATTGTATTCCTGCGCATATCTATGCGCAGGAGCATGCTACATTCTGCAAACTGCGATCGGAATATTGCCCTTGAAATACTGTACATGTGGATACCAAACACCCTGTCCTAACCTAATTCTGTCCCTCACATCCTGCAAAGTTGAATATCTCCATTGTTCCATTTCTGAAGTAAATGTAGCTTGCTGGTGTGATGCGTGTAGACTATGTGAAAATTATGTACTTTGTGGCTTTTCCATGCGAATGCGTGTGCTACTGTATTTACTCATACCACGCGCTAATACGCAGGGCTTCGTGAGCCAATGTACGCAACGTGCGGGCATGCAAACGCACAGCAGAACAAGCACACGTACGGAGGCCACTCTGTGTGGTGTTTGCACGTGATGCGTGTGGGTATAAATACTTTCGACTTCGACAATATCATGCACTGGTCTGCGGACTAAAGCACATGTTGCATGGCACCAGCACTGGGCTATTGAAGTTTAAGAGTGACATACAGTAATTTTCCACATTTCTGTTGAACCTGGACAGCGATTATTGTTCTCTTTTCAATGTACATGTGATATGCTTTTTATTTGAAATTCACAATTAGGGAGTTGCATTCTGAAACACCTGCAACACAGAACATGGCTGGTTGCCTTGACTTCATAGTACCAGCTGGAGAGACTATTAGCTTTACAGCAGACCAGATTGAAGGTATTCTGTTTAAAGAAACAGTAACCATTACAGATCCACTGCACAACATGGATGATATGCATCACCAGCTCTTTAAATTGAAGCGTTGTGAAATCGACTATTTAATGCACAGGACTTTACTATCTGACTATTTCCGTGAACGGAAAATACAGCTAAGCTTCAGGGTGAATAATGTCCCGACCGTCGGGAGACAGAACCCTGACTTCATCCGTAAATGGATTGGCATCTTAAACAAGTGTGCCCTGGACTTTATGGTCCTAATATTAGAAGAAGCAGGACATGAGCTACAATTTACTCATAATAAGATTCAAAGCTTTGAAAGACAACATCAGAGCACACTGGAAGATGAGGCAAATGAAAGCTGGCTTACCAAACTCCAACAACTGTGTGATCAATGCAAGCAAAACCTAAATACATTTAAAAAGAAAAAAAAGTATGTTGTAAATATGATTACGATGAGAATCAAGTATATAGATGGCTGGCATGTGGTGGATCAGATGGCCGGAATGGAGCATTGGAAAGACGATGTAGACCTTGGCAGCAGCAATGCCCACAGAGCCGTAGTTGTAATAAAACTCTCCAAAGTAACAGCGATAGTGAGTGTCAGAATCAGATGACATATCAACATCACAAAGTGTCCCTTTAGGGAAGACACCCTCTACCCAACCCCACGGAGAAAGGCCACCCCTCGGGGCAGGAAAAACCAGAGAGATGCGAATGGTCAGGAGAAACCCATCCTGGAAGAAAACCTAATATTCAATCTGACTGACATGGAAATACAGGTGTTACAAAAAGGCTTTTCATTTGTGGCAACTAACTTCCATGATGACTTCACATGGCAAATGGACCACCATAGGTTCGCAAGGAACCTACACTTGAAAGAGTATTTTCAACTCCATAAAAATGTTGCAAAACCCACTGCATTGGACTCTTTCCTTAAGGGCAAATCGAGGTCAAGGTTTGACCCAGTTTCAATTAATCCCTCTCTCAAGACCTTTAACCGCCTACTGCATGAGGCTGTTACCAAATTTACTCTGGCCCCCGGAAAAATACATAAAAATCTATCCAGAGAGGAATCTATGTCTCTGAAAAATTTTGGATCCTACGATGATATCATCATTAGTCCATAGTAGTACAAAATATCCAGTACTAGCGGACTGAGATTGGTTGCCAATTTTCTGAGGTAGGAGTGTATTTACAGATACGTGGGAACCCTACTATTCAATACCAGAGGGAATTAAGTGAAATTCTGTCAGCTGCTGTACGACAGAATTAAATATATGCTAAGATATCTAAGGCATTGGATGTGGAGAATCCTAAGGTTCCAGTAGTGTACACCCTACCCAAACTGCACAAAAATAGTACTCACCCACCTGGCGGCCCATTATATCGTGAAACAAATAGATTATAGAAAAATACTCAGTGCGCAAACCAGCAGCTAAAGAAAGTGTTTTTCTCCTATGAGGTTCCTTTTACCCTCACCACAAGTGCAAATAAAAATAGAGTATGGAGATTTCCACTTAACTAGCGCTATGTGTGGACTCTTCTTTGTTCCAGATCATTCCATCGTATTATCCGGATCAAATTGACATATGAAATAAAAAAGTTATGTATAGTGTAATGCCGTTTTAATTACAATGACACAATTACATAACATACATAAAACATGGATAGAATAAATGAGCTTTGCAAAAAAATGTGGGATCAATTATTCAGCCTAATCCCCTAAAGAGGCAAGTGAGGCAATATGCAATTACCAGAATTTTAGGGAACTGTGGTTTAGACAGTCCCTAACAGCGCGTGTGTCCCGTAATGGGTGTTCCGGATCAGCCCATCCACCACACAGATTGTTACTGCTGGATCCTGGATAAGTGCACTCTCCTCACAGGCGTCTTGAGTGGGAAACCGATTTCTGGTAATTGCATATTGGCCCATTATATCGGCCTGCTGGTCTCTTTATCAACCCATAGCTCAATTGCTTGACCACCATCTATAACCCCTGCTATTACTCAAGGGTTCCTTTTAAAAGGACACTACTGAATTTCTGAACATGTTAACGGACACCAAAGAAGTCCCAAATGGAACACTGATGTGTTGTCTCGACGTGTGCAGTCTGTACACAGTGGTTCCACATGTTGGTGGCCTAGAATCGATGAAGAATGTCTTGTCACAGTATCTAGACCCTACTCTATTTGACCATGATCCAAAGCTACCGGAACTGACTTTGAACAGAAAGAATTTCTTGCACGATGGTAGCAATCACCTGCAGCAATGGGTTTGGCTGTTGTCCTGTCTTATGCAAACATTTTCATGTTTGAGAAGGATACTATGGAGGTCATTCCGAGTTGTACGCTCGCAAGGCGATTTTAGCAGAGTTGCTCACGCTAAGCCGCCGCCTACTGGGAGTGAATCTTAGCATCTTAAAATTGCGAACGAAGTAATCGCAATATTGCGATTACACACCTCGTAGCAGTTTCTGAGTAGCTTCAGACTTACTCGGCATCTGCGATCAGTTCAGTGCTTGTCGTTCCTGATTTGACGTCACAAACACACCCAGCGTTCGCCCAGACACTCCTCCATTTCTCCGGCCACTCCTGCATTTTTTCCGGAAACGGTAGCGTTTTTTCCCACACGCCCATAAAACGGCCTGTTTCCGCCCAGTAACACCCATTTCCTGTCAATCACATTACGATCGCCAGACCGATGAAAAAGCCGTGAGTAAAATTACTAAGTGCATAGCAAATTTACTTGGCGCAGTCGCAGTGCGGACATTGCGCATGCGCATTAAGCGGAAAATCGCTGCGATGCGAAGATTTTTACCGAGCGAACAACTCGGAATGAGGGCCTATGTTCCTTAACCATCTGGAGATATCACAGTATATTAAACTGTATACTAGATACATAGAGAATGTATTCATGCTATGGATGGGGGGGCTGATAAATGTAGTCAACTTATGGAGGAAGTGAATGGTACTAATTCTACTGTCAAATTTACCTCTACCTGTAGTGATGAGTCTGCACATTTCTTAGACGTGCATGTTATGATCAAAGGAGGAATTATCGATATGGAAGTAGTCAATAAGGATGTTAAAAGAAATACATTTTTACTAGTGTCAAAGTCAGAAAAATATTTCTATGCACGCTACCATATTTGCACCGCACACAGGTCCGTGCTGCGCATGCGTACGCTCTCCCGTACGTGCGCATACTCACAGTCGCGGGCACCCGCAGGCGCATGGTATGCGTATTTACGGTAGAGTTTATGCGATCATAGCGTGCGACTCAATCATTACATATTTTCACTAATAATGTATTTTGTAGATCATGGTCCCTTTGATAGATTCTGAAAGTTTGGTTAATATAGAATGTTCATGAACAGAGGAATCCCTCTTTGTTTAATACGAAGGGTCAGATAAGAGTAATACAGTGGTGTTTAGTATCCATCGGAAGAATATTTAATTAGAAATATTCCGGTGTTGGTTTGGAGCAGATCAATCGCTCGTGCGAATAGTTATGGACATAAGAAGTTTATGAACATTTACTTTATTTGCACTTTATTACCCATGCGGCGGGAAACTCAGTTTCCCTCCCACCTGAGCAGTTGGAAATAGTCACAGCCCACCTGTATGAATCAACCTATGACCTTTTGTTATAATGCGAAGCCGAATTCCTGTGTCCAATGAACAATGAGATTGTAGGGACCATTGAATTGTATTGTGTGTGGAGCATAAATAGCAGGCCGACCATATCCAACTTCACTCTCTTCAACGGTTCTCATTGCTGATAATCGGGAGCTGGATATCGAGGCGCATGCGATCGTTCCCCTTGTGCGTAAGTTTTCTCCGTAATCATATTGTCTTACTGTGAGCCATTTCTCTCTCTCTCTCTCCCTCTCTTCTCTTTCTCTCGTATTTTCCCTTGATTAGACTTAAATTGTATTGTATTGTATTTCCTGTGTAGTTATCTGGTTAGTTGGTTTATGTTATACTGTAGTGTATGCTTTGTACTGTGATTCTTTTTGCAAGTAATAGTCATAATACATATAATAGGTTTCGGACCCTAAGCCAGGTATCTGTGTATTCTTTATAGTGTTAAGTATTCTCTGAGCGTCGGTGACGCTCAAGCAGCTTTGTAGGTAATCAGGTTACACAAGGTTGCACTTACACATTGTCTCCACACTAAGGTTTACTGTGTATTTCATTGTTAGAGGTATAGATATAAAGGTTTAACGTTGTGAGCGTCTGCATCGCTGGTGATCTCCTCGTGGTCCCGAGCGCTGCTACGCTATAGCGAATCATTACGATAAGTCAACAGCCAATATTCTGCCTGCCTGCGATCACTTGGCCGTGAGTGAACGTGACGCCTGAGCGTCTCGATCACGGCTAAGCGATCGATACGCAACTTGCGTACCCTTACGGTACTTCTTACGTAGATAGCGTACAGTGTTCTTAGACCTCATAAAGGGTTATATACACGATAAAAGATTTAGCTTTATCAATTGGCGGCTCGTCCTGTCCTTCACATATCTGCACTAGGTAGATCAGCAGACATTATCCCTCAGCAAAGGGCGGGAGGTTGTCTCGTAGTGCTGACGGGATAAGCGTCTGCTCCGCTTAGATAAAAGAGTGCTGAAGGAATCCGGGAACCGGAGGTAAGAACAAAACGCTAGCGTCTTTTAAAACTGTATTTTTCTGTCTTGCGTACACACGCACGCACACATATATATCTGCATTTCTTTTTCTTTTTCATTTTCGTATATCACTCTCCTGTCTGCCAGTTTTATAGTCGATACAAGTGCTAAAAAAAGATTTGCCGTTATTTCATAGTTTAAGAGTAAAGGTAATATAGTTAAAAGATAGACAAACACACAGTTTTGCCTGGGAGATAAGGCGAAGTCAGTGTGTTGTGTGGTAGATGACCAGGGATCATCTACATTGATAAAAATAAATTGTGTTACGGTGGATCTTTGCTTTGCGTACACGTGTCCCTAACAAAAGACTTGTGTACGCAATCCAAAGGCGGACGCACGCAGCGTACATTACGCAACGGAGCGTCCGGTTACGCCCACGTAGCTCGTCACGATAAGTTGATTTTTAACGCAACGCGATAAGTAACGCAACGCGATAAGTAACGCAAAGCGGTAAATAGCGCCACAGGCGATAAATAACGCAAGTCTATTTTTGGAAATCCAAAATTTAAATTAACAGATCCTGCTCCTAATTGGTAACACAGCTGGGCTAAAGAAAAATTTCTGCGCAGAAATAGAAATAGAAGCAAAAGTGTACATGTGATGAGTGAGTGTTTTTGTATTACATAAGTTTATATAACTTAAAGGTTGAACCACAAGAAAAGTCGAGTACTCGTGAGGTACACGCGTGTAAGTGACGTGCACGGTGGCTAGGGAGGCATCCTTGGTTAAACATAATATTTGAGCATTAGAGTATAGCGGACCAGTATAGAACAAGACCAGGAGGTCGTACAGAACAAGACCAGGAGGTCATAACAGACCAGGAGGTCCAGGTACAGTAAACAGGGAAGTCCGCTATACAGTTCAGAGGCACAACACCGAGAAGGGTTGGTGCAAGACCCATATAGGCCGTACAAGCTCTGGCTGAAGGAATTCGCAGTCGTAAGTTTCGATTCCATTGGTCTTTCTGTACACAAGCTTAGTTGTTTGTGTACTGAACGACTGGACCGCACGTAATTGTGTACAGTAGTTAGTAATCTGACCTAGTACCATTAGAGTAAAGGGGTCACAAACGCTATTTGTACATTCTGACGTGATTTGTGTAATTTTTTATTTTTCAAGAAGGGAAGTTCGCTGGTCACTCAGGAACTATCTGACAAACCTCACCTTTACTGGAAAGAGTAAGTGTTCTGCGGATAACCCTCACATGTTCCAGTAAACAACGGTTTTTATAGGTGCCCTGGGTCGAGTACGCCAGCACCATATCGGTGTGATCAGGTCGTATTGGTCGGCGTGGGCGAGTGAGTGGGGTACTCGGTAAACCCCCACCGTCGGCCTATTGTGAACAATCTGGTTTTCTGTAAGGGTTCGCTGACGACCTTGATATAGAGATCAGAGGTAGAGCAAGCAACGCCTGCAGAGTTATGGGGGCCAGTTGTTCAGGTAGGGGGCGATCAACCTCGGTTCGGGTTGATTCAGTGGTCCGACCAATTGGGTCGGCCAGGTATATCATGTGTGAGAAATATGGAAGTCACACAGAGGTTTTATGTGATGAATGGGAGAGAATGACGGTACAAGACCGGGAGAAATTCCCAAGAATAGGTAGCTTCAGCCCAGAGGTGTTACAAAATTTAAGGAGGAGGATATGTCTCATAAAATCAACAAAGAGACGAGTTCAGCATTATGATTATTTACAGTTGTGGCAACAGGAAGGTGAGATACAGAGAGGTTTGGCTCAGGCGGCGGGATCTGGCTCTAACAGAAAACTAATTGCCACGGCCCCACCGCCACCATATATATCAGGAGAGAAGTTGATTACGGAGAAAGACGCACTAAGGGGTAACACAAAATCACTTAGTAACGGTGTAAATGTTAATGATAATGTTAACCCATTAACCCATGCAAGTATTAACCCGTGCAAGTTGTACCCTGTTTTGAACTTTCCTCAGGAGTGTGATCAAGAGGACGAAGCGACAACGATTTCAGCGCTCTCTCTAGCAGCCACCATAGCAGAGACCACAGTAGGCACAGCAACACCCACGAGATTAGTAAAGGCCCCTAGCGGAGGGATAGGTGAGGTCGTATCAACTGGTAAGTACGGCACCATACATTATACTGAGACTATTTCACCACAAGCTGTAGAATCTACACAGAATGAGGTTGTTAGAATTACTCCTGTTAGGGTAATAGCAGTTCCCAATGGGAAAACAGATGTATCAGGAGCCACTCCCATAAGGAACATTGCCATGTACAGCCCATTTTCCCGAATGGAATTAAGGACCATAGTGTCTGAATTCCCTGACCCTAGAAAAGATTTAGTTGCCAGCCAAAAATACATCACAGACTTAGGAAACACTTTAGAGCCCAATAATAAAGATTGGCAGATATTGCTAAAAGCTTGTTTACCCTCCAATGTCGACTCAGCTCAATTTTTAGCTGATTGTGGACTAGATCTGGATGTACCTCTTACAGATGTGTACAACAAAGATAACGTAAGAAGGATAAACTTACAGTTAAAGGAGCAATTCCCAGCAGTTGTTAAATGGAACAAAATATTTTCCATTAAACAAAAAGAGTCAGAAACAGCTGCAGAATATTTTCACCGGGCACTATTAGAAATGGCAAAGTACACTGGTATAGAGGACATTAGGACAAATCCAAACCACCGAGAAATAGCAGTGTCTGTACTAATGGATGGTTTGAAGGAAACATTAAAGGCAAGGGTACAGACCACGCAACCATGTTGGCGAGGTCTGTCAGTGTCCACTTTGAGAGAGGCTGCTATTGATCACGACCGAAACATCACCAGACACAGGGAGTCGCAGAGTGATAAGCTAATGTCAGTAAGTATACAGGCTCTGACCACAAAGCAGCCTGCGTATGTACCATCCAACCCTGTGGGTAAGTCAACTATGATAACATGTTATTCTTGTCAAAGACAGGGGCACTATGCACGAGACTGTAGAGCGAAAAATTCGCAAAGATCATACCAACCCCCTAGACAACGACACGACACACGATATTGGGAGCAAGGTCCGCAGAAACGGAGTTATGAGCCACATACAGGGGAAACAAAAAGATATCCCCCAAACAGAGACTGGCATGCCTCTGGTAGTTCCCAACTATCTCCCTCACAAATAGTTGCTGCCAGCGGGATTCAGGGAGGTCACCATACCCAATAGGGGTGTGGCCATACCTGTAATCTGCAGCCAGTGAAATTGATTGCCAACCTTGAAAGTGAACCCGAGGTCGCAATTAATGTAGCTGGTAAAACTTTAAACTTTCTTGTAGACACAGGGGCGGCCAAGTCAGTGATAAATTCGACAGTGGGCATGAGGACCACTGGTAGGACAATTCCAGCCATGGGAGTAACAGGAGTAGTCCAGCACTACCCTGTTAGCAAACCAGCCGAGATTACAATAGGGCCTTTGCATACCAAGCATTCCTTTTTGCTGGCTGCATCGGCACCAACCAATCTCCTGGGAAGAGATTTACTGTGTAAAATGGGGTGCGTCATTTATTGTACTCCTGAAGGTGTATTCTTGGACATACCTGAGAAACACGCTCAGGAAGTGCGAGACATGTTAGACTCCCCATCAAAATTAATGTCACATACCATTATGACAAATAGGAATCCATCCCAAGTAGAAGAGATGACATCTCAGATACCAGAGTCACTTTGGACAAAAGACGGACAGGACACTGGATTAATGGCAAACGTAGCTCCAGTAGTTGTACAAGTAAAAGATGGTAGGATAGCTCCAAAAATCCCACAATATCCTCTGAAGCCAGAGGTGGAGTTAGGAGTTTACCCAGTAATAGAGCGCTTGCTACAACAGGGCATTCTGGTAAGAACGTCCAGCACTGCCAATAGTCCCATCTTCCCTGTTAAGAAGAGTGGGGGGAGGGGTTACAGGCTAGTGCAGGATCTAAGGGGGATTAACAAAATAGTTGAGAGTCAGTTCCCCGTAGTGCCAAATCCAGCTGTCATCCTAATGCAAATCCCTCCCACTGCCAAATTTTTCACTGTTATTGACCTCTGCTCCGCTTTCTTTTCGGTACCGCTGCACCCTGACAGCCAATATTTGTTTGCATTCACATACAGAGGAGTCCAATACACGTGGACTCGATTACCCCAAGGTTTCATAGATAGTCCAAGTATATTTTCTCAGGCTTTGCATGATTGTTTACAGTCTTTTCAACCAGACAGTGGATCAGTATTGATACAGTATGTGGACGATTTATTACTGTGTTCAGATTCACTGGAAGCATCTCTGAAGGATACGAAACAGCTCCTGTTTCATCTTTCAGACACCGGACACAAGGTGTCCAAAGACAAGTTACAATTATGCCAAACTAAGGTAAAATATTTGGGACACTGTCTAACACAAGGACTGAGACACCTGACCGCTGATAGAATCCAAGCAATTAGAGACATGACCCTGCCACAAACCCAGCAACAGATCAGAACGTTTTTAGGAATGTGTGGGTATTGCCGTAATTGGATCCCAGGGTTTTCCATTTTAGCGTTACCTTTGCAGGAAATGGTCTCCTCAAACAAACCTGATAGGATCTCGCATACAGACGAGTCCGAAGCAGCATTTGAGAGACTTAAACAGTGCCTAACACAGGCACCAGCACTAGGTATGCCAGACTATGGGAAACCCTTTGAACTATACGGAACAGAAAGTGCTGGTTGCGCGGCAGGCGTACTAACCCAAAAACACGGTGATGCCAGCAGGCCAGTTGCATACTACAGCGCTCAGCTAGATACGGTAGCGCGATCCCTCCCCACATGCTTGCGAAGCGTTGCTGCGATAGCATTGCTAGTGACAAAAAGCGAAGATGTCGTGCTAGGCCACAACCTCACAATCCATACGCCACATGCGGTATCAGCCTTATTGAATTCTGCCCAAACCAGACACGTCTCATCAGCGAGGTTTACAAGATGGGAATTGGCACTAATGGCCCCCGTAAACATCACCATAAGGAGATGCAGTGCATTAAATCCTGCAACATATCTCCCAGGTGTGCCTGGTCAGGCACAAAGGGTGGAAGGTGAGAGTGCTGGGGAAGGAGGATTTAATACAAAGGAAGATACACATGATTGTATGGAATATTTGACCCAAAATTTTACCGCAAGGCCTGACATCAGTGACAACCCACTGGAAGATGCAGAACTCACGTTCTACACGGACGGTAGTTGTCACAGACAGTCAGACTCGGGAGACTTGTGTACTGGATACGCAGTCGTAGATGACCAAGACACCATAGAAGCGGAACCGCTAGGCCCACCTCACTCAGCCCAGGTTGCTGAACTGGTCGCCCTAACCAGAGCATGTGAATTGGCTAAGGGTAAGTCAGCCAATATCTACACCGATTCTAGATACGCATTCGGGGTAGTCCATGATTTCGGAGCCCTATGGCGCCTCAGAAATTTCATGACGGCAGCTGGTACACCGGTAGCGCATGCAGCTCACATAAAAAGGCTTCTAACAGCGATACAGGAACCCGACAGAGTGGCTGTTATCAAATGTAAAGCACACACATATAGCCAAGACCCGGTATCACTTGGTAACAGCCGAGCAGACGAAGCTGCTAAGTTAGCAGCTGCTACCCCCATACAGACAGACACCACACAACTGATGGTATTCAATACCATCAACACACAGAAGTTGTGTAAAATGCAAAATTTGTGTTCCACACAGGAAAGGGCAGTCTGGAAGGCAAAGGGATGTGGCCAAGAGTCCTCAGGACTCTGGACGGATGGACATGGTAAACCAGTGGCCCCCAGAGCATATCTTCCATGTCTGGCTGAAGCAGCTCACGGGCTGACTCATCTAGGCAAGGAGGGAATGTGCAAATTGGTAAGAGCCTATTGGTGCGCCCCAGGATTCTCCTCTCATGCGAGTAAAAGAGCAATGTCATGCCTTACCTGTCTGAGAAAGAATATTGGAAAGGCAATACCTACAGAACCATCCCATATCCCACCTGCCGGCGGCCCTTTCCAGGTAATACAAATTGACTTCATTCAATTACCCCCTTGTCGGAATTTGAAATATGTACTTGTTTGTATAGATGTTTTCTCGAATTGGGTCGAAGCATTTCCTGCAGCTACAAATACCGCTATGTTTACAGCTAAGAAAATTGTGCAGGAATTTGTATGTAGATATGGTATCCCTAGAATAATCGAAAGCGATAGGGGTACCCATTTTACAGGTGATGTCTTTCAAGGAATGTGTAAGTTGATGGGAATTGATAGCAAGCTGCACACTCCGTACCGTCCACAGGCGAGTGCGAAGGTCAAAAGAGTGAATAGCACTATTAAAAATAAATTGAGTAAAGTGATGGCAGAGACAGGATTGACATGGCCAGAAGCTTTACCCATTGTATTGTACAGTATCAGAACCACTCCCAGGTCCCCTCTTAATCTGTCCCCCTTTGAAATCTTATTTGGTCGACAACCGCATGTCATGATTAACCCTCAGGATGATTTGAAATGTAACAATGAAGTAACTGTAAAGTACTTGATTAACATGAGTAAACAGTTAAGGAATCAAAATGATAATCTAAAGTTGGTGATTCCTGATCTACCTGATAGTAGTTGTCATGACATTGAACCTGGAGATTATGTAATGATACGAAATTTCCTACGCTCAGGTTGCCTTATTGACAGATGGGAAGGACCATACCAGGTCTTATTGACTAGCACGACAGCATTGAAGGTTGCTGAGAGAGAGACTTGGGTCCATTCATCCCACTGCAAGAAGGTTGCTGATCCAGAGAAGTCCCGTGATAAGGAACAGACGGTAGAGGTTGTATCACTGGAGTGTCTGTTCCAGGAGGACTGAGGCGGCACCTGAGCCTAGAAGACCGAGAGCTGTTGTCGACTCCCCACTCCCTTTTATTGTTTTTCGCCACTTCCCATCCCCTCTCCCTCAAATGTTTTTTTCCTCCTTCTCATTCTTCTTCGTCTCCTCCTCAAAGATGGACTTGCCCCAAGAGACTGTGATCCGGATTTTCCTGTTGACCATGATGTTGACCAGAGCAGTCTGTTCCGGCGAGAGTACCATGGAGGTCGATAGAGGTTCTGGAATGGGTTCTGATGATAAAGATGGAGGCGTAGTTTTCCAAGATCAACCTAACCAACAAGCAAAGGCGAGTATCAGAAAACGATCCGACAGCATTGACCATAGAAGAAATTGTGACGGATTGTTAGCTGAAGAAAACTGTATCTGTAGGCTCTGTAACAATGTCATTGAAGATGGGTGCATTAAGAAATGCCAATCCAGTTTTAATATCCATATGGACCGGCATCCATTGAGTGATTATCACTCCTTAGTGGGTAATGTATTAAACAAAACAGATTGTTGGGTATGCTCTCAAGTACCTCAGGGTCATAGCAAATCAGGGCTAGTACCATTTCCTTTAACGATAGGGGAGGTACTTGAGTTAAATGGTGGGAGACCGGTGGACCGGAGGTTTAATATCTCCAGCCCTCCTAGTTTGAAACTCCACCAATACCACGTGGATTGGTCCCTATTATGTTTTAATATCTCCAATTCCAGAAAGCCGGGAAATTGGGAAGTATCATGGAGCGACCACACCATGACCTTTTCACACAGAGCAGATAGAATGCCTACAGATACAGAGCTTGTACGCCACATAGCCAGTAGAGGAAAATCTTTCCGGTATAGATACACCTTAGGAAATAGGATTACTAGAGTTGGAGAAGTGTCACCAGGATACTGTGCACATATCGTACAACCTGATACGTGCATTAAGCAGATGGAAGAGTTAGGGCTAGGAGATTTCACCTGGAAGGTGTGTAATATGGTAATGTCTTTCTCCGTCCCATATGTTCTCCCCGATGATGCATATTTCATATGCGGGAGAAAGGCGTACAAGTGGCTTGCCCCAAACTCTGAAGGATTGTGTTATATTGGAAGAGTATTGCCTGAAGTAATGACTGTAACACATGACAAAATGAAAGACATACACCGTGGTGCCCAAGCTCCTTATACTCACACTCATTACGAGCACCTCGTTAAAAGACAACTGTCAGAAAGGTTAGAGCATCCGGCCTCTGATCTGATCCATGAATCCACCGGGATTCAGGTTCTGGTGGCGTTAGATTTCACTCGCACCGCTCGAGGAGTGATGAATTATAGATACATTTCCGCACTCGCCAATTTGTTAGATAATATCACTGAAATGTATGATGACACGTTTAGATATACTGGAAGAGAACTCCAGGCTTATAAAACAGAACTGGTACAGCATAGAATGGTTCTTAATTACCTCACAGCAGTGACAGGCGGATATTGTGTTACATTAGCAACACAGTACGGCGTGAAGTGTTGCACGTATATCACGAATAGCACCGAGGATCCGGTAGAGGTCATAGACCAAAAGATGGACGATATTCTCCAATTAAAGTGGGAATTTCGTCGAAAACACAATCTCACTCTTGCTGCTGTAGGTAATGAGCTGACTGGTTGGGTGTCATGGTTGAACCTGCGAAATTGGTTCTCCGGTTTGGGAGACTGGGCTCAAGAAGTCATAATGGATGTTGGGAAGTTTCTACTATGTATCTTAGGTGTCGTTATATCGATTGGATTGATATTTAGATGCGGGCAGGCTTTAATGAGGTGCAAACAAAGTACCAGAGTGATGAGTTTGAGGAGTGAGGAAACTGTAATTAACCTGGATTTGATTTACGACCCAACGATAGAAACAATGATGTGATGAAAATGCGATTTCTACGGTCCGTTTCTTTCACCTGTTTTTCTGGTTTTTCTCCAAGATAACAAGACCCCCTTGGACGAGGAAGTTGATGAGACGCTATACAGACAACGGATAGACCAAAGAAGAAGTTTTGACCACTTGAGATATGGACACTTGATGAACTTTGCCATGGATCCCCAGTTTCCCTAGAATTCTTAAAATTACGCTAGCCCAACATTTTTTTGTAAATCTAATGGCATCGACAAAGCTTATTGCTCACGCTTAATGAGCAAAACAGCGCAAAGAAGACGACTTTCAACTGATACCGAACAAAACTTCAACTGACAGATGTACATTAACCTGACATAGAATACCACCGCATTTACCGTAATTATGTCTTTTCTTCATTTCTACAACCCTCAGGTAATGACACACATAGTATAGGGAATACAGGCACAGATATCAGCAATCACATATTCCCCCATTCATGTATCATCAACTAAAATGTGCTCCCCATTTTGTTCAAAAAGAGCTCGGTAAAGTTTGACAGCCCATCCACAGACCTGTACCACGGGATAAGAAGGAATTCAAATGTATACTTCGCAATACCTCGAAGCTTGATTTACAACACGTACGGCACGATGATACATGACCCCCCAAACATGGACTCATACACACATGCTTCTGCTATCTCACTAGGTCATACCCTCTTCCCACCTACTCCTCTCTCCTCCCTTACCCAACCATGGAAATGAATTAACCCCTGACATATATTTTTCTCCTTTTGAAATGTTTTCAGGAAGTGGCAGTTATTATTGACTGCCAAAGGGTGGACTGTCAAAGTCAGAAAAATATTTCTATGCACGCTACCATATTTGCACCGCACACAGGTCCGTGCTGCGCATGCGTACGCTCTCCCGTACGTGCGCATACTCACAGTCGCGGGCACCCGCAGGCGCATGGTATGCGTATTTACGGTAGAGTTTATGCGATCATAGCGTGCGACTCAATCATTACATATTTTCACTAATAATGTATTTTGTAGATCATGGTCCCTTTGATAGATTCTGAAAGTTTGGTTAATATAGAATGTTCATGAACAGAGGAATCCCTCTTTGTTTAATACGAAGGGTCAGATAAGAGTAATACAGTGGTGTTTAGTATCCATCGGAAGAATATTTAATTAGAAATATTCCGGTGTTGGTTTGGAGCAGATCAATCGCTCGTGCGAATAGTTATGGACATAAGAAGTTTATGAACATTTACTTTATTTGCACTTTATTACCCATGCGGCGGGAAACTCAGTTTCCCTCCCACCTGAGCAGTTGGAAATAGTCACAGCCCACCTGTATGAATCAACCTATGACCTTTTGTTATAATGCGAAGCCGAATTCCTGTGTCCAATGAACAATGAGATTGTAGGGACCATTGAATTGTATTGTGTGTGGAGCATAAATAGCAGGCCGACCATATCCAACTTCACTCTCTTCAACGGTTCTCATTGCTGATAATCGGGAGCTGGATATCGAGGCGCATGCGATCGTTCCCCTTGTGCGTAAGTTTTCTCCGTAATCATATTGTCTTACTGTGAGCCATTTCTCTCTCTCTCTCTCCCTCTCTTCTCTTTCTCTCGTATTTTCCCTTGATTAGACTTAAATTGTATTGTATTGTATTTCCTGTGTAGTTATCTGGTTAGTTGGTTTATGTTATACTGTAGTGTATGCTTTGTACTGTGATTCTTTTTGCAAGTAATAGTCATAATACATATAATAGGTTTCGGACCCTAAGCCAGGTATCTGTGTATTCTTTATAGTGTTAAGTATTCTCTGAGCGTCGGTGACGCTCAAGCAGCTTTGTAGGTAATCAGGTTACACAAGGTTGCACTTACACATTGTCTCCACACTAAGGTTTACTGTGTATTTCATTGTTAGAGGTATAGATATAAAGGTTTAACGTTGTGAGCGTCTGCATCGCTGGTGATCTCCTCGTGGTCCCGAGCGCTGCTACGCTATAGCGAATCATTACGATAAGTCAACAGCCAATATTCTGCCTGCCTGCGATCACTTGGCCGTGAGTGAACGTGACGCCTGAGCGTCTCGATCACGGCTAAGCAATCGATACGCAACTTGCGTACCCTTACGGTACTTCTTACGTAGATAGCGTACAGTGTTCTTAGACCTCATAAAGGGTTATATACACGATAAAAGATTTAGCTTTATCACTAGCATACAGCCACCACCTATCACCTCTCGAACGTGGTTTACCATTGTCAGATGATGCTGGTGGCAAGAATCCCCAGTGACCCCTTAAAAACTTATTCTAGTATAGATGGGTTCATTTCTAAATTTGTTGCTAGAGGGCAGGGCCGGCACTAACACTAGGCAGCTTTAGGCAGCTGCCTATAGGTGGCGACCACTGGAGGGCGGCACCGCACACTGAATGAAAGAGAGGGCACTCTCTTTATCACCTTGCCTCTCCTCAGCTTAGCCAAGCTCCTCCTCTTCTTTAAGAGACGAGGAGCAGCCAGGGATGTCGTGGGTGCCCAATTGTCAGCAACCGCACCGAGTCTATGTTCAACGTGAGTGAGTCAGTGAATCTTGCATCCATTTCTAAACACTGATTGTTCCTTCCAGTGGCGGAACCAGAGAGTGGTGGGCCCAGGTGCAACAATATGCTTTGGGCCCCCCCAATTCTGTAAATATCTACCACAAACCGTTCCAGGGGTGCCTAGATCATCCTGCTGCTCCCGACTCTTAAGTCCTGCCGCAGCCACCATGGTGTCAATGCCCCCATACTCTTCTGCTTGTCTGCCGTCTACCTTGCTGGCTGCTCCTCTTCTGCAGCAATGCCTAAATGATACAGGGGGTGGGTGGAGGGACGGTGCCAGGGTGTACGACGCCCCCCAGCAAACTATAGATTTGTGCCCTTCTACAAATATGGAGGCAAAATAGTGGTTGGTGCCCCCCACCTACACAAGCACACATTCATTACCAACACCCCAGCAGCACCAAGACACTGCCTCTCATACCCAGCACTAATACCTCTGCAGCAACGACTCCACCCCAAACACGCAGACACCCCCCACATACACTATTGAACTCAGACACCCCCCCCTTTACACTACAGCACCCAGACACCCCCTCATACACTACAGCACCCACATACACTACAGCACCCAGACAACCCCACCCATACACTACAGCACCCATACACCCCTCCCATACACTACAGCACCCATACACCCGTCCTCATACACTACAGCACCCAGACACCCCCCCCTCATACACTACATCACCCATACACCCCTCCCATACACTACAGCACCCAGACACTCCTCCCATACACTACAGCACCCAGACACCCCCCTCATACACTACAGCAGCCAGACACCCCTCATACACTACAGCACCCACATAAACTACAGCACCCAGACACCCCCTCATACACTACAGCACCCACATACACTACAGCACCCAGACACCCCCTCATACACTACAGCACCCACATACACTACAGCACCCAGACAACCCCACCCATACACTACAGCACCCATACACCCCTCCTCATACACTACAGCACCCATACACCTGTCCTCAAACACTACAGCACCCAGACACTCCTCCCATACACTACAGCACCCCGACACCCCCCTCATACACTACAGCAACCAGACACCCCTCATACACTACAGCACCCATACACCCCCCTCATACACTACAGCACCCAGACAACCCCACCCATACACTACAGCACCCATACACCCCTCCTCATACACTACAGCAGCCAGAAACCCCTCCTCATACACTACAGCACCGAGACACTCTTACCATACACTACAGCACCCAGACACTCCTCCCATACACTACAGCACCCAGACTCCCCCCTCATACACTACAGCACCGAGACACCCCCTCATACACTACAGCACCCATACACCCCTCCCATACACTACAGCACCCAGACACTCCTCCCATACACTACAGCACCCAGACACCCCCCTCATACACTACAGCACCCAGACACCTCCCCTCATACACTACAGCAGCCAGACACCCTTCATACACTACAGCAGCCAGACACCCCACACACACTACAGCACCCATACACCCTTCCTCATACACTACAGCAGCCAGACACCCCTCATACACTACAGCACCCAGACACCCCTCCTCATACACTACAGCAGCCAGACACCCCTCATACACTACAGCACCCATACACCCCTCCTCATACACTACAGCAGCAAGACACCCCTCATACACTACAGCACCCATACACCCCTCCTCATACACTACAGCAGCCAGACACCCCTCATACACTACAGCACCAGACACCCTCCTCATACACTACAGCAGCCAGACACCCCTCATACACACCACACCCAGACCCCCCCATACACTACAGCACCCATACACCCCTCCTCATACACTACAGCACCCAGACACCCCTCCCATACACTACAGCACCCAGACACCCCTCCTCATACACTACAGCACCCAGACACCCCTCATACACTACAGCACCCATACACCCCTCCTCATACACTACAGCACCCATACACCCCTCCTCATACACTACAGCACCCAGACAACCCCACCCATACACTACAGTACCCATACACCCCTCCTCATACACTACAGCACCCGGACACCCCTCCTCACACACTACAGCACCCAGACAACCCCACCCATACACTACAGTACCCATACACCCCTCCTCATACACTACAGCACCCGGACACCCCTCATCACACACTACAGCACCCAGACACTCCTCCCATACACTACAGCACCCAGACACCCCCCCATACACTACAGCACCCAGACACCCCTCCTCATACACTACAGCACCCAGACACCCCCCTCATACACTACAGCACCCAGACACACACACCCCATACACTACAGCACCCAGACACCCCTCCTCATACACTACAGCACCCAGACACCCCCCCCATACACTACAGCACCCAGACACCCCCCTCATACACTACAGCACCCGGACACCCCCTCATACACTACAGCACCCAGACCCCCCCATACACTACAGCACCCATACACCCCTCCTCATACACTACAGCACCCAGACACCCCTCCCATACACTACAGCACCCAGACACCCCTCCTCATACACTACAGCACCCAGACACCCCTCATACTCTACAGCACCCATACACCCCTCCTCATACACTACAGCACCCATACACCCCTCCTCATACACTACAGCAGCCATACACCCCACCTCATACACTACAGCACCCAGACACGCACCCACCTCATACACTACAGCACCCAGACACCCCCTTCATACACTACAGCACCCAGACACTCCCTCATACACTACAGCACTCAGACACCCCCCCCCCCATACACTACTGCACCCACTCTCTTCCATACACTACAACAACAACCCCCCCCCATACTTTAGAAAATCTCGACATCCCACTCCCTTCACAACTCACCAGTTGTTTTCTGAACATAAACCAGGCCTTCTGGATGCAGTTTGCTGCTCCGATGCAGTGCCTGCACACACAGCTCCCACCTCCAATGCAGAGCAAGCAGCTCCTCGTGTGAGAGAGGGTTGGGGGAGAGGAGGTGGGATGACGGGTATGCAGCTCATCATGTGCCCCAGCCCCTTAGCTGCCTGCAGATCCTGTGGAGTTGCACATAGTCCAGAGGGGAGGAGGAGACTCTGTGCCCCATCATAAGTCACACTAGAGGAGCTGGGGGGAGGAGCCGAGGGGAGAGCTGAGCCTTCCAGTAAGTTGTGGCTCTTCCCCCTGACGGAAAAGGTCCCTTTGCCAACTTGAATTTAGCATCAACCCTTCCAGTAACGTGCAGGCAGCCAAGACTTGGGGGAGGAGACACGCGGGGAGTGGATGACAGAGAAGAGTGGACGGGACCCTCCTCCTGCTCCAGCCGAGACCTGAGTGAGGTGTGAGTCTGGACACTGGCGGCGGGGGCGCAGCGCTGGCGGCGGCATACAATGAGTCAATGTGACTCATTGTAATGCGGGCGGCTGTGGGCCCCTTCACCCCAGCGGGCCCCAGTGCAATGCACTGGTTGCACCACTGGTAGTTCCGCCACTGGTTCCTTACTCCGGTTTCTGCAATCCTACTGCCCTCCGCGATAGCATAGCACCCGGCATAGATATAACCGCCCCGCATAGTGGAATGTTCAGACTGCCACATGTGCACCCGTGATTATGCTCCCGAGTGGCTCCCACGTCATGTTGCCCCCCCCCCCCGTGATCGGGCTCCCGAATGTTACCCGCACCCCTCCCGCATCTTGTTGCCCTCCCCCCCCATGATTGTGCTCCCGAATGTTACCCGCTGCCTCCCCCCTACTGCATCTTGTTACCAGGCAGGGCTGCCAGGGCCAGGCTGAGTAGAGTCAGAGATTTCACCTTTGCACCTAAAACACATCACTGGGAGTACGGGACCTGGGATATCCTCCATGCGCCCTCCTGCCCCCGACTGTTGCTGCAGTGTGGCTGATCCTGACATTGAGCGGAGCTGTGCTGCCCTGAGCTGCTGAGCAGCCGTCACACCAGCGGCTGCTTCTGTACCACACTTTTCCAGTGATCTGGCTGGACACATAGCGCCTGTGGATGACAGCTGCCTCCCGGGCTCCTCACAGCCAGCGGCGCAGTGCGAGGTGGCACTAGGTGAGCACTACTGGGTGCATTGTTTGTGTGTGGGTGACATTGGGTGAATGCTGTGTATGGGTGACAGTGAATGACTGCTGTGTGAGGGTGACTGCTGTGTATGAGTGTGTGCGACAGTGGGTGACTCCTGTATGAGTGACTGTGCTAAATCTAAGTGTAGGGGTGAGAGAGGGAATCAGATAGGCAGTGGGGCAGGGAAGCAGGAAGGGAGTGAAACAAGCAATGAGAGGTGCAGCGAATGAGGGGGGGGGCAGGGGTTGAGGTCAAAGAAAGAGCTGAATGGTAGCAGGCAAGATGCGGGGGGGAAGTAAAGGTGAGAGATGCAGGCATTCAGACACCAAGGAGAGCGAGTGTGTGTGTGTAGGGGGGTGTTAGCCTGAAGATTTGCCTAGGGTGCCGAGAAACCTTGTACTGGCCCTGTTAGAGGGTATGACCTAAGGATGTTGATGGAAAACAAGCTATGGGTCTTACAGATACCAAGATCACAATTATTCCAGTCTCGTAATAAAGATCAAGAGAAAACCATGCCTTGGGCCAGTAATTTTACCACATCTAGCCTCATCATTAAACAAGCCACAAGGGCCCTGTGGCCTATTGTGGCATCTGATAATGATCTACCTGGTTTTAGAAATATGCAGCTTATTGCAGCCTTTAAGAAAGAATGTAATTTAAAAGACTGGCTGATGGTAACGGACATGACTGGTAAGGGCATTTCACGGTTCCCTTATGTGTACGTTAAACCCCCAGGCTGCTATAGCGGCCATAATTGTACAAACTGTAAATTTATGGTTTCCTGTAGGTCTTTTAAACATCCAGACTCTCACAAGATGTACGACATGCGATTTGTGCTCACGTGCACTACGGCGTTTTGTGATATATGTTATTACAACTTTGTTAAAGTTGAATACAAATCAATACAAATCACTTTATTCACGTAATAGTCACGTTCGCATGAACACTGTGCAAAAAACTGTATTACACTATTACTTTTTATTTTCTTTAAAAATTTTTGCATACACTTCATCACTTTTTAGTGGAAATCAAACACGGAATGGATCAAGAGAGAAATACGAGAGCATCCACTGGAAAGGAATGTACCTCATATATAAGAACTTTGTACTAATTTAACGCGCCCAAGGTTGTATATACCAAACCTGTATTGTATATTTTGTATTATCCTAGATGTTTGGTGACATCTTGGGGTGGTAAACAATCTGGGGCAGCTACACAGCGCCGGTGTAGTGGAATTCTCCATCCTCTTTTTTGTTTCACCAGAGGAATGCACCCGGCTCCTTGGGCACATTTTCTAAAACTCTGGTAGGAGGGGCATAGAGGGGAGGAGCCAGCACACACATACAAACACTAAAAGTTTTGTTAAAGTGCCAGGCTCCAGTGAACCAAATCTATACCCCACGGTACTAAAGTACAGTTCCCCAGTATCCACTAGGACATTAGAGAAATAAAAGTACACTTGTCCTGAATGCTGTAAAAAAACAGGGGTGCTGTTGTTAAAATAAAAGTACACTGGCCCTGTATGTTGTAAAATACAGGGATACAGGGAAAATAAATGTACACTGGCTCTGTCTTGAGTGCTGTAAAATTACAGGAGTGTTGTGAAAATACAGGGGTGCTGGCACTGTCCGCAGTTGCGATGTCTAGGCCTGACCTTCACAACACTGTATGAGAAGAGGAGGCTCCTATCACCATTTGCACGCCCTCTGCAAGTGCTGGGAGGAGCACCTCCAGTTCAGTTACTGATATTGAGATTGAGGATGTCACAGTAGAAGTACACCAGGATGAGGAGGATATTGTTGGAGCTGGAGCTGAGGAGGATGTTGACTATGAGGATTCTGATGGTGATGTGGTTTGTTTGAATAAGGCACCAGTGCAGGCAGTTGTTGGCCATGGGATGAAAAAGCCCATTGTCATGCCTGGTCAAAATGCCAAAAAGCCACCTCTTCAGGGTGGAATTATTTCTCTACAAATCGGGACAACAGGTGTCAAGCCATCTGTTGCCTTTGTCAATCCATAATAAGTAGGGGTAAGGACATTAACCAACTAGGAACATCCTCACTTATACGTCAACTGCAGCACATTCATCATAAGTCATTGTCAAGTTCAGAAACTTTGGGTAATAGCGTAAGCAGTCCACTGACACCTAAATGATGTAGTTTGTTTTAATATTATTTCTCTGTGAGGATGAGGATGTAAACACTGAATGGGGGGGAGAATCTGAGGATGAGGGCGACATCTTGCCTCTGTAGAGCCAGTCTGTGCAAGGAAAGATTAATTGCTTATTTTTTGATGGGGGCCCAAACAAACCAATCCTTTCAGCCACAGTTGTGTGGCAGACCCTGTCACTGAAATGATTGGTTTGCTAAAGTGTGCATGTCCTGTTTATACAACATAAGGGTGGGTGGGAGGGCCCAACCCAAGTACAATTCCATCTTGCAGGGGCACTCCTAGATGGGCCAGGTGTTTGTGCCGCACACTTGTGCCGCTTAGCTTAGTCATAAAGCTACCTCATTGCACATCTTTTTCTTCTTGCATGAAGTGCTGTTTGGGGCCTATTTTTTTAAATCTGCCATCCTGTCTGCCACGGCAGTGCCACTCCTAGATGGGCCAGGTGTTTGTGCCGCACACTTGTTTCGCTTAGCTTAGTCATACAGCCACCTCAGGGCAACCTTTTTGCCTAAAAACAATATTGTGCGGTATGAGGTATTCAGAATAGACTGGAAATGAGTGGAAATTAATGTTATTGAGGTTAATAATACCGTAGGAGCAAAATTACCCCCAAATTCTGTGATTTTAGCTGAATTAATTCATCCCCACTGGAATCTACCATCACAGGTCCTTATGTACTTTCTGGAGCCAATTGTTGGTCAAGGTCTTCCCGGAGGAATTTATAATTCATTTTGATGAACATCATCTTCTCCACATTTTGTAGAAGTAACCTCCTACGCCAATCACTGACAAGGTTACCGGCTGCACTAAACACTATTTCGGAGTACACACTGGAGGGGGGACAACTTAGGTAAAATAAAGCCAGTTTGTGCAAGGGCACCCAAATTCACTATTTTTTCTGCCAGTATACGTACGGACTGTCAGACATGCCTACTTGGATGCTGTCACTCATATAATCCTCCATTTTTTTTAATGGTGACAGAATCATGTGAAGTGACAGTAGATATGTCAGTAATCGTTGGCAGGTCCTTCAGTCCAGACCACATGTCAACACTCGCTCCTGACTGCCCTACATCACCGCCAGTGGATGGGCTAGGAAATCTTATCCTTTTCTTCACAGCCCCAATTGCAGGAGAAAATTGAGGAGCTGTTGACAGAACACGTTTCGCTTGAGTTGACAATTTTCTCACCAGCAGGTCTTTGAACTTCTGCAGACTTGTGTCTGCCAGAGAGATACAATGTAGGCTTTAAACCTAGGATTGAGCACAGTGACCAAAATTTAGTGCTCTGATTTCAACAGACTGACCACCCTTGAATCCTGGCAAAGCAAATGAAGGTCTCCATCCACAAGTCCCACATACTTTGCGGAGTTACTCCATCTTAGCTCCTTTTCAATTTTTTCAGCTGATTCTGCAAAAGACCTTATGAGGGGAATGACCAGACTCAAGCTGGCAGTGTCTGAACTGAGGTCACGTGTGGCAAGTTGGAAGGGTTGGAAAACCTTGCACAAGATGAAAATCATTCTCCACTGCGCTTGAGTCAGGTGCATTCCCCCTCCTTTGCCTATATCATAGGTGGATATATAGGCTTGAATGGCCTTTTGCTGCTCCTTCATCCTCTGAAGCATATAGAGTATTGAATTACCAACTCTTGCTTCAGGTGATGGCAGGGCAGGTCCAGGTGTGTTTGATGGCGCTCCAGTCTTTGGCACGCAGTGGCTGAATGCTGAAAGTGTCCCACTAATTTACGGGCCACCGACAGCATCTCCCCCCCACCCCCCCACCCCCAACCCCTTCACCCCTGTAATTTTTAAAAAAATTCTGCACCACCAAATTAATTGTATGTGCAAAGCATGGGACGTGCTGGAATTGGCCCAAATGTAATGCACGCACAATATTGGTGGCGTTGTCCGATATCACAAATCCCCAGGAGAGTCTAATTGGGGTAAGCCATTGTGCAATGCTGTCCCTCAGTTTCCGTAAGAGGTTGTCAGCGGTGTGCCTCTTACAGAAACGGTGATACATAGCGTAGCCTGCCTAGGAATGAGTTGGCATTTGAGAGATGCTGCTACTGGTGCCGCTGCTGTTGTTGCTGCGGGAGGCCATACATCTACCCAGTGGGCTGTCACAGTTATATAGTCTTTAGTCTGGCCTGTTCCACTTGTCCACATGTCCGTGGTTAAGTGGACAGTGGGTACAACTGCATTTTGTAGGACACTAAGGACACTTTTTCTGAAGTCTCTGTACATTCTCGGTATCACCTGCCTAGTGAAATGGAACCTAGATGGGACTTGATACTGGGGACCCACTACCTCAAACAATTCTCTAAGTCCCAATAAACTAAAGGTGGATACTGTACACAAGTCTAACACCAACATAGCTGTCAAGGCCTCAGTTATCCGCTTTGCAAAAGGATGAGTGCTGTCATCAATTCTTTATACAGTATTATTGGCACTATACTGCAAACTACTGAGGAGAAAAGGGATCTAGGAGTCACTATTTCAGATGACTTAAAGGCAGGTAAGCAATGTAGCAAGGCAATGAGGAAGGCTAGTCAGATGCTTGGCTGCATTGGGAGAGGAATCAGCAGCAGAAGGAAAGAAGTAATAATGCCACTGTATAGGTCATTGGTACGGCCTCATCTAGAATACTGTATTCAGTTCTGAAGGCCATATCTTCAAAAGGATATTAATACATTAGAAACTGTACAAAGGAGGGCAACTAAAATGGTGCATGGCCTACATCACAAAACATACCCAGAAAGACTAAGAAATCTCAATATGTATAGTTTGGAGCAGAGAAGGGTAAGGGGGGACATGATAGAAACTTTCAAATATATCAAGGGTTTTAACAAATTCCAGGAGGGAAACATTCTCCAAATGAAGAGAAGCAATAGGACACGAGGACATGCACTGAGACTGGAGGGGAGGAGGTTCAGGGGAAATTTGCGGAAAAATTATTTCACAGAAAGGGTAGTGGACAAGTGGAATAGCCTCCCATCAGAGGTGGCAGAGGCAAAGACAGTAGAGCAATTTAAACATGCATGGGATAGACATAAGGATATCCTTACAAAGAAATAAGGATCAAATAAGGTTAGAGATAAAAATAATATAAAAAAAAAAAGGGGGCAGACTAGATGGGCCAAGTGGTTCTTATCTGCCGACAAATTCTATGTTTCTATGTTTCTATGTTTCATATTTCATCTACCTCACAAAGGACTGTTGGACAGTCAATTGCTTAGTTGAAGCAGTACAAGTGGTCATCCGACTTCCCCTCTGGGATGACGATCAACTCCCAGCAGCAACAGCAGCAGTAGCATACCACTCAAGGATCCTCCGGAGGAATCCCGGTTAGGAGAGGACTCCTTAGTCTTGCCAGTGACATGGCCTGCAGGACTACTGACGTTCCTGACTGAAGAGGAAGTTGACGTTGAGGGAGTTGGTGGTGTGGCTTGCAGGAGCTTGGGTACAAGAAGAAGATGGGATTTAGATGTCAGTGGACTGCTTATGCTCTTACCCAAAGATTCACAACTAGACACTGACTTCTGATGAATGTGCAGCAGGGGATGTATAAGGGAGGATGTTCCTTGTTGGATACCATCCTTACACCTACTTGTTACAGATTGACAGAGGCAACACACGGCTTGACACCTGTTGTCCGGATTTGTGGAGAAATAATTCCACACCAAAGAGGTAGCTTTTTTGGTATTTTGCCCAGGCATCACAATGGGCTTCTTCATCCCATTGACAACAAGTGTCTCCCCCAGTGCCTGATTTAAACAAACCAGATCACCATCAGAATCCTCATCGTCAACTTCCTCCTCAGCGCCGGTAATACCCATATCCTCATCCTGGTATACTTCAACAGTGACATCTTCAATTTGAATATCAGAAACTGGACTGTGGGTGCTCCTTCCAGCACTTGCAGGGGCTTTTTGGTATTTTGCCAAGGCATCACAATGGGCTTCTTCATCCCATGGACAACAGGTGTCTCCCCAAGTGCCTGATTCCAACAAACCACATCACCATCACAATCCTCATCGTCAACGTCCTCCTCAGCGCCAGCAATACCAATGTCCTCATCCTGGTGTACTTCAACAGTGACATCTTCAATTTGAATATCAGAAACTGGACTGTGGGTGCTACTTCCAGCACTTGCAGGGGGCGTGCAAATGTTGGAAGGAGCCACCTCTTCCCGTCCAGTGTTGGGAAGGTCAGGCATCGCAACCGCCGACACACTTGGACTCTCCTTGGGGATTTGTGATACCATCTTTGAGTGCACAGTTCGTTTCTGTGCATTTTCCAGCTTAACTCTTATCATTTTTCTAGCGGTAGGATGAGGGCTTCCATCGTCATGTGAAGCTAAACCACTAGTCATGAACATAGGCCAGGGCCTTAGCCGTTCCTTGCCACTCTGTGTCGTAAATGGCATATTGGCAAGTTTACGTTTCTCCTCGGACCATTTAAATTTCTTTTTTTGGGTCTTTTACTGAACTTTGGCTTTTTGGATTTTACATGCCCTCTACTATCACATTGGGCATCGGCCTTGGCAGACGACGTTGATGGCATTTCATCGTCTATGTCATGACTAGTGGCAGCAGCTTCAGCAGCACTAGGAGGAAGTGGTTCTTGATCTTTCCCTATTTTATCCTCCAAATTTTTGTTCTCCATTATTTTTCCGGAGTTATACAACAATGGGGGTAATTCCAAGTTGATCGCAGCAGGAATTTCGTTAGCAGTTGGGCAAAACCATGTGCACTGCAGGGGAGGCAGATATAACATGTGCAGAAAGAGTTAGATTTGGGTGGGTTATTTTATTTCTGTGCAGGGTAAATACTGGCTGCTTTATTTTTACACTGCAAATTAGATTGCAGATTGAACACACCACACCCAAATCTAACTCTCTCTGCACATGTTAAATCTGCCTCCCCTGCAGTGCACATGGTTTTGCCCAACTGCTAATAAAATTCCTGCTGCAATCAACTTGGAATTACCCCCAATATGCGGTACAGAAGAGTGTACTTCTACACCACACAGGGCAAACCCTGTGAAAATTATTTTGATTAAATATTAATAACCCCTTTATTTGGAGTAAATAATATACAGCAAAGGACAGCACCACTGAATTTATATGGTAGCACCCCTGGACTGGGCTTATACGGAATGATATGGATTTATATGGAATTATACGGCAGGGTCACTGGACTTATACAGCAGGATCACTGGATTTATACGGCAGTACCGATGGACATATACGGCAGTATCAATGTACATATACGGCAGGATCACTGGACTTATACAGCAGGATCACTGTATATATACGGCAGTACCGCTGGACATATACGGCAGTATCAATAGACATATACGGCAGGATCACTGGACATATACGGCAGTACCGCTGGACATATATGGCAGCTCCGGGACACCACCACTGGACTGATGCAGGACAACACAGCACCACTGCTATGGACTGGATTTATACAGCAGCACTGGACATATGGCAGCAGAGGACACCACCACTGTGACTGGACTGATTTAGCACAACACACCACCACTAGACTGATGCAGCACGACACTGCACCACTAGACTCTACTTATACAGAAACACTGGACATATGGCAGCAGAGGACACAACCACTGTGACTGGACAGATGCAGCACAAGACATGGACACTGAGGATACTGAGGACGGAGACATGTCCTCTTTCTTCACTCTCCAATGCCGGAGTGAAAATGGCGGCGACGCGTGGCTCCTTATATGGAATCCAAACCCAGTGAGAATCCAACAGCGGGATGATGACATCATTCTGGAAAACACAAGCCTAACTCGGATCAGGGCTCGGGTGGTGAGGACCGAACCCACTCATCTCTAATAAAAATGCTATAAAAAAATGGAAAAAAAGGAAACCCACAAGATTTTCACAAAATAAGTCTCCAGACTCAGTGGAGGGGAAAATATCCAATCTTGAACCTGTGGTATACACCAGTTTATTTGCATTCCAGTATTAAATCCAAGATTATGTTAATCCCTGAACAAGGAGATGGGGTAAAAATTTGGTTGCTTTGGCCCCTAGTTTTTCAGTTTGACCAGTAATGTGATAATTATATATTTGCTTGGTTAAAGTCCTTTCCGTTCTACACCAATATAGGAGTGGAGGTGAAAGCCTGTGTATTGTTCCTGATTGCATGTGCCTCTCTAATTTTTAATCACCTTCTTGACACTGTCATTTTTCTCTTGCCTCTTCTCATAATGTGAAAAGTCATCAAAGAAGGAGGTGGTATGTTTGTAGCTAGCTATGATTCTGAGAACTTGGCGAGCTTTTTCCAGGGGGACTACCTGTCGCCGAAATGATGGGTTTATTAAACTGTGCATGTCCTGTTTAAACAACATAAGGGTGGATGGGAGGGCCCAAGACAATTCCATCTTGCACCTCTTTTATTTATTTGCATTATGCATACCCTCCAACTGTACCTTTTTGGCTGGTACAGTACCTTTTTTTTATGGTCTGTACCTGCCAAAAAGAGCTTTGTACCGATTTTTACTCTCCAAATTTTCATTAAAAGTATAGGAAAGGGGATATGACCATGCCCCCTTTACCTGGGACCACGCCCACTTTCCTAATTTGTACAAGTTTTTATGTGTAAAATGTTGAAGGGTATGCATTATGTGCTGTTTGGGGCCTAGTTTTTAAAACTGTCATCCTGTCTGCCACTGCAGTGCCACTCCTAGATGGGCCAGGTGTTTGTGCTGACCACTTGGGTCGCTTAGCTTAGTCATACAGCCACCTCGGTGCAACCGTTTGACCTAAAAACAATATTGTGAGGTGTGAGGTGTTCAGAATAGACTGGAAATGAGTGGAAATTAATGTTATTAAGATTAATAATACCATAGGATCAAAATTACCCACATTCTGTGATTTTAGCTGCTTTTATGTTTTTTTCAAAAATCATCCAGATCCAATACCAAAACCCGAAAGGGTGGTTTTGGCAAAACCAATCCAGATCCAAAACTCGAGCAGAGATCCAAAACCAAAACACAAAACCCAAAAAGTGTCCGCCGCACATCTCTATGCTCAGCTTTGCCGCTATGCATAGCTGGCACAGCTAGTATGCTAGTATGCCTACGACTGTGATATGAGGGTGCATACATACATGCACGTCATTAAACTCCATGGGCAATCGCTGGGTGTGACTATTCACAGCCTGCCACACCATACAGCATGCCATGATGCATATGCCCCTGCATATGCATCACGGCAGCAACGATCATGGCTACATCTGTATGCTGTGTGTATGCTATATTTCTGTGCATGTATGTATACATATATGCGGGCAACCCCTTTGTTTGTCCCTAATTGTAGCAATTCCACCACTGAAGGGTGAAAAGCAGTTAGAGCATACTACATCATAGTTATAAAATAATTATATTGTTCTCTGTATTACTTTGACCGAGTGGCATTATAATGGGGGTGCGGGTCGCACCCTGGTGTCACCCGCCAAGGGGTGACGCCAAAATGCAAGCTCCTGCTGAGTGACAGGAGTCGGGGGCTGCACTTTAATATTATGTGCAGCACCTGCTTCCTGTCACTGTGCAGAAGCCGGCACTGCAGTCATAGCACTCCCTGGGGGCAGCCCGTATCTCCTGAACCCCCGGAATGCTGAAAACAGAGGTTCATGCCATGAGGCCACACTCTTCCAACCAAGCAACGCCCCCTACTTAAAAGCCACGTCCCTGTTTCGCGGCTGTCTGCAGCGGGTGTCATCAGGGTCAGTGATGCCCCTGTTTTGACCTCAACTCTATATAAATTTAGCTATGATAGACTAATCTGGTTCACTGTAACATGGAAATGATTGTGCTTAGCTATACAAAATCATATGCATAATACATGGCAGATATCATTTAAATTGGTAGCTCTCCCTCTGACTACTTCTGCTTGCAATTTTCCAAGTATCCTCCTGTGATCTGCTGCATAGGCAAACACGGGGAGGAGGGGTTCTGGTTGCCCGGAAACCCCCCTCCTCTTGGCCAGAAGCTCAAATTATGACCACAATAGAGAACTGCAGCCACAACATGCAATGTTAGTGACAGAGCAGAGCTGCTGCACATGCCCAGTGTAGCAGCTTCTTCTACCAAGTCTGCTGTGTGTGTGTATCTGAGTGCTCAATCAGTGCACTGGACCAGAGAGTAGGACCGCGAGTAACCTCACCGCTGACCGCAAAGTTACCACCATTGAAGATAATGGAGCGGTATGTGCTATGCGCGTCTGACAGCTCAGACGCGCACAGCCAATCAGGAGAGTGCCACGACGTGGCGCTCCCTGATTGGCTGAAGGGACCCTCTGTGACAGGAGTCACGTGGGGTCTCGGCATTCAGGGAAAGGGGTCCCATGTGTAAACATGGGACCCCTTTCAGTGCGTGGTCCGGGTAAATGCGTTTTCTTTTTTTGCCAAGTACGTGGATTACAAAAAAAAAGAGGACGGAGCTACACTGGATTTTGGTGAGTATAATTTTATTTTCAGGTACACCGTGGATTCTACTTGGAGAAGTGGACCGAACCTCGTGTGAACATAGGTAAGTATGTGTGTATGTTGGTGTGCATGTATGCAATAAAGTTTTACTTTCACGGTGTGCGTGTACTGTTTTTATTTGGGTATATTTTTTGCAGTAGCACTACAGGTACCAGCGGGCCCGTTTTTCCCCCGCATGCTGGTACTTGTGGTTCTCCAAGTACCAGCTTGCGGGGGAGGCTTGCTGGGACTTGTAGTTCTGCTACAAAAACCAATACTCTTTTATGTGACACAAGGCTATCAGTCCCCCATCCGCAGCCCTTGGATGGGGGGGACGGCCTCGGGCTTTACCCCTGGCCCTTGGGTGGCTGGAGGGGGGGACTCCTTGATTTAAGGTGTCCCCACTCCTCCAGGGTACCCCGGCCAGGGGTGACTAGTTGGGGATTTAATGCCACGGCCACAGGGACCGGTATAAAAGTGTCCCCCGGCTGTGGCATTATCTCTCCAGCTAGTGGAGCCCGGTGCTGGTGTTGAAAATACGGGGGACCCCTACGTCTTTTGTCCCCCGTATTTTTTGCACCAGGACCGGATGCAGAGCCCGGTGCTGGTTGTAAAAATACGGGGGATCCCCTGTCAATTTTTTCCCGTATTTTTACAACCAGGACCGGCTCAAAGAGCCCGAGGCTGGTTATGCTTAGGAGGGGGGACCCCACGCATTTTTTTCGTGATTTTTAACCCATTCCCACCCCTTCCCACTAAAAAACATGCTCTGATCTCTCCATATTATTTTAATCAGTAAAAAAATATATATGTTCTTTTAAAAAATATATAAATAATACTTGTGGCTCCTAATAGACAAACCAAGTAGATAATCCCTTCTAATATAAATAGATATGCTATTAGCAACAAAAAAAACACACAAAAAAACATGTTTTTTAAAAATGTTATTAGATTCCGCCAGCAAAATGAGGCGGACTGAAATTGACGAAATGACTGTCAAAAAGCACTGTAGTCGAATCGACATTCTTCAATTGAATATACTTTTGTTGAAAAGCCGCATTTTTACCATTACAGACATGTCGAATTTAACAACTGTCGAATTTCAAAAAGTCGAATCTGAAACGTCCGTTTTTTGGTCAAAAAGTACTGTATTGCATTGTCGAATTTTTTTTTGTGTTGAAAATGCCCCGTTTTTCGACATTTGCGGCAATTCGACCACAATTGCATATACCCCTATCTATTTATCATCCAAATACCTTTGTTCTGTTACTGGCAGCTTAATACAGCATGGCAGGTATAGAGCACAGTGTTGCCTGCTCTTGATTTATGCAGAGAGACGTTAACAGGTTAAATAGAACCTAATGAGAAAATAATCCTTTTTTGCAGATGAATGTAAAACTTTTTCCTCTAAACAAATGAGGAACAAAGAGTAAAGTTAATGCTACTTAAAGCTTCAAGGACATCAGATATAGAAGAAAACTCAGATTCTAAACCACCAGAGGTTATGTAGAATTCTAAGCGATGCACTGTAAAATGAAGAGATAAGAAGAAAGTTAGATCTTTACAGAAAAAATATATTTATTGCTAAGGTGACATTTGTTAATGAATTCAGTGTTAACAGACCTTGTCAGAAGTATAATAAAAGCCTTATGAATATTTACATGCTTTCTACATATGTACAAGCTTTGATCACCAATGAACCTATGATGGGAGTATAGTAAATCTGTCATTCAGAAAGAAAAAGCATTATGTGATACATGGTACTGTGACAAGGGGCTCGTACATAGGGGGTCATTCCGAGTTGATCGCTCGCTAGCTGCTTTTAGCAACAGTGCAAACGCTAAGTCACCGCCCTCTGGGAGTGTATCTTAGCTTAGCAGAATTGCGAACGAAAGGTTAGCAGAACAGTGCAGAAATTTTTTCATGCAGTTTCAGAGTAGCTGCAGACCTACTCCTACCTTGCGATCACTTCAGTCTGTTTAGTTCCTGCTTTGACGTCACAAACACGCCCTGCGTTCGGCCAGCCACTCCCCCATTTACCCAGGCATGCCTGCGTTTTTATCTGACACGCCTGCGTTTTTTAGCACACTCCCGGAAAAGGTCAGTTACCTCCCAGAAACGCCCCATTCCTGTCAATAACTCACCGATCAACTGAGCGACTGAAACAAGTCGCTCGGCTTTGTGTAAAACTGCATAGTTTTTTGTGAAAGTACTTTGCGTGTGCACAATGCGGCCCATACGGCGTACGCATGCACAGAAATGCAGATTTTTAGCCTGATCGCCATGCTGCGAACAACGGCAGCTAGCGATCAACTCGGAATGACCCTCATAGGGCCTAATTCAGATTTCATCGTAGCAGCAATTTGTTAGCAGTTGGGCAAAACCATGGGGGTCATTCCGAGTTGTTCGCTCGTTGCCGATTTTTGCTATACTGCGATTAGTCGCTTACTGCGCATGCGCAAGCTTCGCTGAGCGCATACGCTTAGTTATTTTACACAAAAGTTAGGTATTTTACTCACGGCATAACAAGGATTTTTCATCGTTCTGGTGATCGTAGTGTGATTGACAGGAAGTGGGTGTTTCTGGGCGGAAACTGGCCATTTTCTGGGAGTGTGCGAAAAAACGCTGGCGTTTCTGGGAAAAACGCGGGAGTGTCTGAAGAAACGGGGGAGTGTCTGGGCGAACGCTGGGTGTGTTTGTGACGTCAAACCAGGAACGAAACTGACTGAACTGATCGCAATGTAGGAGTAAGTCTCGAGCTACTCAGAAACTGCTAAGAAATTTCAATTCGCAATTCTGCTAATCTTTAGTTCGCTAAGATACACTCCCAGAGGGCGGCGTCTTAGCGTGTGCAATGCTGCTAAAAGCAGCTTGCGAGCGAACAACTCGGAATGAGGGCCCATGTGCTGTACAGGTGTGGCAGATATAACATGTGCAGAGAGAGTTAGATTTGGGTGGGTTATTTTGTTTCTGTGCAGGGTAAATACTGGCTGCTTTATTTTGACACTGCAATTTAGATTTCAGTTTGAACACACCACACCCAAATCTAACTCTCTCTGCACATGTTACATCTGTCCCCCTCTGCAGTGCACATTGGGGGTCATTCCGAGCCGTTCGCAAGCAGCGGTTTGTCGCTGCGGTGCGAACGGGTCTGGAATGCGCATGCGTGCCGGGCGCACTGCGCACGCACGTCGTTGCCCGGTGACAGGGGTCGCTGGGTTATGTCGCGTCTTACGAAGAAAGCGGTCGCAGAGCCGACCACAAGAAGATTTACAGAAAGAAGGCGTTCCTCGGTGGATCCGGAACGTTGGCTGCCGTTTTCGGGGAGTGGAGAAGAAAACGCAGGCGTGTCCAGAAGGACGGAGGGAGGATGTCTGACGTCAAAGCCGGCCCCAGCATCGCAGAGATCGTCGCACAGGATAAGTATGTCAAGGCCTAGTCTACTTTTGCTTGAATAATTTTTAGTTTAGCATGGCTGCACAAGCGATTGCAGCCCTGCTATGCTAAAATACACTCCCCCCATAGGCGTGGACTAGTTGATCGCAGCAGCAGCAAAAAGTTGCTGGCTGCGATCAACTCGGAATGACCACCATTGTTTTGCTAACAAATTTGCTGCTATGATCAGGTCTGAATTACCCCCCATGTGCACTGCAGGTGGGGCAGATATAACATGTGCAGAGAGAGTTAGATTTGGGTGGGGTGTGTTCAATCTGAAATCTAAATTGCACTGTCAAAATGGGTATGGGTCATTAAATCGACCACTATTGGTCGACATTCATCAGGTCGACATGGTCACTAGGTCGACATGGTCATTAGGTCGACATGAACAAGGTTGACATGGGAGAAGATCAACATGAGTTTTTTTTACTTCTTTTGATGTCGTTTTTTTTCATAAAGTGACCGGGAACCCCAATTAGTGCACCGCGTCCCCTCGCATGGCTAGCTTCGCTCGCCATGCTTCGGGCAAGGTGCCTCGGTTACTATTCCTAATCATAGTCCACGTGGATCGGAAAGTATGAAAAAGTAAAAAAAATTAAATCAATTGTGAAAAACAATTTAGCATCAAATTGAATTACATCTAACACCTACAAACACCTATTAGAAGAGTGTTGTTTGATTAGATGACTAGGTGTTTTGAGTGCACAGTTATCTAGCTAACCATTTCTGGTTTAACCCTATCTGTTGGATCCTGATAGTCCTGAGAGCTATTAACCATGGCAACTGAAAGCACAGAATGACAAAAAGACTGGAGTAAAAACCCTTGTTGCATAACAGAGAAGGTACTGGAACCACCACCCCTGTCCGCAAATTTTTTTTAATATCCTCTTGCAAGGTAACTTTTGCTGCGGGTAAAAACTGGCAAGCCCGATTTGAAAAATCTGTGAGGAGGAAGTGCTTGAAATTCAAGCCAGTATCCCTGGGAAATGAGGTCGTTCACCCAATGATCAAAGCAGGACTTCGCCCACACGTGGGTGAGGTGTTAAAGGTGAACACCCACCACAAAGTCGCATTGATGCTGGGGCCAACTGTCACACGGAAGGCTTAGCGGCAGGGGATCCGGGGGTCTGGTCCAGGGAGGCAGCAGCTGCAGGTTTACAGGATTTACCACGATATCCTTTGGGAGTAGTGAAGACCACTCGGCCCCTGCCTCTGAACCTTGCCACACGAAAGGACTGCAGATAGGTAGACTTACCCGCTGTTGCCTGGGAAATCCATTTATTTAATTCATCACCAAACAAGGCATCGCCTGCAAAGGGAAGATTTTCTGACCATTGACGCAACCACAGAGCTCTGCGTGCCGAAACAGCCATAGCAGTAGTGCGCCCATTTATCTTACACAATTCTTTTATACCTCACTCTTAAAATTTGCAGCATCCTGTATATGTTGCAGCAGGGTAATGACCTCATCCCAGGGTAGAGAGTCTAAACCATCAATAACAGTATCAGACCGCCCTGAAAATCCACCCACAAACAATTGTGCGGCGCTGTGCTACATATATTGCCTTGAGAGTGGTCTCAATTTTACAGTCAGCTGGCTCTTTTAGGTATATAGCTCCTGGCACTGGCAGTACCAATTTCTTAGACAGTCTGGATACAGACGGATCGACTGACGGGGGGTTGTCCCATACCTTCCTGTCCTCAGCTGGAAGGGAAAAAGCAGCTAAAATCCTCTGAGGATTTTTACATTTCTTATCAGGGTTTAACCATGCCTCCCTGGCCAGAGAATTTAATTCTTTAGACACCGGAAAGGTGACTGAGGTCTTTGGTCTAACATTAAAGTACAACTCCTCATCTGGTTCTGCGTCCTGATCCGGTATGTGAAGAAACTCTCTTACAGAATAAATGAGGGCCTCCACCCCAGGGGACAGAGAGCTGTCCCCATTCATATCCTCATCATCTACATCAGGCTGATCAGAATCAGACTGGAGCACCTGTGGCAGTGAGTGTTTATGTGAAACCAACAGAGGGGGCTTAGAAGCCTTTCTGGTATCTGATGCTTTAGCCATACAATCAATAGACTGTTTCAACACCTGTCTCTCCTTTTCAGCCGCAGCTAATTCCGAATTTACATTCTGAATCATGCTTTTAAAATTATCTAACCAGTAGGGTGCCTGTGAACTGTGTCCCTGTAGAGATAAGGAGCACTGCTCACACATGAGGGACTCCGCTGATGAAGGGGTAGAGTTACAAGCAGCACACATATCCATTTCCACAGACATATTTACACAACTGTAATACAGCACATCTCACTGAAACACCTCCACACAGACCCTGGAGAGCCCCTGGAGTGACACTGAGGAACGGAGACCAGCACACAAAACACAGCAGCCCAGTGTGTGAAATTATGTGTACAACCTGATAGAAGTGTAGCGGCGCTACCGCTGGTGTTCTCCCCCCTACTATGACCCCCTGGTACCAGTATAGACTCTGTAACAGCGTGGGTCCCTGGAGGAGCAGCGTGCATGCAGCCTTGATGATCCGTAGCAGCAGGAAATGGCGCCTTTCCGCATCTGGTCCCGTTCTCCAGGAAGCCCTGCCCCCTGTAATGGCATGCGGTCCCTTCAGTTTTTTATACTGGACATGTTAAAAAACATTAATATAGATCAGTACACACAAGCCCTAATGGACAGTGAGCATTGCAGGGCATGAGCCCTGAGCCAGTCTAGTACGCGGCGGGCACCGCAGCTCGTGGCCCGTGATGGCCGCGTGACATGTCGCCAAAACCAAACAGGGACTCGCTAACCAGGAGCCCGGTGTTAACACTCACCATGCCTATCGATCTTCGGCATCAGTTAGAGGGTGGTGGCTATCTGCTGGCGTGGGCACATACACTAACGTGTGTGAACAGCACCTCAGGAGCTCAGTGTCCTGTCAGCTGGGATTACAAACCATTAACCCTTAGGAGGTTGGTTTGGTCCCACCTCTAAGTCCCACTGTCGAAGTCGAAAATATTAGACCCACACGCATTACGTGCAAACACCACACAGAGTGGCATCCGTGCGGGTGCTTGTTCTGCCGTGCGTGCGCATACTCGCACGTTGCGTATATTGGCTCACGAGGTCCTGCATATTAGCACATGGTATGAGTAAATACGGTAGCATATGCATTCGCATGGAAAGGCCACAAAGACATATCTGATATTTAATCCACATAGTGCATAATTTACACATAGCCTACACGCACCACACCAGCAAGTTACATTTACTTCCGAGGTATAACAACAGAGGGATTCAACTTTACAGGATATGAGGGGACAGAATTAGGTTAGGAGGTGGTATTTGGTATCCAGCTGTACAGTATTTCAAGGGCAATATTCCGATGGCAGTTTGCAGAAAGTAGCACGCTCATGCGCATAGATATGTGCAGGAGTACAATATTAATATTACACTGTGTTTACTGTACTCTTGATATTCGGTGAGAACCCAGTGGAGAACATCTACAAGTGCACATGAACCAGGCATCGCCCACCTATTCAAACCGACCTATGACCCCTCCTGTACTGTAAATGACCAGCCCTTTGACCTATGGGTGAAGAGATTACAGTTTCCTTTGTTTCATGCTTTGGACCATTGTATAAAAGCCAAGCCTTCTGGCCGATCACACACATTATCTGAAGGTCATCTATCCAGATTGACTGAGGACCGGAAACGGGTGGCGCAGGCAAACAAACGTATGTATCATTGGTTGTAGCTTCTTTTCTCTTGTATTGTTGTATTTCTCTGTGAACCCCCTTTAAAGTAAATATTTGTTGCTGGGTTGGACCACAACATTACATATACAATTGGTGTCACATTCCTTTCCTGTTAGGGGTTATACAGTGTATTCCGCCGCACATATAGCTACTTTGTGCTTACAGTGTGATGGAGTGCTTACGCAACTGTACGCATTTCATAGGGGATTACACACACACGCTTAGCGGACGCAGCGGCATGAACATTTCTGTATTTAAGGTATTGCTTTTTCTTCCTGAAAGTTAAACAAACTTAACAATTGGGGACTCTGTCCGGTTCATCACATAATTAAGAACTTGCAGGCCATAACAGCCTTTGATCTATCAACAAAGGGTGGAGACGCATGTTAAGTAACCTTGCATTGTGTTTAAAAAACCATATGGTGTTGTTAGACCACATCTGTTCTGTATAGTCTTAGAGGTGCTGGTGCAACCCGAGAGACAAACAGGAAAAAGCCGTTTATTATCTGTGTGTAATTTTTGGCGCAAAAGCGTACACAAAGCGTACTGATACTTTGCATGCATGAATACTTTGCATGCATTCTCACATATTGTTGCCATAGGTTATTACAGTCATTTTTAGATCTGTGTGAACTCAGATACATTTATTTGCTATAGATAGATATATATATATATATATATATATATTTGAAATAGTGTGTTAAACGAGTAATTGTAAAACACAAAACGCAGATCCGGCCTAAACATCTAGGTTTACACTCAAAAGAGGATTGCTCGTGTGGGTGACTTCCGGCGAGCATACGGAACAATTGTGTGTTGTGTTACTGAGCAATAGTAGTTTTGTTGCTCACAGTTATCGAGATAGTGTGGTTTATTGAGTTGCGAACGCACGTTTGTACACGTGGTACGGTACGTGAGGACAGCGTACAGAAGCGCGCACGTGGCGCAGGGACGCGCACGTGGCGTAAGGACACGCACGGTCGCGTGTTTACGCAAGGTTGCGTTGAGTTGCGAGCGCAAATTATAACCGCACAATAGCAGTTCAATTTAAGGCAGGATAGAATACATTTATACTATAGCACATAACAGCAGATTATTGTAACGTTTTGTTTAAACTGTACTACCTCTGGGATAGACTATCAATCAAAGGGAGTGATATTTTTCTGTATAGAAAAACACTGTGTATTTGTGTGAGCTGAAAGTGGGAGTGAACGGATTGAACCCCGGAAACTGGGATCCCGTGGAGACACTGAGTTAGCAGAGGCTCAGTGGCGTAAGGTCAGCTACCTTACATTAATAATAGAGAAATACGCAAGTAGTGAGGAATCTTGCACAGGGGCATGATGGAGTATAGATTGTGAATTGAAGTTTAAGGTTTTTGTGTTACGGTCCGGCTGAGGAGCGCAGCTTGTGAATTCAACTCCAGTGATCGTAGGGCGGATAGATAACAAGTATCTATACACTGTGCGATTGGATCGGTTGATAATGTGTGAGAAGTATGGCTTTTTGTGACAAATGGGTATGTATGACTGCTGATGATAGGGCAACATTTCCTAGGAAGGGTAGTTTTGAACCAGAGGTACTGTAGGGAATAGAATATGTCTGATCGAATCTAAGGAACAAAGGATCAGACATAAGGACTGTTTAAATATATGGCAACAAGAGGGAGATGTGCAAAGGAAGCTAGCTCGCACAGCAAGTTCCAAACCTGACAGGAATGTGATTGCGAGCACACCATCACCAACACATGTCGATGGGGAGAGAAAAGCTACAACCAATGGTACATCGGCAAATGATAGGAACATTCATGTAAATTGTATTAACCCTAACCAATGTATATTGTACCCTGTCTTAAGTTCTCTCCAAGGTCATAGGTCGGAGGTAGATGATGGATCCAGCCTAATCTCAGCCCTCATCCAGGCAACCACCTTGCAGGAAACTCAGGTGGGCACGGCCCAACCAGTAAGAACAGGGACGGTGTCCCCCACTGAAGGGATGGGTGAGATCACAGCCACCGGTAAGTGTGAAACTGTTCATTACACAGAGACAGTAACACCTCACAGTGAGCTGGCTAGGAATGGAATGGTTGGGTTACATCCTGTCTGGGTAATAGCAACTCCCAATGGGAGAACTGATAGCCAGGGAGTAACCCTCACCAGGAATAATGCAATGTATTGCCCGTGGACCAGATCAGAACTGCGGTCAATCATTTCAGAATTCCCCGATCCCTGGAGACATTTAGCCAGATGTCAGAAGTATATTAAGGATCTGGGTAATGCCCATGAACCTGCAAACAAAAATTGGCGGACACTTTTGAAAGCGTGCCTACTCCCTAATATTGACACCCAAAAATGTATCACGGATTGTAAAATAGAGTCAGACGATCCTCTGACTGACGAACGCAATCAGGAGAACGTGGAACGAATTAACATACAACTAGGATTGCACTTCCCCATTGTTGTCCAGTGGTATAAAATTTTCTCCATAAAACAGAGAGAAAATGAACTGACAACCGAATATTTCCATAGGGCCTTACAAATAATGTCTAGATACACTGGGGTATTGGATATAAGAAACAATGTAAATTACAGGAAGGTGGCTGTCTCGGTGCTAATGGACGGGCTCAATAAGGCATTGAAAGTCAGCGTACAGACGTCTTTGCCTAATTGGAGAAGGGTCACAGTAGATACTCTCAGGGAGTCTGCTAGTGAGCATAACCGGAATATCTCCAGACGCAGAGAACAACAGGAGAAGAGGTTGAGGATGGTAAGTATACAGGCGCTGAAAGGAATGCCCAATCAACCAAGATCTGAGGCCCCTAAAGACTGGAGATGAGCAAGAGTATGTTATATTTGTAGAAAGGAGGGACATGTTGCCAGGGATTGTAGGAGTAATGGGACACATAGTGAATACAGACCCCCTAGACAAAGAACATGAGCCACGTTATTAAACACATAGACGGGACCAAGGGACATATAGTAAGGATTTAAAGCCATATAGAAAACAAAAATTCGGCAAATGGGAAGAACGAGATAAATGCAATATTACCCTTTGACAAAAATTGCTGAAGTTACGATTGGGCCTCTATGATGCTAAACCTTTATTTTTTTCCTAGCAACAGTGGCCCCTGACTAACTTAACAGAGACTTAGTTAAATATGATATACATATAGTGTGCTCCCACTCAGGAAGTACAAAGTATGTTAGACACCCACAAAGACTAATGTTGCATTCCACTGTTCTAGATTCATGTCCATCACAGGTAGAGGAAATTATCTCGCAAAATACCGGGTTTCCTATGAACTTAGGATGGACAGGACACTGGATTGATGGCTGGGATAGTCCCAGTAGTAATACAGCAAGCACAAACTTTAAAAGGAAAAGACCAAGTAGAGAATCACTTCCCCGTAGTGCCCAATCCAGTTGTCATTTTAATAAAATCCTCTTTACCACTACAAACTTATCTGTTACCAACCTCTATGTGGTTGTTCTTCAAAGTTTCCTCTTCATCTTTTACGTTCACCTACAGGAGGGTACAATACATGGACCCGACTACAGTTCATACACCACATGCCTTATCGGTCTTTCAGAGTGCTGCCCGAACCCGGTATATCTCACCAGCACAATGGCACCAGTATTACTGCAGTGTGCCTTGTCATGCACAAAGGGTGGAGAATGAGAATACTGGTAAAGGGAGGTTGTGTGCGGACACTGATATGCATGATGGTGTGCAGCCTGTTGGTGAACGCAAACCTGACATTTTCTTTTTTTATTCTCTCTTCTCTTCTCCCTCCTCTAGAGATATTTTACCCCACACAACAAATACACAACAGTTAATTGAAATGCAAAATTTGTGTTCCCTACAGGAGAGGGCAGTCTGGAAGGCGAAGAGATATGGTCAGGCGTCCTCAGGACTTTGGACCGATGGGCACGGTAAGCTAGTGGCCCCCAGGGCATATCTCCCAAGCCTAGCTGAGGCGGCACACGGTCTGACTCATCTGGGTAAGGAAGGTATGTGCAAATTGGTAAGAGCCTACTGGAGTGCACCAGGGTTCTCTTCTCATGCAGGTAAGAAAACAATGACATGTCTTACTTGCTTGAGGAAGAATATTGGAAAGACAATACCAACAGAGCCATCCCATATCCATCCTACAGATGGACCTTTTCAGGTAATACAAATCGCCTTCATACAGTTACCACCCTGTAGGATTTTAAAGTATGTATTAGTATGTACCGATGTCTTTTCAAACTGAGTAGAAGCATTCCCCGCTGCCACAAATACTGCCGTGTTCACTGCAAAGAAAATCGTGCAAGAATTTGTGTGTAGATATGGTATCCCCAGAATGATTGAAAGTGATAGGGGTACCCATTTTACAGGTGAAGTCTTTCAGGTCATGTGTAAACTGATGGGTATTAATAGTAAGCTGCATACTCCATACCGGCCACAGGCCAGTGCGAAGGTGGAGAGAATGAACAGCACTATTACGAAATAGCTGAGCAAAGTGATGGCTGAAACTGGACTGTTGTGGCCAGAGGCATTGCCACTAGTGTTGCACAGCATCAGAACCACTCCCAGGTCACCGCTTAACTTATCACCCTTCGAAGTTATTCTTGGACGACAACCTCATGTAATGATAGACCCCCAGGATGATTTGAAGTGCAATAATGAAATAACTGTGCAATATTTGGTTAGGATGAGCCAGCAACTGGGAAACCAGCAAAGGAATCTAAACTTGGCGATTCCTGACCTACCAAACAGTAATTGTCATGACATTGAACCTGGGGATTATGTGATGATTCAAAATTTTCTACGCTCGGGTTGCCTCATTGACAGGTTGGAAGGACTGTATCAAGATTTGTTGACCAGCACGACAGCTCTAAAGGCTGCCGAGAGAGAGACTTGGGTCCACTCGTCCCACTGCAAGAAGGTCGCTGACCCGGATGAAAACACGTGACAAAGAGAAAGGTGAAGAGAACCTCGTATCACTAGAGAGTCTGTTCCGGGAAAGCGGAGAGGCAGGACTGTTGGACAACACCTGAGCGTGGAGAGAAGCAAAATCAAGCACGGTTGTCGTAAAAAAATTTTCTTTCTCGCCACATACCCCCCCCCCTGCTCCTTAACGAAATGGATCCACACCAAGAGACTGTGTTCCGGCTTTTTCTTGTGACTCTGTTTTTGATCAGGACAATCTGTTTTTGTGAGGGCCCCCGAGACGTTGAGCAAGGATCTGGAATGGGTTCTGATGGAGAGTACGGATTTGTAGGACCCCAGGATCAGCGCATCACTTTGGTCAAGGCTGGTATCAGTAAGAGATCTGGTAGTCACGGAGCTCGGAGGCAATGTGAAGGGTTATTGTCTGATGAATATTGCATATGTAGGTATTGCAAAAATATAGTCGAAGATGGGTGTATCCAGAGATGTCAGTCAAACAGTAATATCGACATTAGCGGACATCCTTTGAGTGATTACCACTCATTAGTGGGTACGGTCTTAAACCAAACAGAATGCTGGGTGTGCTCACAAGTACCTCAAGGACAGAGTAAGTCGGGATTAGTGATATACCCTTTAACTATAGATGAGGTACTCAAATTACGGGGTGGGAGACTGGTGGACAAGAAATTCAATATATCTAGGCCCCCTAGCTTGAAGCTCCACCAGTACCACGTAGATAGGTCACTGTTGTGCTTTAACGTGTCCAATTTCCGGAAACCAGGAAATTGGGAAGTGACATGGAATAACCTGACAATGACCTTTTTCACATAGAGCTGATAAAGTACCTATCGACAACGAAATTGTACGTAAGATAGCCACAAGTGGGAAGTACTTTTGGTATAGGTATACACGTGGGATCAAAACCATGTGGGCTGGAAAAGTGTTGTAGGGGTATTGTGCCCACATCATCCAGCCCGATACTTGTACTGAGCAAATGAGAGAACTGGGGACCGGTTTCTTTATAAGGAAAATATGTGATATGGTGTTGTTGCATTTTGTCCCCTATGTTCTTCCAGATGATGCCTACTTCATATGTGGAAGGAAAGCGTACAAGTGGCTTACTCTGAGCTCTGAAGGATTGTGTTATATTGGCAGAGTACTACCAGAGGTTATGACCATTGCACATGACAAAATGAAAGATATTCACCGCAACACTCAAACACCTTATACTCATACGCATTATGAACACATTGTCAAGAGACACCTCATAGATATGACAGAACACACAGCCTCTGATTTGATCCATGAATCCACTGGGATTCAAATTCTTCTTGCATTAGACATCACCCGTACTGCCAGAGGAATTATAAATTATAGGTACATCCATGCGCTGGCGAACTTGATAGATAATATCACTGAGATGTATGATGACACCTTCAGGTATACGGGCAGGGAGTTACAAGCCTACAAGAAGGAGCTGGTCCCGCATAGGTCCTGAATTATGTCACGGCTGTGACAGGTGGGTACTGTGTTACTCTGGCAACTCAATATGGTGTGAAGTGCTGTACGTATATTACGAACAGTACTGAAGATCCAACGGAGATCATCGATCAAAAGATGGACGAGATCTTGCAGTTGAAGTGGGAGTTCAGACGGAAGCAAAACCTTACCTTGACGGCTGTGGGTAATGAATTGACCGGCTGGGCCTCATGGTTGAACCCACTCAAATGGTTCTCTGGGTTAGGAGAGTGGGCACAAAATGTAATTGCGAGTGTGGGAAAGTTTCTCCTCTGTATCCTGGGTGTTGTCATAATTATCGGTCTGATATTCAGATGTGTTCAAATTTTGGCGTGGCGCAAACATCAGACAAATTTGATGAGTCTAAGGAGTGAGGACGTTGTAACAGCGGCAGATTTGATTTATGACCCATCCATAGAAACAGTGTTGTGATAAAGATTGTAAATTAATTTCATGGCCTGTTTCTTTCACCATTTTTCTGTTTTCCCCTCTACCCAGAGACATCCAACCGGAAAAGACTTCAACATACCCAAATTTGTGTAAATATATTTTTATATGTCTTACCCTCATCTCTGCAATCTTCAGTTAGTGGCACACATAGTCGATAAATGTTATCCACATATAATAGCATACACATACATTTCCCCTCCATGTATCATCAGATAAATGTGCTCCCTATTTGTTGGTATAAGAAGCCGGAAAGGTGAGGGCTAATGGCCCTTGCCTGAAAAATAGCTCGGTAGTATTTGTTTGCCCATGTACAGACCTTTAATACGGGATGAGAAGGATTTAATGTATACTTTGCAGTACCTCGAAGCTTACATAGGACATATACGGCACGATGATACATGCCCCTCAGACATTAATTCATACATACATGCTTTTCCTATCCCTCTAGGCTATACATTTCCCACCTACAAATCTCCCCCGGTCACTCGAACTTTGTATATAATGTATATGTAATATTTTCCGTTTTATAAGTTATGCGTGGCAGTTATTGTTTACTGCCAAAGGGTGGACTGTCGAAGTTGAAAATATTAGACCCACATGCATCACGTGCAAACACCACACAGAGTGGCCTCCATGCAGGTGCTTATTCTGCCGTGCGTGCGCATTGTCACACGTTGCGTATATTGGCTCACGAGGTCCTGCGTATTAGCACGTGGTATGAGTATATACGGTAGCATATGCATTCGCATGGAAAGGCCACAAAGACATATCTGATATTTAATCCACATAGTGCATAATTTACACATAGCCTACACGCACCACACCAGCAAGTTACATTTACTTCCGAGGTATAACAACAGAGGGATTCAACTTTACAGGATATGAGGGGACAGAATTAGGTTAGGAGGTGGTTTTTGGTATCCAGCTGTACAGTATTTCAAGGGAAATATTCTGATGGCAGTTTGCAGAAAGTAGCACGCTCCTGCGCATAGATATGCGCAGGAGTACAATATTAATATTACACTGTATTTACTGTACTCTTGATATTCGGCGGGAACCCAGTGGAGAACATCTGCAGGTGCACCTGGACCAGGCATCGCCCACCTATTCAAACCGACCTATGAACCCTCATGTACTGTAAATGACCAGCCCTTTGACCTATGGGTGAAGAGATTACAGTTTCCTTTGTTTCATGCTTTGGACCATCGTATAAACGCCAAGCCTCCTAGCATGTCACACACATTCTCTAAAGGTCATCTATCCAGATTGACTGAGGACCGGAACCGGGTGGCGCAGGCGAACAAATGTATGTATCATTGGTTGTAGCTTCTTTTCTCTTGTATTGTTGTATTTCTCTGTGAACTACCTTTTAAGTAAATATTTGTTGCTGGGTTGGACCACAACATTACATATACAATTGGTGTCGCATTCCTTTCCTGTTAGGGGTTATAAAGTATATTCTGCCGCAAATGTAGCTACTTTGTGCTTACAGCGTGACGGCATGCTTACGCAACGTGTACGCATTTCATAGGCGTTTACACACACACGCTTAGCGGTCGCAGCGGCCTGAACATTTCTGTATTTAAGGTATTGCTTTTTCTTCCTGAAAGTTAAACGAACTTAACGCCATGAAGCAGGTAGACTGGTTGCCAACCAGTACTACCTGAAAATAATAAAATAAAATACAAAATAAAGGAAACTCGCTGGAGCTCCAGAGAAATGCACCCGGCTCCTTGGGCACATTTTTCTGAACTGAGTCTGGTAGGAGGGGCATAGAGGGGAGGAGCCAGCAAACACATACACACACTAAAGGTTTTAAAGTGCCAGACTCCAGTGGATCCGATCTATACCCCATGGTACTAAAGTACGGATCCCCATTATCCACTAGGACGTAAGAGAAAAGAAAGAACGTAGATATGGACTACGACCAACAGAGTATACCCATGCTTGACTGGTGCATATTCTAGCCAGGATAGACGTCCATTGTTTAGACACACATATAACAGGATGAGATTTGACACCTCGGAAGCTACTGGCACCACTGAGAGTGAGAATGTCACTTCACTTAACAGAAAGATGAGACGTACAGGTACACCAGTAGGACAGCGTACAAAGGCTCGATTTTTAGATCAAAACCTAGATACACCTGCCATGGGGGGGGCAAAACATGAGGAAAAGGAAATGCAAAGAAACCTCCAAAGGGGCGCAAGACTTAATATATAATTTATCTGATAGAACTAAATGCAAATTGGCAGTCTTAACAAAGGGGATTGTCATTTGTACCTACTGTCCACTTTGACAGTGTCTAATGGAAAATTTAATTATACCACTTAAATAGGAGCTTGAAACTCAAAGAACATTTTGGGCTTAGTGTAGCAATTCCAACAGATGTACCCCCACAATTGATGCAAATACAAAGTCGATCTAATGAAGCCCATACACTTGTGAGATATCAGGTACAATCCTTCGATTTCGACCGCATCTGTGACATAAATCTAAGGATTGTATGCACATTTTAGTGACCATGCGATGCGATGCGGGGGCACACTGGTCAAATCTCGCGTCTCAAGATAGTATGTGCTGCACTTAATATTTATCGAAACGCAGTGCGATCGCATGCTGTTTTTTACCACTTTCGATTTATCACACTGTGATGTGTTATCTGTGAAGATAGGAGCCGACTTCCTGGCCACTCCTTTTCCCCCCACTGCGCACATGACTAGAGAGGAGGCTGGAAGCATGCTGCTGAGCTCCCAAATAGCGTACAAGGTAGGCAGGCTACACCACTGGCCACCAATGATTATTATGATGTTTTACCACCACTGCCCACCATTATGCTGCTCTACCCATCTTTATACTGGCCCACTGCCCAAAATGCTGCACCACTGCAAGCCCCTGGCCGTGCCTTAAACACCATTACACTGTGCCACTGGCCACCATTATGCTGCTGCACCCACCATTTACTGACCCACTGCCCAAAATGCTGCACCACTGCAAGCCCCTGCCAGCGCCCTAAACGCCATTATACTGCGCCACTGGCTACCATTATGCTGCTGGACCCACCATTTACTGGCCCACTGCCCAAAATGCTGCACCACTGCAAGCCCCTGGCCGCACCATGTCTGCCATTATGCTTCCCCACTGCCCACCATTATGCTGCTGCACCCACCATTATACTGGCCCATTGCCCAAAATGCTGCACCACTGCAAGCCACTGTCCATGCCCTGTCCGCCATTATGCTGCCCCACTGGCCACCATTATGCTGCTGCACACTGCACACCAATGTATTATCACAACATATTTCTCTAGTGATGTGCACCGGACATTTTACGGGTTTTGTGTTTTGGTTTTGGATTCGGTTCCGCGGCCGTGTTTTGGATTAGGACGCGTTTTGGCAAAACCTCCCTGAAATTTTTTTGTCGGATTCGGGTGTGTTTTGGATTCGGGTGTTTTTTCACAAAAACCCCTCAAAAACAGCTTAAATCATAGAATTTGGGGGTCATTTTGATCCCATAAAATTATTAACCTCAATAACCATAATTTCCACTCATTTTCAGTCTATTCTGAACACCTCACACCTCACAATATTATTTTTAGTCCTAAAATTTGCACCGAGGTCGCTGGATGACTAAGTTAAGCGACCCAAGTGGCCGACACAAACACCTGGCCCATCTAGGAGTGGCACTGGAGTGTCACACAGGATGGCAGATTTAAAAAAAAGTCCACAAACAGCACATGATGCAAAGAAAAAAAGAGGTGCAATGAGGTAGCTGTGTGACTAAGCTAAGCGACCCAAGTAGCCGACACAAACACCTGGCCCATCTAGGAGTGGCACTGCAGTGTCAGACAGGATGGCACTTAAAAAAAATAGTCCCCAAACAGCACATGATGCAAAGAAAAAAAGAGGTGCACCAAGGTCGCTGGATGGCTAAGCTAAGCGACACAAGTGGCCGACACAAACACCTGGCCCATCTAGAAGTGGCACTGCAGTGTCAGGCAGGATGGCACTTCAAAAAAATAGTCCCCTAACAGCACATGATGCAAAGAAAAATGAAAGTAAAAAGAGGTGCAAGATGGAATTGTCCTTGGGCCCTCCCACCCACCCTTATGTTGTATAAACACTTAAACAGGGCATGCACACTTTAACAAACCCATCATTTCAGCGACAGGGTCTGCCACACAACTGTGACTGAAATGACTGGTTGGTTTGGGCCCCCACCAAAAAAGAAGCAATCAATCTCTCCTTGCACAAACTGGCTCTACAGAGGCAAGATGTCCACCTCCTCCTCATCGTCCGATTCCTCACCCCTTTCACTGTGTACATCCCCCTCCTCACAGATTATTAATTCGTCCCCACTGGAATCCACCATCTCAGGTCCCTGTGTACTTTCTGGAGGCAATTGCTGGTGAATGTCTCCACGGAGGAATTGATTATAATTAATTTTGATGAACATCATCTTCTCCACATTTTCTGGAAGTAACCTCGTACGCCGATTGCTGACAAGGTGAGCGGCTGCACTAAACACTCTTTTGGAGTACACACTGGAGGGTGGGCAATTTAGGTAAAATAAAGCCAGTGTCTGCAAGGGCCTCCAAATTGCCTCTTTTTCCTGCCAGTATACGTACGGACTGTCTGACGTGCCTACTTGGATGCGGTCACTCATATAATCCTCCACCATTCTTTCAATGGTGACAGAATCATATGCAGTGACAGTAGACGACATGTCAGTAATCGTTGGGAGGTCCTTCAGTCCGGACCAGATGTCAGCACTCGTTCCAGACTGCCCTGCATCACCGCCAGCGGGTGGGCTCGGAATTCTTAGCCTTTTCCTCGCACCCCCAGTTGCGGGAGAATGTGAAGGAGGAGCTGTTGACGGGTCACGTTCCGCTTGACTTGAAAATTTTCTCACCAGCAGGTCTTTGAACCTCTGCAGACTTGTGTCTGCCGGAAAGAGAGATACAACGTAGGTTTTAAATCTAGGATCGAGCACGGTGGCCAAAATGTTGTGCTCTGATTTCAACAGATTGACCACCCGTGAATCCTGGTTAAGCGAATTAAGGGCTCCATCCACAAGTCCCACATGCCTAGCGGAATCGCTCTGTTTTAGCTCCTCCTTCAATGTCTCCAGCTTCTTCTGCAAAAGCCTGATGAGGGGAATGACCTGACTCAGGCTGGCAGTGTCTGAACTGACTTCACACGTGGCAAGTTCAAAGGGTTGCAGAACCTTGCACAACGTTGAAATCATTCTCCACTGCGCTTGAGTCAGGTGCATTCCCCCTCCTTTGCCTATATCGTAGGCAGATGTATAGGCTTGAATGGCCTTTTGCTGCTCCTCCATCCTCTGAAGCATATAGAGGGTTGAATTCCACCTCGTTACCACTTCTTGCTTCAGATGATGGCAGGGCAGGTTCAGGAGTGTTTGCTGATGCTCCGGTCTTCGGCACATGGTGGCTGAATGCCGAAAGTGGCCCGCAATTCTTCGGGCCACCGACAGCATCTCTTGCACGCCCATGTCGTTTCTTAAATAATTCTGCACCACTAAATTCATTGTATGTGCAAAACATGGGACGTGCTGGAATTTGCCCACATGTAATGCACGCACAATATTGGTGGCGTTGTCCGATGTCACAAATCCCCAGGAGAGTCCAATTGGGATAAGTCATTCTGCGATGATGTTCCTCAGTTTCCGTAAGAGGTTGTCAGCTGTGTGCCTCTTCTGGAAAGCGGTGATACAAAGCGTAGCCTGCCTAGGAACGAGTTGGCGTTTGCGATATGATGCTACTGGTGCTGCCGCTGCTGTTCTTGCTGCGGGAGGTAATACATCTACCCAGTGGGCTGTCACAGTCATATAGTCCTGAGTCTGCCCTGCTCCACTTGTCCACATGTCCGTGGTTAAGTGGACATTGGGTACAACTGCATTTTTTAGGACACTGGTGACTCTTTTTCTGAGGTCTGTGTACATTTTCGGTATCGCCTGCCTAGAGAAATGGAACCTAGATGGTATTTGGTACCGGGGACACAGTACCTCAATCAAGTCTGGAGTTGCCTGTGAATTAACGGTGGATAACGGAAACACGTTTCTCACCGCCCAGGCTGCCAAGGCCTGAATTATCCGCTTTGCAGCAGGATGACTGCTGTGATATTTCATCTTCCTCGCAAAGGACTGTTGGACAGTCAATTGCTTACTGGAAGTAGTACAAGTGGTCTTCCGACTTCCCCTCTGGGATGACGATCGACTCCCAGCAGCAACAACAGCAGCGCCAGCATCGGAGGAATCCCAGGCAGGAGAGGACTCGTCAGACTTGACAGTGACATGGCCTGCAGGACTATTGGCTTTCCTGTGTAAGGAGGAAATTGACACTGAGGGAGTTGGTGGTGTGGTTTGCAGGAGCTTGGTTACAAGAGGAGGGGATTTAGTGGTCAGTGGACTGCTTCCGCTGTCATCCAAAGTTTTTGAACTTGTCACTGACTTATGATGAATGCGCTGCAGGTGACGTATAAGGGAGGATGTTCCGAGGTGGTTAACGTCCTTACCCCTACTTATTACAGCTTGACAAAGGCAACACACGGCTTGACACCTGTTGTCCGCATTTGTGTTAAAATAATTCCACACCGAAGAGTTGATTTTTTTTTGTAATTTGACCAGGTATGTCAATGGCCATATTCGTCCCACGGACAACAGGTGTCTACCCGGGTGCCTGACTTAAACAAACCACATCACCATCAGAATCCTCCTTGTCAATTTCCTCCTCAGCGCCAGCAACACCCATATCCTCATTCTGGTGTACTTCAACAGTGACATCTTCAATTTGACTATCAGGAACTGGACTGTGGGTGCTCCTTCCAGCACTTGCAGGGGGCGTGCAATTGGTGGAAGGTGCCACCTCTTCCCGTCCAGTGTTGGGAAGGTCAGGCATCACACAATTGGACTCTCCTTGGGGATTTGTGATTTAGAAGAATGCACAGTTCTTTGCTGTGCTTTTGCCAGCTTAAGTCTTTTCATTTTTCTAGCGAGAGGATGAGTGCTTCCATCCTCATGTGAAGCTGAACCACTAGCCATGAACATAGGCCAGGGCCTCAGACGTTCTTTGCCACTCCGTGTCGTAAATGGCATATTGGCAAGTTTACGCTTCTCCTCAGACGCTTTTAATTTTGATTTTTGGGTCATTTTACTGAACTTTTGTGTTTTGGATTTTACATGCTCTCTACTATGACATTGGGCATCGGCCTTGGCAGACGACGTTGATGGCATTTCATCGTCTCGGCCATGACTAGTGGCAGCAGCTTCAGCACGAGGTGGAAGTGGATCTTGATCTTTCCCTATTTTACCCTCACATTTTTGTTCTCCATTTTTTAATGTGTGGAATTATATGCCAGTATCAATAGCAATGGCCTACTACTATATATACTGTGCATAACTGAAATGCACCACAGGTATGGATGGATAGTATACTTGACGACACAGAGGAAGGTAGAGCAGTGGCCTACTGTACCGTACTGCTATATATTATATACTGGTGGTCAGCAAACTGTGCAAAACTGAAATGCACCACAGGTATGGATGGATAGTATACTTGATGACACAGAGGTAGGTAGAGCAGTGGCCTACTGTACCGTACTGCTATATATTATATACTGGTGGTCAGCAAACTGTGCAAAACTGAAATGCACCACAGGTATGGATGGATAGTATACTTGACGACACAGAGGTAGGTAGAGCAGTGGCCTACTGTACCGTACTGCTATATATTATATACTGGTGGTCAGCAAACTGTACAAAACTGAAATGCACCACAGGTATGGATGGATAGTATACGTGACGACACAGAGGTAGGTAGAGCAGTGGCCTACTGTACCGTACTGCTATATATTATATACTGGTGGTCAGCAAACTGTGCAAAACTGAAATGCACCACAGGTATGGATGGATAGTATACTTGACGACACAGAGGTAGGTAGAGCAGTGGCCTACTGTACCGTACTGCTATATATTATATACTGGTGCAGTGATCGCAAAAACGCGCTATGGCTCGTTTTTTACCCGTTTTTGAAGACACGGGACTCCAGTATACAAAGTGGGAGGGTCCCCGGGGACGCGCTCCTCATTCCGCGAATCCGTAAGGGGGATTTGTTTGATTGACATGCTGGCCTCGTGGTGAATGCTAGAAAGAGGAGGTGGAGCCAGTTCCCCCTCCTCTTTGGCGCCTGGCTGATTGCGGATGCCGGCTGACTCGCGGTGTCTGTAAGTGTATCGGGGGGGGGGGGGGGGCGGGGGTTGTCACAGGGATGAGAGGTGCTGGCAATGTGCAGGGATCGGCGTCCGTGATCTAGTGGCTAAAGCTGGGCAAAGTGACTGGGGCTTCCCGCGGTGCCGTCTGAGGCAGTGGCCGCGCTGCCGCTCTTGCCTTTGATGTGTTCTCTCAAAGCAAGAGCGGCAGCGCGGACACTGCCTCAGACGGCACCGCGGGAAGCCCCAGTCACTTTGCCCAGCTTTAGCCACTAGATCACGGACGCCGATTCCTGCTGACGTGGTGCGCTCGAATCCCGTGAGTCTGTCCGCTATGGAGACCCGGTGAACTTGGTGGCGGTAATGTATAGCTGCGGCCGTGACGCGTGTTAGTCACGGCCGTGTCAGTCACTATGCCTGGGTTTGCTGACTGGTGTCCGGGGTTCCCGCAGGGAGACTAGCTGTAAAGGTTCCTTGGCTGGCTGGCGTCTTCGGAGGGAGGGGGGCTGGAGCTGTGGTCGGCTGTGTTTTTCCCCATCACCACAGGTTATGTGGTGAATCACCACCTACCCCCTACTACTACTGCACCCATCCTGCTACCACCACTACTGCACCCATCCTGCCCCCTGCTACCACCACTACTGCACCCATCCTGCCCCCTGCTACCACCACTACTGCACCCATCCTGCCCCCTGCTACCACCACTACTGCACCCATCCTGCCCCCTGCTACCACCACTACTGCACCCATCCTGCCCCCTGCTACCACCACTACTGCACCTATCTTACCCCCTGCTACCACTACTGCACCTATCCTACCCCCTACTGCACCCATCCTGCCCCCTGCTACCACCACTACTTCACCAATCCTGCCCCCTACCACTACTGCACCTATCTTACCCCCTGCTACCACTACTGCACCTATCCTACCCCCTGCTACCACTACTGCACCTATCCTACCCCCTACTGCACCCATCCTGCCCCCTGCTACCACCACTACTGCACCCATCCTGCCCCCTACCACTACTGCACCTATCTTACCCCCTGCTACCACTACTGCACCTATCCTACCCCCTACTGCACCCATCCTGCCCCCTGCTACCACCACTACTGCACCCATCCTGCCCCCTACCACTACTGCACCTATCTTACCCACTGCTACCACTACTGCACCCATCCTGCCCCCTGCTACCACCACTACTGCACCCATCCTGCCCCCTGCTACCACCACTACTGCACCTATCTTACCCCCTGCTACCACTACTGCACCTATCCTACCCCCTACTGCACCCATCCTGCCCCCTGCTACCACCACTACTGCACCCATCCTGCCCCCTGCTACCACCACTACTGCACCCATCCTGCCCCCTGCTACCACCACTACTGCACCTATCTTACCCCCTGCTACCACTACTGCACCTATCCTACCCCCTACTGCACCCATCCTGCCCCCTGCTACCACCACTACTGCACCCATCCTGCCCCCTACCACTACTGCACCTATCTTACCCACTGCTACCACTACTGCACCCATCCTGCCCCCTGCTACCACTACTGCACCTATCCTACCCCCTACTACTACTGCACCCATCCTGCCCCTGCTACCACCATTATTGCTCCCATCCTGCTACCAGTACTGCACCTATCCTACCCCCTACCACTGCTGCACCTATCTAACCCCCTGCTACCACTACTGCACCTATCATACCCCCTACGACTACTGCACTCATCCTGCCCCCTACCACTGCTGCACCTATCTTACCCCTTGCTACCACTACTGCACCTATCATACCCCCTACCACTACTGCACCGATCCTGCCCCCTACCACTGCTGCACCTATCTTACCCCCTGCTACCACTACTGCACCCATCCTGCCCCCTGCTACCACTACTGCACCTATCCTACCCCCTACTACTACTGCACCCATCCTGCCCCCTGCTACCACTACTGCTCAAATCCTGCTACCAGTACTGCACCTATCCTACCCCCTTCCACCTCTACTGCACCCATTCTGTCCCACATACCCACACAGTGCCCATTATAAACACCCCCATACCCACACAGTGCTCATTATTCACAATGCCCAGTATACACACCCCATCATACGCACACCCATACCACACAGCGCCCATCATATGCACACCCATACCACACAGCGCCCATCATGCGCACACCCATACCACACAGCGCCCATCATGCGCACACCCATACCACACAGCGCCCATCATGCGCACACCCATACCACACAGCGCCCATCATACGCACACCCATGCCACACAGCGCCCATCATACGCACACCCATGCCACACAGCGCCCATCATACGCACACCCATGCCACACAGCGCCCATCATACGCACACCCATGCCACACAGCGCCCATCATACGCACACCCATGCCACACAGCACCCATCATACGCACACCCATGCCACATAGCGCCTATCATACGCACACCCGTGCCACACAGTGCCCATTATACACACTTACAATGCTCATAGCACCCTCTATACCCACACACTGGCCATCATACGCACCACCCATACCCACACAGTGCTCATTATACACCCCCCCCCCAGCGCCTAGCATATGGGTACTCCATACCCACAGTGCCTATGATACATCCCCCCATACACAGTGACCAGCAAACAAACTCCCATATCCACACACAGTGCTCAGCATAGACACAAACAATCCCCAAACCAAAGCAGTGCCCAGCATACGCACACACCTCGTGTTATAGCGGTAGGGCTTCAACAAGGACACAGAGAAGCTGATCTTAAAAGTTGACGGGGAGCAGGACTCACCGAATCCTGGGTACTGATGCCTCCCTACCCCTAACACTGCCTACAGCACTTCCTGCACCTAACCCCCCACTTGCCCCGCAATACTGCCATAACTGCTGTCTACCATGTGGGGTGGTCTAATGCTATGTGGGGAGGCATAAGGGGAGCTCAAAAGCATACATTGCTATGGGACCCAGAAACTGTGAAGTAGGACCCCAATTTTTTAAAGTGAGGGGTCCCCGGGACCCACAATTTTTTCTGCTCAGCGCGATCACTGCTGGTGGTCAGCAAACTGTGCAAAACTGAAATGCACCACAGGTATGGATGGATATTATACTTGACGACACAGAGGTAGGTTGAGCAGTGGACTACTGTACCGTACTGCTATAGATTATATACTGGTGGTCAGCAAACTGTGCAAAACTGAAATGCACCACAGGTATGGATGGATAGTATACTTGACGACACAGAGGTAGGTAGAGCAGTGGCCTACTGTACCGTATTGCTATATATTATATACTGGTGGTCAGCAAACTATGCAAAACTGAAATGCACCACAGGTATGGATGGAAAGTATACTTGACGACACAGAGGTAGGTAGAGCAGTGGCCTACTGTACCGTACTGCTATATATTATATACTGGTGGTCAGCAAACTGTGCAAAACTGAAATGCACCACAGGTATGGATGGATAGTATACTTGACGACACAGAGGTAGGTAGAGCAGTGGCCTTCTGTACCGTACTCCTATATATTATATACTGGTGGTCAGCTAAATTATGCACTGTACTCCTACTATATACTACAATGCAGCACAGATATGGAGCGTTTTTCAGGCAGAGAACGTATAATACTGGTGGTCACTGGTCAGTAAAACTCTGCACTGTACTCCTCCTATATAATACTGCTGGTCCCCAGTCCCCACAATAAAGCAGTGTGAGCACAGATATATGCAGCACACTGAGCACAGATATGGAGCGTTTTTCAGGCAGAGAACGTATAATACTGGTGGTCACTGGTCAGCAAAACTCTGCACTGTACTCCTCCTATATAATACTGCTGGTCCCCAGTCCCCACAATAAAGCAGTGTGAGCACAGATATATGCAGCACACTGAGCACAGATATGGAGCATTTTTCAGGCAGAGAACGTATAATACTGGTGGTCACTGGTCAGCAAAACTCTGCACTGTACTCCTCCTATAATACTGCTGGTCCCCAGAATAAAGATATTTGCAGCCCCCTGAAAGTTCTGAAACAAAGTGAGAGGACGCCAGCCACGTCCTCTCACTATCATTTCCAATGCACGAGTGAAAAATGGCGGCTCCTTATATAGAATCCGAATCTCGCGAGAATCCGACAGCGGGATGATGACGTTCGGGCGCGCTCGGGTTAACCGAGCAATACTGGAGTATCCGAGTATGCCTCGGACTCGTGTAAAATGGGTGAAGTTCAAGGGGGTTCGGATTCCGAGGAACCGAACCCGCTCATCACTAGTAACTCACAGCAGTAACTAGAAAACAAACTTTATTTAACCAGAATAATACTAGAAAACAAACTTTATTTAACCAGAATAATACTAGAAAACAAACTTTATTTCTCTTACGTCCTAGAGGATACTGGGGTCCACATTAGTACCATGGGGTATAGACGGGTCCACTAGGAGCCATGGGCACTTTAAGAAATTAATAGTGTGGTCTGGCTCCTCCCTCTATGCCCCTCCTACCAGACTCAGTTTACAAAATGTGCTCGGAGGAGCCGGTCACACTTTGGAGAGCTCCTGAAGAGTTTTCTACTTTTATTTGTATTGTTTGTTATTTTTAGTCAGGGCTGTTTAGGCAACAGCCTGACTGCTTTGTGGGACTTAGGGGGGAGAATGGCCCAACTTCCTATAGAGTTAATGGTCCCATTTCTCTGCTGGCAGGACACTGAGCTCCTGAGAGAGCTATTCGCAAGCCACACCATGGTGCACACTATTGCTTGTGCATGGATCACTGGGGACATTGCTAAATGGTCAGGTATTCTAATAGTTGATTTAGATTCCTTACCAAGGGATGATGTTGTTTTACTCCTGCAGCATACTTTATGGTTGAAGCCATCAAAGAAATTGGTCTACTCAATGCACGCACACCACTGCCATGGCAGTGTCAGCACGCAGGGGCTTATGGCTACGCCAGTGGACTGTGGACACGGATTCCAGAAAAGGCATGGAAAGTCTTCCTTTCACTGGTGAGGCTCTGTTTGGAGATGAACTGGATAAGTGGATATCCAAGGCTACAGCGGGTAAGTCTACATACCTTCCCTCTGCAGCGGCACCTGCTAGGAAAACCTATTCTGGTGCAACTCTGCAGTCCTTTCGGACAGCGAAATTTAAAGGCAAATCCAAGGGTTCTACTTCAACCTTCAAAGGGAATAGAGGTAAACCCAGAAAACCCGCTGCTGCAGGTTCACAGGATCAGGCCTCCGGGTGTGCTTCCTCAAAGCCCTCAGCATGACGGTGGCGCACACTGCCTGGAAGACAGGCAGGTGGGAGCCTGATTACGTTATTTCAGTCACTTTTGGGCAACATCTTGCTAGGATCCCTGGGTAAAAGATCTTATCACACAGGGATACAGACTGGAGTTTCGAGAACTCCCACCTCCCAGATTCTGCAAATCAGGCTTGCCAGCTTCTCCAGCAGCAGGTTTGATCTTACAGGCAGCAATTCAAAAACTGGTACAGACTTAGATCATTGTTCCAGTCCCGATTCACCTACACAACAAAGGATATTATTCCAACCTGTTTGTAGTGCCGAAGCCAGACGGTTCGGTAAGGCTCATTTTAAACTTCAAGTCGCTGAACCCGTATTTACGGGTGTTCAAGTTCAAGATGGAGTCTGTGAGAGTGGTGATCTCAGGTCTGGAGGAAGGGGAATTCCTGGTGTCTTTGCACATCAAGAATGCGTACCTTCATGTTCCGATCTGGCCGCCCAGGGCCGGTGCTAGGGTGTTCGGCGCCCTCCTGCAAAATATAAATTTGCGCCCTCCCATACTTTACATGTAGGGCCGGGGGGGTTACCATGGCCTCTTGGGCCCCTGAGCTGCAGGAGATCCGTGTAAGCCTATGGATGTGAACTCTCTGCCCACACTCACTCTGTGCAGCGCTAGTTACGGCCCTGCACACAGACAGTGCCGTAACTAGACATTTTACCGCTGTGTGCAAGAGAGGGAATCGGCACACCCCCCCACACACACACCTGCATTTAAAATAGGGGCAGTGCGCGCCGCAGGCGCGCACCAAAAATATAGGGGCGTGGCTTCGCGGGGAAGGGGTGTGGCCACAAAATAATACCAATTCATATTACATATTATAGTAGTCTCCATTATTCAAACTATGCCGCACAGTAGCGCCACTACACCAGGTAGAGCCCCTTTTACACATTACGGCCGACAGATTCCGCTTTTTACACATTACGGCAGACAGCGTCCCCCTTTTTACACATTACGGCAGACAGCGTCCCCCTTTTACACATTACGGCAGACAGCGTCCCCTTTTTACACATTACGGCAGCCAGCGTCCCCCTTTTTACACATTACGGCGGACAGCGCTCCCCTTTTTACACATTATGGCGGACAGCGCTCCCCTTTTTACACATTACGGCGGACAGAGTCCCCTTTTTACACATTACGGCGGACAGCGTCCCCCTTTTTACACATTACGGCGGACAGCGCACCCCTGTTTACACATTACGGCGGACAGCGTCCACTTTTTGCACATTACGGCGGACAGCGCCTCCCTTTTTACACATTACGGCGGACAGAGTCCCCTTTTTACACATTACGGCGGACAGCGCTCCCCTTTATACACATTACGGCGGACAGCGCCCCCCTTTTTACACATTACGGCAGACAGCGTCCACTTTTTAAATACAAACAAACACACATACATATACACACACACGCACACACACACACACACACACACACACACACACACACACACACACTTTCTCTCTCACACTCTTTACATACCCTTACCACAATCTTGCTGGCCAGATCTTCCACAGTCTGCTAGCCTGGTCCGTGTAGCTCCGCCCCCTTTGTCCGTGTAGCTCCGCCTCTTGGTCCGTGTAGCTCCGCCCCCTTTCGTCAGACAGAAAACACTCCTCTCCCTGTCACAGGGGACAGAGGAGAAGGAGTCATGCTGCCGGCGCTGCTGCGGCTGCCTGTCAGTGTGACAGGGCAGGCGCAGCAGCAGCAGGGGGGACAGGACGGCGCTTCAGCTGGGATGCAGAGCAGTGAAGGCGCCTCTCCTGCCCGGCGCCTACCTGCACTGCATCCCTTGCTGAGCGGTTAGCGCCGGGCCTGTGGCCGCCTCATCAGGCTTATCTAAGGTTTGCATTACAGGACTGTCACTACCAGTTCCAGGCCCTGCCATTTGACCTCTCCACAGCACCAAGGGTGTTCACCAAGGTAGTGGCAGAGATGATGTTTCTCCTCCGCATGCAGGGAGTAAACATAATACCGTACCTGGACGACCTGCTGGTCAAGGCGCCGTCCATAGAGAAGCTGTTGCACAGTATCGCCCTATCAACTCGATTGCTCCAGGATCACAGTTGGATTCTGAACCTGCCAAAATCTCACCTGGAACCAACATGGAGGCTTCCGTTTTTGGGAATGATTCTGGATACAGAGGCACAGAAGGTATTCCTTCCTATGAAAAGGGCATTGCTGATCCAGTTAATGGTGCGGGACGTCCTAAGACAGTCTCGGAAATCAGTTCATCTTTGCATTTGCCTCCTAGGAAAGATGGTAGCCTCTTACGAGGCTCTACAGTACGGAAGGTTTCACGAAAGACCCTTCCAGCTGGATCTGTTGGACAAGTGGTCCGGATCACATCTTCACATGCATCAGAGGATACGTCTGTCGCCAAAGGCCAGGTTCTCCCTTTTGTGATGGCTTCAGACGTCTCACCTGACCAAAGGCCGAAGGTTCGGGATTCAAGATTGGATTCTGCTAACTACAGACTCAAGCCTCAGAGGTTGGGGAGCAGTCACCCAAGGGGAGCAGTTCCAATGAAAGTGATCATGTCAGGAAGCCGTCCTTCAAATCAACATTCTGGAACTAAGGGCAATATACAACGCCCTTCTCCTGGCGTCCCATCTTCTTCGAGATTGAGACGTTCAAGTCCAGTCAGACAACGTGACGGCGGTGTCTTACATAAACCAACAGAGCGGAACAAAGAGCAGAGCAGCCATGTCAGAGGTAACATGAATCCTCCTCTGGGCAGAAAGGCATGCAGTGGCATTGTCGGCGATCTTCATTCCGAGAGTGGACAACTGGGAAGCAGACTTCCTCAGCAGACACGACCTCCATCCAGGAGAGTGGGGACTTCAGCCGCAGGTGTTCGAGTCCTTGACACATCGATGGGGAATTCCTCAAATCAACATGATGGCCTCTCGTCTCAACAAGAAGCTCAAGCGGTATTGTTCCAGATTGAGAGCCCCGCAAGCAGTGGCGGTGGACGCTCTGGTGACTCCATGGGTCTACCAGATGGTGTACATGTTTTCACCTCTTCTGTTGATCCCAAGGGTTCTCAAAAGAATAAAAAGGGAAAAGCTGCAATCAATTCTCATTGCTCCAGACTGGCCAAGAAGGGCCTGGTATGCGGATCAACAGAAGTTGCTCCTGGAGGACCCGTGGCCTCTTCCTCTTCGCGAGGATCTTCTACAGCAAGGGACGTTCGTCTATCAAGTCTTACCACAGCTACGTTTGACGGCATGGAGGATGAGTGTCAGATTCTAGCTCGGAAAGGGATTCCGGATAGGGTGATTCCTACTTTGATCCAAGAGTTAGGAGAGGAAAAGAAACAGAAGAATCTGTATTGTTGACGCACTAACTAAAGATGAATTATTAAAATATAACCTTTATTAAATGTACATTAAATGAAAATTATATAAGTGATTGGTCCAGACTGCAGTGAAACGTAGAGGTTAAAAATGACAAGGACTAACATGTATGTGAATTGAAAAAATAGAAAAATGTGAATAAAGATTTAAAAAGTGTGTCCACGTGTGTGTTTTAATATAAGATCTCATCAAATTGCTGTATAGGCATATATATTGCCAATATCAATGATTTTTATTATCCCAAATGATCTATCCCCCACTAAGTCTCTATTTAGATATGTCCTTATATACATATACCTAGACCACAGACCGCTGGGAAAAAACAATCCCCATCTATCGGAAATATTTAATCTATTGCGGTTTACCTAAAATCAAGATTGTGGTCCTGAAATTGAAATGATGCTTTCTCAGTTTGAGCTGATAGATAGAATTATCTTTAAGGAATATGGCAGTTCCCGTTTTCAGGTATCACAGCCCACACTTATATGCAGAGCCGGATTAAGTCGCTGGGGGGCCCTGGGTACTTAAAACAGTGGGGCCCCTATTCAAGAGAGGAGGAGGAGGACCGGGGGGAGGGGGGGGGGATGTCACTCACATACCATCCAGTGAACGAATTGCGCTCCCGTCCCCGCCAACCCCACAGACAGCAGAGCGACGGATCAGCTCTCCAATCATGTATGAATGAAGCAGCCTGCCGCTCAGCCATTGGGGCAGCCTACTTCACTCATACGTTATTGGACAGCTGAGCCGTCCGTGCTTTTCACAGTTTTTTGGTCTATTCGACCCCCCAAAAAAAGGCATGGAGAAAACGGTGCAAAACACTGTCGAATACTCCCGCTATTGGCTACCAAACGGTCGAATTAGTGCCGATTTTCCGACTGTCGGAAAACTCGGCACTAATTGAATATCCCCCTATGCCTCAGACATGGGCACACTAGTCATGAGCATGGCTATATCTGTAGATATTGATATATGTACTGTATACACACACATAGTAAAACACACACATTAGAATACATATATACACACACACCCATAGAGAAAAAACACCCACACCTACAGCTAAACACACATAGCAAAACACATATATACACACAAACACACACCCATAGGAAAACACATACACACACTAAACACCAATAGCAAAACACATACCCATAGGAAAACAGATATACACATATACACACCCATAGCAAAACAAACACACACACACAGCTAAACATACACACACAGCTAAACATACACACACAGTCAGCAAAACACACACACCCTTGTATTTACAGTACATGTGTTTTCTTTATTCACAACTTACTTTGCGGCACTTCCTGGCTCTGGCTCCGGCAAGGCTCTTCACTGCAGGGGCTGAGTGCTGACGTCTCCAGTGCACATACAGCTGCCCTGTCAGTGACTCTCCCTCCTCCCTCCCCCTTCTCCCAGCATGCAGTGTGGACAACACACAGTAACAGAGCCAGCAGGAAACTGATAGCTGCTGCAGCAGCGCGGTGCCGAGTTGAAGGGTGATGAGATCACCCTTCTCACTCACTGGCGCCGTGTTCCGTGTGCAGACTACCTTCTTTGACAGGGCCCACGGCGCAGCGGCAGGCAACGTGTAATGAGTCAGGCTGTCTCATTACACTGCTGCTGGCTGTGGGCCCCTTCATAGTGCTGGGCCTCTCTGCATTGCACTGACTGCCCTGGCGCAAGTTCCACTGCTGGTGGTGTGGCAGGGGGCCCTTTTGGGAAGGGGGGCCCGGGGGTACGTATCCCCGGGACCCCCCCCCCTTAATCCGGCTCTGCTTATATGGGTATTTGGCCCGTATTCGGTCTGGCTGGAATATAGAGAATTACTTTCATTAGGGGTATACCAACCCCAATTTTATTAGAAAGCGAACTGTCTAGCAGTACAGTCTCATTCTTGTTCAAATAATTCAAATAAATTTCACTAGAAAGTAAATTTATATATATCAGAGCATCACTTTCATTACTCACACTGTTAAAGGAAATAATCCTTATTTATCTTACAGTGTGATTTGAATACCCTGTAAAGATATAGTAATCCTATTTTTATATATATATATATATATATATATATATATATATATATATAGGGTAGTGATAATCTAGACTCAGTGGTTAGTAGTATAGATAGGGTCATTTGCTTAATGGCAACATATGCCCTCCCACTAATGTAGATGAGGAAGGTTTTATCTAAATTATATAGCCAGACAAATACTGATCTATGTATATTAAATATAACACAATCATATATAGAAGTGATTTGTCAGGTAATGAGTTTATAATAAATGGATTAGAACATTACATAGAGTCAGAATATGTTGAACGAGGCTGAAGTTAGCTTCTTATTCGGCCAGCTTCTTATTCACTTCTTATTCGGCTCCAGATTCTTATTCACTTCTTATTCGGCTCCAGCTTCTTATTCAGTAATTATTATATTAAAATAAATTAAATAAGGATAGATCACTAAGTTAACCTTGCATAAACTTCAAATAGTGTCCCTTACACCAATTTACATGACATTTTGCAATAAACAAAAATGATTTAGGCATGAAAATGGTGGTAAAGCGGGCACAGACACCAGATTTCATCATTTTGAATAAGAAGCTGTAGCTGTGCAAGGGTTAAACAGCGTTGGTCAAAAGATTTGACACTTGAACCTCACACAGGGTGGTCACTTACATATCACCCACTTGCAGTTTGTCTTGACCAACAAGCATTTGGGCATGAAAATGGTGGTAAAGCGGGCACAGACACCAGATTTCATCATTTTGAATAAGAAGCTGTAGTTGTGCAAGGGTTAAACAGCGTTGGTCAAAAGATTTGACACTTGAACCTCACACAGGGTGGTCACTTACATATCACCCACTTGCAGTTTGTCTTGACCAACAAGCATTTGGGCATGAAAATGGTGGCAAGGCGGGCACAGACACCAGATTTCATCATTTTGAATAAGAAGCTGTAGCTGTACAAGGGTTAAACAGCGTTGGTCAAAAGATTTGACACTTAAACTTCACACAGGGTGGTCACTTACATATCACCCACTTGCAGTTTGTCTTGACCAACAAGCATTTGGGCATGAAAATGGTGGTAAAGCGGGCACAGACACCAGATTTCATCATTTTGAATAAGAAGCTGTAGCTGTGCAAGGGTTAAACAGCGTTGGTCAAAAGATTTGATACTTGAAACTCACACAGGGTGGTCACTTACATATCACCCACTTGCAATTTGCCTTGACCAACAAGCATTTGGGCATGAAAATAGTGGTAAAGCGGGCACAGACACCAGATTTCATCATTTTGAATAAGAAGCTGTAGCTGTGCAAGGGTTAAACAGCGTTGGTCAAAAGATTTGACACTTGAACCTCACACAGGGTGGTCACTTACATATCACCCACTTGCAGTTTGTCTTGACCAACAAGCATTTGGGCATGAAAATGGTGGTAAAGCGGGCACAGACACCAGATTTCATAATATTGAATAAGAAGCTGTAGTTGTGCATAGTGAAGTGCACCGGACATTTTTCGGGTTTTGTGTTTTGGCTTTGAATTCGGTTCCGCGGCCGTGTTTTGGATCGTTTTGGCAAAACCTCCCTGAAATTTTTTTGTCGGATTCGGGTGTGTTTTGGATTCGGGTTTTTTTTTTTTTACAAAAAAACCCCTGAAAAACAGCTGAAATCATAAAATTTGGGGGTAATTTCGATCCCATAGTATTATTAACCTCAATAACCATAATTTCCACTCATTTCCAGTCTATTCTGAACACCTCACACCTCACAATATTATTTTTAGTCCTAAAATTTGCACCGAGGTCGCTGGATGACTAAGCTAAGCGACCCAAGTGGCCGACACAAACACCTGGCCCATCTAGGAGTGGAACTGCAGTGTCAGACAGGATGGCAGATTAAAAAAATAGTCCTCAAACAGCACATGATGCAAAGAAAAAAAGAGGTGCACCAAGGTCGCTGGATGGCTAAGCTAAGCGACCCAAGTGTCCGACACAAACACCTGGCCCATCTAGGAGTGGCACTGCAGTGTCAGACAGGATGGCAGATTATAAAAATTGTCCCCAAACAGCACATGATGCAAAGAAAAAAAGAGGCGCAATGAGGTAGCTGTGTGACTAAGCTAAGCGACCCAAGTGGCCGACACAAACACCTGGCCCATCTAGGAGTGGCACTGCAGTGTCAGACAGGATGGCAGATTAAAAAAATTGTCCCCAAACAGCACATGATGCAAAGAAAAAAAGAGGTGCACCAAGGTCGCTGGATGGCTAAGCTAAGCGACCCAAGTGGCCGACACAAACACCTGGCCCATCTAGGAGTGGCACTGCAGTTTTCTAGCGAGAGGATGAGTGCTTCCATCCTCATGTGAAGTTGAACCACTAGCCATGAACATAGGCCAGGCCCTCAGCCGTTCCTTGCCACTCCGTGTCGTAAATGGCTCACTGGCAAGTTTACGCTTCTCCTCAGACGATTTTGATTTAGATTTTTGGGTCATTTTACTGAACTTTATTTTTTTGGATGTTACATGCTCTCTACTATGACATTGGTCATCGGCCTTGGCAGACGATGTTGATGGCATTTCATCGTCTCGGCCATGACTAGTGGCAGCAGCTTCAGCACGAGGTAGAAGTGGATCTTGATCTTTCCCTATTTTACCCTCCACATTTTTGTTCTCCAATTTTTAATGTGTGGAATTATATGCCAGTAATATATCAATAGCAATGGCCTACTACTATATATACTGCGCACAAAAACTTAAATGCACCACAGGTATGGATGGCTAGTATACTTGACGACACAGAGGTAGGTAGAGCAGTGGCCTACTGTACCGTACTGCTATATATTATATACTGGTGGTCAGCAAAATTATGCACTGTCGTACTACTATATATATACTGCGCACAAAAACTTAAATGCACCACAGGTATGGATGGATAGTATACTTGACGACACAGAGGTAGGTATAGCAGTGGCCTACTGTACCATACGGCTATATATTATATACTGGTGGTCAGCAAAATTATGCACTGTCCTACTACTATATATATACTGCGCACAAAAACTTAAATGCACCACAGGTATGGATGGATAGTATACTTGACGACACAGAGGTAGGTAGAGCAGTGGCCTACTGTACCGTACTGTTATATATTATATACTGGTGGTCAGCAAAATGATGCACTGTCCTACTACTATATATATACTGCGCACAAAAACTTAAATGCACCACAGGTATGGATGGCTAGTATACTTGACGACACAGAGGTAGGTAGAGCAGTGGCCTATTGTACCGTACTGCTATATATTATATACTGGTGGTTAGCAAAATTATGCACTGTCCTACTACTATATATATACTGTGCACAAAAACTTAAATGCACCACAGGTATGGATGGATAGTATACTTGACGACACAGAGGTAGGTAGAGCAGTGGCCTACTGTACCGTACTGCTATATATTATATACTGGTGGTCAGCAAAATGATGCACTGTCCTACTACTATATATATACTGCGCACAAAAACTTAAATGCACCACAGGTATGGATGGATAGTATACTTGACGACACAGAGGTAGGTAGAGCAGTGGCCTACTGTACCGTACTGCTATTATATACTGGTGGTCAGCAAAATGATGCACTGTACTCCTATATACTACAATGCAGCACAGATATGGAGTGTTTTTCAGGCAGAGAAAGTATAATACTGGTGGTCACTGGTCAGCAAAACTCTGCACTGTCCTCCTCCTATATAATACTGGTGGTCCCCAGTCCCCACAATAAAGCACACTGAGCACAGATATTTGCAGCACACTGAGCACAGATATGGAGCGTTTTTCAGGCAGAGAACGTATAATACTGGTGGTCACTGGTCAGCAAAACTCTGCACTGTCCTCCTCCTATATAATACTGGTGGTCCCCAGTCCCCACAATAAAGCACACTGAGCACAGATATGGAGCGTTTTTCAGGCAGAGAACGTAGATATTTGCAGCACACTGAGCACAGATATTTGCAGCACACTGAGCACAGATATTTGCAGCTCACTGAGCACAGATATTTGCAGCACACTGAACAAACTGAGAGAACGGCAGCCACGTCCTCTCCCTATCATCTCCAATGCACGAGTGAAAATGGCGGCGACGCGCGGCTCCTTATATAGAATACGAATCTCGCGAGAATCCGACAGCGGGATGATGACGTTCGGGCGCGCTCGGGTTAACCGAGCAAGGCGGGAGGATCTGAGTTTGCCTCGGAACCGTGTAAAATGGGTGAAGTTCGGGGGCTTCGGATTCCGAGGAACCGAACCCGCTCATCACTATGCAGAACTACAGCTTCTTATTCAAAATGATGAAATCTGGTGTCTGTGCCCGCTTTACCCCTATTTTCCCAAAAAACAAATGGAAAAGCGCTAGAAATCTGTAGTAGATATATTTTGTTTTTTATTTAAAAGAAAAAAAAAATTATATCACATATAACAAACCATTTGATACTGGCCAGCACCATTCACACATATAAAATATGCTCCATAGTCTAAAAATTATCTCCTATATAATAGCCCAGATCTGTGACTTTGTGACTCATTTGCTAACGCTGGGCGGAGTCACAACACTGGGCGGAGTTAGTCAAATGAGTCACAGATCTCGGCAAATCTATAGGAGACTAGGAGCAGAAGCAGATGGTATGGGCATGGCACAGGCAGGGGTGCATACCTCCCAGCTTTCTTCAGGCAGAAGGAGGGACACACAGGCAGCGAAAAGGGGGCGTGGCCAACGAAAAGGGGAGTGGCTTCACGGGAGGGCCCCCGTTTTCGTCAGTGAGGGGGCATGCCCAGCGCTCTGTGAGCTGCTGGCATGCCTCCAGGGGCGGATTATGAGTCCGGGGGCCCAGGGTAGTTGAGACGGGGGGCCCTATCTCATTGCTGTGACTGCTGGGGGTTTGGGGGCGTGGCCTAAACACGCCCCGCGTGGCCACGCCCCCTTATGCAAATTCCGGAGATTTTTTTTTATATTTTTTTATGGGATTTTGGCCCCTCAGCTAGGGGTAAATCCAGAGGGGCTGGTCACTCCCCCGTACACACCCGCACAGGCAGAAGAAAACAGGGAGGCCGCTGCCTCCCTGCACCACCACAGACCTGCCAACACGCAGCAGAGTGTGCCGACTGTAGCACAATGCTGCTGCTGGCAGGACGGGGAGCTTCAGAGCTGGGACAGAGCTACTCCAGCCAGGGAGGCCCCTAAAACTGTGGGGCCCACGGTACATACCCCCTGCCCCCCCCCCCCCCTTAATCCGGCTCTGTTGCCGGAACCCCCCTTAATCCGTACCCCCTGATGCCCCCTCTCCCACTGTCTCCACTAAATAGACGCTGTGCGCATGCGCACAGGGTCTATTCACCGCAGCTCTGCTAAGCAGAACAGCGAGTTCAGGAGCTTCCCAACTGCCCCCCCCACCGGGGGACACTGCGGCCCACGGGTGGGACAGTGGGACAGACCCAAAAAAATGGGACTGTCCCGCGAAAATCAGGACAGTTGGGAGGTATGGGGGTGTGTGAGGAAGTATGCCATACAGACAGATTGGGCACCGGCTCACTGTGTGCTTGACCCCCGACATCAGCATACTCAGCAGGGGATCTCTGGCGCGGAGGAGCGTCACTTTCTGGCACACTCCACGCTTCTTAGCTGCAGTTTTGTGGGGCACCTGCCGCTGTGCAGGTTCCGTACTGCCACTGTTATCTCCAGCCCCGGCAACCCCACCGCTAGCTGCAGCGCTGCCACCCGCAGTGAGGTGCGCCCTGCTCCTTCACACACTTTAGCCGGCGGGTAGCGCTGCAGAAGTCAGCGCTGCTTGCAGGCTCCGACCCCCTCCTCCCTCCAGCCGCAGCATCTCCTGGGAGCTAACCAGTCACTCCCAGTCTCCCCTTACCACAGTGTCCGGCAGCCGCGAGGTCCGCGCCGCGTGCATGCTATGACCCCCTCCTCCCTCCAGCCGCTGCGTCTCCAGGGGGATAACCAGTCACTCCCAGTCTCCCCTTACCACAGTGCCCGGCAGCTGCGCGAGGTCTGCGGTGTGTGACTGAGGAGGGGGGGAGGGATGCGGATGGGCAGAGGAAGCAGGACTCCAGCTTGAGAGAGTCAGCCATGCCAAGTCTCCAGCAGCAGCAGCAGATCCCAACAGGTTGGAGTGGAACAGCAGCAGCCAGCAGCAGTGACTCCGGTAAGACACATCTGTCTGTCACCACTGTTCTGTCTCTAATACCAATCTCTCCCGTGCCCTGTGTTCTGTCATGTCCCTGTCACCCCTGGCCTTGACCTGCCACCCTTATCCTGGCCCTTTCACCCTTATCCTGGCCCTTTCACCCTTATCCTGGCCCTGTCACCCTTATGCTGGCCCTGTTACCCCTATCCTGGCCCTGTCACCCCTGTGCTTGCCCTATCAATCCTATACTGGCCCTGTCACCCCTGTCCTGGTCCTGCCGCCCCTACCCGGGCTATGTCACCCCTATCATGTCCCTGTCATTTCTGTCCTGGCCCCGTCGCCCCTGTCCTGGCCCCGTCACCCATGTCCTTGCCCCATCACCCCTGTCCTGGCCCCATCACCCCTGTTCTGACCCTGTCACCCCTCACCTGGCCCTGTCACCCCTGTCCTGGCCCTGTCATCCCTGTTCTGACCCTGTCACCCCTATCCTGGCCCTGTTACTGCATACCCTCCAACTACCTTTTTGGCAGGTACAGTACCCGCAGCGCCTCCAGACCCCTCCCCAATGCACCACACCTCCGTACCTTCCCCTCCACCACATGCGGCACTCCACCCCTCCCCCACACGCTGTGCCTCCAGACCCCCTACATTACACTGCGGCTCCCACTCCCCCGCCCCTCCACCACCCACAGCACCTCCAGGCCCCCTCCACCCCCCATATATGTCTCCCCCCACACCTGCCCCCCCTCCACCCGCAGCACCTGCAGACACCCTCCTCAATTCGTGGTCCCCCCTCACCCACCCCTCCCCCACCCACGGCACCCCCACACCTGCCCCTCCACCACCTGCAGCGCCTCAAGACCCCCTTCCCCATCCGCCGCACCACCTGTACCTGCCCCTCCCCCACCCATGGTGCCTCCAGACCCCCTACCCCCCCCCCCCCCGGCACCCCCTGCCCCTTCCCATCCCACAGCACCTCTGGAACCCTTCACCCATCCGCAACATCCCCGCACCTGCCCCTCTCCCACCCATGGCACCCCTGCCCCTCCCCCACCTGCAGTGCCTCCGGACCCCTCCCCCATCTGCAGCCCCCTCTCCTCTGCCCCTCCCCCATCCGCAGCACCTCCCGACCCTTCCCCATCAGTGCCCCTCCCGCTTCTGCCCCCCCTCCACCCGCAGCATCTACAGACACCCTCCCCCATCCCCAGTCCCCCCCCGCACCTGCTACATTCTGTACATCATGCCCTGCAGGTGCTGTTCACGCCGTCGCAAGGGGCTGCGCCTCCTTCACCATCGCACGCACTTTCATTGTGCAATATTTAACCACTAACAAAGGAATGCAGGTAATACTCATATAATACAAATATTGAACCCCAGAAACGCATGCAAGGGTTAAGGGGGCGTAGCACCTTGCGACGATGTGAAGAGCGCCCGTAGGGCACGATGAAGCACCTAGTTAGATATATAAATTACAAAATGTACCACCACAGAGCAAAATACTGCAAGACTATTCTGCAACAAAGTCTCTTTATCTTATACTGCTGTGGGACTATGTATCACCTGGAATAGGCTGCAGAATTTATCTGTAACAAAGTCTCCTTTGCTTAAGTCTCAATAACACTAGGTAGCACCTAAAGTGTTTAATATCCAGCACCTGAGAGTTATTAGCTGTTAGAGTTGTTAATTAGCCTTTAGGCGTCCTTCAGCTTTATAATTATACTTCGCTGAAAACTCTCGCTGAGTTAATAGACACAGTTCATGCGTATTCATGCAGTATTAGTAGACATCATGCAAATGCTCATATCAGGTTAGTTTACCATATATGCCAATATGGAAATTGGAATAACCTCAGTTAATCAGCGGAGTTGATGGCATTCCTCCCGGCTGGAGCTCCTCCCGGCAGCTTTATCTGGAGTACATATACATTGCCTTTATAGCACTCCGTCCCCCTTCTAATGGCTTTGTGGGGTCTGCATCACGCTGGCCAGCGGATGTGGTATTTGAAAGCTGTATCCCGTGTGTTTTGGAGACGTACAGGTGCGTTTCCCCGCCTTCAGTAGCTCGGCGGCTTCATCAAATGCTTGTTGGTCAAGGCAAATTGCAAGTGGGTGATATGTAAGTGACCACTCTGTGTGAGTTTCAAGTGTCAAATCTTTTGACCAACGCTGTTTAACCCTTGCACAGCTACAGCTTCTTATTCAAAATGATGAAATCTGGTATCTGTGCCCGCTTTAACACTATTTTCATGCCCAAATGCTTGTTGGTCAAGGCAAATTGCAAGTGGGTGATATGTAAGTGACCACCCTGTGTGAGTTTCAAGTGTCAAATCTTTTGACCAACGCTGTTTAACCCTTGCACAGCTACAGCTTCTTATTCAAAATGATGAAATCTGGTGTCTGTGCCCGCTTTACCACCATTTTCATGCCCAAATGCTTGTTGGTCAAGACAAACTGCAAGTGGGTGATATGTAAGTGACCACCCTGTGTGAGTTTCAAGTGTCAAATCTTTTTACCAACGCTGTTTAACCCTTGCACAGATACAGCTTCTTATGCAAAATGATGAAATCTGGTGTCTGTGCCTGCTTTACCACCATTTTCATGCCCAAATGCTTGTTGGTCAAGACAAACTGCAAGTGGGTGATATGTAAGTAACCACCCTGTGTGAGTTTCAAGTGTCAAATCTTTTGACCAACGCTGTTTAACCCTTGCACAACTACAGCTTCTTATTCAAAATGATGAAATCTGGTGTCTGTGCCCGCTTTACCACCATTTTCATGCCCAAATGCTTGTTGGTCAAGACAAACTGCAAGTGGGCGATATGTAAGTGACCACCCTGTGTGAGTTTCAAGTGTCAAATCTTTTGACCAACGCTGTTTAACCCTTGCACAGCTACAGCTTCTTATTCAAAATGATGAAATCTGGTGTCTGTGCCCGCTTTACCACCATTTTCATGCCCAAATGCTTCTTGGTCAAGACAAACTGCAAGTGGGTGATATGTAAGTGACCACCCTGTGTGAGGTTCAAGTGTCAAATCTTTTGACCAATGCTGTTTAACCCTTGCACAGCTACAGCTTCTTATTCAAAATGATGAAATCTGGTGTCTGTGCCTGCTTTACCACCATTTTCATGCCCAAATGCTTGTTGGTCAAGACAAACTGCAAGTGGGTGATATGTAAGTGACCACCCTGTGTGAGTTTCAAGTGTCAAATCTTTTGACCAACGCTGTTTAACCCTTGCACAACTACAGCTTCTTATTCAAAATGATGAAATCTGGTGTCTGTGCCCGCTTTACCACCATTTTCATGCCCAAATGCTTGTTGGTCAAGACAAACTGCAAGTGGGTGATATGTAAGTGACCACCCTGTGTGAGTTTCAAGTGTCAAATCTTTTTACCAACGCTGTTTAACCCTTGCACAGATACAGCTTCTTATGCAAAATGATGAAATCTGGTGTCTGTGCCTGCTTTACCACCATTTTCATGCCCAAATGCTTGTTGGTCAAGACAAACTGCAAGTGGGTGATATGTAAGTGACCACCCTGTGTGAGTTTCAAGTGTCAAATCTGTTGACCAACGCTGTTTAACCCTTGCACAACTACAGCTTCTTATTCAAAATGATGAAATCTGGTGTCTGTGCCCGCTTTACCACCATTTTCATGCCCAAATGCTTGTTGGTCAAGGCAAATTGCAAGTGGGTGATATGTAAGTGACCACCCTGTGTGATTTTCAAGTATCAAATCTTTTGACCAACGCTGTTTAACCCTTGCACAGCTATAGCTTCTTATTCAAAATGATGAAATCTGGTGCCTGTGCCCGCCTTGCCACCATTTTCATGCCCAAATGCTTGTTGGTCAAGGCAAATTGCAAGTGGGTGATATGTAAGTGACCACCCTGTGTGAGTTTCAAGTATCAAATCTTTTGACCAATGCTGTTTAACCCTTGCACAGCTTCAGCTTCTTATTCAAAATGATGAAATCTGGTGTCTGTGCGCGCTTTACCACCATTTTCATGCCCAAATGCTTGTTGGTCAAGACAAACTGCAAGTGGGTGATATGTAAGTAACCACCATGTGTGAGTTTCAAGTGTCAAATCTTTTGACGAACGCTGTTTAACCCTTGCACAGCTACAGCTTCTTATTCAAAATGATGAAATCTGGTGTCTGTGCCCGCTTTACCACCATTTTCATGCCCAAATGCTTGTTGGTCAAGACAAACTGCAAGTGGGTGATATGTAAGTGACCACCCTGTGTGAGTTTCAAGTGTCAAATCTTTTTACCAACGCTGTTTAACCCTTGCACAGATACAGCTTCTTATGCAAAATGATGAAATCTGGTGTCTGTGCCTGCTTTACCACCATTTTCATGCCCAAATGCTTGTTGGTCAAGACAAACTGCAAGTGGGTGATATGTAAGTGACCACCCTGTGTGAGTTTCAAGTGTCAAATCTTTTGACCAACGCTGTTTAACCCTTGCACAACTACAGCTTCTTATTCAAAATGATGAAATCTGGTGTCTGTGCCCGCTTTACCACCATTTTCATGCCCAAATGCTTGTTGGTCAAGACAAACTGCAAGTGGGCGATATGTAAGTGACCACCCTGTGTGAGTTTCAAGTGTCAAATCTTTTGACCAACGCTGTTTAACCCTTGCACAGCTACAGCTTCTTATTCAAAATGATGAAATCTGGTGTCTGTGCCCGCTTTACCACCATTTTCATGCCCAAATGCTTGTTGGTCAAGACAAACTGCAAGTGGGTGATATGTAAGTGACCACCCTGTGTGAGGTTCAAGTGTCAAATCTTTTGACCAATGCTGTTTAACCCTTGCACAGCTACAGCTTCTTATTCAAAATGATGAAATCTGGTGTCTGTGCCTGCTTTACCACCATTTTCATGCCCAAAAGCTTGTTGGTCAAAACAAACTGCAAGTGGGTGATATGTAAGTGACCACCCTGTGTGAGTTTCAAGTGTCAAATCTTTTGACCAACGCTGTTTAACCCTTGCACAACTACAGCTTCTTATTCAAAATGATGAAATCTGGTGTCTGTGCCCGCTTTACCACCATTTTCATGCCCAAATGCTTGTTGGTCAAGACAAACTGCAAGTGGGTGATATGTAAGTGACCACCCTGTGTGAGTTTCAAGTGTCAAATCTTTTTACCAACGCTGTTTAACCCTTGCACAGATACAGCTTCTTATGCAAAATGATGAAATCTGGTGTCTGTGCCTGCTTTACCACCATTTTCATGCCCAAATGCTTGTTGGTCAAGACAAACTGCAAGTGGGTGATATGTAAGTGACCACCCTGTGTGAGTTTCAAGTGTCAAATCTGTTGACCAACGCTGTTTAACCCTTGCACAACTACAGCTTCTTATTCAAAATGATGAAATCTGGTGTCTGTGCCCGCTTTACCACCATTTTCATGCCCAAATGCTTGTTGGTCAAGGCAAATTGCAAGTGGGTGATATGTAAGTGACCACCCTGTGTGATTTTCAAGTATCAAATCTTTTGACCAACGCTGTTTAACCCTTGCACAGCTATAGCTTCTTATTCAAAATGATGAAATCTGGTGCCTGTGCCCGCCTTGCCACCATTTTCATGCCCAAATGCTTGTTGGTCAAGGCAAATTGCAAGTGGGTGATATGTAAGTGACCACCCTGTGTGAGTTTCAAGTGTCAAATCTTTTGACGAACGCTGTTTAACCCTTGCACAGCTACAGCTTCTTATTCAAAATGATGAAATCTGGTGTCTGTGCCCGCTTTACCACCATTTTCATGCCCAAATGCTTGTTGGTCAAGACAAACTGCAAGTGGGTGATATGTAAGTGACCACCCTGTGTGAGTTTCAAGTGTCAAATCTTTTGACCAACGCTGTTTAACCCTTGCACAACTACAGCTTCTTATTCAAAATGATGAAATCTGGTGTCTGTGCCCGCTTTACCACCATTTTCATGCCCAAATGCTTGTTGGTCAAGACAAACTGCAAGTGGGTGATATGTAAGTGACCACCCTCTGTGAGTTTCAAGTGTCAAATGTTTTGACCAAAGCTGTTTAACCCTTGCACAGCTACAGCTTCTTATTCAAAATGATGAAATCTGGTGTCTGTGCCCGCTTTACCACCATTTTCATGCCCAAATGCTTGTTGGTCAAGACAAACTGCAAGTGGGTGATATGTAAGTGACCACCCTGTGTGAGGTTCAAGTATCAAATCTTTTGACCAACGCTGTTTAACCCTTGCACAGCTACAGCTTCTTATTCAAAATGATGAAATCTGGTGTCTGTGCCCGCTTTACCACCATTTTCATGCCCAAATGCTTGTTGGTCAAGGCAAATTGCAAGTGGGTGATATGTAAGTGACCACCCTGTGTGAGTTTCAAGTGTCAAATCTGTTGACCAACGCTGTTTAACCCTTGCACAGCTACAGCTTCTTATTCAAAATGATGAAATCTGGTATCTGTGCCCGCTTTACCACTATTTTCATGCCCAAATGCTTGTTGGTCAAGGCAAATTGCAAGTGGGTGATATGTAAGTGACCACCCTGTGTGAGTTTCAAGTGTCAAATCTTTTGACCAACGCTGTTTAACCCTTGCATAGCTACAGCTTCTTATTCAAAATGATGAAATCTGGTGTCTGTGCCCGCCTTGCCACCATTTTCATGCCCAAATGCTTATTGGTCAAGGCAAATTGCAAGTGCGTGATATGTAAGTGACCACCCTGTGTGAGTTTCAAGTATCAAATCTTTTGACCAACGCTGTTTAACCCTTGCACAGCTACAGCTTCTTATTCAAAATGATGAAATCTGGTGTCTGTGCCCGCTTTACCACCATTTTCATGCCCAAATGCTTGTTGGTCAAGACAAACTGCAAGTGGGTGATATGTAAGTGACCACCCTGTGTGAGTTTCAAGTGTCAAATCTTTTGACCAACGCTGTTTAACCCTTGCACAACTACAGCTTCTTATTCAAAATGATGAAATCTGGTGTCTGTGCCCGCTTTACCACCATTTTCATGCCCAAATGCTTGTTGGTCAAGACAAACTGCAAGTGGGTGATATGTAAGTGACCACCCTGTGTGAGGTTTAAGTGTCAAATCTTTTGACCAACGCTGTTTAACCCTTGCACAGCTACAGCTTCTTATTCAAAATGATGAAATCTGGTGTCTGTGCCCGCTTTACCACCATTTTCATGCCCAAATGCTTGTTAGTCAAGGCAAATTGCAAGTGGGTGATATGTAAGTGACCACCCTGTGTGAGTTTCAAGTGTCAAATCTGTTGACCAACGCTGTTTAACCCTTGCACAGCTACAGCTTCTTATTCAAAATGATGAAATCTGGTATCTGTGCCCGCTTTACCACTATTTTCATGCCCAAATGCTTGTTGGTCAAGGCAAATTGCAAGTGGGTGATATGTAAGTGACCACCCTCTGTGAGTTTCAAGTGTCAAATCTTTTGACCAACGCTGTTTAACCCTTGCATAGCTACAGCTTCTTATTCAAAATGATGAAATCTGGTGTCTGTGCCCGCTTTACCACCATTTTCATGCCCAAATGCTTGTTGGTCAAGACAAACTGCAAGTGGGTGATATGTAAGTGACCACCCTGTGTGAGTTTCAAGTGTCAAATCTTTTGACCAACGCTGTTTAACCCTTGCACAGCTACAGCTTCTTATTCAAAATGATGAAATCTGGTGTCTGTGCCCGCTTTACCACCATTTTCATGCCCAAATGCTTGTTGGTCAAGACAAACTGCAAGTGGGTGCTATGTAAGTGACCACCCTGTGTGAGTTTCAAGTGTCAAATCTTTTGACCAACGCTGTTTAACCCTTGCACAACTACAGCTTCTTATTCAAAATGATGAAATCTGGTGTCTGTGCCCGCTTTACCACCATTTTCATGCCCAAATGCTTGTTGGTCAAGACAAACTGCAAGTGGTTGATATGTAAGTGACCACCCTGTGTGAGTTTCAAGTGTCAAATCTTTTGACCAACGCTGTTTAACCCTTGCACAACTACAGCTTCTTATTCAAAATGATGAAATCTGGTGTCTGTGCCCGCTTTACCACCATTTTCATGCCCAAATGCTTGTTGGTCAAGACAAACTGCAAGTGGGTGATATGTAAGTGACCACCCTGTGTGAGGTTCAAGTGTCAAATCTTTTGACCAACGCTGTTTAACCCTTGCACAGCTACAGCTTCTTATTCAAAATGATGAAATCTGGTGTCTGTGCCCGCTTTACCACCATTTTCATGCCCAAATGCTTGTTGGTCAAGACAAACTGCAAGTGGGTGATATGTAAGTGACCACCCTGTGTGAGGTTAAAGTGTCAAATCTTTTGACCAACGCTGTTTAACCCTTGCACAGCTACAGCTTCTTATTCAAAATGATGAAATCTGGTGTCTGTGCCCGCTTTACCACCATTTTCATGCCCAAATGCTTGTTGGTCACGACAAACTGCAAGTGGGTGATATGTAAGTGACCACGCTGTGTGAGGTTCAAGTGTCAAATCTTTTGACCAATGCTGTTTAACCCTTGCACAACTACAGCTTCTTATTCAAAATGATGAAATCTGGTGTCTGTGCCCGCTTTACCACCATTTTCATGCCCAAATGCTTGTTGGTCAAGGCAAATTGCAAGTGGGTGATATGTAAGTGACCACCCTGTGTGAGTTTCAAGTGTCAAATCTGTTGATCAACGCTGTTTAACCCTTGCACAGCTACAGCTTCTTATTCAAAATAATGAAATCTGGTGTCTGTGCCCGCCTTGCCACCATTTTCATGCCCAAATGCTTGTTGGTCAAGGCAAATTGCAAGTGGGTGATATGTAAGTGACCACCCTGTGTGAGTTTCAAGTATCAAATCTTTTGACCAACGCTGTTTAACCCTTGCACAGCTACAGCTTCTTATTCAAAATGATGAAATCTGGTGTCTGTGCCCGCTTTACCACCATTTTCATGCCCAAATGCTTGTTGGTCAAGACAAAATGCAAGTGGGTGATATGTAAGTGACCACCCTGTGTGAGTTTCAAGTGTCAAATCTTTTGACCAACGCTGTTTAACCCTTGCACAACTACAGCTTCTTATTCAAAATGATGAAATCTGGTGTCTGTGCCCGCTTTACCACCATTTTCATGCCCAAATGCTTGTTGGTCAAGACAAACTGCAAGTGGGTGATATGTAAGTGACCACCCTGTGTGAGGTTCAAGTGTCAAATCTTTTGACCAACGCTGTTTAACCCTTGCACAGCTACAGCTTCTTATTCAAAATGATGAAATCTGGTGTCTGTGCCCGCTTTACCACCATTTTCATGCCCAAATGCTTGTTGGTCACGACAAACTGCAAGTGGGTGATATGTAAGTGACCACGCTGTGTGAGGTTCAAGTGTCAAATCTTTTGACCAATGCTGTTTAACCCTTGCACAACTACAGCTTCTTATTCAAAATGATGAAATCTGGTGTCTGTGCCCGCTTTACCACCATTTTCATGCCCAAATGCTTGTTGGTCAAGGCAAATTGCAAGTGGGTGATATGTAAGTGACCACCCTGTGTGAGTTTCAAGTGTCAAATCTGTTGACCAACGCTGTTTAACCCTTGCACAGCTACAGCTTCTTTTTCAAAATAATGAAATCTGGTGTCTGTGCCCGCCTTGCCACCATTTTCATGCCCAAATGCTTGTTGGTCAAGGCAAATTGCAAGTGGGTGATATGTAAGTGACCACCCTGTGTGAGTTTCAAGTATCAAATCTTTTGACCAACGCTGTTTAACCCTTGCACAGCTACAGCTTCTTATTCAAAATGATGAAATCTGGTGTCTGTGCCCGCTTTACCACCATTTTCATGCCCAAATGCTTGTTGGTCAAGACAAACTGCAAGTGGGTGATATGTAAGTGACCACCCTGTGTGAGTTTCAAGTGTCAAATCTTTTGACCAACGCTGTTTAACCCTTGCACAACTACAGCTTCGTATTCAAAATGATGAAATCTGGTGTCTGTGCCCGCTTTACCACCATTTTCATGCCCAAATGCTTGTTGGTCAAGACAAACTGCAAGTGGGTGATATGTAAGTGACCACCCTGTGTGAGGTTCAAGTGTCAAATCTTTTGACCAACGCTGTTTAACCCTTGCACAGCTACAGCTTCTTATTCAAAATGATGAAATCTGGTGTCTGTGCCCGCTTTACCACAATTTTCATGCCCAAATGCTTGTTAGTCAAGACAAACTGCAAGTGGGTGATATGTAAGTGACCACCCTGTGTGAGGTTTAAGTGTCAAATCTTTTGACCAACGCTGTTTAACCCTTGCACAGCTACAGCTTCTTATTCAAAATGATGAAATCTGGTGTCTGTGCCCGCTTTACCACCATTTTCATGCCCAAATGCTTGTTGGTCAAGACAAACTGCAAGTGGGTGATATGTAAGTGACCACCCTGTGTGAGGTTCAAGTGTCAAATCTTTTGACCAACGCTGTTTAACCCTTGCACAGCTACAGCTTCTTATTCAAAATGATGAAATCTGGTGTCTGTGCCCACTTTACCACCATTTTCATGCCCAAATGCTTGTTGGTCAAGACAAACTGCAAGTGGGTGATATGTAACTGACCACCCATTGTGAGTTTCAAGTGTCAAATCTTTTGACCAACGCTGTTTAACCCTTGCACAGCTACAGCTTCTTATTCAAAATGATGAAATCTGGTGTCTGTGCCCGCTTTACCACCATTTTCATGCCCAAATGCTTGTTGGTCAAGACAAACTGCAAGTGGGTGATATGTAAGTGACCACCCTGTGTGAGTTTCAAGTGTCAAATCTTTTGACCAACGCTGTTTAACCCTTGCACAACTACAGCTTCTTATTCAAAATGATGAAATCTGGTGTCTGTGCCTGCTTTACCACCATTTTCATGCCCAAATGCTTGTTGGTCAAGACAAACTGCAAGTGGGTGATATGTAAGTGACCACCCTGTGTGAGGTTCAAGTGTCAAATCTTTTGACCAACGCTGTTTAACCCTTGCACAGCTACAGCTTCTTATTCAAAATGATGAAATCTGGTGTCTGTGCCCGCTTTACCACCATTTTCATGCCCAAATGCTTGTTGGTCAAGACAAACTGCAAGTGGGTGATATGTAAGTGACCACCCTGTGTGAGGTTAAAGTGTCAAATCTTTTGACCAACGCTGTTTAACCCTTGCACAGCTACAGCTTCTTATTCAAAATGATGAAATCTGGTGTCTGTGCCCGCTTTACCACCATTTTCATGCCCAAATGCTTGTTGGTCACGACAAACTGCAAGTGGGTGATATGTAAGTGACCACGCTGTGTGAGGTTCAAGTGTCAAATCTTTTGACCAACGCTGTTTAACCCTTGCACAACTACAGCTTCTTATTCAAAATGATGAAATCTGGTGTCTGTGCCCGCTTTACCACAATTTTCATGCCCAAATGCTTGTTGGTCAAGGCAAATTGCAAGTGGGTGATATGTAAGTGACCACCCTGTGTGAGTTTCAAGTGTCAAATCTGTTGACCAACGCTGTTTAACCCTTGCACAGCTACAGCTTCTTATTCAAAATAATGAAATCTGGTGTCTGTGCCCGCCTTGCCACCATTTTCATGCCCAAATGCTTGTTGGTCAAGGCAAATTGCAAGTGGGTGATATGTAAGTGACCACCCTGTGTGAGTTTCAAGTATCAAATCTTTTGACCAACGCTGTTTAACCCTTGCACAGCTACAGCTTCTTATTCAAAATGATGAAATCTGGTGTCTGTGCCCGCTTTACCACCATTTTCATGCTCAAATGCTTGTTGGTCAAGACAAACTGCAAGTGGGTGATATGTAAGTGACCACCCTGTGTGAGTTTCAAGTGTCAAATCTTTTGACCAACGCTGTTTAACCCTTGCACAACTACAGCTTCTTATTCAAAATTATGAAATCTGGTGTCTGTGCCCGCTTTACCACCATTTTCGTGCCCAAATGCTTGTTGGTCAAGACAAACTGCAAGTGGGTGATATGTAAGTGACCACCCTGTGTGAGGTTCAAGTGTCAAATCTTTTGACCAACGCTGTTTAACCCTTGCACAGCTACAGCTTCTTATTCAAAATGATGAAATCTGGTGTCTGTGCCCGCTTTACCACCATTTTCATGCCCAAATGCTTGTTGGTCAAGACAAACTGCAAGTGGGTGATATGTAAGTGACCACCCTGTGTGAGGTTTAAGTGTCAAATCTTTTGACCAACGCTGTTTAACCCTTGCACAGCTACAGCTTCTTATTCAAAATGATGAAATCTGGTGTCTGTGCCCGCTTTACCACCATTTTCATGCCCAAATGCTTGTTGGTCAAGACAAACTGCAAGTGGGTGATATGTAAGTGACCACCCTGTGTGAGTTTCAAGTGTCAAATCTTTTGACCAACGCTGTTTAACCTTTGCACAACTACAGCTTCTTATTCAAAATGATGAAATCTGGTGTCTGTGCCCGCTTTACCACCATCTTCATGCCCAAATGCTTGTTGGTCAAGACAAACTGCAAGTGGGTGATATGTAAGTGACCACCCTGTGTGAGGTTCAAGTGTCAAATCTTTTGACCAACGCTGTTTAACCCTTGCACAGCTACAGCTTCTTATTCAAAATGATGAAATCTGGTGTCTGTGCCCGCTTTACCACCATTTTCATGCCCAAATGCTTGTTGGTCAAGGCAAATTGCAAGTGGGTGATATGTAAGTGACCACCCTGTGTGAGTTTCCAGTGTCAAATCTGTTGACCAACGCTGTTTCACCCTTGCACAGCTACAGCTTCTTATTCAAAATGATGAAATCTGGTATCTGTGCCCGCTTTACCACCATTTTCATGCCCAAATGCTTGTTGGTAAAGGCAAATTGCAAGTGGGTGATATGTAAGTGACCACCCTGTGTGAGTTTCAAGTGTCAAATCTTTTGACCAACGCTGTTTAACCCTTGCACAGCTACAGCTTCTTATTCAAAATGATGAAATCTGGTGTCTGTGCCCGCCTTGCCACCATTTTCATGCCCAAATGCTTGTTGGTCAAGGCAAATTGCAAGTGCGTGATATGTAAGTGACCACCCTGTGTGAGTTTCAAGTATCAAATCTTTTGACCAACGCTGTTTAACCCTTGCACAGCTACAGCTTCTTATTCAAAATGATGAAATCTGGTGTCTGTGCCCGCTTTACCACCATTTTCATGCCCAAATGCTTGTTGGTCAAGACAAACTGCAAGTGGGTGATATGTAAGTGACCACCCTGTGTGAGTTTCAAGTGTCAAATCTTTTGACCAACGCTGTTTAACCCTTGCACAACTACAGCTTCTTATTCAAAATGATGAAATCTGGTGTCTGTGCCCGCTTTACCACCATTTTCATGCCCAAATGCTTGTTGGTCAAGACAAACTGCAAGTGGGTGATATGTAAGTGACCACCCTGTGTGAAGTTTAAGTGTCAAATCTTTTGACCAACGCTGTTTAACCCTTGTACAGCTACAGCTTCTTATTCAAAATGATGAAATCTGGTGTCTGTGCCCGCCTTGCCACCATTTTCATGCCCAAATGCTTGTTGGTCAAGACAAACTGCAAGTGGGTGATATGTAAGTGACCACCCTGTGTGAGGTTCAAGTGTCAAATCTTTTGACCAACGCTGTTTAACCCTTGCACAACTACAGCTTCTTATTCAAAATGATGAAATCTGGTGTCTGTGCCCGCTTTACCACCATTTTCATGCCCAAATGCTTGTTGGTCAAGACAAACTGCAAGTGGGTGATATGTAAGTGACCACCCTGTGTGAGGTTCAAGTGTCAAATCTTTTGACCAACGCTGTTTAACCCTTGCACAGCTACAGCTTCTTATTCAAAATGATGAAATCTGGTGTCTGTGCCCGCTTTACCACCATTTTCATGCCTAAATCATTTTTGTTTATTGCAAAATGTCATGTAAATTGGTGTAAGGGACACTATTTGAAGTTTATGCAAGGTTAACTTAGTGATCTATCCTTATTTAATTTATTTTAATATAATAATTTCTGAATAAGAAGCTGGAGCCGAATAAGTAGTGAATAAGAAGCTGGAGCCGAATAAGAAGTGAATAAGAAGCTTGCCGAATAAGAAGCTAACTTCAGCCTCGTGTATGTTGACTCTATTGTAGCATATATATTTGACTGTGCTGTCTCACTGGTTGCTTATGCAGTTGTTACTATACTTCAGCTGCTAGCTGGCTTATAGATGTTGCCAGTGAGATTGTTACAATATGCTGAGTTCAATATGCCTGTGAGATATGCTGCTGTTTCCTTATGCAGTTGTTACTATACTTCAGCTGCTAGCTGGCTTATAGATGTTGCCAGTGAGATTGTTACAATATGCTGAGTTCAGTATGCCTGTGAGATATGCTGCTGTTTCCTGGCTCTCATATATTGCCAATTGTGCTTGTTACATTGTATAACATTCCACTAGAGCATGAAGCTGCTCACAGCTCACTGAATGTTATTGGTCTATAACTATCCTGTGATGCAAATATTGTAACTTTCACAAATACTTAGATAGCTGGTATTATTCCAGTATATTCTAACATATGCAGCACATTTCAGCTATCAGTGGTAGTGTTTAATTGTTTAATAGTATATATGTTCTATCCAAAATTATTATGGCATACACAATACACTCATTTCTTTCCTGATAATTAACCTAGAGTCTAGTCAGGCTCTGCTGGATAATCATTACATAAGGTCTAGTCAGGCTCTGCTAGATAAGTATGGTGTAAATAGGCTCATATGAGTGTTCTTTCTTCCTATATCAGTGGATGTATACAGCACCAATGATCTCTCCACTATCCACTGACACTATTAACATATAGTATATAATGGTCACTGTATGCCCTCTCATCCATTCAACCATATTGTGTAGCCAAGCCTCTCTCAAAAGTGGATTCAGCTTTTAACAATAATATATATTCTTTTACATTTGTATATACACACACACACACGTGGACACGCTAGGCCCAACACACGTGTTTCACTGCGCTATGGCAGCTTCGTCAGGGAGCAACACGAGTGTCTCCCGAGAACGGAAATAAAACAGATCTGTGTAGTCCAATCAGCAGCCTGTTTAGAGTCACGTGGATCTGCGAGCCTGTCATTATCTCATCGGGATCTAATGCGTCACAAATAGCCACCGGCCAATGCGGCTTAGTCCTCGGACCCACGTGATGCCGCTGCCCAATCGCGGCATTGCTGTGTCAATCAGGAAGTGTCCTGTACGGTACTTTCAGTGAAGGGGATTACGCTGTCACTGTGCCCCCGTCTCTGTATATATTAATAAACTTACTCAGTAATCGGAGTCATCCACCAGCGTAAGCTTAGTTATTTAAGATTTCCTATGTCTTTGCCACCTTGTTTATTATCGCAGTTCATCAATAGTCGTGTCGCATATATTTTGATACAGATATTGCTATCTCTCACCCGATAATAATATAAATGCATACATGTTCCTGGGCCCCCTCCTTCTTTTTGAGCTCTATACTAAATATAGCAGGAATCATATTTCTATTCTAACAATATACAGGAATGATATGGTATATTTATTATGCTGAGGTGGTACTTTGATCCAAGCCAGAAAGGGGGTAATGTCTAAGCATTACCACTGTATCTTGAAGAAGTACGTCTCTTGGTCTGAGACCAGAAAAATTCCTGCGGCAGAATTTAAGCTGGGGCATTTTCTTCTTTTTCTGCAGGCTGGAGTGGATGTAGACCTACGTCTGAGCTCCTTAAAAGTTCAGATTTCGGCCTTGTCCATTTTCTTCCAGAAACAACTGTCATCTATTCCGGAGGTTCAGACCTTTTTGAAAGGTGTTCTACATATTCAACTGCCCTTTGTGCCTCCTACAGCCCCTTGGGATCTCAATGTTGTGTTGCACTTTGTCCAGGCGGATTGGTTTGAGCTCTTACAGGCAGAGGGCGTTAAGTTTCTTACATGGAAGACAGTTGGCCCTGGCCTCAGCCACGTAAGTGTCGGAACTGGGGGCATTGTCTCACAAGAGCCCCTACTTGATTTTTCATGAGGATCGTGCTGAACTCAGAACTCGTCAGCAGTTTCTTCCGAAGGTGGTGTCTGCTTTTTATATCAACCAACCTATTGTGGTCCTGGTGCTTACTGACACCTCTGCTTCTTCAAAGTCCTTGGATGTTGTGAGGGCTTTGAAAATTTATGTACAACGGACGGCTTGTTACAGTAAGTCTGACTCACTGTTTTTGCTCTAGAATCCCAATAAGATTGAGTGTCCTGCTTCAAAGCAGTCTATTTCTCGCTGGATTAGGTTTACTATCCAGCATGCCTATTCTATGGCAGGTTTACCGGTTCCAATATCGGTACAGGCCCACTCTACTAGGTCGGTGGGTTCTTCCTGGGTGGCTGCCTGGGGTGTCTTGGCTTTACAGCTCTGCCGAGCAGCTACTTAGTCTGGTTCGAACATGTTTGCTAAGTTCTACAAGTTCGATACTTTGGCTGCTGAGGACCTTCAGTTTGGTAAATCTGTTCTGCAGGAACGTCAGCACTCTCCCACCCGGTTTGGGAGCTTTGGTATATCCCCATGGTACTAATGTGGACCCCAGTATCCTCTAGGATGTAAGAGAAAATAGGATTGTAATTAACTACTGGTAAATCCTTTTCTCGTAGTCCGTAGAGGATACTGGGTGCCCGCCCGGTGCTTCGTTTTTTTTCTGCACTGTTATTTGGTTAAGTATTGTTGTTGGTTCAGCCGTTGCTGTTCCGATTCAAGTTGGGTTAGCATGGCTTTCCTCTTGTTTGTGTGTGCTGGTTCGAATCTCACCACTATTCAGTTAAATCTTTCTCTCGAAGTATGTCCGTCTCCTCGGGCACAGTTTCTAGACTGAGTCTGGTAGGAGGGGCATAGAAGGAGGAGCCAGCCCACACTATTAATTTCTTAAAGTGCCCATGACTCCTAGTGGACCTGTCTATACCCCATAGTACTAATGTGGACCCTAGTATCCTCTATGGACTATGAGAAAAAGATTTACCGGTAGGTAATTAAAATCCTATTTTAACCAGAATAATACTAGAAAACAAACTTTATTTAAACAGAATAATACTAGAAAACAAACGTTATTTAACCAGAATAATGGAACTTTTTTCATGTTTTTTCATTTTCCTTTTTTTGCATTCTGCAGATGTTCTATGAGAGCTGCGATTTCCTATTGGGCTTTATCAGCCTGTACCGTGAGGAGGAGTATCTGTGGCTGACGTCCTCACCAGACTACAGCAACAAAAAGAAGAGGGAGGCTGCTTATAACTGCCTGGTGGAGTATTCCAAGCCCACCTTCTTTGCGGCCTTGGTCGCCTGGGTCCGGAAGAAAATTGCCAAAAATTGTAAAAGAGAACCGCAAGGTGGAGGATTCCAAGAGGTCAGGGGCTGGTGCAGACAAGGTGTATGTGCCACAGCTATGGTACTACCAAGAATTAAACTTCCTCCTGGAGAAACAGTCAACTAAGGTGTTCCTAGTGGTGATGGCAGAGGACCTCATTCCGAGTTGATCGCTAGCTGCCATTGTTCGCTGTGTAGCGATCATTTAAAAAAACGGCAAAACTGTGCATGCGTATGCCCCGCAATGCGCGCACATGACGTACGGGTACAATGAGCATCGTGGTTTTACACAGGTTCTAGCAACGCTTTCAGTCGCACTGGCAGACGCAGAGAGATTGACAGGAAGTGGGAGTTTCTGGATGTAAATTGACCATTTTCTGGGAGTGATTGGAAAAATTTGCTGGGCGGGTATCTGACATCATTACCATGTCATTCGTCGCAGAAATCATTGCACAGAATAAGTAACTACAGGGCTGGTCTTGTTCTGCACAAAATGTGTTTGCAGCCGCTCTGCTGCACAGGCGTTCGCACTCCTGCTATGCTAAAATACACTCACCTGTGGGCGGCGACTATGCGTTTGCTCGGCGGCTAAAAGTAGCTAGCGAGCGATCAACTTGGAATGAGGACCAGAGTCCGAGGAGGGAAGTCTGGATGTGGTGGAGGCCGAAGGGGTAAGTTGCTTTTAAATTGTTTTTACCTAATGTATTCCTCCTGCCATGCCACAGCTCCTTCCCCATTGAAAAAGGCATTATATTTTTCACGGACCTCTTTTGCCCTTGCAGTGCCGCGTAAGGTTACTGCATGTGGTCCCACCGAGGAAATTGGCACTTTCACCAGTGGCTGGTTGGGGTCTTCCGGTCCTGCTGGGAGCAAAGGCATTTGCCTCGTGGCCTTGCATCAGAGCATGTTGTGCAGTATACAGCATGCTGTTACTACACAGTCAATTTTGTCCTGCCTCATGTTGATGGGTCGGTGGAAGAACCTCAACCGGTTGCTGAGAATGCCAAATGCATTCTCAACAACCCGACGGGCCCTAGAAAGGTGGTAGTTGAAGATACGCCTATCGTGGTTCAGGATTCTTTGCAGGTAGGGCTTCATTATATTTTCGTGCAGTGCGAAGGCCTCATCTGCCACGAACACAAATCCCAGGCCATTCTTTGTTTGCTCAACAGGTGGCAGATGAATGGAGTTGGTGGTGAGCCTATCATAGAAACGTGTATTTTTCAAGGATCCACTATCTGAGCAACGACCATTTTTCCCAACATCCAGGAAAATAAATTCATAGTTTGCATTGACCACCGCTATGAGAACAATGCTAAAGTAGCTTTTATAATTGAAGTAGTTTGACCCGCTGTTGGTGGGTTTGGTGATGCGCACATGTTTTCCGTCTATCGCACCACCACAGTTTAGGGAAATTCCATCGCCTGTCAAAGTCCTCTGCAATAGCTTGCCATTCTTCCATGCTTGTAGGGAACTGTAAAAGAAAAAAAAATGTTTGAATATTTACTAAATATGTTTTTTTTACCCTACAGACACCTGAAGACCTTAGCCGTACCCCTGACCTCAACAACACATCACCAAAGGAACCAAAATCTCCACAGCTACAGGGTACCAGGAAGAAGCAACAGAAAACCAAATTTGTTGAAGACCCGCTACAATTGGAGGCCCGTTTACAGCTGCTCTGGAAACCTGATGAATTTGATGACTTTGCGTCACATGTTAGCAAAACTATGCGTAAGGTTTCCAAGCAACAGCAAGTAGAGTGCCAGCGCCTGGTGTCACAGGTTTTGTACAAAACACTCACAGGACAACTGACACCAGAGTGGAACGTTCATGGGCCAGAACCTCAAGCACCTGCTCCTCATCTCCCATTGACCTTCAATTCACACCCACCTACTCTTCCTCCAGTACCCATCCTCTTCCGCATCCCAGTTACCATTCCGGTTATCTGCGACCGCAGACCCCATCCACCTACCCTTCCTCCACTGTCCATCCTCCTTAAATCCCTCCTCCTCAAACCAGCCACCCTTCCCGTTATCGTCAACCCCCACCCCCATCCACCCACCCTTCCCCACTATCCAATCTCCTCCTCACCCCATCTACCCTTCCAAGCCTCTTTCAAATGTAGGGTGATTCTCATTCACTGCTGCCCTTGTTATACATACCAACAGATATGGTGCATTCTGATACTACGGTGAGTGTCAATGCTTTCAGGTGGACAATACACACATACTGCTAGGGACAGGTTAATGGTACCTGGGACCCATCTTCCTGCCCCTAGCTGCATGTGTGCATTGCGCCCCTGGCACCTGTGACACTCTACTCCGTAGTATCAGAATGCACAACATCTGTTGGTATATATAAAATTGCTGCAGCCCTGGTATATATTGCGATAGTTCTGGTGCACTATGATATACGTCATTTTAGTGGCAGCGCTTTCAGGTGGACAATGCACACATGCAGCTTGGGTCAGGTTGAAGGTGCCGGGAAGCCTGAAGCCGGGCCTACCTGCATGTGTGCATTGTGCCCCTGAAAGTGCTGTCACTCAAAAAACACTGTATATCATACTGCACCATATTTATATTCAATATTTTAATTTGAAGAAAAAGTTCAGCCATGTTGGCCGCATATTACTAAAATACTTATGTTTGTATATATATATATATATATATATACAATTATATTTTTGGTTCACAAATGTATTAATGCACTTCTATATTGCAGCAGATGTGGTGCATTCTGATACTACGGCGTTGAGTGGCACCACAGCCAGGAACCGGGGACCCATCTTCCTACCACAAGCTGTATGTGTGCATTGTGCCCCTGGCTGCGGTGCAACTCAACACATAGTATCAGAATGTACTTGTGCTTTGACTACTCCACTAGGCGGTTAAAGGCAGTCTCTCTCTTCTGTTTGTTCAGTCACCCACCGGCACTCTTCCTCACGGTAGAGTCTGAAATCATGTGCCACTACCACCATATCTCATACTGCACCAGATGCTACTATAAAGATCCTGTTTGAAAAAGTTCAGCCATGTTGGCTGCATATTTATAAAAATAGTTATATTTTGATATAGAGATATATATATATATATATATATATATATATATATATATATATATATATATATGGCATTTTTTTACGTTTCAAATATGTAATGCTGCCCTCGCTATATATAGCAACAGATATGGTGCATTCTGATACTACAATGTTGAGTTGCACCGCTACCAGGGGCACAATGCACACATGCAACTTGGTGCAGGTTGATGGTACTGGGGACCCATCTTCATACCCCAAGTTGCATGTGTGCATTGTGCCCCTGGCTGTGGTGCCACTCAATGGTGTAGTATCTGAATGCACCACATTTGTCGCTATATATAGCTTTTTTTTTATTATTTCATAAATGTTATGATGCAGATGTGCTGCATTATGAAAATTTATACTGTTTGCTAAAGTTTAACCATGTTGGCCACATATTTAATAAAGGTAGGTCTTGAAATAAAAAGCACATATTTTTTCTGCCAAGTTCAGTTTGCAAAATAAAACATTTTGTTACACCACAAGCAATGTGTTGTGTAATTTTCTTACCTTGCAGTACTTGTACTGAAGCACCTTGATAATAGCCTTGCAGGTTTCAGGTATAATGTGTCCCACAGCCTGCGCAGCGATACGGGTCCCAAACTTTTGCTCCTCAAACAACTGTCCAGTAGCAAGGAACCGCAGGGTAGCCACAAGCCTCTCCTCATAAGGGATAGGAAACCGCCACTTGGTATCCCGCTTCTGTATGAGGGGGGTCACCAGATGCAGCAACTCCTGGAAGGTGTCATCATCCATGCGCAGGAAGTTGCGGTAGTCATCCGGGTTGTTGTCCCTGATCTCATCCAGGCGGGGCATGTAAGAATGAGTAGGCCACTTAAGCAGCCACTCCTTCGTCCAGCAAGATCTCTCTTTCCGCCTTTGCTGGGCCCTCTCCCTGTCTCCCCTCATCTTCAGCACAGAGAAGCACATGAGAGCCTGAAAGCAAGTAGAATCCATCTCTACACACACACAGCAGTATAGAAACACTTTGTAATGCAAGCAGAACAAAGCAGTGCACGGTAGCTAGCAATGTGGAACAAGCAGCAGGTATAAACCAAACTTCTCTAGTCACAAAGCAAACAGAAGTGCACAGAGTTAAAATGACTGGCTATTTATATATCCCCCAGATAGCCCAGCCCTCTATTTAAATTTTTCAAGATCTTGGAGTGACCAATAATGCCAGCAGTGGTAGTTGGTAGCAAGACAGGCAGGGAGCTCAACGCGTTTCGCTGGTTGGTATGATCCAGCTTCCTCTTGCTCCTGAGGAAGCTGGATCATACCAACCAGCGAAACGCGTTGAGCTCCCTGCCTGTCTTACTACCCTGCCTGTCTTGCTACCAACTACCACTGCTGGCATTATTGGTCACTCCTGGGCAAAGATTTTAAGTTTTTCCACTGCAGCATCCACCCATTTGGACACACCATCATCTGCCAAGGACAACTTTATCCTTCTGGTTATTTACAAGGTGGACGGTATCTGCACTTGGATCACTGGTAACCTTCATTATTGCAAAGTATCGGATTTATGCTCAATAACCAATTATTGATGATATCCCAGTGACACTAGTCTGCTCTGAGTGCTCCCTAGCCAGCATTGTGGAATCATCACCAATGATAACCTATACAGGCTTTTATGTGGCATATTATACTACAGATTTTTAAACCCATATATTTTAATATGTGCTATTAATAAATGTGTTTTATTCTTTACAAGCTTTTCGGAATTTCACATAACTAATTCTTGAAGTATTGATCAGCCAGCGCTGGTAATTTTCTTTTTTCTGTCTATTACTACTTAGGGGAACTTACCACCCCCTTACCAGCCGCTGTTGATAGCGCACCATAATTTTTGCTTTAATATCTACAAGGAGGAGGACCTATTAAAAGCTAAAACAAAAGCTTTGGCAGTCCCCGTTGATCAACTGATTAAAACTAATAATAGAGACAAAAAAGTGAATCGTCATATCTGGTGTAATAAATATACACACATGAGCTCTCATATTAACAAGGAAGCCAGAGCTCTGTGGCCTATGATTACTACAGATAAAGAATTGGGGGCTCTCCAAAATAAATCATTGATGACCTGTTATCGTATGGGTAAAAACCTTAAAGATTACTTGGTACGCAACGATATATCACAAATGGGCAAGACGTTCTTGAGTAAACCAATGAATGGCTGTATCAAGTGTTAAAATTGTAATACCTGTGGGTTTTACAAACTGGGCCTATATGGGAGTTACGTTTAACATACAACATCGCTTAACTTGTACGAGCCGTTTTTTAGATTATACGATTACTTGTCCATGCTCTAAGATCTATATAAGGAAGAGGGAAGTAACATTCCGAGAAAAATTGGCACAACACTGTATGGCCATTCGGACAGCAATCAATTCTGGCACCAGTACTCAACCAGTGGCGAGACATTTCGTAGAGGCAAAACACGACTTGTTGTCTCTACGTTATCGTATCATAGATCATGTGCCCTCTACCTAGATGGGGCGACAGATATGCTAAATTATTACAACGAGAGGCAGAATGGATACTGAGATTGGATTCACTTGCCCCCAAAGGGCTGAATGTGAATCATGGGATGCACGTCTTTTTAGAGAATTAGCAAAGATTCCTGAATACTAGAGATGTGCACCGGTAATTTTTCGGGTTTTGTGTTTTGGTTTTGGATTCGGTTCCGCGGCCGTGTTTTGGATTCGGACGCATTTTGGCAAAACCTCCCTGAAATTTTATTGTCAGATTCGGGTGGGTTTTGGATTTGGGTGGGTTTTTTTTTCAAAAAACCCTCAAAAACAGCTTAAATCATAGAATTTGTGGGTAATTTTGATCCTATAGCAGTGGTTTCCAAACTTTTTTGAATCACTGTGTTCACAGCGCTTACCCCTGCGTGCCTGCTGGTCCGTGTTGCGGCCTCCGCCTTCGGTGGTCCACGGACTCCGGCGCCTGGCTGGCGCGGCTCCCGGAGGTTCCCTGGGGCAGGGGCGCCGCCATGACACCCGGCATCACGTGGGCGGGGAGCAGGTGACGTCATCAGACTGTTCCGCCAATCCAGCGGAGGCGGGAGATTCAAAGGCAGTTGCCGGGCAGCGCCTCGGCGCCTGAGTATCGTCTTTTCCCCTGAAGTGGATGCCAGTGCTTCTGTCCTCGGCGGATCTCTCTGCAGCATACCCCAGTGTCTCCTGCATTTCCAGGTGTCAGTTGTTGCACAGCTTTCAGCTTTCCCAGCCGCTGCTGGGTTCCACTGCGCTTTAGTCACCAGTGCTTCTTGGAGTCAGCGTGGGCTGCAGGTTAAACGTCGCTCACAAGTTATACAAGTCCTCAGTGTCTTTAACCCTCGCTCTCAAGTTATACAAGTCCTCAGTGTCTTTAACCCTCGCTCTCAAGTTATACAAGTCCTCAGTGTCTTTAACCACTGCTCTCAAGTTCTTCAGGTCATCAGTGTCTTTAACCACCGTTCTCAAGTTCTTCAAATCATCAGTGTCTTTAACCACCGCTCTCAAGTTCTTCAGGTCATCAGTGTCTTTAACCACCGTTCTCAAGTTCTTCAAATCATCAGTGTCTTTAACCACCGCTCTCAAGTTCTTCAGGTCATCAGTGTCTTTAACCACCGCTCTCAAGTTCTTCAAATCATCAGTGTCTTTAACCACCGCTCTCAAGTTCTTCAGGTCATCAGTGTCTTTAATCACTGCTCTCAAGTTCTTCAAATCATCAGTGTCTTTAACCACCGCTCCCAAGTTCTTCAAATTATCAGAGTCTTAACCACCGCTCTCAAGTTCTTCAAATCATCAGTGTCTTTTAACCACCGCTATCAAGTTCGTTAGTCACCAGTATCTTTTACCATCACTCACAAGTACTTCCTGGACATTTCTCCATCTGCTCCTTCTCTGTTATGTGACATTGTGTTGCTCTCTTCCTGCAATAAAGTCCTTTAATATTTTCACCAAGCTTTACTGTCAGTCCTGTATGAGGAAGACCTATATCAAGCCATCCCTGTTCCGACCCAACTGTGGTTCCTCTCCCATACCATCGGGAGAACCCCCGAGTTCACAACACCCCCAACCTAGGTCAGTGACAGTATACTCAGGCCTCATGGACCCGGGGGATCGGAGCCCAGAGGCAAGTACCATCCAGGACTTGATTTCTCGAGTACAAAGTCAGGAAGCAGCACAGGGCCAGGTAATGCATTATCTCCAGGAATTATCTGGCCGGCTGGATCAAATTCAGACTTCTCTGGCTTCAGTAGTACCGGCGCCAGCTCCAGTACCCGCTCCAGTGGTTGTCTCTAGTAATATTCCATCCTCCTCTGGAACCAGGTCACGCCTTCAGCTCCCTACTCCTTCTCGCTATAATGGGAATCCAAAGAATTGCCGTGGTTTTTTCAATCAGTGCGAGGTACATTTTGAACTGCTTTCACATAACTTCCCTACTGATCGGTCCAAGGTGGCATACATTATTTCTTTGCTCGACGGTTCAGCGTTGGATTGGGTGTCTCCGTTATGGAAGCGATCTGATCCATTGGTTTCTAGTTACACCAATTTCATTACGTCATTCCGGAGGACCTTTGATGAGCCCGGCAGGACGACCGCTGCCTCTGCAGACTTGCTTCGTGTTCGACAAGGCTCTCATTCAGTGGGACAGTATGTGATTAATTTTCAGACCATAGCCTCAGAACTGCCTGGAATAATGATGCCCTTCGGGCTGCCTTTTGGAACGGGCTCTCCGATCGTCTAAAGGATGAGTTGGTCACTAGAGATTTGACGGACTCTTTAGAACAGTTGATCTCGCTCTGTGTAAAGGTGGATCTTCGCATGCAGGAACGAGGTGGCGAACGTAGTCGGTGAGATCGATCAAGGGTCCGATCTTTTCCGTCTAAGCAAACGATTATTCCAAGTCCTGATGAACCCATGCAGATTAATCGATCCCGGCTGTCCCCAGAAGAACGTCAGCGTCGTCGTGAGGGTAGACTCTGCCTCTACTGTGGAGCCGCGGATCACTTTCTCAAGTTTTGCAAGTCTCGCCCGGGAAACGGGCAGTCATAGCTTGTTCCGGAGGAGTCGAGCTAGGAGTTTGTTCTAAACCTTCTCCGCCAGTGGACTGTTTACTCTCTGTGTCTCTGTTCTCCGAGTCAATAGTCAAACCCGTTAAGGCTCTGCTGGACTCAGGGGCTGCAGGGAATTTTATTTCCCTTTCCTGTGCCCAGGATCTGGGTTGTCAGCTACGGTCAGTCGAATGACCTATTACGTTGACTGCTATCAATGGTACCCAAATTTCTAACGGTCTGATTTCAAGTTGTACAGTACCAATCAAACTGCAAGTGGGAGCTCTGCATCAAGAACACCTAGAGTTCCTAGTGATTCGGGAGATGCCCCACGATCTGGTTCTTGGCCTTCCTTGGCCTAAACTTCACAACCCTCACGTCGACTGGAGCTCGACACAAATAACATCTTGGAGTTCTTTTTGTCATTCAAATTGTCTCACCCCAGTCTATCCGCTCCATGTATCTTCCAAGTCAGATGAAGGGCTCATTCCGGAGGCCTATCGGGAGTTTTCTGACGTCTTCTCGGAGCAAGCGGCCGATCAGCTACCACCGCATAGACCCTGGGATTGCCCCATTGAGCTCATTCCGGGGAAAATGCCACCTCGGGTCGCACTTATCCCTTATCATTGCCCGAGACCCAAGCTATGTCGGACTATATCAAGTCTAATCTACAGAAAGGATTCATCCGCCCCTCTACTTCCCCGGCGGGGGCGGGTTTCTTTTTTGTGAAGAAGAAGGACGGAGGGCTGAGACCATGTATTGACTATCGTGGTCTAAATGATGTCAGCATTAAGAATAAGTATCCTTTGCCGCTCATTACGGAGCTTTTTGATAGAGTTCGCAGAGCCCGAGTTTTCACCAAGCTTGATTTAAGGGGAGCTTATAATTTGATACGTATCCGACAGGGGGATGAATGGAAGACGGCCTTCAATACCAGGGACGGGCATTACGAGTATCTGGTAATGCCGTTTGGCCTCAGCAACGCTCCTGCCGTCTTCCAGGGATTCATTAACGAAGTCTTTCGGGATATGCTATACCTAAGTGTAGTGGTATATTTGGATGACATTCTGATATTTTCTAAAAATCTCACAGAGCACAGAATACAAGTCAAAGAGATACTTCTTCGATTGCGAGAGAATCATCTTTATGGCAAGATTTCCAAATGTACTTTTGAGGTTCCTTCTATTCCATTTCTTGGTTACATCATTTCGGGCACGGAGCTTCGTATGGATCCAGAGAAACTCACTGCCATCCGGGACTGGACTCAGCCTCTTTCCTTGAAAGCGGTACAACGATTTCTGGGCTTTGCAAATTACTACCGGAAATTCATAAAGGGATTCTCTACCATCGTGTCACCTATTACTGACCTAACCAAAAAGGGTTCTGACCCAAGTCATTGGTCCTCCGAAGCTGTAGCAGCGTTCGCTCAGTTAAAGGCAGCCTTTATGTCCGCTCCAGTACTTCAACAACCAATTTTTTCAAAACCATTCTTCTTGGAGGTTGATGCTTCCTTGGTAGGCATAGGTGCCGTGCTTTCGCAGTACGCTCCAGATGGGAAGTTACATCCATGTAGTTTCCATTCTCGCAAATTCTCTCCTGCGGAACAGAATTACACCATTGGAGACAAAGAGCTTTTGGCAATAAAATCTGCCTTGGAGGAATGGAGATATCTTTTGGAAGGTGCTAAACACCTAATTACAATTTTCACTGATCATAAGAATTTGCTGTACCTCAAGACGGCCCAGTGCTTGAATCCCCGTCAGGCTAGATGGGCGCTCTTCTTTACCCGGTTTTCGTTTGTTATTAAGTACCGGGCTGGGACTTTTAACACCAAGGCTGATGCTTTATCCCGTTCCTTAGCTTCGGATGAGGAGAATTCCATTGAGAAGTCCAGTTTCTATGTCAGCGGCTCCCACCGCTTTGGGTCCTCCTCCTGGGAGAATGTCTGTGCCAGCTAAATTTCGACCAAGGTTGTTGCAGTGGGCTCATGTTTCCAAGTTTTCCGGTCATCCTGGAGTTCAAAAGATGTGGGAGTTTCTACGAAGGTCTTACTGGTGGGACACTATGAAGAAGGATATTCAAGATTATGTCAACTCTTGTCCTCAGTGTGCTCAGCACAAAATTCCTCGTTTGCCTGCTGCAGGGTTGTTGCATCCACTGTCCATTCCTCAGAGTCCTTGGACCCATATCTCTATGGACTTTGTCACCGAATTGCCCCTCTCCAAGGGTCACAATACTGTCTGGGTAATTATCGACCGTTTCTCTAAGATGGCACATTTCGTACCTTTGACTGGGTTACCATCAGCTCCCAAGTTGGCTTTGTTATTTATCCGAGTTCATTTCCGCCTGCACGGCTTACCTCAGGAAATCGTCTCTGACCGGGGGGTACAATTGACTGCAAGATTCTGGAGAGCTCTCTGTACGGCCTTACAAATAAAACTCAAGTTTTCATCCGCTTACCATCCACAAACCAATGGGCAAACTGAATGCGTCAATCAAGATTTAGAGACTTTTCTCTGTGTTTATCTTTCTCCTTCGCAAGATGATTGGGTGGAATTGTTGCCATGGGCCGAGTTTGCCCATAATCATCTGTACCACTCTTCGACTGGTGAGTCCCCATTTTTCATTAATTATGGGTTCCATCCTCAAGTTCCTGAATTACCCATTTGTCCTCCGGAGGATGTTCCTGCTGCAGCCTCTACTCTTCGGCACTTCAGCCAAATTTGGAGTCGAGTTCATGCTAATCTCAAGAGAGTTTCCAGTCGCTATAAATTCTTTGCGGATAGGAAGCGACGAGCAGCTCCCCAATACAAGGTTGGTGACAGGGTATGGCTTTCCACCCGCAACCTCCGGTTAAGGATGCCCACTATGAAGTTCGCCCCAAAGTTTATTGGTCATTACCCCGTGTTACAAGTCCTGAACCCGGTTGTCTGCAAATTGGGATTGTCTTCCCACCTCCGGATACCAAACTCCTTTCATGTCTCTCTCCTTCGCCCCCTTATTTTAAACCGGTTCCATTTAAAGTCCCCGAGGCCAACCTCTGCAGAGTCTGAAGCTGGAACGGACTTTGAAATCAAAGCTATTCTTAACTCTCGTTATCTTCACAAGAATCTACAGTATTTGGTGGAGTGGAAAGGTTTTGGCCCCGAGGAGAGGAGCTGGGTCAAGGCTACTGAAGTTATGGCTCCCCGACTGGTGCGGATTTTCCATTGCAGACATCCAACAAAACCTGGAAAGTGTCCGGGGGCCACTCCTGGATGAGGGGGTACTGTCACACGCCATAGGCGGCGTTCACCGCGCTTACCCCTGCGTGCCTGCTGGTCCGTGTTGCGGCCTCCGCCTTCGGTGGTCCGCGGGCTCCGGCGCCTGGCTGGCGCGGCTCCCTGCGGTTCCCCGGGGCAGGGGCGCCTCCATGACACCCGGCATCACGTGGGCGGGGAGCAGGTGACATCATCAGACTGTTCTGCCAATCCAGCGGAGGCGGGAGATTCAAAGGCAGACGCCGGGCAGCGCCTCGGCGCCTGAGTATCGTCTTTTCCCCTGAAGTGGATGCCAGTGCTTCTGTCCTCGGCGGATCTCTCTGCAGCATACCTCAGTGTCTCCGGCATTTCCAGGTGTCAGTTGTTGCACAGCTTCCAGCGTTCCCAGCCGCTGCTGGGTTCCACTGCGCTTTAGTCACCAGTGCTTCTTGGAGTCAGCGTGGGCTGCAGGTTAAACATTGCTCACAAGTTATACAAGTCCCCAGTGTCTTTAACCCTCGCTCTCAAGTTATGCAAGTCCCCAGTGTCTTTAACCCTCGCTCTCAAGTTATACAAGTCCTCAGTGTCTTTAACCACCGCTCTCAAGTTCTTCAGGTCATCAGTGTCTTTAACCACCGCTCTCAAGTTCTTCAAATCATCAGTGTCTTTAACCACCGCTCTCAAGTTCTTCAGGTCATCAGTGTCTTTAACCACCGCTCTCAAGTTCTTCAAATCATCAGTGTCTTTAACCACCGCTCCCAAGTTCTTCAAATTATCAGAGTCTTAACCACCACTCTCAAGTTCTTCAAATCATCAGTGTCTTTTAACCACCGCTCTCAAGTTCTTTAGTCACCAGTATCTTTTACCATCACTCACAAGTACTTCCTGGACATTTCTCCATATGCTCCTTCTCTGTTATGTGACATTGTGTTGCACTCTTCCTGCAATAAAGTCCTTTAATATTTTCACCAAGCTTTACTGTCAGAGTCCTGTATGAGGAAGACCTATATCAAGCCATCCCTGTTCCGACCCAACTGTGGTTCCTCTCCCATACCATCGGGAGAACCCCCGAGTTCACAACACCCCCAACCTAGGTCAGTGACACACTGCGCCCTAGAATATCAGAATTTTTTTTCACGGCTTCCCTAGGCCAAAAATTTCTAATTGAGAAGTTTTGAAAGAAATATTACATTAAGTAGATCGCGTTTATATGTCATCCTTAGGGTCAGTTGTGTGGTGAGGGACAAGATTTGCTTCTGTTTGGCCACATTATTTTATGACTGGCAGCCACCAGCACTGGTTTTGCCTATTATATTGACCATGAATAATTTGAATTGGTCCTGGACCACCAACCCAGGGCACCCCTGCAAGTGTCTCGAGGCACCCCAGGGAGCCACGGCACACAGTTTGGGAACCTCTGTCCTATAGTATTATTAACCTCAATAACCACAATTTCCACTCATTTCCAGTCTATTCTGAACACCTCACACCTCACACCTCACAATACTATTTTTAGTCATAAAATTTGCACCGAGGTCGCTGGATGACTAAGCAAAGCGACCAAAGAGGGCGGCACAAACACCTGTCCCATCTAGGAGTGGCACTGCAGTGTCAGACAGGATGGCACTTCAAAAAATTGGCCCCAAACAGCACATGATGCAAAAAAAAGAGAAAAAGAGGTGCACTGTGGTCGCTAGACGGCTAAGCTAAGCGACACAAACACCTCAATATCACAGGAATTATTCGTTCTAATCAGTGGTATTATTGGTCCAAATCACTGGAAGAAAATGACAAAAATTACTGGAATTATTCGTTCTAATCAATGGTATTATTGGTCCAAATCACTGGAAGAAAATGACAAAATCACTGGAGTTATTCGTTCTAATCAATGGTATTATTGGTCCAAATCACTGGAAGAAAATGACAAAATCACTGGAATTATTCGTTCTAATCAATGGTATTATTGGTCCAAATCACTGGAAGAAAATGGAATGGATGGATACTTGCAGTGACACAGAGCTGCAAGATACAGCAATGGCCTACTGTACACAACTATATACTGTTGGGTCACCAAAATGCTGCACTGTAATACTATATATACTGCTCACAAAACATATATCTACACACATATATATATATATATATATATATATATATACATACATACATACACACATACATATACACATATACATAGCATATTAAACATGCATACATATATATATATATATATAGATATGTACACACACATACAGTACACATATATATACACATATATATATATATATCATGTGTGTGTGTGTGTGTGTTTATATGTATGTATGTATGTATGTATGTATGTATATACATGTGTATATATGTATGCACATGGATATATATGTACTATAATTAAAATAAAGTAAACTTTTATTGCACTTACAAGTGCCATCAGGAAGACAGCAGGTTGCAGAGGACGCTAGACAGCCATTAATAATACTCATGCAGCTAAAAAAAAAAAAAAAAAAAAAAAAATTTTTTTTTTAGTGGAGGGGGGTTTCTGGGTGCTCGGAAACCCCCCTGGGTGCACCACTGATGTCCTCTCCGTTCAATCTCCAATGCACGAGTGAAAATGGTGGCGACGCGCGGCTCTTTATATAGATTACGAATCTTGCGAGAATCCGACAGCGGGATGATGACGTTCGGCCTCGTTCGGGTTAACCGAGCAAGGCGGGAAGATCCGAGGCTGCCTCGGAACCGTGTAAAATGGGAGAAGTTCGGATCTCGAGGAACCGAACCCGCTCATCTCTACTGAATACTGACATTTAACTTCAGGGATCTTTATAGAAGATATAATTTATTATAGCTAAAAATATTTGTGTGTAAATTTGATCAGTTCAGAGAGGCTATATTTAGTAGTATAATAAAACAATAAACAATAATGTATTACACCAGTTAGAACAGCTGGATTGATTATCCATTATGATATTTAGCACTACAGTAGCTATAACGGTTGAAATGTTTCTCTATGCTGGTTGTTTTTAACATTGTATTTGTATTGTATTTTTAATAGTATCTGTTAGTTTTGTGCTGATTTGTAACTGGTGTATATATATCAGCCGAACTGATCATTGACACTGCTCCACATATGTTCCAACTTTGAAACTGACTATGGAGGAGTGGTCAATACTGCTGGCTGTGGTGGCAGATATTTAAAGTTGCACATGTTGTTTCCTGCATTTATTGCTTGATAAAAGCACTGACAGGCACTGAAACGGTGTCTGCAATGTCCCAGATTTATGGTAAGAACTTACCTTTGTTAAATCTCCCTCTGCGAGGTACACTGGGCTCCACAAGGATTGGACAATGGGGTGTAGAGAAGGATCTTGATCCGAGGCACCAACAGGCTCAAAGCTTTGACTGTTCCCAGAATGCACAGTTTTTAGTTAACCAGCCCAATGCAGTAGCAGGAAAAGAGACAATGGTTAGTAGCCACTTACACCACACTCTCACGACAAGAGAAGTGTCAGCGGCTAATGCCATACCAACCCAAAGAAGCGAAGTGCGTCAGGGTGGGCGCCTTGTGGAGCCCAGTGTACCTCTCAGAAAGAGATTTAACAAAGGTAAGTTCTTACCATAAATCTCATTTTCTGCTGCGGGGTACACTGGGCTCCACAAGGATTGGACAATGGGGATGTCCTAAAGCAGTTCCTTATGGGAGGGGACGCACTGTAGCGGGCACAAGAACCCGGCGTCCAAAGGAAGCATCCTGGGAAGCGGCAGTATCGAAGGCATAGAACCTTATGAACGTGTTCGTGGAGGACCACGTAGCCGCCTTGCACAATTGTTCAAGGGTCGCACCACGTTGGGCCGTCCAAGAAGGTCCAATAGACCAAGTAGAATGGGCCGTAATGTGAGCAGGAGCTGACAGACCAGCCTTCACAAAAGCATGTGCAATCACCATTCTAATCCATCTGGCCAGGGTCTGCTTGTGAGCAGGCCAGCCACGTTTGTGAAATTCAAACAAAACAAAGAGAGAATCAGATTTTCGAATAGAAGCAGTTCTCTTCACGTAGATACAGAGAGCCCATACCACATCCAAAGACCGCTCTTTGGGAGACAAATCAGGAGAGACAAAGGCCGGAACCACAATCTCCTGATTAAGGTGGAACGAAGAAACCACCTTAGGTAAATATCCGGGACGAGTCCTAAGAACCGCCCGGTCACGGTGAAAAATCAGATATGGGGAACTACAAGACAAGGCACCCAGATCCGACACTCTTCTAGCAGAGGCAACAGCCAGCAAGAACACCGCCTTAAGGGAAAGCCACTTAAGGCCAGCTGAACCCAGGGGTTCAAATGGAGGCTCCTGCAATGCCTCCAAAACCACCGACAAGTTCCAAGGAGCCACAGGCGGGACATAGGGAGGTTGGATACGCAACACACCCTGAGTGAAAGTATGAACATCAGGTAAAGTCGCAATTTTTCTCTGAAACCACACCGACAAGGCCGAAATATGAACCTTGAGGGAGGCCAGACGCAGGCCTCAATCTAGGCCCTGCTGCAGAAAAGCCAAAAGTTTGGCTGTATTAAACTTGGAAGCGTCATAATTATTAGATGCGCACCAAACAAAGTAGGAATGCCAGACCCTATAGTAAATCCAAGCAGAAGCCGGTTTCCGGGCCGGCAACATAGTTTTAATGACCTCTTCAGAAAAACTCTTAGCCCTCAAGACGGAAGCTTCAAGAGCCACGCTGTCAAAGACAGCCGGGCTAGGTCCTGGTAGACACAGGGGCCCTGAATGAGGAGGTCTGGGCGTTGTGGAAGCAGAAGTGGATGCTCTGACGATAGGCCTTGCCGGTCTGAGAACCAGTGCCGTCTGGGCCACGCCGGAGCTATGAGAAGCAGATTTCCTTTTTCTTGCTTGAATTTCCGAATTACCCTGGGCAGGGGTGACACCGGAGGGAACACGTACGGCAGCCGAAACCTCCACGGCACCGCCAGCGCATCCACGAATGCCGCTTGAGGATCCCTTGTCCTTTGTCACAACTGAGGGCCTGAGCTGACGGGAGGCAGCCTCAGTTGTAGGGGCTGAGATGTAACGGAACCTGGGAGGTTGTATCAGACCCCTAGACATGTAAGTAACATATAGAAGAAATGCCCGAATGCAGTGTAGGAGGATAGCAGGGTGTCGGACCTCTCCCATAACGGTGATGCCCAATCAAGGGCTGAGCCACTGAGAAGAGAGATAATGTAGGCAATTTTTGTACGGTCACTGGGAAAATTGCCAGGTTGTAGCTCAAACTGAATCTCACACTGGTTGAGAAATCCCCTGCAGAATCTTGGAGATCCGTCAAATTTTGCTGGCGTTGGAAGATGAAGACGTGGAGCAGAAATGGGTAAGGTGGGTGGGGTCATAGCTGGAGTCACTGTGGTTGACGCACCGGACGCGTCTGATCCACGGAGGGTTGTCTGAATCCCATCCAGCCGAGTAGAGAGATCCTGGAGACAGCGGATGATGTGGCCCTGTGCAGTCTCCTGATGTTCAAGTCGGGCTGCCAGTTCTTGCATCGGCCTGGCCGCTTGATCCTGGTCTCCGGCTGGATTCATATGGTCAGTGCTTACTGTCACAACTGAGGGCCTGAGCTGACGGGAGGCAGCCTCAGTTGTAGGGGCTGAGATGTAACGGAACCTGGGAGGTTGTATCAGACCCCTAGACATGTAAGTAACATGTAGAAGAAATGCCCGAAGGCGTGAACACGACAACCAGGGTAAAAGTCAATGATGTTTATTTATGACAAACTCCGTAACACAGCAGCAGTAAAAGAAAACATAAAAATCAGCAGAGGATAAATACAGTTCCTGGGTTCTACAGGGTGGCAAGGGCCACAGGGCTCTGGTAGTGTGAGATAGTTCTTATAATCTTCTAGTTGGAAAGTCCTTACCAGGCCCGACTGTAGCAATGGAGATAGCCCAGGATCGTACCAGCTGGTGTTCCAGGAAAAGCTGGGCTGCTGTGGATAAAACGGCTGCTGTGGGTACTGGCTGGAACCAGACTGATGTTGGCACGGAGTGGATACTGGCTGGAACCAGTTAAATGATAAATGTAGCTTGAGAGCGATGAAATATGAAGTGATGTTTGGAGCTTGAGAGCGGTGAAATAATAATGCCGGTGATAAATGATAATCTGTAGAAAAGGGTACCGGCACTTTAAGAAGAGCTGATCTCTGCTGGAAGCTGATTGCTGTAAGCAGGTGGATCCGTAGCTGGAAGCAGATGAATCCAAATGGATAGGAGAGTCAGGCTACACCGCAGATGGAATGCTGGTGCGGGTCTCTTTAGTGGAGGTTTGGAGATAGGAACTGGAACCTGGAAAACAACCACAGGAGAGAGACAAACTGGAACAAGGTTTGACAACCAAAGCACTGACGCCTTCCTTGCTCAGGCACAGAATACTTATACCTGCAGCAAGGAAGGGATTGGCTAGGCAATTATGCAGATTAACATTGCAAACAGTAGATTGGTGGAAATGAACAGATGACAGAATCCAAGATGGCTGCGCCCATGCAGACACTTGGAGGGAAGTTTGGTTTGTAATCCATGTGGGAATTAAAACAGTAATGGCGGCGCCAGCCACAGGAGACAGGAGACGCCAGACTGATAAGTGCACATTTAACCACGCGGGCACAGCGGAGGCCGCGGCTGACGTAATCACCACTCTGACACTCTGCATGCAGAAACTCAGGAACAGCGGCGGAGGCCGCGGGAGACGCCATTCCGGATGTTACAGGCGTTGCGGTGACCGCGTCTCAGAGTGACAGGAGAGGAGGCAGGAATGTGGACATCAGTATGACAGATGGGATCTGGTCCTGGAACGCTGAGCCAGCCTTAGAAGGCATCTGAAGGGTAAGTAATGGCGTCCAGATACCCGGATCGTGACATCCTTGCTCCGAAGACCGGAACCTTGTGATTGTGTCGAGACGCCATCAGAACTACATCTGGAAGACCCCACTTTTCCACTAGGAGTTGAAACACTTCTGGATGGAGGCCCCACTCACCGGCATGCACGTCCTGACGACTGAGAAAGTCCGCTTCCCAATTCAGGACTTCCGGAATGAATATTGCCGATATGGCCGGTAGATGGCGTTCCGCCCAACGTACAATCCGTGAGACTTCCTTCATTGCCAAACGGCTTTGAGCGCCGCCTTGATGATTTATGTAAGCCACTGTGGTGGCGTTGTCTGACTGTATTTGAACAGGACGGTTCTGAATTAAATGCTGGGCCAGGTTCAACGCATTGAAGACCGCCCGCAATTCCAGAATGTTTATCGAGAGGAGAGATTCCTCCTTGGTCCACCGACACTGAAGGGAGTGTTGTTCCAGCACCGCGCCCCAACCTCTTAGACTGGCATCTGTCGTCAACAGGACCCAGTTGGATATCCAGAAGGGACGGCCCCTGCACAACTGTTGGTCCCAGAGCCACGAAAGTAGCGACAGACGGACCTCCGGAGTCAATGAGTTCATGTGAGACCTGATCCGGTGAGGCAGGCCATCCCACTTGGCTAGAATCAGCCTCTGGAGGGGGCGAGAATGGAATTGAGCATACTCCACCATGTCGAATGCTGAGACCATGAGGCCCAGCACCTGCATCGCCGAATGTATCGACACTTGCGGACGAGAAAGGAAGCAACAAATCCTGTCCTGAAGCTTTAGGACTTTCTCCTGAGACAAAAACAACCGCTGGTTGTGAGTGTCCAATAGCGCTCCCAGGTGCACCATGCTCTGAGCAGGGACCAGGGAGGATTTCTTCCAGTTGATGAGCCACCCGTGGGCTTGTAGAAACCGGACCGTCATATCCAGATGACACAGGAGAAGTTCTGGGGAATTTGCCAGGATTAACAAGTCGTCCAGGTACGGCAGTATCCTGACCCCTTGACGGCGGAGTACCACCGCCATCATCACCGCCATTACTTTGGTGAAGACTCGCGGAGCCGTTGTTAAACCAAAAGGTAACGCCTGAAACTGGTAATGAAGGTTGCCAACAGCGAACCTCAGGTATTGCCGATGTGACGCTGCTATAGGAATATGCAGGTAAGCATCCTGTATATCCAGGGAGACCATGTAGTCACAAGGTTCCAAGGCCAGAACTATAGAGCGAAGGGTTTCCATACGGAACTTGGAAACCTTCACAAACTTGTTCAATGCCTTGAGGTTGAGAATGGGCCGGGAGGACCCATTCGGTTTCGGGACTAGAAACAGCGGAGAATAGTACCCCCGGTCCCTCTGAGCAAGAGGCACCTGTACTACAACTCCTGTATCCAGGAGGGTCTGTACCACCGAATGCAGAGTGTTTGCCTTTGTCTGGTCCGACGGGACATCTGTCTGGCAAAATCGACGAGAGGGTCAGTTTTTGAAGGCTATGGCGTAACCTCAAGTGACGACTTCCCGTACCCAGGCATCTGAAGTGGTCTTCAACCATTCCTTGGTATACCCTAGAAGCCGGCCCCCCACCCTGGGAACCCCCAGGGGGAGGCCCGCCCCGTCATGCGGCAGGCTTATCGGTCTTGGAAGCTGGCTGACGGGCAGCCCAGGCTCTTTTGGGCTTCGGCTTACCAGGTTTGGAAGTGCGGGCCTGCTTGTGGTATGCCTGACCTTTTGCTTTACCTGAAGGGCGAAAGGACGTACCTTTAGCCTTCGACACAGAAGGAGCAGTACTTGGCAGACAGGCAGTTTTGGCAGTAGCCAAGTCAGCCACTATCTTATTTAAGTCCTCCCCAAACAGAATATCTCCCTTGAAAGGGAGTACCTCCAGGGTTTTTCTAGAGTCCAGATCCACAGACCAGGATCTCAGCCACAATATCCGGCGAGCCAGAACTGATGTAGTAGAGGCCTTGGCTGCTAGGATACCGGCATCCGAAGCCGCCTCTTTAATATAGCGAGAAGCTGTGACAATATATGACAAGCATTGTCTAGCATGGTCAGAGGAGATTTCAGTATCTAACTCCAGGGTCCACGCTTCAATAGCCTCAGCAGCCCATGTAGCTGCAATATGGGGCCTTTGCGCAGCACCCGTGAGGGTGTAAATCGCTTTCAGATAACCCTCCACACGCTTATCCGTAGGCTCTTTTAGAGACATGACGGTAGTGACAGGCAGAGCTGAGGAAACCACCATCCTGGCCACATGTGAGTTCACTGGAGGAGGCGTTTCCCAATTCTTAGACAGCTCTGGCGCGAGGGGATAGCGAGCCAGCATCTCCTTCGTACCCGGGTTTTCCCAGGGTTCCTGACGTATATCCACTAGGTGGTCAGAGTGAGGTAAAACTTGTTTAACCACCTTCTGACGCTTGAACCTATCTGGTTTCTTAGGAGGGACGGATGGCTCGGGATCATCCGTAATCTGTAGAATTAACTTAATAGCCTCCAAAAGATCAGGAACATCCACATGTGAACTACCCTCCTCATCAGCCGTATCTGAGTCAGAACCTGTGGGGTCAGTATACGTGCCGTCTTCATCAGACGAGGTGTCAGTGACAGCAGTGGATTGTGAGGAGACAAGCGCTCGCTTAGAGGACCCCTTGGACTTAGGCGAGCGATGGTCAGACTTTTTAGTAGTCAGGGACTGGTTCAACTTCTTTAACTGAGCAGATAAATCGTCTGCCCATGGCGGGTTAGCTGCAGGGACCACATACGGTTGTACCGGCATTGGGGTTTCCATAGAGGTTGTTAGTTTATGAACTAGCATATGCAGAAGCGTGGAAAAAGCGGCCCACGGTGGGTCAGTATGTGCCTCCGTTGCCACAGTCCCACTGGGGGGCAAGGAGCCCCCAGAACCAGAGCCCACAGCTGCTATATTCTCCCCATATGGGTCTGTGGCTTCAGCAACACTGGCAGTGTGTTCAGCCCCAGAACTGTTACCCTCAGAAGCAGACATGATATAACTTGCAGTATGAGGTAACACAGTACAATTATCAGCAGCACTATGGCCCTCATTCCGAGTTGTTCGCTCGGTATTTTTCATCGCATCGCAGTGAAAATCCGCTTAGTACGCATGCGCAATGTTCGCACTGCGACTGCGCCAAGTAACTTTACTATGAAGAAAGTAATTTTACTCACGGCTTTTTCTTCGCTCCGGCGATCGTAATGTGATTGACAGGAAATGGGTGTTACTGGGCGGAAACACGGCGTTTCAGGGGCGTGTGGCTGAAAACGCTACCGTTTCCGGAAAAAACGCAGGAGTGGCCGGGGAAACGGTGGGAGTGCCTGGGCGAACGCTGGGTGTGTTTGTGACGTCAACCAGGAACGACAAGCACTGAAATGATCGCACAGGCAGAGTAAGTCTGGAGCTACTCTGAAACTGCTAAGTAGTTAGTAATCGCAATATTGCGAATACATCGGTCGCAATTTTAAGAAGCTAAGATTCACTCCCAGTAGGCGGCGGCTTAGCGTGTGTAACTCTGCTAAATTCGCCTTGCGACCGATCAACTCGGAATGAGGGCCTATATCTCTAAACCCAAACCCCTGCGCAGTGTAGTCAGCACTAGCAGAGATAAAGGAGAGATATGGTAACTAAATCACAGAGAAAAATACGTAATACAGTATATCTTTGTGAAAATCCTATATTAGATAAAACCTGACGCACCAAGCCCCCTCAGGTTGTAGAATATAGCGATAGCAGGTTGAGTGAAAATAAGAATTTACTCACCGGTAATTCTATTTCTCGTAGTCCGTAGTGGATGCTGGGAACTCCGTAAGGACCATGGGGAATAGACTGGCTCCGCAGGAGACTGGGCACTCTTAAAAGAAAGATTAGGTACTATATCTGGTGTGCACTGGCTCCTCCCTCTATGCCCCTCCTCCAGACCTCAGTTAGGGAAACTGTGCCCGGAAGAGCTGACATTACTAGGAAAGGATTTGGAATCCAGGGTAAGACTCATACCAGCCACACCAATCACACTGTACAACTCGTGATAACCATACCCAGTTAACAGTATGAACAACAACTGAGCCTCAGTAACAGATGGCTCATAACAATAACCCTTTAGTTAAGCAATAACTATATACATGTATTGCAGAGAGTCCGCACTTGGGACGGGCGCCCAGCATCCACTACGGACTACGAGAAATAGAATTACCGGTGAGTAAATTCTTATTTTCTCTGACGTCCTAGTGGATGCTGGGAACTCCGTAAGGACCATGGGCAGGCCCGGCACTACCCGCTCAGCGAAGGGATGCAGTGCAGGGAGGCGCTGGGACGGAGAGGCGCTCCCCCTGCTCTGCATTCCTTCCCTGCTGCGCCGTCCTGTCCCCCCTGCTGCTGCTGCTGCCAGTGCTGTGTCTGTCACTGTATGACAGGCACTGGCAGCGGGCACCTGCAGCATGAAAAGCTTCCTCCCTCCCTTCACCTGTGACAGCGCCGAGTACGGGACACAAGGGGGCAGAGCTACGTGGGCCGGAAGGGGGCGGAGCTACATGGACCAGGCTGCTGTACAGAGGGAGACTGGCTTAGGTAAGTGGAGGGTGAGAGAGAACTTGAAGTGTGTATGTGACGTGTGTGTATATGGTGGGTGTGTATGTGTGTGTATATATGTGTGAATTGTGTGTGTGTGAGGTATGTCCGTGCGCGCGCTTTATGGACGCTACTACTGGGGGGCATTACGTATAACGACGCTACTACTGGGGGGGGCATTACATGTAACAACGCTACTACTACTGGGAGGGGCATTACATATAAGGACGCTATTACTACAGGGGTGCACTACGTATAAGGACGCTACTACTACTGGGGGGGCATTACGTATAAGGACGCTGTTACTACAGGGGTGCACTACGTATAAGGACGCTACTACTACTGGGGGGGCATTACGTATAAGGACGATACTACTACTGGGGTGCACTACGTATAAGGACCCTACTACTACTGTGGGGGGCATTACGTATAAGGACGCTACTACTGGGGGGGCATTACGTATAAGGACGCTATTACTACAGGGGGGGCATTACGTGTAACAACGCTACTACTGGGGGGAGGATTACGTGTAAGGACGCTACTACTACTGGGGCTGGGGGCATTATGTATAAGGACGCTACTACTACTGGGGGGGGGGCATTACGTATAAGGACGCTACTACTACTGGGGGGGGGGCATTACGTATAATGACGATACTACTACTGTGGTATAAGGACGCTACTACTACTGGGGGGGCATTACAAATAAGGACGATACTACTACTTGGGGGCATTATGTATAAGGACGCTACTATTACTGGTAGGGCATTATGTATAACATTGCTACTACTACTGGGGGGAGGGCATTACGTATAAGGATACTACTACTGGGGGCGCATTACGTATAAGAACGCTACTACTACTGGGGGGCATTACGTATAAGGACGCTACTACTACTGGGGGGACATTACGTATAAGAACGCCACTACTGGGGGGCATTACGTATAAGGACGCTACTACTACTGGGGGGACATTACGTATAAGAGCGCTACTACTGGGGGGCATTACGTATAAGAACGCTACTACTACTGGGGGTGCACTAAGTATAAGGACGCTACTACTACTGTGGGGGGCATTACGTATAAGAACGCTATTACTACAGGTGGGGGAATTACGTGTAACAACGCTACTACTGGGGGGGGGCACTACGTATAAGGACGCTACTACTACTGGGGGGGGCATTACGTATAAGGACGCTATTACTACAGGGGGGGGCATTACGTGTAACAACGCTACTACTGGGGGGGGGGGGGCATTACGTGTAAGGACGCTACTACTACTGGGGCTGGGGGCATTATGTATAAGAACGATACTACTACTGGGGTGCGCTACGTATAAGGACGCTACTACTACTGGGGGGGGCATTACGTATAAGGACGATACTACTACTGGGGTATAAGGACGCTACTACTACTGGGGGGGGCATTACAAATAGGGACGATACTACTACTTGGGGGCATTATGTATAAGGACGCTACTATTACTGGTAGGGCATTATGTATAACATTGCTACTACTACTGGGGGGAGGGCATTACGTATAAGGATACTACTACTGGGGGCGCATTACGTATAAGAACGCTACTACTACTGGGGGGCATTACGTATAAGGACGCTACTACTACTGGGGGGACATTACGTATAAGAACGCTACTACTGGGGGGCATTACGTATAAGGACGCTACTACTACTGGGGGGACATTACGTATAAGAACGCTACTATTGGGGGGCATTACGTATAAGGACGCTACTACTACTGGGAGGGCATTACGTATAAGAACGCTACTACTACTGGGGGGCATTACGTATAAGGACACTTCTACTACTGGGGGTGCACTACGTATAAGGACGCTACTACTACTGTGGGGGGCATTACGTATAAGAACGCTACTACTACTGGGGGGCATTACGTATAAGGACGCTACTACTACTGTGGGGGGCATTACGTATAAGGACGCTACTACTACTGGGGGTGCACTACGTATAAGGACGCTACTACTACTGTGGGGGGCATTACGTATAAGGACGCTACTACTACTGGGGGCATTACGTATAAGAACGCTACTACTACTGGGGGGGCGTTACGTATAAGGACGCTACTACTACTGGGGGTGCACTACGTATAAGGACGCTACTACTACTGGGTGGCATTTTGTATAAGGATGCTACTATTACTGGGGTGCATTACATAGAAGGACGCTACTACTACGGGTGGGGCATTACGTATAAGATTAATAAGATTGTACTACATTGTGGCGTAATTTTAAATGGGGGTACTACTGTGTGGCCATGCCCCTTACTTGTGAGACCACAACCCTTTTCCCGGCGCGCGCTAAAGGAATATTGGAGGGCGCAAATTTATAGTTTGCAGGGGGGCGCCGAACACCCTAGCACTGGCCCTGACCATGGGGATTATACCAAAGCTCCCAAACGGGCGGGAGAGTGCGGATGACTCTGCAGCACCGAATGAGCAAAGGCAAGGTCCTCCTCAGCCAGGGTATCAAACTTGTAGAACTTAGCAAATGTGTTTGAACCCGACCAAGTAGCAGCTCGGCAAAGCTGTAAAGCCGAGACCCCTCGGCAGCCGCCCAAGAAGAGCCCACCTTCCTTGTGGAATGGGCTTTTACTGATTTAGGATGCGGCAATCCTGCCGCAGAATGAGCTTGCTGAATCGTGTTACAGATCCAGCGCGCAATAGTTTGCTTTGAAGCAGGAGCACCCAGCTTGTTGGGCGCATGCAGGATAAACAGCGAGTCAGTTTTCCTGACTCCAGCCGTCCTGGCTACATAGATTTTCAAAGCCCTGACTACATCTAGTAACTTGGAGTCCTCCAAGTCCCTAGTAGCCGCAGGCACCACAATAGGTTGGTTCAAATGAAACGCTGATACCACCTTAGGGAGAAATTGGGGACGAGTCCTCAATTCTGCCCTGTCCATATGGAAGATCAGATAAGGGCTTTTACACGACAAAGCCGCCAATTCTGACACACGTCTAGCCGAAGCTAAGGCCAATAGCATGACCACTTTCCACGTGAGATATTTTAGCTCCACGGTCTTAAGTGGCTCAAACCAGTGGGATTTCAGGAAATCCAACACAACGTTAAGATCCCAAGGTGCCACTGGAGGCACAAAAGGGGGCTGAATATGCAGCACTCCCTTAACAAACGTCTGAACTTCAGGCAGTGAAGCCAGTTCTTTTTGAAAGAAAATAGATAGGTCCGAAATCTGGACCTTTATGGATCCTAATTTTAGGCTCATAGTCACTCCTGACTGTAGGAAGTGCAGGAATCGACCCAGCTGGAATTCCTCTGTAGGGGCCTTCCTGGCCTCACACCAAGCAACATATTTTCGCCATATACGGTGATAATGTTGTGCTGTCACGTCTTTCCTAGCCTTTATCAGCGTAGGAATCACTTCATCTGGAATGCCCTTTTCCGTTAGGATCTGGCGTTCAACCGCCATGCCGTCAAACGCAGCCGCGGTAAGTCTTGGAACAGACAGGGCCCCTGCTGTAACAGGTCCTGTCTGAGAGGCAGAGGCCATGGGTCCTCTGAGATCATCTCTTGTAGTTCTGGGTACCAAGTTCTTCTTGGCCAATCCGGAACGATGAGTATAGTTCTTACTCCTCTCTTTCTTACAATCCTCAGTACCTTGGGTATGAGAGGAAGAGGAGGGAACACATAAACCGACTGGTACACCCAAGGTGTCACTAGTGCGTCCACAGCTATCACCTGAGGGTCTCTTGACCTGGCGCAATATTTTTTTAGCTTTTTGTTGAGGCGGGACGCCATCATGTCTACCTGTGGCCGTTCCCAACGATTTACAATCAGCGTGAAGACTTCTGGATGAAGTCCCCACTCTCCCGGGTGGAGGTCGTGCCTGCTGAGGAAGTCTGCTTCCCAGATGTCCACTCCCGGAATGAACACTGCTGACAGTGCTAGCACGTGATTCTCCGCCCATCGAAGAATCCTTGTGGCTTCTGCCATCGCCATCCTGCTTCTTGTGCCGCCCTGTCGGTTTACATGGGCGACCGCCGTGATGTTGTCTGACTGAATCAGCACCGGTTGGTTTTGAAGCAGGGGTTCTGCTTGACTCAGGGCATTGTAAATGGCCCTTAGTTCCAGAATATTTATGTGAAGGGAAGTCTCCTGACTTGACCACTGTCCTTGGAAGTTCCTTCCCTGAGTGACTGCCCCCCAACCCCGGAGGCTTGCATCCGTGGTCACCAGGACCCAGTCCTGTATGCCGAATCTGCGGCCCTCGAGAAGATGAGCACTCTGCAGCCACCACAGCAGAGACACCCTGGCCCTCGGGGACAGGGTGATCAGCCGATGCATCTGAAGATGCGATCCGGACCACTTGTCTAACAGATCCCACTGAAGATCCTTGCATGGAACCTGCCGAAGGGAATTGCTTCGTAAGAAGCTACCATTTTTCCCAGGACTCGCGTGCAGTGATGCACCGACACCTGTTTTGGTTTCAGGAGGTCCCTGACCAGAGATGACAATTCCTGGGCCTTCTCCACCGGGAGAAACACCTTCTTCTGTTCTGTGTCCAGAATCATGCCCAAGAACAGCAGACGCGTCGCAGGAATCAGCTGCGACTTTGGGATATTCAGAATCGAGCCGTGCTGTTGCAGCACTTCCCGAGATAGTGCTACGTTGACTAACAACTGCTCCTTGGACCTCGCCTTTATAAGGAGATCGTCCAAGTACGGGATAATTATATCTCCCTTCTTCCGAAGGAGTATCATGATTTCGGCCATTACCTTGGTAAATACCCTCGGTGCCGTGGACAGACCAAACGGCAACGTCTGGAATTGGTAATGACAGTCCTGTACCACAAACCTGAGGTACTCCTGGTGAGGTGGGTAAATGGGGACATACAGATAAGCGTCCTTGATGTCCAGCGACACCATAAAATCCCCCTCTTCCAGGCTTGCAATAACCGCCCTGAGCGATTCCATTTTGAACTTGAACTTCCTTACATAAGTGTTCAAGGATTTTAAATTTAGAATGGGTCTCACCGAACCGTCTGGTTTCGGTACCACAAACATTGTGGAATAGTAACCCCGTCCCTGTTGAAGGAGGGGAACCTTGATTATCACCTGCTGAAGGTACAGCTTGTGAATAGCCGCCAGCACTACCTCCCTTTCCCTGGGAGCCGCTGGCAAGGCTGATTTGAGGTAACGGCGAGGGGGAGTCACCTCGAACTCCAGCATGTATCCCTGAGATACCACTTGTAGAACCCAGAGATCCACCTGTGAGCGAACCCACTGGTCGCTGAAGTTCCGGAGACGCGCCCCCACCGCACCTGGCTCCACCTGTGGAGCCCCAGCGTCATGCGGTGGACTTAGTGGAAGCAGGGGAGGATTTTTGTTCCTGGGAACTTGCTGTCTGGTGCAGCTTTTTTCCTCTACCCCTGCCTTTGGGCAGAAAGGATGCGCCTCTGACCCGCTTGCCTTTCTGAGGCCGAAAGGACTGTACTTGATAATACGGTGCTTTCTTAGGCTGTGAGGGAACCTGAGGTAAAAAAGTCGACTTCCCAGCTGTTGCTGTGGATACGAGGTCCGAGAGACCGTCCCCAAACAATTCCTCACCCTTATAAGGCAAAACCTCCATGTGCCTTTTAGAATCAGCATCACCTGTCCACTGCCGAGTCCATAATACTCTCCTGGCAGAAATGGACATTGCATTAATTCTAGATGCCAGCCTGCAAATGTCCCTCTGTGCATCCCTCATATAAAAGACGACGTCCTTTATATGCTCTATGGTTAGCAAAATAGCATCCCTGTCGAGGGTATCAATGTTGTCTGACAGGGTATCAGACCATGCTGCTGCAGCACTACACATCCATGCTGAAGCAATAGCAGGTCTCAGTATAGTACCTGAGTGTGAATATACAGACTTCAGGATAGCCTCCTGCTTTCTATCTGCAGGCTCCTTTAGGGCGGCCGTATCCTGAGACGGCAGTGCCACCCTTTTAGATAATCGTGTGAGTGCCTTGTCCACACTAGGGGATGTCTCCCAGCGTAACCTATCCGTTGGCGGGAAAGGGTACGCCATCAGTAACCTCTTAGAGATCACTAGTTTCTTATCAGGGGAACGCCACGCTTCTTCACACAATTCATTTAATTCATCAGATGGGGGAAAAGTCACTGGCTGCTTTTTCTCCCCAAACATAATACCCTTTTTAGTGGTAACCGGGTTAATGTCAGAAATGTGCAACACATTTTTCATTGCCGTAATCATGCATCGGATGGCCCTTGTGGACTGTACATTTGTCTCATCCTCGTCTACACTGGAGTCAGACTCCGTGTCGACATCTGTGTCTGCCATCTGAGCTAGCGGGCGTTTTGGAGCCCCTGATGGCCTCTGAGACGCCTGGGCAGGCGCGGGCTGAGATGCCGGCTGTCCCAAGGCTGTTACGTCATCGAACCTTTTATGTAAAGAGTTGACACTGTCGGTTAATACCTTCCACATATCCATCCACTCCGGTGTCGGCCCCGTAGGGGGCGACATCACACTTATCGGCTCCTGCTCCGCCTCCACGTAGCCCTCCTCATCAAACATGTCGACACAGCCGTACCGACACACCGCACACACACAGGGAATGCTCTGACTGAGGACAGGACCCCACAAAGTCCTTTTGGGAGACAGAGAGAGAGTATGCCAGCACACACCACAGCGCTATATAACACAGGGATTTTCACTATACTGAGTGATTTTTCCCAATAGCTGCTTATTAACACAAATTGCGCCTAAATTTAGGTGCCCCCCCTCTCATTTTTACCCTTGTTGTACTGGATACTGCAGGGGAGAGCCTGGGGAGCGTCCTTCCAGCGGAGCTGTGAAGAGAAAATGGCGCTGGCTGTGCTGAGGAAGATAGCCCCGCCCCCTCAGCGGCGGGCTTCTCCCGCTTTTTATAATGTTAATGGCGGGGGTTTTTGCACATATACAGTGTTATACACTGTATTATGTGCTATTTGTGCCAAAAAGGTAAACTAATTGCTGCCCAGGGCGCCCCCCCCCCCCCCCAGCGCCCTGCACCCAACAGTGACCGGAGTGTGTGGTGTGCTATGGGAGCAATGGAGCACAGCTGCAGTGCTGTGCGCTACCTTAATGAAGACAGGAGTCTTCAGCCGCCGTTTTTCATCTTTATCTTCCGTCTTCTGGCTCTGCAAGGGGGACGGCGGCGCGGCTCCGGGAACGGACGATCGAGGTCGGGCCCTGTGTTCGATCCCTCTGGAGCTAATGGTGTCCAGTAGCCTTAGAAGCACAAGCTAGCTGCAAGCAGGTAGGTTTGCTTCTCTCCCCTCAGTCCCTCGTAGCAGTGAGTCTGTTGCCAGCAGATCTCACTGAAAATAAAAAACCTAACAAATACTTTCTTTTCTAGTGAGCTCAGGAGAGCCCACTAGGTGCATCCAGCTCTGGCCGGGCACAGATTCTAACTGAGGACTGGAGGAGGGGCATAGAGGGAGGAGCCAATGCACACCAGATATAGTACCTAATCTTTCTTTTAAGAGTGCCCAGTCTCCTGCGGAGCCCGTCTATTCCCCATGGTCCTTACGGAGTTCCCAGCATCCACTAGGACGTCAGAGAAAGACACGAAATGGACATCACTTAGCTATCAAATGCACACACAGATAGTCACAGTTTATACAATGCAGAGGTTATTACTGACAATAATACTGCACTGGACTAGCTTACACAACTGTATAACAACAGGCTTGCCTACCCTCCCTCATTTAGCAGGAGGCTCCCGATTTTTAACTGACCCTCCCGCTGCCCCGCAAACATTGCCAGCCCTCCCGGTTTTTAAGTTTCTCCTTGCAAATCCGGACTGCGCATGCGCGAGTCCGGAAATGCGGGGGGCGGGACTTACACTGGAACAGTCACTTGCGGTGGTCGGCCACAGCTGGGTTGAGAGTAGCGGTGGCCAGTGCCGTAACTAGGCATTTTAGCGCTGTGTGCAAGAAACGACAGTGGCGCTCCCCCCTCATGCAAGATAGGGGCAGTGCGCGCCCCAGGCGCGTGCAAAATTTATAGGGGCGTGGCTTCACGGGGAAGGGGCGTGGCCACAAAATAATAGCAATTCATACTACGGTGCACAGTAGTCTACATTATTCAAATTACGCTGCACAGTAGCACCACTACACCAGGTAGAGCCCCTTTTATACATTACAGCAGACAGCATCCCCCTTTTTACACATTACAGCAGACAGTCCCCCTTTTTACACATTGCGGCAGCCAGTCCCCTTTTTACACATTGCGGCAGCCAGGCCCCCTTTTTACACATTGCGGCAGCCAGTCCCCCTTTTTACACATTGCGGCAGCCAGGCCCCCTCTTTACACATTGCGGCAGCCAGTCCCCCTTTTTACACATTGCGGCAGCCAGTCCTCCTTTTTACACATTGCGGCAGCCAGGCCCCCTTTTTACACATTGCGGCAGCCTGGCCCCCTTTTTACACATTGCGGCAGCCAGCCCCCTTTTTACACATTGCGGCAGCCAGTCCCCCTTTTTACAGCCAGTCCCCCTTTTTACACATTGCGGCAGCCAGGCCCCCTTTTTACACATTGCGGCAGCCAGGACCCCTTTTTACACATTGCGGCAGCCAGGCCCCCTTTTTACACATTGCGGCAGCCAGTCCCCCTTTTTACAGCCAGTCCCCCCTTTTTACACATTGCGGCAGCCATCCCCCTTTTTACACATTGCGGCAGCTAGGACCCCTTTTTACACATTGCGGCAGCCAGGCCCCCCTTTTTACACATTGCGGCAGCCAGTCCCCCTTTTTACAGCCAGTCCCCCCTTTTTACACATTGCGGCAGCCATCCCCCTTTTTACACATTGCGGCAGACGGTGACCCCCTGAGAGAGAGAGAGAGAGAGAGAGAGAGATACTTACCATCACCCTGCTGGCAGTCGGGCTCCTCGTGCAGCTCCCTCGGTGCAGGCAGTGAGGTGAGAAGGAGGAGGAGGGAGGGGGAGCAGGGAGCCGCAGCAGCGCTATGTCATTGGTAGTAAGCGCCGATGCAGCATCCCCCTCTCCTTCCGTATTGGCTGCCCGGCGCTGCTGTGGATGCTGGGATGGAGGAACCTTATCCCAGCATCCACAGCAGCGCCGGGCAGCCAATACAGAAGGAGAGGGGGATGCTGCAGCGGCGCTTACTACCAATGACATAGCGCTGCTGCGGCTCCCTGCTCCCCCTCCCTCCTCCTCCGCTGCCCGGCGCTGGTCCTCTTCTCCCTCCACAGCGCGGCGCACGGCGCACAAAGCAGAGGCGGCATGTAATGAGTCAATTTGACTCATTAAATGCCGCTGGCCGTGCGCCCTCAGGGCAACTGCGCTGTGTGCCAAGCCCACTTGGCACACACGTAGTTACGGCCCTGGCGGTGGCGTCAGACTTTCTGTGACCCGGGAGGTGTCTGCGCAGCAGCAGCGTGTGAACAGTGTGCAGAGAAGCCACCTGTACAGTGAAGCACATAACCCGGCAGCCAGGGCTCTGCTTCTTCACTCTGGCTGGCCCCGCCCACCACACTCACAGTGGGCTGTGTGTATCAGCTCGTCTTCCTGCTTCTGCTGCTCCTGGAAGTGGCTTCCATGGGCTCCCTGCTCTTTACAGGAGGGAGCAACAAACCAGGTGGGTGCTATATATACTGGGGGGGTTATATGGGGGAAGGGGAGGTGTAATATGTAGTGTGCTGCTGGGTGTAATATGGGGAGGGGGGCTGTGTAATATGCAGTGTAATGTGCACTAGGTGTAATATGGAGGAGGCAGTGTAATATGGGGGGGCTGTGTAATATGCTACTGGGTGTAATATGGAGGAGGCAGTGTAATATGGGGGGGCTGTGTAATATGCTACTGGGTGTAATATGGAGGAGGCAGTGTAATATGGGGGGGGGCTGTGTAATATGCTACTGGGTGTAATATGGAGGAGGCAGTGTAATATGGGGAGGCTGTGTAATATGGGGGGGGGGCTGTGTAATATGCTACTGGGTGTACTATGGGGGTGCTGTGTAAAATGTAATGTGCAATTGGGTGTAATATGGGGGAGCTGTGTATGCTGTGCATAATGCAATATAATATCGTACTGGGTGTAATATGGGGAGGGGAGCTGTGTATAATGTAGTGTAAAGTGCAACTGGGTGTAATATGGGGGGGGTCTATGTAAAGTGTAATTCAATGTGCTATTGGGTGTAAAATGGGAGGGTATATGCTGTGCATAATTCAATGTAATAGGTACTGGGTGGAATACGAGGGGAGGGGGACTGTGTAAAAGGTAATGTAATGTAGTACTGGGTGTAATATGGGGGAGGTTGTGTATAATGTCATGTGATATGGTGCTGTGTATACTTGGTGCAATATGAGGGATGTGGGCTGTGTATAATGTAATATATTATGGTGCTGTGTGCAGGGCCGTAACTACCCCTATTGTCCGTACGCATAGTTGTTGACAGCTGCAGCGCTGTCTGAGGTGTATTTACAGCAGGCAGCGGTGCTGCTGAAGACGTGGAGCAGTGGGTCCCGGAGCAGCTCACAGAAGAGGGTGATTTATGTACGCGACTGCTGTTACATTGTCCGCCTGGATCTGCACATGACGGTCTTGAAGAAGATGTACCGCTTGTTGAAGGCCGTTGTAAATGGCTCTTAGCTCCAGCACGTTTATGTGAAGGCAGGTTTCCTGATGTGACCAACGTCCTTGGAAGTTTTCTCCCTGAAAGACTGCTCCCCAGCCTCGGAGACTTGCATCCGTGGTTACCAGGACCCAGTCCTGAATCCCGAACCTGCGTCCCTCTAGTAGGTGAGAGCTGGGTAACCACCACAGGAGCGAAATCCTGGTTTTGACGACAGGATTATCTTTCGGTGCATGTGTAGGTGTGACCCCGACCACTTGTCCAACAGGTCCCACTGGAATACTCTGGCATGGAACCTGCCAAACTGTATGGCCTCGTAGGCCGCCACCATCTTCCCCAACAACCGAATGCACTGATGGATCGACACACAGGATGGTTTCAGTATCTGTTTTACCATTTTCTGTATTTCCACCGCCTTTTCCAAAGGCAAAAATACTCTCTGAACTTCTGTGTCCAGATTCATCCAGAGGAAAGACAACCTTGTCGTTGGTTCCAACTGTGACTTTGGGTAATTTATGATCCACCCGTGTTGTTTGAGTATTGACAGAGAGAGTGATATGTTTTGTAACAACTGCTCCCTGGATCTCGCCTTTATCAGGAGATCATCCAGATAAGGAATTATATTGACTCCTTTCTGACGAAGGAGGACCATCATCTCCGCCATCACCTTGGTGAATACCCTCGGCGCTGTGGAGAGGCCAAAAGGTAACGTCTGGAATTGGTAATGGCAATCCTGAACCGCAAATCTCAGATAAGCCTGGTGAGGAGGATAAATGGGAACATGCAGGTAAGCATCCTTTATGTCCATCGACACCAAGTAGTCCCCCTCCTCCAGACTGGCAATCACCGCCCGAAGTAATTCCATCTTCAACTTCAACCTTTTCAGGTAGCAATTCAGATCCTTTAGGTTTAGGATCGGTCTGACCGAGCCGTCCGGCTTCGGAACAACAAAGAGGCTTGAATAAAAACCCCGCCTGGTCTTGACATAATTTTTGGATTGCTGCTGTTACTGCTTCTCTCTGGTGTAGAAACTGGCAAGGTCGATTTGAAAAATCGGCATGGGGGAATGTCTCCAGTTTGTATCCCTGGAATACTATCTGCAACACCCAGGGATCCAGGCCAGACAGAATCCAACCTTGGCTGAAGAGTTTGAGACGTGCCCCCACCCGAGCGGCCTCCCGCAAGGGAGCTCCAGCGTCATGCTGAGGATTTGGCAGAAGTAGGGGTAGACTTCTGCTCTTGGGAACCTGGAGACGCTGTGGGCTTCTTTCCCCTTCCTCTTCCCCTACCTGCAAAGAAGGGGGAACCTCTTGTCTTTTTGTATTTATTGGGCCGAAAGGACTGCATTTGCGGGTGATAGGTCTTTTTTGCTGGTGCAGGTGCAGAGGGCAAAACTGTCAACTTACCTGCGGTAGCCGCCGAGACTAACGCATCCAGGCCATCGCCAAATAAGGCCTCACCTTTATATGGGAGAGCCTCCATGTTTCTTTTGGAATCTGCATCCGCGTTCCACTGGCAAATCCACAATGCCCGCCTAGCCGATACTGCCATGGTAGCGGCTTGTGAACTGAAGAGTCCAATATCCTTCATTGCTTCCAGCATGTAGGCGGCAGCGTCCTTGATATTCCCTAACTTAAGGAGTATCTCATCTTTATCAATCGTGTCAATTTCTGATGACACACTTTCTGACCATTTTTCAATAGCGCGACTCACCCACGCGCAGGCAATAGTGGGCCTGAGCAGTGTACCATTGGTAACATAAATGGATTTCAATGTCGTTTCCATTTTACGGTCTGCCGGCTCCTTAGGTGAAGCCGTGCCAGGTGCAGGGAGAATTACCTTCTTTGTCAACCTGGATTTCTTTTCCTTACATAAATAAGCCTTCTCCTGAGGTACAGGAGTGGTTTCTGTAACCTCCAACACGTCCCTTATAGCCACAATCATATATTGTATACTTTTTGCCAATTTATGATCTATCTCTCTGGAGTCACTATCGCCGACACAAGAATCAGAGTCCGTGTCGGTATCAGTGTTTACAACATTCGCAAATGGTCTCTTATGTGACACAGAGGGGCCGCCTGCATAAGGAATAACAGCATCCTGAAAAATCACATCTTCCACAGATTTTCTCCAGCATGCAGCCTTAGATTCAGACTTATCTAATCTTCGGTTAATCAGATGCATACTGTCACGTATCTCTTTCACCCATGCAGGCTCTTGTTGTGCCGGCAGCGCCACCACATTACAAGTCTGTGTCCCTAAAATGGCTTCCTCTGGGGAGGAACTCCCTGCCTCAGACATGCCTCACATGTGTACAGCGCACTCACAGACACACTGGGACTTATTTGGGGACAGACCCACAGTAAAATCTGTCAAAGGGACACAGTACAGGAGAAGCCAGTTCACAATCCAAGCACCAGTATGCTATGACAGAATGCCCACAGCCAAATAGCGCTTTTAAACAGTAATTCACACTATTAAATGCACCACAATCGCTTTGTGCCCCCCCTTAATAGCACCCTGTACTTGTCAGAAGTGGAGGAGAGGACCAGCGTGTTCTCTGCAGACTGAGGAGAGAGAGAAAATGGCGCAAAGCAGTGTGCTGGCTGCCTGAGGAAGAAGCTCCGCCCCCGCAATGGCGCGTCCTTACACTCAGTACACATTATGATATTTATACTGGCGGGAGTAGGGCTGTGCCCGCGGCATCTTATGCCCCCATTTAGGCAGTTTGAGGTATATTTTTGCTGCCCAGGGTGCCCCCCCCCCCCCCCGCGCCCTGCACCCTGCAGTGCCTGTGTGTGTGGGCAGCAATGGCGCGCTGCGCTCCCGCCAGCCGTGCCGTACCTCAGCCATCACTTACTTGATAGAAGTTCATTCTTCTCATACTCACCTGTCTTCTGACTTCTGGCTCTGCGAGGGGGGTGACGGCGTGCTGTGGGAGTGAGCATCTAGACACACCTAGCGTTCAGTACCCTTCAGGAGCTAATGGTGTCCTATCAGCCAGAAGCAGAGCCATGAAACTCTTTAGGAAGTTGGTTCTGCTTCTGCCCCCTCAGTCCCATGAAGCAGGGAGTCTGTTGCCAGCAGTTCTCCCTGAAAATAAAAAACCTAACATAAGTCTTTTCAGAGAAACTCAGTAGAGCTCCTCAGAGTGCATCCAGTCTGCCTGGGCACATTTCTAAAACTGAGGTCTGGAGGAGGGGCATAGAGGGAGGAGCCAGTTCACACCCAATGAAAAGTCTTAAGAGTGCCTATGTCTTCTGCGGATCCCGTCTATACCCCATGGTCTTGATGTGGTCCCCAGCATCCTCTAGGATGTATGAGAAAAGTATTTGGACAGCCACCGATTGTGCAAGTTGACCCACTTGATCATAGGTACACTTCAACTGTGAGAGACAGAAACTGAAAAAAAGAAACAGGAAATCACTTTGTATGATTTTTAAACAATTTACTTGTATATTCTTGTGGCAAATAAATATTTGGACACCTACCAAGCAGCAAGATTTCTGGCTCTCACCGACCTGTTACTTCTTCTTTAAGAAGCTCTTCTATCCTCCACTCGTTACCTGTTTGAACTGGTTATTTGTATAAAAGACACCTGTACACACCCTCAAACAGTCAGACTGCTACCTCTCTACCATGGCCAAGACCAGAGAGCTGTCTAAGGACACCAGGGACAAAATTGTAGAGCTGCACAAGGCTGGGATGAGCTACTCGACAATAGGCAATCCGCTTGTTAAGAAGAGATCAACTGTTGGCGCAATTATTAATAAATGGAAGAAATACAAGATTACTGACAATCTCCCTCGACCTGGGGCTCCATGCGAGATCTCACCTCGTGGGGTATCAATGATCCTGAAAATGGTGAGGAATCAGCCCAGAACTACACGGGGGGACCTGGTCAATGACCTCAAGAGAGCTGGGACCACAATCACAAAGGTAACCATTAGTAACACACTACGTCGTCATGGATTGAATTCCTGCAGCGCCCGAAAAGGTCCCCCTGCTTAAGCCAGCACGTGTCCAGGCTTGTCTAAAGTTTGCCAGTGACCATCTGGATGATCCAGAGGAGGATTGGGATATGTAATGTGGTCAGATGAGAGCAAAATCAAACTTTTTGGTATAAACTCCACTCGCCGTGTTTGGAGGGAGAAGAATGGTAAATGGCATCCCCAGAACACAATACCCACTGTGAAGCATGGGGGTGGAAACATCATGCTTGGGGGCTGCTTTTCTGCAAAGGGGACAGGACGACTGATCCGTATTAAGGAGAGGATGAATGGGGCCACGTATCGTGAGATTTTGGCCAAAAAACTCCTTCCCTCAGTAAGAGCATTGAAGATGGAACGTGGTTGGGTCTTCCAGCATGACAATGACCCCAAACACACCGCCCTGGCAACTAAGGAGTGGCTCCGTAAGAAGCATTTCAGGGTCCTGGAGTAGCCTAGCCAGTCTCCAGACCTCAACCCAATAGAAAATCTGTGGAGGGAGTTGAAAGTCCGTGTTGCCCGGTGACAGCCCCAAAACATGACAGATGTAGAGAAGATCTGCATGGAAGAGTGGGCCAAAATTCCTGCTACAGTGTGTGCAAACTTGGTCAAGAACTACAGTAAACGTTTGACCTCAGTAATTGCCAACCAAGGTTATATTACAAAGTATTGAGTTAAACTTTTTGATTGTCCAAATATTTATTTTCCGCAAGAATATACAAATAAATTGTTTAAAAATCATACAATGTGATTTCCTAGGTTTTTTTTCAGATTCTGTTTCTCACAGTTGAAGTGTACCTATGATGGAAATTACAGACCTCTCTCATCTTTTTAAGTACGTCAACTTGCACAATCGGTGGCTGTCCAAATACTTTTTTGCCCCACTGTATATATATATATATATATATATATATATATATATATATATATATATATACATATACAGGTTAAGTATCCCTTATCCAAAATTCAAAATCCCACATTTTTGTGTCCCCTACTGAGATAATGACGTATATATTATATGTTATGTGTATTTATAGATATATTATATAGATATATCACATAATATATATATATATATATATATATATATATATATATATATATATATGTGTGTCATTATCTCAGTAGGGGAATCAAAAATGTGTGATTTTCAATTTTGGATAAGGGATACTCAACCTGTATATATATATATATATATATATATATATATATATATATATATATATATATATATATATATACATATATATAAAATAAGATTTTAAACCTACTGGTAAATCTTTTTCTCGTAGTCCGTAGAGGATGCTGGGGACTCCGTAAGGACCATGGGGATAGACGGGCTCCGCAGGAGACATGGGCACTTTACGAAAGACTTTAGATCTTGGTGTGCACTGGCTCCTCCCTCTATGCCCCTCCTCCAGACCTCAGTTAGAGAAACTGTGCCCAGAGGAGACGGACAGTACGAGGAAAGGATTTTTGTTAATCCAAGGGCAAGATTCATACCAGCCACACCAATCACACCGTATAACTTGTGATATACTACCCAGTTAACAGTATGAAACCAACATAGCATCAGTCCAAGACTGATGAAAACTATAACATAACCCTTATTTAAGCAATAACTATATACAAGTCTTGCAGAAGTAGTCCGCACTTGGGACGGCCGCCCAGCATCCTCTACGGACTACGAGAAAAAGATTTACAGGTAGGTTTAAAATCTTAATTTCTCTTACGTCCTAGAGGATGCTGGGGACTCCGTAAGGACCATGGGGATTATACCAAAGCTCCCAAACGGGCGGGAGAGTGCGGATGACTCTGCAGCACCGATTGAGCAAACAGGAGGTACTCCTCAGCCAGGGTATAAATAAGAATTTACTTACCGATAATTCTATTTCTCGGAGTCCGTAGTGGATGCTGGGGTTCCTGAAAGGACCATGGGGAATAGCGGCTCCGCAGGAGACAGGGCACAAAAAAGTAAAGCTTTTACCAGATCAGGTGGTGTGCACTGGCTCCTCCCCCTATGACCCTCCTCCAGACTCCAGTTAGGTACTGTGCCCGGACGAGCGTACACAATAAGGGAGGCAATTTGAATCCCGGGTAAGACTCATACCAGCCACACCAATCACACCGTACAACTTGTGATCTAAACCCAGTTAACAGTATGATAACAGAAAGAGCCTCTTAAAGATGGCTCCTTAACAATATAACCCGAATTTGTTAACAATAACTATGTACAGTATTGCAGATAATCCGCACTTGGGATGGGCGCCCAGCATCCACTACGGACTCCGAGAAATAGAATTATCGGTAAGTAAATTCTTATTTTCTCTATCGTCCTAAGTGGATGCTGGGGTTCCTGAAAGGACCATGGGGATTATACCAAAGCTCCCAAACGGGCGGGAGAGTGCGGATGACTCTGCAGCACCGAATGAGAGAATTCCAAGTCCTCTTTTGCCAGGGTATCAAATTTGTAGAATTTTACAAACGTGTTTTCCCCCGACCACGTAGCTGCTCGGCAGAATTGTAATGCCGAGACCCCTCGGGCAGCCGCCCAAGATGAGCCCACCTTCCTTGTGGAATGGGCCTTAACAGATTTAGGCTGTGGCAGGCCTGCCACAGAATGAGCAAGTTGAATTGTGTTACAAATCCAACGAGCAATCGTCTGCTTAGAAGCAGGGGCACCCAACTTGTTGGGTGCATATAGTATCAACAGCGAGTCAGATTTTCTGACTTCAGCCGTCCTTGAAATGTATATTTTTAAGGCTCTGACAACGTCCAACAACTTGGAGTCCTCCAAGTCGCCAGTGGCCGCAGGCACCACAATAGGTTGGTTCAGGTGAAACGCTGATACCACCTTAGGGAGAAAATGCGGACGAGTCCTCAGTTCTGCCCTATCCGAATGGAAGATTAGATAAGGGCTTTTATAAGATAAAGCCGCCAATTCAGATACTCTCCTGGCGGAAGCCAGGGCCAGTAACATAGTCACTTTCCATGTGAGATATTTAAAATCCACCTTTTTCAATGGTTCAAACCAATGGGATTTGAGGAAATCTAAAACTACTTTTAGATCCCACGGTGCCACCGGAGGCACCACAGGAGGCTGTATATGCAGTACTCCTTTAACAAAAGTCTGTACCTCAGGAACTGAGGCCAATTCTTTTTGGAAGAATATTGACAGGGCCGAAATTTGAACCTTAATAGATCTCAATTTGAGACCCATAGACAATCCTGATTGTAGGAAATGTAGGAAACGACCCAGTTGAAATTCCTCCGTCGGAACACTCCGATCCTCGCACCACGCGACATATTTTCGCCAAATGCGGTGATAATGTTTCGCGGTGACTTCCTTCCTTGCCTTAATCAAGGTAGGAATGACTTCTTCTGGAATGCCTTTCCCTTTTAGGATCTGGCGTTCAACCGCCATGCCGTCAAACGCAGCCGCGGTAAGTCTTGAAAGAGACAGGGACCCTGTTGTAGCAGGTCCCTTCTCCGAAGTAGAGGGCACGGGTCGTCCGTGACCAACTCTTGAAGTTCCGGGTACCAAGTCCTTCTTGGCCAATCCGGAGCCACTAGTATTGTTCTTACTCCTCCTCACCGTATAATCTTCAATACCTTTGGTATGAGAGGCAGAGGAGGAAACACATATACTGATTTGTACACCCAAGGTGTTACCAGTGCGTCCACAGCTATTGCCTGTGGATCTCTTGACCTGGCGCAATACTTGTCCAGTTTCTTGTTGAGGCGAGACGCCATCATGTCTACCATTGGTCTTTCCCAACAGTTTATTAGCATGTGGAAGACTTCTGGATGAAGACCCCCCTCTCCCGGGTGAATATCGTGTCTGCTGAGGAAGTCTGCTTCCCAGTTGTCCACGCCCGGGAAGAACACTGCTGACAGTGCTATTACGTGATTCTCCGCCCAGCGAAGAATCTTGGCAGCTTCTGCCATTGCACTCCTGCTTCTTGTGCCGCCCTGTCTGTTTACATGGGCGACCGCCGTGATGTTGTCCGACTGAATCAACACCGGTTTTCCTTGCAGGAGTGGTTCCGCCTGGCTTAGAGCATTTTAGATTGCTCTTAGTACCAGAATGTTTATGTGAAGAGACTTTTCCAGGTTCGTCCATACCCCCTGGAAGTTTCTTCCTTGTGTGACTGCTCCCCAACCTCTCAGGCTGGCGTCCGTGGTCACCAGGATCAAATCCTGTATGCCGAATCTGCGGCCCTCCAATAGATGAGCCTTTTGCAACCACCACAGAAGATATACCCTTGTCCTTGGCGACAGGGTTATTCGCAGGTGCATCTGAGGATGCGACCCTGACCATTTGTCCAACAGATCCCTTTGGAAAATTCTTGCATGGAATCTGCCGAATGGAATTGCTTCGTAAAAAGCCACCATTTTTCCCAGGACTCTTGTGCATTGATGTACAGACACCTTTCCTGGTTTTAGGAGGTTCCTGACAGGTCGGATAACTCCTTGGCTTTTTCCTCGGGAAGAAAAACCTTTTTCTGAACCGTGTCCAGAGTCATCCCTAGGAACAGCAGACGTATCGTCGGAAAACAGCTGCGATTCTTGGAATATTTAGAATCCAGTCGTGCCGTCGAAGAACTACTTTAGATAGTGCTCTTCCGACCTCCAACTGTTCTCTGGAACTTGCCCTTTTTAGGTCGTGCAAGTAAGGGATAATTTAGATGCCTTTTTTCTTTGAAGAAACATCTATTTCGGCCATTACCTTGGTAAAAAGGCCCGGGGTGCCGTGGATAATTCAAACGGCATCGTCTGAAACTGATATTGACAGTTCTGTACCACGAACCAGAGGTACCCTTGATGAGAAGGACAAAATTTGGACATGGAGGTAATCCTTGATGTCCAGGGACACCATATAGTCCCCTTTTTTCCGGTTCGCTATCACTGCTCTGAGTGACTTTATCTCGATTTGAACCTTTTATGTAAGTGTTCAAAACATTTTAGATTTAGACTATGTGTCACCAAGCCGTCTGGCTTCAGTACCACAATATAGTGTGGAAAAATAATACCCTTTTCCTTGTCGTAGGAGGGGTACTTTGATTATCACCTGCTGGATATACAGCTTGTGAATTGTTTCCAATGCTGCCTCCCTGTCGGAGGGAGCCGTTGGTAAAGCAGACTTCAGGAACCTGCGAGGAGAAGATGTCTCGACTCTCCAATCTTTACCCCTGGGATAATACTCGTACGATCTAGGGGTCAACTTGCGAGTGATCCCACTGCGCCCTGAGACTCTTGAGACTACCCCCCCACCTTGAGTCCGCTTGCACGGCCCCAGCGTCATGCTGAGGACTTGGCAGACGCGGTGGAGGGCTTCTTTTCCTGGGAAAGGGCTGCCTGCTGCAGTCTACTTCCCTTACCTCTATGTCTGGGCAGATATGACTGGCCTTTTGCCTGCATGCCCTCATGGGAAAGGAAAGATTGAGGCTGAAAAGACGGTGTCTTTTTTAGCTGAGATGTAACTTGGGGTAAAAAAGGTTGGATTTCCCAGCTGTTGCTGTGGTCCCCAGGTCCGATGGACCGACCCCCAAATAACTCCTTCCCTTTATACAGCAATACTTCCATCTGCCGTATGGGATCTGTATCACCTGACCACTGTCGTGTCCCTGACATCTTCTGGGAGATATGGACAACGCACTTATCTTGATGCCAGAGAGCAAATATCCCTCTGTGCATCTCACATACATATATATAGAATGCATCCTATTAAATGCTCTACATGAATAAAATATTTTCAGTCAGGGAATCCGACCAAGCCAACCCAGCACTGCATCTCCAGGCTGATGGCGATCGCTGGTCGCAGTATAACCACCGTATGTGTGTATATACTTTTTAGGATATTTTTCCAGCTTCCTATCAGCTGGCTCCTTGAGGGCGGCCGTATCTGGAGACGGTAACGCCACTTGATAAGCGTGTGAGCGCCTTATCACCCTAAGGGGTGTTTCCCAACGTACTCTAATTTCTGGCGGGAAAGGGTATAACGCCAATATTTGCTATCGGGGTAACCCTACGCATCATCACACACTTCATTTTATTTTATCTGATTCAGGAAAAACTACAGGTAGTTTTTTCACTCCCACATAATACCCTTTCTTGTGGTACTTGTAGTATCAGAAACACGTAACACCTCCTTCATTGCCCTTAACGTGTGGCCCTAATGAGAAATACGTTTGTTTATTCACCGTCGACACTGTATTCAGTGTCCGTGTCTGTGTCGACCGACTGAGGTAAATGGGCGTTTTTAAAACCCCTGACGGTGTTTCTGAGACGCCTGGACCGGTCCTAATAGATTGTCGGCCGTCTCATGTCGTCAACCGACCTTGCAGCGTGTTGACATTCTCACGTAATTCTCTAAATAAGCCATCCATTCCGGTGTCGACTCCCTAGAGAGTGACATCACCATTACAGGCAATTTCTCCGCCTCCTCACCAACATCGTCCTCATACATGTCGACACACACGTACCGACACACAGCACACACACCGGGAATGCTCTGACAGAGGACAGGACCCACTAGCCCTTTGGGGAGACAGAGGGAGAGTCTGCCAGCACACACCAAAAACGCTATAATTATATAGGGACAACCTTATATAAGTGTTTCTCCCTTATAGCATCTTTTATATATATACAATATCGCCAAAATCAGTGCCCCCCCTCTCTGTTTTAACCCTGTTTCTGTAGTGCAGTGCAGGGGAGAGCCTGGGAGCCTTCTCTCCAGCTTTTCTGTGAGAGAAAATGGCGCTGTGTGCTGAGGAGATAGGCCCCGCCCCTTTTTCGGCGGGCTCGTCTCCCGCTATTTTTGAAGTTAGGCAGGGGTTAAATATCTCCATATAGCCTCTGTGGGCTATATGTGAGGTATTTTTTGCCTCTAATAAGGTTTTTATTTGCCTCTCAGAGCGCCCCCCCCAGCGCTCTGCACCCTCAGTGACTGTTGTGTGAAGTGTGCTGAGAGGAAAATGGCGCACAGCTGCAGTGCTGTGCGCTACCTTTATGAAGACTCAGGAGTCTTCAGCCGCCGATTTTGGACCTCTTCTCTCTTCAGCGTCTGCAAGGGGGCCGGCGGCGCGGCTCCGGTGACCATCCAGGCTGTACCTGTGATCGTCCCTCTGGAGCTAGTGTCCAGTAGCCAAGCAGCAAATCCACTCTGCACGCAGGTGAGTTCACTACTTCTCCCCTAAGTCCCTCGTTGCAGTGATCCTGTTGCCAGCAGGACTCACTGTAAAGTAAAAAACCTAAGCTAAACTTTCTCTAAGCAGCTCTTTAGGAGAGCCACCTAGATTGCACCCTTCTCGTTCGGGCACAAAATCTAACTGGAGTCTGGAGGAGGGTCATAGGGGGAGGAGCCAGTGCACACCACCTGATCTGGTAAAAGCTTTACTTTTTTGTGCCCTGTCTCCTGCGGAGCCGCTATTCCCCATGGTCCTTTCAGGAACCCCAGCATCCACTTAGGACGATAGAGAAAAACTTATAGAACTTTGCAAATGTGTTTGATCCCTACCAAGTAGCAGCTCGGCACAGCTGTAGTGCCGAGACCCCTCGGGCATCCGCCCAAGAAGAGCCCACCTTCCTAGTGGAATGGGCCTTGACTGATTTAGGTAACGGCAATCCTGCCATGGAATGCGCCTGCTGAATCGTGTTACAGATCCAGCGAGCAATAGTCTGCTTTGAAGCAGGGCCACCAAGCTTGTTGGCTGCATACAGGATAAACAGTACTTCTGTTTCTCTGACTCTAGCCGCTCTGGCCACGTAAATTTTCAAAGCGCTGACCACATCAAGAGACTCGGAATCCTCCAAGTCATGCGTAGCCACAGGCACCACAATAGGTTGGTTCATATGAAAGGATGAAACCACTTTTGGCTGGAATTGAGGACGGGTCCGCAATTCCGCTCTATCCACATGGAAAACCAGATAGGGGCTTTTATGTGACAAAGCCACCAATTCCGACACTCGCCTAGCCGAAGCCAAGGCTAATAACATGACCACCTTCCAAGTGAGATATTTTAACTCTACCGTTTTAAGTGGTTCAAACCAGTGTGACTTAAGGAAACTTAACACCACGTTAAGGTCTCAAGGCTCCACCGGAGGTACAAAAAGGAGGCTGAAAATGCAGCACTCCCTTCACAAAAGTCTGAACTTCTGGGAGAGAATTCTTTTTGAAAGAAAATGGATAGGGCCGAAATCTGAACCTTAATGGAGCCTAATTTTAGGCCCAAATTCACTCCAGTTTGTAGAAAGTGAAGGAAAAGGCCCAGATGGAATTCTTCCGTAGGAGCATTCCTGGCCTCACACCAAGAAACATATTTTCGCCATATACGGTGATAATGTTTAGATGTCACGTTCTTTCTAGCCTTTATCAGCGTAGGAATGACTTAATCCGGAATGCCTTTTTCCGCTAGGATCCGGCGTTCAACCGCCATGCCGTCAAATGCAGCCGCGGTAAGTCTTGGAACAGACATGGCCCCTGTTGCAACAGGTCCTGTCTTAGAGGAAGAGGCCACGGATCTTCTGTAAGCATTTCCCTCAGATCTGGATCCCAGGTCCTTCGTGGCCAATCTGGAACAATGAGGATTGTTCTCACTCCTCTTTTCCTTATTATTCTCAACACCTTGGGTATGAGAGGAAAAGGAGGAAATACATAGACTGATTGGAACACCCATGGTGTCACTAGGGCGTCTACCGCTACTGCCTGAGGGTCTCTTGACCTGGCGCAATACCTCTGTAGCTTTTTGTTGAGGCGGGATGCCATCATCTCTATCTGTGGCAATCCCCACCGACTTGCAATCTCTGTGAAGACTTCCTGATGAAGTCCCCACTCTCCAGGATGTAGGTCGTGTCTGCTGAGGAAGTCTGCTTCCCAGTTGTCCACTCCCGGAATGAACACTGCTGACAGTGCGCTTACATGATTCTCCGCCCAGCGAAGAATTCTGGTGCCTTCCGCCATCGCCACTCTGCTCCTTGTGCCACCTTGGCGGTTTACATGAGCTACTGCAGTGATGTTGTCTGACTGGATCAGAACCGGTTGGTCGCGAAGTAAGGTCTCCGCTTGACGTAGGGCGTTGTATATGGCCCTTAGTTCCAAGATGTTGATGTGAAGAAAAGTCTCTTGACTTGACCAAAGAGCTTGGCAATTTCTTTGATGTGTGACTGCTCCCCAACCTCGGAGGCTCGCGTCCGTGGTCACCAGGACCCAGTCCTGAATGCCGAACTTGCGGCCCTCTAGAAGGTGAGCACTCTGCAGCCACCACAGGAGATATACCCTGGCCCTGGGGGATAGGGTGATCAACTGATGAATCTGTAGATGTGACCCGGACCACTTGTCCAGTAGGTCCCATTGGAAGGTCCTCGCATGGAACCTGCCGAAGGGAATGGCCTCGTATGATGCCACCATCTTTCCCAGTACTCGAGTGCAGTGATGCACTGACACCTGTCTTGGTTTCAACAGGTTCCTGACCAGAGTCATGAGTACCTGGGCCTTCTCTATCTGAAGGTAAACCCATTTCTGGTCCGTATCCAGAATCATACCCAAGAAGGGCAGACGAGTCATAGGAACCAACTGTGACTTCAGGATATTGAGAATCCAGCCGTGTTGCTGTGACACCTTCAGCGAAAGTGACACGCTGTTCAACAACTGCTCTTTTGATCTCGCCCTTATTAGGAGATCGTCCAAGTATGGGATAATTGTGACTCCTTGCTTGCGTAGGAGCACCATCATTTCCGCCAATTCCCCTGAAATTGGTAATGACAATACTGTACCGCAATTCTCAGGTACGCCTGATGGGGTGGATAAATGGGAACATGAAGGTATGCAGCCTTTATGTCTAGATACACCATAAAATCTCCCCCTTCCAGGCTGGCGATGATCGCTCTGAGCGATTCCATTTTTAATTTGAACCTTTTTAAGTATAGGTTCAGAGATTTTAATTTTAAAATAGGTCTGACCGAACCGTCCGGTTTCGGGACTACAGCCAAGGTTGAGTAATATCCCCTTCCTTGTTGCAGGAGGGGAACCTTGAGCACCACCTGTTGGAGATACAATGTGTGAATTGTATTTAATATTATCTCCCTTTCTGAGGGAGAAGCCGGTAGGTCCGACAAGGAAAACCGGCGAGGAGGCACCTCTTCGAATTCCAGCTCGTAACCCGAGATTTATTGCCCAGGGATCCACCTGTGAGTGAACTCAGATGTGGCTGAAGAGTCGAAGACGTGCTCCCACTGGGGCAGACTCCCTTAGCGGAGCCCCAGCGTCATGTGGTGGATTTAGTAGAGGCCGGGGAGGACTTCTGTTCCTGGGAACTAGCTGTGCCCTGTGCCCTTACCTCTGGTAAGAAAGGACGCTCCTCGTACTTTCTTGTTTTTCTGCGACCGAAAGGACTGCATTTGATAATGTTGTGCTTTCTTAGGCTGTGAGGGAATATAAGGCAAAAGATCAGAACTACCAGCTATAGCTGTGGAGACCAGGCCCGAGAGCCCTTCTCCACACAATTCCTCAGCCTTGTAAGGTAAAACCTCCATATGCCTCTTTTAGTCAGCATCACCTGTCCATTGCATGTTCCACAGGACACGTCTAGCAGAAATCAACATAGCGTTGACTCTAGAACCCAGTAGACCAATGTCTCTTTAAGCATGTCTTATATATATGACAGCATCTTTTATATATATACATATATATATGTATATATATATATATATATCTTAGGGTCAATAACATGGTATCCTTATCTAGGGTGTCAATCTCCGCTTATAAGGTACCTGTCCACGCTGCTACAGCGCTATAAACCCATGCCGACACAATCGCCGGTCTGAGTAGTGTACCAGAATGTGTAAATAGACTTCAAAGTACTTTTACTGCATGCTATCTGCAGGATCCCTGAGGATAGCTGTTAAGTCAGCGCTACCTTTTGGGTAAACGTGTCAATGCCTTGTCCACCCTAGGGGAAGATTCCCATCGTATCCTGGCCCTAGCAGGGAAAGGATACGCCATGAGAATTCTTTTTGGGAATCTGCAGTTTCTTGTCTGGAGATTCCCGCTCTTTTTCTTCATGAGAGGAGGGAAATTTACCTCAGCTTTCTTCCCCTTAAACATGTGTACCCTCGTGTCAGGGACAGATGAGTCATCAGTGATATGCAAAACATCTTTTATTACAATAATCATATATTGAATACTTTTCTGCCAGTTTTGGCTGTAACTTTGCATTATCGTAGTCGACACTGGAGTCAGACTCCGTGTCGATATCAGTGTCTATTATTTTGGATAGTGGGCGTTTTGAGACTCTGAAGGTCCCTGTGACATAGGGACAGACATGGGTAGATTCCCTGTCTGTTCTCTAATCTTTTGTACAATAAATTTACCTTAGCACTTAATTCCACATATCCATCCAGTCAGGTGTCGGCATTGTCGACGGAGACACCACACACACATTTGCTCCATCTCCTTCTTAGGAGAGCCTTTTACCTCAGACATGTCGACACACGCGTACCGACACACCACACACTCAGGGAACCCTCTTATCTGAAGACAGTTCCCCCACAAGGCCCTTTGGAGAGACAGAGAGAGAGTATGCCAGCACACACCCCAGCGCTATATGACCCAGGAAAAAAACACAGTAATTTAATGTTTTACCCAGTAGCGCTGTTATATATTATCTGCGCCGAATTATGTGCCCCCCCCCCCCCCTCTTCTTTAAAACCCTCTTTTTTACTGTGGTATAAGCAGGGGAGACAGAGCCGTCTTAACAGCAGTATAGGCCCCTGGGCACAGCAATGCACCGGGCCCCCTATCCATCCTCCAGAGGTAGGGATTTGGGGTGCTATCAGCGGCGGTAGGGGGTGTTCTATCTTCCGCTCACATGTAGGACCTGGAGCAGTAATTTCTGCTAATTACTCCTTTACTGCTCAGATGGGGCTAAACTGTAGAAGGGGGCATTGGGCTGAATAAAGAAGCCCTGGTACATGACTTCCAGGGTGGAAGGGGGTGTTTAATACGTAGGGGAGGGTGTATAGTGGAGTGGGCTTAATATTCATAATTTTCCGGTGGGAGGGCAGCTTGCTTAACTGCAGATATCTCGTGTTCCTGAAAACAGATTTCTTAGCTTTAATTGAATAAAAAACGAGAGAGTCCCACCTTTCTGGCGGTACTGGGGACTTAGGTATCAGAGCTCAGGAGCCAGAGCAATTCACCAACGAAAATATAAAACTGCATATTAGGCTTGTGGAGCTGGAGCAGGGAAAGGCTGTTGGAAGGCTGATATCTCTGGTCCTGGGCATAACAGAGACAAGCTGCCAGTGTCCACCAAAAGGGGAGAGTCTCAGCTTTTGTTATATACCATTAGAAAAACTCTAAGTCAGACAGAACTTGAGATATCTGGCTGGGAAGAGCAATTAACAGGCTTGGATAGGGACCACTGCTTTCAAGTCGAATATCTCCGGTTCCCCAGGGCCGATTTTCAAAAATCTGGTACCCCTGGAAAGAGGGGACCCTCAGCCATCAACATAGGGCCCTTATACTCCTGGGGCCCTTGGGCAAGAGCCCATTGAGCCCATATGAAAAGACGGCCCTGAGGGGAGAGTCTGGGGAGCTTCCTCTTAGCGGTGCTGTGGAGAAAAAATGGAGCTGGTGAGTGCTGAAGGAGAAGCCCCGCCCCCTCGACGGCGGGCTTCTGTCCCGCTCAAATATACTGTACACTGGCGGGGGCTCTTTATATATACAGTGGTTAGCTGTATATATACTATTTTTGCCAGAAAAGAGGTTTACATGCTGCCCAGGGTGCCCCCCCCCCCTGCGCCCTGCACCCTTACAGTGACTGCCGTGTGTGAGGTGTATGGGAGCAATGACGCACAGCTGCAGTGCTGTGCGTTACCTCAGTGAAGATCATGAAGTCTTCTGCCGCCTCTGAAGTCTTCTTTACTTCTCATACTCACGCGGCTTCTATCTTCCGGCTCTGCGAGGGGGACGGTGGCGCGGCTCCGGGACGAACTCCAGGGTGAGACCTGTGTTCTGACTCCCTCTGGAGCTAATGGTGTCCAGTAGCCTAAGAAGCAGAGCCTTGAAACTCACAGAAGTAGGTCTGCATCTCTCCCCTCAGTCCCTCGATGCAGGGAGTCTGTTGCCAGCAGGCTCCCTGAACATAAAAAACCTAACTAAAATACTTTCTGACAGGTAACTCTGGAGAGCTCCCTGAAATGCACCCAGTCTCCTCTGGGCACAGTATTAAACTGAGGTCTGGAGGAGGGGCATAGAGGGAGGAGCCAGTGCACACCCAGATCTAAAGTCTTTCTTAAAGTGCCCATGTCTCCTGCGGAGCCCGTCTATCCCCATGGTCCTTACGGAGTCCCCAGCATCCTCTAGGACGTAAGAGAAATATATATATATATATATATATATATATATATATAAATATCCTATATAATAGCCCAGATCTGTCACTCTGTGACTGTGTGGATAATGCTGGGCTTGGCTATGAGCTCTCATTGGGTTGGAGCTAGGTCTATCACACCTGTCAGCGTCCGGAGTCTTACCGGTACGCTGGGGCCGCTGGGCTGGCTTCCTTGGCGTTGTGCGGGCAGCGGCGGAGGTGGGCTGCTGCGCCGGATCCGTGGGCAGCAGTAGCGGAGCTGAGGGGGTCCGCTCGTGGCGGCGGGACGCCGCTACAGCAGGTCGCTCTTGCTGAACCGTTGCTTGGAGACCAGGGGCAGTGAGCAATGTGGCTTTGCAAAAAGGTCTGCATTACTGGGCGCCGCCATGTTGGAGACCAAGTTTTAAGCATAGTTCCTGTTTCCTGTTTCCTCCAGCCAATCCAGGGGAAGCTCTCCCTATAAAAGGGGGCTGGTTTAGGACAGGGATGCCAATGCTTCAAGTTACAACCCTGTTGTAGGTGCTTTAGCCTGTGCTCCCAGGATTCCTGCTGTATCTTGGTTCCTCCTGATCCTGCTTGGTCGGTTCTCTGTTGCTGCTGCAGCCCTGCCGTTTCTTGCCGGCTACTGCCTGTGGAAGCGCTCCTGGAAAACCCGGTCCAGTAAGACTCTTTGGGCACAGTCGGCCCCGGGTCTTCTGCCTCGTCTTTCAAGCCACACTCCACAGATCTCCTTCACCAGCCACGCCTTTGTACCACTGACCACAGCCTGCAGATTATTATCTTCAAGCATCGTTTTCCAAACCACAGTCCACAGTCCTTGTCTCCAGCCACGTTTTCAACTACCATCCACAGTTCCACAGTTCATCATCTACAGTCTCGTCTTTCAAATCACAGTCCGCAGTTCTTCACCTCCAGCCACGTCTTTAACCATTGTGCTTCAGCCTCAGTTCCCTACCTCAGCCCTGTACATAATAAATACTTTCCATTGACTCTCAAACCCCGCCTACGCTCTCAATTGCTCCGTGTCCCAAGCGAAGGAACTATATCCAGCCCCCTCATCTGGTTCATTCACAGCCTGCTACCTCCTCGGGCAAATCTCAGCTGCCGGATCCTCAAACCCTGCCAGACGTGACAGTAAGCACTGGCCCAATGGATTCGACGGGTGATCAGGCCTCAGGAGGGGATTCAACTGCAGATATCTGGTCTCGCTTAAGTAAGCAGGAGGCCACACAATCTCAAATCGTGCAGTTCATGCAGAGTATGTCCGAACGTCTCGATTCTCTCTGTGTTGCCATGACGGCACCTCAAGTATCTACAGCTGCTCCCACATTGGCACCTCCGGTCCTGCTTCCTCCTGTACCAGTACCACTTCCACGTTTGCATTTGCCACCTCCCAGTAAATTTGATGGGAATCCAAAACAATGCCGCGGGTTTCTTAACCAGTGCGAAATCCAGTTCGAACTACAGTCGGCCAACTTCCCATCAGCACGAACCAAAGTAGCCTATATAATTTCTTTACTTACCGGGCAAGCGTTGGAATGGGCTTCACCTTTGTGGGAGAGGATGGATCCCATCTTATCTAACTATCCAGAATTCATGGCCACCTTTCGAAGAATCTTCGACGAACCGGGCAGGACTTCTGCCACCTCATTGGAGATCCTGCGCCTGCGTCAGGGCACGCGTACGGTCAGTCAGTACGTGATCCAGTTTCGCACCCTTTCCTCAGAACTGAACTGGAACGAGGAGGCTCTCATTGCAGCTTTCTGGAGCGGTCTCTCCGAAAAGATCAAAGATGACCTCGCAACTCAGGATGTACCTGATAAGTTGGATAAACTAATTTCTTTATGCAATAAGTTAGATCTGAGGTACAGAGAACGCTGTATGGAGAGGTTGCGGTCAGATAGCTCTAAGCCTAGAGTTGTTCTTCCACCAACACCATCATCACCAACTGTGGAAGAACCCATGCAGATTAATCGCTCCCACCTCTCCAATGAAGAACGTCAGAGACGGCGACAAGGGAACCTCTGCCTGTATTATAGTGCATCTGATCACTTTGTTAAAACTTGCAGTCTACGTCCAGGAAACGCCCGCTCCTAGTTTGTGCTAGAGAGGTCAAGCTAGGAGAATTCTCAGAATTACATACCAAGAAAGAGTCTGTCCTGTTAACCCAATTGGAGCTCCCTTCTTCTTCTCTTCTCATCCCTGCACTACTCGACTCCGGAGCCGCCGAAAGCTTCATTACGTCAGCTCTGGTCAAACGATCTGGAATACAAATGGTTCCTTTGGATCGTACCATTTCTGTTACCGCAGTGGATGGAAGTTATATCCCAGAGGGTATTATATCCTTTCGTACTATTCCTCTCAAGCTGAAGGTCGGAGTTCTCCATTCAGAAAAAATCTCTTTCCTTGTAATTCCTAAAGCCTCTCGTGAACTAATCCTAGGGTTTCCATGGTTAATCAGACACAATCCCCACATAGATTGGCAAACTATGGATGTTCTCTCTTGGGGACAAGACTGCTTTCAGAACTGTTTACCTTCCAGCCTTCCTGTGGAGTACCAATCTTTTCAAGATGTTTTCAGTAAGCATGGGGCAGACACCTTTCCCCCGCATCGTACTTGGGATTGTCCCATTGAGCTAGTACTTGGTAAGACTCCTCCCCGAGGTCGAATTTACCCTCTCTCACTTCCCGAGAACCAGGCCATGTCGGAGTATATACGGGAGAACTTGGAGAAAGGGTTCATCAGGTCTTCTACATCTCCGGCCGGAGCAGGGTTTTCTTCGTCAAAAAGAAGGATGGGGGGTTGCGGCCCTGTATTGACTATAGAGGTCTCAATGACATAACAATTAAGAACAGATATCCGTTACCTCTGATTCCAGAACTGTTCGACCGTGTTAAAGGAGCTACTGTATTTACTAAGTTGGACTTACGGGGGGCCTACAATCTTATACGTATTCGCCCAGGGGACGAATGAAAGACGGCATTTAATACCCGCGACGGCCATTACGAATACCTGGTAATGCCTTTTGGCCTATGCAACGCCCCAGCTGTCTTTCAAGAGTTCGTTAACGCAATCTTCAGAGATCTCCTCTATGACTGCTTGGTAGTGTATCTGGATGACATCCTCATTTTTTCTAGGGATCTGAAGACCCACCGGGAACAAGTCAAAGAAGTGTTAACTCGTTTACGAAAGAATCAGTTATTCTGTAAGTTAGAGAAGTGCACCTTTGAAGTACCCACGATTCCATTCCTCGGTTACATTCTTTCAGGGCAGAGGTTACAGATGGACCCCGCTAAAGTCCAGGCGATTCAGGATTGGGCACTTCCAGCTACCCTTAAAGGAATTCAACGTTTCCTGGGGTTTGCTAACTTCTACCGAAGATTCATTCAAAATTATTCTTCTGTCATAGCTCCTATAACCGCATTAACTAGGAAGGGAGCTGATCCTGCCAAGTGGTCTCCGGAGGCTTTGGAAGCTTTTTCATCTTTAAAGGAGGCCTTCACGACTGCTCCAGTTCTTCGACAACCCGATCTCAGCCGTCCGTTCTTGGTGGAGGTTGATGCCTCTACTGTAGGAGTAGGAGCAGTATTATCCCAGCTTTTCGAGGACAAGAAGGTCCATCCTTGTGCATTCTTCTCGCGAAGATTCTCCCCCGCTGAACAGAATTACGCTATTGGGGAACAGGAATTACTGGCAATTAAGTTGGCCTTTGAGGAGTGGAGGTATTTGTTGGAGGGAGCTCAGCATCCAATTTCGGTGACCACGGATCACAAGAACCTCCTGTATCTACAGTCAGCCCGATGTCTGAACCCACGCCAAGCAAGATGGGCACTCTTCTTTACCCGTTTTAATTTTAAACTCAATTACAGACCAGGTTCCCTCAACAAAAAGGCAGATGCATTATCTCGCTCCCTAAGTTCAGAAGAACCCTCTGACCGTTCAAAAGAGCAATTTATCCTGGAATCCACCTCTTTTTCTGCAACTAATACCTCTCCACTTCCTCCTCCAGGGAAGATCTTCGTTGCACCAAATGTTCGCAAAAAACTTCTTACATGGGCTCACTCCTCCTCCTTCATGGGCCATGCGGGCGGTCATAAGACACTTAAATTCATTCAACGCTCCTACTGGTGGCCTCATCTCAGGACTGACGTTCAGGAATTCGTAGCTGCCTGTCCAAAATGTGCCCAGCATAAAAGTCCCAAAGGTCCACCAGCCGGGTAACTCCATCCTTTGCCGGTACCACTAAGACCATGGACGCATATTTCTATGGACTTTATTACAAATTTACCTATGTCTGGTGGGCGGAACACCGTATGGGTCATAGTTGACCGATTCTCTAAAATGGCACACTTTGTTCCTCTGGCTAATATCCCAGTTGGCAAAATTGTTTATAGCAGAGATCTTTCGACTCCATGGTCTACCCCAGGAGATCGTGTCTGATAGAGGTCCTCAATTTGTGGCCAGGTTTTGGAGATCCCTATGTTCTGCTCTTGGCGTGAAATTAAACTTCTCCTCAGGATATCATCCTCAAACGGATGGTCAAACAGAGAGAGTGAACCAGGATCTGGAGACTTTTCTGCGTTTATTCATGTCCTCCTCACAGGACGACTGGCTGGACTTCCTCCCATTCGCAGAATTTGCCCATAACAATCTTTATCACTCTGCCACAAAATCTTCTCCATTAATTATGGTTACCATCCAAGAGTTCCTGACTTCCAACTTCTGCCTACGCTCGAGGTTCCGGCCGCAGAGTCAACACTTCGTCAATTTACTGAAGCCTGGAAACAAGTTCACAAGACTTTGCTCAAGACATCCAAGAGATATAAGACCTATGCAGATCTGAAACGAAAAGCTGTACCAAGCCTTAAGGTAGGAGATCGGGTTTGGGTTTCCACACGTAACCTAAGATTAAAGGTTCCTACAAAAAAGTTTGCTCCCAGATTTATTGGGCCTTACCCAATCGAAAGAGTGTTGAATCCTGTGGCTTATAAAGTGAAATTACCTCCGCAGTTAAGAATTCCTAATGCATTTCATATTTCTCTCTTAAAACCACTGGTACTTAATCGGTTCAGAGCCGCTCTGCCTAAATCACCCAAGATCCAATCAGCACATGGAGATGAATTTGAGATTCACAAGATCCTCGATTCTCGCAGACGTTATGGTCGCATCCAGTACCTTGTTGATTGGAAAAGGTATGGGCCAGAGGAGAGATCTTGGGTAGATGCAGAGGATGTCCATGCTCCAAGACTTCTTCGGACATTTCATGCCAAGTTTCAAACTAAACCACATAGGTGTCCGGAGTCCACCCGCAAAAGGGGGGGTACTGTCAGCGTCCGGAGTCTTACCGGTACGCTGGGGCCGCAAGGCTGGCTTCCTTGGCATTGTGCGGGCAGCGGCGGAGGTGGGCTGCTGCGCCGGATCCGTGGGCAGCAGTAGCGGAGGTGAGGGGGTCCGCTCGTGGTGGCGGGACGCCGCTACAGCGGGTCGCTCTTGCTGAACCGTTGCTTGGAGACCAGGGGCAGTGAGCAATGTGGCTTTGCAAAAAGGTCTGCATTACTGGGCGCCGCCATGTTGGAGACCAAGTTTTAAGCATAGTTCCTGTTTCCTGTTTCTTCCAGCCAATCCAGGGGAAGCTCTCCCTATAAAAGGGGGCTGGTTTAGGACAGGGATGCCAGTGCTTCAAGTTACAACCCTGTTGTAGGTGCTTTAGCCTGTGCTCCCAGGATTCCTGCTGTATCTTGGTTCCTCCTGATCCTGCTTGGTCGGTTCTCTGTTGCTGCTGCAGCCCTGCCGTTTCTTGCCGGCTACTGCCTGTGGAAGCGCTCCTGGAAAACCCGGTCCAGTAAGACTCTTTGGGCACAGTCGGCCCTGGGTCTTCTGCCTCGTCTTTCAAGCCACACTCCACAGATCTCCTTCACCAGCCACGCCTTTGTACCACTGACCACAGCCTGCAGATTATTATCTTCAAGCCTCGTTTTCAAAACCACAGTCCACAGTCCTTGTCTCCAGCCACGTTTTCAACTACCATCCACAGTTCCACAGTTCATCATCTACAGTCTCGTCTTTCAAATCACAGTCCGCAGTTCTTCACCTCCAGCCACGTCTTTAACCATTGTGCTTCAGCCTCAGTTCCCTACCTCAGCCCTGTACATAATAAATACTTTCCATTGACTCTCAAACCCCGCCTATGTTCTTCATTGCTCCGTGTCCCATGCGAAGGAACTATATCCAGCCCCCTCATCTGGTTCATTTACAGCCTGCTACCTCCTCGGGCAAATCTCAGCTGCCAGATCCTCAAACCCTGCCAGACGTGACAACACCCAGCCCACAGCTGATTGACTGAGAAACGCCCTCCCACAGAGGTTACATCCAATGGGAGGCTCTGCTCTTTGTCTGCTGTGTGTTCCCTGGCCTGGACTTCACTGGGCTGCAGAGGGACTCGCCATTGGGGGAAAGCTGCGGTGCCTGTACAGCAGGAGAATATTATCTTCCACTGTAATGCATCTGATATACATAGCACACTGTCTCCGTGTGTAGTAACTTTTATATGTGGTGCAGTTCAGGTAATTGTTGTGAACCATGAGTGTCAGTGCAGATGTGTAATGATAGCGAGCGGCACATGCTATCCCGCTGTATAACACACAGGAGCCTGCTATAGGTATATCATCGGTAGTCAGCAGTGTAAGGTTGTATGCGTCGCACCGCCAGCATGTCACGTTTACTCGGCGGCCGTGAGGGATGGCTGATGCCGCGTCTCTTGGGCTCTCCCCTTCCCTTTCCTCTCCATATTAGCAGTTGCTGTAACAGCAGCCGGCCAGGGTTCACAGTTGTTATACATTGCCCGTAACACAGCCACAGGCCGGCGCCGGCTGCTGTTACAGCAATCGCTAATACGGAGAGGAGAGAGGAGGGGAGAGGCCAGCAGACGTGCCATCAGCCCTCACGCCCGTCAAGTAAATGTGACATGCTGCCGGTGGGACGCATATAATGGAGCACCTTACACTGCTGACTACCGATGATATACCTATAGCAGGCTCCTGTGTGTTATACAGTGGGATAGCATGTGCTGCTGGCTATCATTACACATCTGCACTGACACTCATGGTTCACAACAATTACATGTACTACACCACATATAAAAGTTACTACACACAGAGACATTGTGCTATGTATATCATATGCATTATACTGGAAGATAAGTGTGTTGCAGAGTACAATACTAAAGGTGGATGACCCCAACCCTCATAGGTATCAAAGCATAACCCCTCCCCCACCCACAGCACCTCCTGCCCCCATCTAAGGGCCACCCACAACCACCCCACCCGCAGCATCTACAGACCCCATCCACGGCACCCTGCAACCACCCCTCCCCTACCCGCAGCACCTCTGAAACCCCTCCCCCAAACACATCCCATCCTGCCCCCGACCCTCCCCAAACGCACTCTCCCTGCACCCGCACCTCCCCACGGACAGCACCTCCAGACTTCCTCCTTCATCCCCGGCCCCCCGCACCAACCCCTCCCCTACAGCAGCATCTACATACCTCCTCCCCCATCTGCGCCCCACCCCCACTCGCAGCACCTCTGGACCCTCTCCCCCATCCACACCCCTTGTGCACCCGCCCCTCCCCCATTCACACACCCTCTGCAACTGCCCCTCCACCACCCGCGGTGGCTCAGGACTCCCTGCCCCACCTGCAGCACTGCCACACCCGCCCCTCCCTCACCCACGGCACCCCCGCAACCGCCCCTCCCCCACCCACTGATCCCATCCACGTCTCCCCCGCACCCACCACTCCCCCAACCACAGCACCTACTAGGTAATTCATAAGGCCCTGCGTGCGCTGTTCAGGCTGTTGCAAGGGGCTACGGCACCTTAACCATCGCACGCCCTTTGCCTGTGCAATATTTAATCATTCACAAAATTATGATTGGAGGTAATACTCCATATAATACAAATATTGCACGCCCCAAGGACGTGCAAGGGTTAAAGGGCCGTAGCACCTTGCGACGGTGTGTAGAGCGCCTGTAGGGCGCAATGAATCACCTAGTATATATATATATATATATATTTTTTTTTTTATTTTTTTTTAACAAAAGCTTTAGGCAGGTATGGAGATAATGCTGAAAAGTAAGGATGCTTTTAATGATGGAAGTGTTAATAGTTTATTTTTGTCAAATATCCAAATGCAAAGTGAATGAACAGAAGAGAAATCTAAATCAAATCAATAGTTGGTGTGACCACCCTTTGCCTTCAAAACATCATCTATTCTTCTAGGTACACTTGCACTGTTTTTGAAAGGTACTCGGCAGGGAGCACGGAAGCACTTGTGAGCATATATTATATTATCCAACTGGTCTTACTGCTTTATACGATCTGTAATTTACGAGATCCCAGCTCAATATTGATTAAATCTACCTGGATCTTTTGTCTCAATTGGGACTGAACCTCTTAATTCAAATCCATTTTTATTTTTTCATTTCTCTACTGAGGACATTTAGATATGTATATCAACTGAATGTTACAAAATAGCATCTAGTATCATATTACCTGACTTCCAGTTACAACTGTATCTATAAGGTGTTGTTTATCTCATCATATGGCTACAATTTTATTTCTATGTCTATATATTTATGTGCAATCAATTACTCGTTATTTTTAAATTACTGGTTTTTAATATAATTAATTAAATTGGTTCTCTTGCACGACCCTTTATATCTATTCCAACTCGGCAGGGAGGTTGTTCCAAACATCTTGGGAGAACTAACCACAGATCTTCTGTGGATGTAGGCTTGCTCAGATCCTTCTGTCTCTTCATGTAATCTCAGACAGACTCGATTATGTTGAGATCACTGCTTTGTGGGGGGCCATATCACTTCCAGGACTCCATGTTATTCTTTACGCTGAAGATAGTTCTTAGTAATATTGGCTATATGTTTGGGGTCGTTGTCCTGCTGCAGAATAAATTTGGAGCCAATCAAATGCCTTCCTGATGATATTGTATGATGGGTAAGTACTGCCCACTTTATCGCCAAGCATTCTAATTCAACTATGCAATATTTTGTTTCTCAGGGTAACAGCTTTCTACTTAAGTATAGTATCGGCTTTTCCTCGCTTGCAATCAACTGTGATAATACTGCTCTTAAGCTTGTCATGGAGTTGTCAGTTTGCAGGCCAAATAGTTTTTCGGGCCTGTAGGACAAGTTTGGAACATAGGGCCATCCTCATATCTTCCCAGGCTGCTTCAGTTGTTTTGGACCAGAGAATTAATTCCAGCTGAGGCTTTTAAGGGTCTCGGTCAAGGGAAAAACTCTGGATGCAAAATTTGGAATGAAATGGCAATAATAACCTAACCACTCAAAGAAAGTTCTCATCTGTCTCATGGTGGAGTACCTTGGCCAGGACTAAATTGCCTCCACTTTCCACATTTGGGCTTTCACTTGTCCATTTCCAATCACATACCTGTGGTAACTGGCCTCTGACAGTCCAACAGTGGCATCCTCACCATCAGAATCCCGACAGTCCCCGAGAAAATACTGTAACCCTCACCTGTTCCCTACCCTAACACTCCCTTGTGAGTGCCTAACCCTAACCCCCACCCCCCGGTACCTAACCATACCCTTCCCATCCCTGCACCCTAACCCCCCTTCTAATGCCTAAACCTCCCCCCCCACCCCCACAGCAGGACGCGAGCATGACCTGCTGAAAGAATGATCGGGACTCTGGGCTTCGGTATTTTGACGATAGCATCCTGACCTCCGTCAGGATTTAGACGCTGGTCTTAAGGCGTCCTTCGGGATTCCAGAGTCGGTATTTCGACTGCTGGGATTCCATCATTCGGTATGTTACCTACATCCATCTCTATCTTTTCATTTCTCTACTTATACATTTCCCTATCTATACATTTCTCTCTCTTTCTATATATTTTTCTACCTATACATTTATCTATACATTTCTCTATCTCTTTACCTATACATTTCTCTATACTTTTTCCTATCCATCTATACATTGTTTTACCTATACATTTACATTTCTCGATCTCTCTATACATTGCTCCATTTCTCTACCAATACCTTTCTGTATCTGTATATCTATACATGTCTCTATCTATTTGTACATTGCTATATCTATTTGTACATTTGACCATTTGTACAATTTTCCATGCTATGAGTGAGAACTGTTAAATTTAGCTTACAGAACCCACTTGCAGAGTGCATCACCTATAATAGCCCCTTTTTTCCGGAACTACAATCATTCACTGGTACTCAGCAGCCACCAGGACTTCAACTCTAAGTAGTGTAAGCTCAAGATCACAGACACAAATAATTAATAGGAACAGGACACCTAAGAGCCTACTAAAACTATATATAGAAAACAGCATGCCTGGGGCCAAATTTAATGGACTGTGACTTTTCACAAATGCGCGAGTTTAGCAGTAAACTCACACATTTTGGTGTGGAAATATGCAAAATTGCATATTTCCTGCAGTCCAAAAAATCGCAATGGCAAAACTTGCATGTATCTATCTGCACAGAAGAACACAATGGCTGCGGGGCATGCCGGGAGGGATCCAATCGGATCCCTCACACATCGCGACGAAGAAAGAAGCCTATAGGCTTCTATAGGGTAATGCCAGCTATATTCTATAATGTAAGCGTATCTCATCTCCTCTGTGTGCTCCTGTCTGCGTATCTCATTTCCTCTGTTCTCTGCATATCTCGTCTACTCTGTTTTATCGGCTGACTGCATATCTTATCTCATCTGTTATTGTCAGTCTGCGAATCTCATCTCCTCTGTGCTCTCCTTTCATGCCTATCTCATCTATTCTGTTCTCGCCTGTCTACATATCTCATCTGCTGTGTACATATCTCAGCGCCTCCTCTGTTATCATCAGTCTGTGTATCTCCTCTGTATTTTCATGTCTGATATCTCGTGTTTTTAGTTCAATCCTATCTGCGTATTTCATCTCCTTTGTGCTCTTCTTTCTGATATCTCATCTATTCTTTGCTCTACTGTCTACATATTGCATCGCCTCAGTTCTCTGCAGTCTGTGTATCTCATTTCCTCTGTAGTGTACATATCTGATCTCCTCTGTTTTCTGCATATCTCATCTTCTCTGTGCTTTCCTTTTTGCATCTCCTTTGGCACCCGGATTGGCAATCTATGGTGGTCTTTTCCCCTTTCCGGAACCCAGAATGGGTATTCAAGGCAGACTGATGCCGGATCCGGCTCCCGCAATGGCTGACTAAGGTGTCCTGCACCCCTTTCTGGCACCTGGAACAGGTATCTGACATGGTCTGCTGTCTGTCCTGGCACCTGGAATGAGTATCTAAAGTGGTCTCGGTTTTCTGCTCTCCGTTTCGGAATGGCTAAGGTAGTCTGCATCCAGTTCCAGCACCTGGAATGGCTGGCAATTGTACACTGCACATCGTTATGGCATCTGTATTGTCTATCTAAGGTGGTCTGCTCCCTGTTCCGGCACCCAGAAATGGCTGAGGTGGACTGTGCCCCATTCTGGAACCCGGAATCGAGGCCATCTTAACAGCAGTGTAGACCCCTGGGCAAAATAATGCACTGAGTACCTACCCATCCTCCAGTGGTGGGGTGGGGGGTGCTAACAGTGGCAGCTTTAATGTCCCGCAGGCTGTAGGGGGTGTCTTATCTTCCGCTCAGTATGTAGGAGCAGTAATTTCTGCTAATTTATCCATTACTGCACAGATGGTGTGCGATGGGGCATGAGGGAGAACACTAAACTGTAGAAGGGCTCATTGGGCTGAATGCTGGGGCCCCAGTACATGACTTCCAGGGTGGTATGGTGTGTTTAATATGCAGGGGAGGGGTGGATAGTGGAGTGGGCTTAATATTCATCATTTTCCGGTAGGAGGGCAGCTTGCTTGACTGCAGATATCTCCAGTTCCTGAAAAATAAGATTTTACTTACCGATAAATCTATTTCTCATAGTCCGTAGTGGATGCTGGGGACTCCGTCAGGACCATGGGGAATAGCGGCTCCGCAGGAGACAGGGCACAAAAGCAAGCTTTTAGGATCACATGGTGTGTACTGGCTCCTCCCCCTATGACCCTCCTCCAAGCCTCAGTTAGGTACTGTGCCCGGACGAGCGTACACAATAAGGAAGGATCTTGAATCCCGGGTAAGACTCATACCAGCCACACCAATCACACCGTACAACTTGTGATTTGAACCCAGTTAACAGTATGATAACAATGAAGTAGCCTCTAAAAAAGATGGCTCACAACAATAATAACCCGATTTTTTTGTAACAATAACTATGTACAAGTAATGCAGACAATCCGCACTTGGGATGGGCGCCCAGCATCCACTACGGACTATGAGAAATAGATTTATCGGTAAGTAAAATCTTATTTTCTCTAACGTCCTAGTGGATGCTGGGGACTCCGTCAGGACCATGGGGATTATACCAAAGCTCCCAAACGGGCGGGAGAGTGCGGATGACTCTGCAGCACCGAATGAGAGAACTCCAGGTCCTCCTCAGCCAGGGTATCAAATTTGTAGAATTTAGCAAACGTGTTTGCCCCTGACCAAGTTGCAGCTCGGCAAAGTTGTAAAGCCGAGACCCCTCGGGCAGCCGCCCAAGATGAGCCCACCTTCCTTGTGGAATGGGCATTTACAGATTTTGGCTGTGGCAGGCCTGCCACAGAATGTGCAAGCTGAATTGTACTACAAATCCAACGAGCAATAGTCTGCTTAGAAGCAGGAGCACCCAGCTTTTTGGGTGCCTACAATATAAACAGCAAGTCAGACTTTCTGACTCCAGCCGTCCTGGAATTATATATATATATATATTTTCAGGGCCCTGACAACGTCTAGCAACTTGGAGTCCTCCAAGTCCCTAGTAGCCGCAGGCACCCCAATAGGTTGTTTCAGGTGAAACGCTGACACCACCTTAGGAAGAAACTGGGGACGAGTCCGCAGTTCTGCCCTGTCCCGAATGGAAAATCAAATATGGGCTTTTGTAAGACAAAGCCGCCAATTTTGACAATCGCCTGGCCGAGGCCAGGGCCAACAGCATGGTCACTTTCCATGTGAGATATTTCAAATCCACAGATTTGAGTGGTTCAAACCAATATGATTTGAGGAATCCCAACACTACGTTGAGATCCCACGGTGCCACTGGAGGCACACAAGGGCTGTATATGCAATACTCCCTTGACAAACGTCTGGACTTCAGGAACTGAAGCCAATTCTTTCTGGAAGAAAATCTATAGGGCCGAAACTTGAACCTTAATGGACCCCAATTTGAGGCTCATAGACACTCCTGTTTGCAGGAAGTGCAGAAATCGACCTAGTTGAAATTTTTTTTCGTGGGGCCTTCCTGGCCTCACCCACGCAACATATTTTTACCACATGTGGTGATAACGTTGTGCGGTCACCTCCTTCCTGGCTTTGACCAGGGTAGGTATGACCTCTTCCGGAATGCCTTTTCCCTTAGGATCCGGCGTTCAAACCGCCATGCCGTCAAACGCAGTCGCGGTAAGTCTTGGAACAGACAAGGTCCCTGCTGGAGCAGGTCCTTTCTTAAAGGCCGATGCCACGGTTCCTCTTGGAACAGACATGGTACTTGCTGAAAGCAAATCCCTTCTTAGCTCCCGAGGCCATTAGTCCTCTGTGAGCATCTCTTGAAGTTCCGGTTACCAAGTCCCTCTTGGCCAATCCGGAGCCACGAGTATAGTTCTTACTCCTCTATGTCTTATAATTCTCAATACCTTGGTTATGAGAAGCAGAGGAGGGAACACATACACCGACTGTTACACCCACGGTGTTACCAGGACGTCCACAGCTATCGCCTGAAGGTCTCGTGACCTGGCGCAATACCTGTCCCATTTTTTGTTCGGGCGGGACGCCATCATGTCCACCTTTGGTCTTTCCCAACGGTTCACAATCATGCGGAAAACTTCCCGATGAAGTTCCCACTCTCCCGGGTGGAGGTCGTGCCTGCTGAGGAAGTCTGCTTCCCAGTCGTCCACTCCCGGAATGAACACTGCTGACAGTGCTATCACATGATTTTCCGCCTAGCGAAAACTCCTTGCAGTTTTGTCACTGCCCTCCTGCTTCTTGTGCCGCCCTTTCTGTTTACGTGGGCGACTGCCGTGATGTTATCCCACTGGATCAATACCGGCTGACCTTGAAGCAGAGGTCTTGCTAAGCTTAGAGCATTATAAATTTGCTCTTAGCTCCAGTATATTTATGTGGAGAGAATTCTCCAGACTTGATCACACTCCTTGTGTGACTGCTCCCCAGCCTCTCAGGCTGGCCTCCGTGGTCACGAGCATCCAATCCTGAATGCCGAATCTGCGGCCCTCTAGAAGATGAGCACTCTGTAATCACCACAGGAGAGACACCCTTGTCCTTGGATATAGGGTTATCCGCTGATTTATCTGAAGATGCGATCCGGACCATTTGTCCCGCAGATCCCACTGAAGAGTTCTTGCGTGAAATCTGCCGAATGGAAGCGCTTCGTAATAAGCCACCATTTTTACCAGGACTCTTGTGCAATGATGCACTGACACTTTTCCTGGTTTTAGGAGGATCCCGATTAGCTCGGATAACTCCCTGGCTTTCTCCTCTGGGAGAAACACCTTTTCCTGGACTGTGTCCAGAATCATCCCTAGGACCAGCAGACGTGTCGTCGGAACAACTGCGGTTTTGGAATATTTAGAATCCACCCGTGCTGTCGTAGAACTACTTGAGATAGTGCTACTCCGACCTCCAACTGTTCTCTGGACCTTGTTCTTATCAGGAGGTCGTCCATTTTCTTTGAAGACGAATCCTCCTTTCGGTCATTACCTTGGTAAGGACCCGGGGTGCCTTGGACAATCCAACGGCATCGTCTTGAAACTGATAGTGACAGTTCTGTACCACGAACCTGAGGTACCCTTGGTGAGAAAAGGCAAATTTTGGGACATGGAGGTAAGCATCCCTGATGTCCCGGGACACCATATAGTCCCCTTGTTCTTTGCTATCACTGCTCTGAGTGACTCCATCTGGATTTGAACCCTTGTAAGTGTTCAAATTTTTCAGATTTAGAATAGGTCTCACCTAGCCTTCAGTACCACCATATAGTGTGGAGTAATACCCCTTTCCTTGTTGTCGGAGGGGTAATTTTATTATCACCTGCTGGGAATACAGCTTGTGAATTGTTTTCAATACTGCCTCCCTGTCGGAGGGAGACATTGGTACAGCAGACTACAGGAACCTGCGAGGGGGGAAACCTCTCGACATTCCAATCTGTACCCCTTGGATACTACTTGTAGGATCCAGGGGTCCTGTACGGTCCCAGCGTCATGCTGAGAACTTGGTAGAAGCGGTGGAGGGCTTCTGTTCCTGGGAATGGGCTGCCTGCTGCAGTCTTCTTCCCTTTCCTCTATCCCTGGGCAGATATGACTCTTATAGGGACGAAAGGACTGAGGCTGAAAAGACGGTGTCTTTTTCTGCAGAGATGTGACTTAGGGTAAAAAACGGTGGATTTTCCAGCAGTTGCCCTGGCCACCAGGTCCCATGGACCGACCCCAAATAACTCCTCCCCTTTATACGGCAATACATCTTTGTGCCGTTTGGAATCTGCATCACCTGACCACTGTCGTGTCCATAAACATCTTCTTGCAGATATGGACATCGCATTTACTCTTGATGCCAGAGTGCAAATATCCCTCTGCGCATCTCGCATATATAGAAATGCATCCATTAAATGCTCTATAGTCAATAAAATACTGTCCCTGTCAAAGGTATCAATATTTTTAGTCAGGGAATCCGACCAAGCCACCTCAGCTCTGCACATCCAGGCTGAGGCGATCGCTGGTCGCAGTATAACACCAGCATGTGTGTGTATACTTTTTAGGATATTTTTCAGCCTCCTATCAGCTGGCTCCTTAAGTACGGCCCTATCCGTAGATGGTACCGCCACTTGTTCTGATAAGCGTGTGAGCGCCTTATCCACCCTGAGGGGTGTTTCCCACCGCGCCTTAACTTCTGGCGGGAAAAGGTATACCGCCAATAATTTTCTATCGGGGGAAACCCACGCATCATCACACACTTCATTTAATTTATCTGATTCAGGAAAAACTACAGGTAGTTTTTTCACCTCACATATAATACCCTTTTTTGTGGTACTTGGAGTATCAGAAATATGTAACACCTCCTTCATTGCCCTTAACGTGTGGCCCTAAAAGAAAATACGTTTGTTTCTTCACCGTCGACACTGAAATCAGTGTCCGTGTCTGGGTCGACCGACTGAGGTAAATGGGCATTTTACAGCCCCTGACGGTGTTTGAGACGCCTGGACAGATACTAATTTGTTCGCCGGCCCTCTCATGTCGTCAACCGGCTTGCAGCGTGTTGACATTGTCACGTAATTTCCATAAATAAGCCATCCATTCCGGTGTCGACTCCCTAGAGAGTGACATCACCATTACAGGCAATTTGCTCCGCCTCCTCACCAATATTTTCCTCATACATGTCGACACACACGTACCGACATACAGCACACACATAGGGAATGCTCTGATAGAGGACAGGACCCACTAGCCCTTTGGGGAGACAGAGGGAGAGTTTGCCAGCACACACCAAAACGCTATAATTATCCAGGGACAACCTTTATATAAGTGTTCCTCCCTTATAGCATTTTAATATATATACATATCGCCAAATCAGTGCCCCCCCTCTCTGTTTTAACCCTGTTTCTGTAGTGCAGTGCAGGGGAGAGCATGGGAGCCTTCCCACCAGCCTTTCTGTGAGGGAAAATGGCGCTGTGTGCTGAGGAGAATAGGCCCCGCCCCCTTTTCGGCGGGCTTCTTCTCCGGAGTTTTAGATATCTGGCAGGGGTTAAATACATCCATATAGCCTCAAGGGCTATATGTGATGTATTTTTCGCCATACAGGTATTATACATTGCTGCCCAGGGCGCCCCCCCCCAGCGCCCTGCACCCTCCGTGACCGCTGTGTGAAGTGTGCTGACAACAATGGCGCACAGCTGCAGTGCTGTGCACTACCTGATGAAGACTGAGAGTCTTCTGCCGCCTGGTTCCGGACCTCTTCATCTTCAGCGTCTGCAAGGGGGGTCGGCGGCGCGGCTCCGGGACGAACCCCAGGGCGAGCCCTGTGTTCCGACTCCCTCTGGAGCTATGTCCAGTAGCCTAAGAATCCAATCCATCCTGCACGCAGGTGAGTTGAAAATCTCTCCCCTAAGTCCCTCGATGCAGTGAGCCTGTTGCCAGCAGGACTCACTGAAAATAAAGAACCTAAAAACTTTTTCTAAGTAACTCTTTAAGAGAGCCACCTAGATTGCACCCTTCTCGGCCGGGCACAAAAACCTAACTGAGGCTTGGAGGAGGGTCATAGGGGGAGGAGCCAGTACACACCATGTGATCCTAAAAGCTTGCTTTTGTGCCCTGTCTCCTGCGGAGCCGCTATTCCCCATGGTCCTGACGGAGTCCCCAGCATCCACTAGGACGTTAGAGAAATAGATTTCTTAGCTTTCAATGGGATTAAAATCTAGGGAGCTCCACGTTTCAGGAGGTACTGGTGACTTGGGGATCAGAGTTCAGGAGCAAGAACAATCCACTGACGGATATATAAAACTGATATCCCTGTTTCTGCGCATAGTAGAGACAAGCTGCCAATGTCCACCAAAAGGGAAAAGTCCCAGCTTTTGGAGTATACCCTTCGAAACAGTCTAAGTCAGACAGAACCCAAGATATCTGGCTGGGAAAAGCAATTAACAGGCTCGGATGGGGTCCACTGCTTTGAAGTTGTATATCTCTGTGTTAGGGTCTCCTGCCCTGTGCTGCCACGTCGTCATGGCAACCGGGAGACAAGTGCTAGCGGAGTAACCTGAGCGCAGCTGATACTCCGTTCGGGTCTTTTGCAGTGCAGTGGTTACAGGCTCTGTGCACGGCAGGGGATCCGGTGCTGGTTTTTGTGCTCACAGTCTGTGAGGTCAGAGTGGGGCGTGGACAGCACCTGCTTTATAAGGCCTCTTCTCAGGTTAAGCAGATGCTGCTGAATCTTTGTTGGTTAGTCAGTTCCTGAAAGTTAGCCAGTACTGTGTAGCTCTGTATTTGTTGTTGCTTACTGCAAATAGGCCTGGGGATTTGGTACTACACTGCCAATCCAGACCTAGCAGTAAGACTGGAGTCAGTCGTTTAGCTTGCTGGGGTTCTTTTACTACTCTGTGAACTTAGCAAGTTTGCGGCTGTATTCTAAGACTTGACTGCCTAAATCCTGTCTCACTGTGCAAGGTGTCAGGTGTCAGTTTAGTGGCAGTAAGCTGAACCTGTGCACTGCAAGTGAGAATTAGGATTGTGGAGACTCTCCTTGTGTCTATCATTCCATCTCTGACCAAGGAGTTTACTGCCACACCCGTTGGTAACCCTTTAGGGTTTTGCTGTTGCCCTTAGCAACAGCATTTCGGGTTCTCTACGTATTAAAACACAACATCTTGCTTTTCCCATCTGAGCATTACTAATACTAGGGAGACACCCAGTTCCTTAGCCTCTGGGCTTCTCTGTTCACTTTGTGTGTATTTTGTTACCCTATCACCTTCTGTGTACGTAATGTCATATTCCCCAGTCTGTCTGTGAGTTCATTTGTTTTGCATACCTATCCGTTCAGACACCAGTACATTCCTGCAGGCACTGGTGTGCATAACAGTTCAAACACCAGTACATCCCTGCAGGCACTGGAGTGCATAACAGTTCTGACACCAGTACATTCCTGCAGGCACTGGTGTGCATAACATATTCAGCAGCCTAATACTCCTGTTGAAATTTTGTGGAAATATGGAGCATACCCCTCAAAATAAGTTGCAACAGGTGGTCGATCAGGTGCAGGTCCTGACTCGACAATTTAATGATTTGTCCATTAAAATGCACACCTCCCAGGCCGCTGGCGGAGCTCCCGCAGCAGCAGCACCTTCAGGGGTTAAGGAGCCGAAAGTAAATCTCCCGGATCGTTTTTCTGGAGATCGCTCGCAGTTCTTTTGTTTCAAGGAGAGCTGCAAGCTATACTTCCGGCTTAGGCCTCAGTCTTCTGGGTCGGAGATTCAGCGGGTGGGCATAGTGATTTCCTTGCTACAAGGAGACCCACAGGTCTGGGCATATGGGTTGCAGCCTGACTGTCCGTTGCTTAAAAGTGTTGATGCTTTTTTTACGGCACTGGGCATGTTGTATGATGACCCTGACAAGACGGCCTCAGCCGAGGCTCAGATTTCGATCCTTAAGCAAGGGCGAAGGCCAGTTGAGGTTTACTGTACGGAGTTTCGGAGGTTGGCCCATGATACCCAGTGGAATGACCCAGCCCTGAGACACCAGTACCGAAGAGGTCTTTCTAACCAGATAAAGGACCAACTGGTACAATATCCCTTGCCTGATAGCTTGGATCAGCTCATGCAGTTATCCATCCGGGTGGATAGATGGCTGAGAGAGCGTAGGCTTGAAAGGGAGACTGAGGTTTCCTTCTTTCCCAAGGGAACCTCAGACTCTGAGGAATTTTCCGAGGAGCCTATGCAGATTGGGGCTACCCGCCTCTCCTCGCGTGAGAAGACGCGGAGGAGACAGCAGGGGTTGTGTTTGTACTGTGGGAATAAAGGTCATGTGGTAGTATCATGCCCAGAAAAGCCGGAAAACTTCAGGGCCTGAGGGTGATGGGAAATATCCTGTCAGGCCAGAAGTCAGAATTTCCCAAGAAGACTTTTATCATTCCGGTGACCTTGAAGATCCTCGGTCAAACTGTCAAGACTGAGGCCTTTGTGGACAGTGGGGCCGACGGGGTTTTTATGGACTGCCAATTCGCCCTGAAACACTCTGTTCCCTTAGTACCCTTGGCATCGGAAATTGAGATTTGTGGGTTAAACGGGGAACCATTATCCCAAGGTAAAATTACCTCTTGCACTAGCCAGATTTCTTTGTTTATTGGAGCCACACACTCTGAAAAATTGTCCTTTTATGTGACTGTCTGTACTTTTGCCCCATTGGTGTTGGGGTTACCCTGGTTAAGGGCCCACAATCCTCAATTTGACTGGGTCTCTGGGGAGATTCTTAGTTGGGGTACTGATTGTTTCAGGAGTTGCTTGAGCCTTCCAGTCAGGCTCTCGCAGCTAAGTTTGCCAGGATTGCCAGGGTGTTATGCAGATTTTGCGGACGTGTTCTCCAAAAAAGTTGCAGAGGTACTACCTCCCCATCGCCTCTATGACTGTGCCATTGATTTGTTGCCAAATGCTAAGCTTCCCAAGAGCAGGTTGTACTCCCTGTCACGTCCTGAGACTCAGGCTATGGCAGAGTACATTCAGGAGAACTTGGCTAAGGGATTTATCAGACCTTCACAGTCTCCAGTTGGGTCGGGGTTCTTCTTCGTGGGTAAAAAGGACGGTTCGTTGCGACCCTGCATCGACTTCAGGGAATTGAACCGTATCACGATTAAAAACTCATACCCACTGCCTCTCATTTCGGTCTTGTTTGACCAGCTTCGTACTGCCACCATTTTTTCTAAGATTGACCTACGCGGTGCGTACAATCTAATCCGAATAAGAGAGGGGGATGAATGGAAGACTGCCTTTAATACCCACTCAGGGCATTATGAATATTTGGTGATGCCTTTTGGGCTCTGTAATGCCCCGGCAGTCTTCCAGGATTTCATGAATGATGTGCTCAGGGAATATTTGGATAGATTCTTAGTTGTATACTTAGATGACATCCTAATCTTCTCCCATTCCCTGGAGGAACATCGGAAGCATGTACGCTTAGTCCTCCAGAAACTCAGAGACCACCGGCTTGGGGCGAAGCTGGAGAAGTGCGAATTTGAAGTTCAGCAAATCGCATTTCTAGGATATATTATCTCCCCAGAAGGTTTCCAAATGGAGGGTTCCAAGGTACAGGCAGTCCTGGATTGGGTGCAGCCCACTAGTTTGAAGGCGCTTCAGCGTTTCCTGGGCTTTGCGAATTTTTATAGACGATTTATCGCTGGATTTTCGTCTATAGTGGCGCCCTTGGTGGCACTCACTAAGAAAGGGGCGGATGTTGCTCACTGGTCTTGTGAGGCTAAAGCGGCTTTTGCCCGTCTCAAAAGGGCATTTGTATCGGCCAAGGTGCTGCGACATCCAGATCCAGAGCGTCCTTTTGTGGTGGAGGTGGATGCCTCTGAGATGGGTATTGGGGCAGTGCTTTCTCAGATGGGAGTGTCTGATAATCGCCTTCATCCCTGTGCTTACTTTTCCCGTAAATTTTCGCCTGCCGAGATTAATTATGACGTGGGTAACCGGGAATTGTTGGCTATTAAGGATGCACTCGAGGAGTGGAGACACTGGCTTGAGGGGGCTAAATTTGTGGTCTCAATTCTCACCGACCATAAGAATCTGGCATATTTAGAGTCAGCGAAGCGTCTCAATGCCAGGCAGGCACGATGGGCTTTGTTTTTTGCTCGCTTTAATTTTTTGATAACATATCGCCCTGGGTCAAAAAACATCAAGGCTGATGCGCTCTCGCGGAGTTTTGCTCCAATCCAGGAGACCACCGAGGAGCCGTTGCCCATTGTGTCCCCATCATGTATTAAAGTGGGCATTACCCAGGACCTCTTATCATTAGTCCTTAGAGCACAGGAGCAGGCTCCTCCAGACCTTCCGGTAGGTCTTTTGTTTGTGCCTCCTAGGTTAAGACAGCGAGTGTTCCTGGAATTCCATGCCAAGAAGTCGGCAGGTCACCCGGGTATTGCCAGAACTCGGGAGTTGCTATCTAGGGCGGTGTGGTGGCCCTCGGTGGCTAAGGATGTGGATCAGTGGGTTCGGGCATGTGACATCTGTGCCCGAAATAAGACTCCTAGAGGGGTTCCTGTTGGCCCATTACATCCACTCTCTATCCCATCTAAGCCATGGACCCACATTTCAATGGATTTTGTGGTGGACTTGCCCAAATCCTCGGGGATGACAGCCATCTGGGTTGTCGTTGACCGGTTTTCGAAGATGGCGCACTTCGTTTCACTGGTTGGGCTGCCATCGGCCAGACGCCTGTCTGAATTATTTATGCTGCATGTTGTGCGTCTCCACGGGTTGCCACTTGATGTGGTCTTCAGTGGCAAACGCAGGATTTGCATGGGGGGGTTTCCAGAACTGGGTGGAGCCAATCACGGGGGTGGGGACTGAGGTGACCCAGTATATGCTGGGTCCGTAAAACTAGTGTGTCTGTGTGTGTGTGTGTATATATATATATATATATATATATTAATATATATATATATATATATATATATACATATCTACACATATATAGGGTTCACTATGGTATGCCGGCGGACAGGCTCCCGGCGACCAGCATACCGGCGCCGGGAGCCCGACCGCCGGCTTACCGACAGTGTGGCGAGCGCAAATGAGCCCCTTGCGACCTCGCTGCGCTCGCCACGCTATTTTATTCTCCCACCAGGGGGGTCGTGGACCCCCACGAGGGAGAACAATTGTCGGTATGCCGGCTGTCGGGATCCCGGCGCCGGTATACTGTGCACCGGGATCCCGTCAGTCGGCATGCTGAAGACCACCCCATATATATACTGTGTGTGTGTGTATATATATATATATATATATACACACATACATATACACATATACATAGCATATTAAACATGCATATATATATATATATATACACACACACACACATACAGTACACGTATATATACACATATATATATCATATGTGTGTGTGTGTGTTTATATGTATGCATGTATATACATGTGTATATATGTATGCACATAGATATATATGTACTATAATTAAAATTAAGTAAACTTTTATTGCACTTACAAGTGCCACCAGGAAGACAGCAGGCTGCAGAGGACGCTAGACAGCCATTAATAACACTCATGCAGCTAAAAAAAAAAAAAAAAAACATTTTTTTTTTTTTTAGTGGAGGGGGGTTTCTGGGTGCTCGGAAACCCCCCCTGGGTGCGCCACTGGTCTCTGACCGCGGATCCCAGTTTGTGGCCAAATTCTGGAGGGCATTTTGTTCCGATCTCCAGATTTCTGTCAGCTTGTCGTCAGGCTACCATCCGCAGTCTAATGGGCAGACTGAAAGGGTGAACCAGTCCTTGGAGCAGTTCCTCAGGTGTTATGTCTCCAAGTGTCAGACTGACTGGGTTGCTCATCTGTCCATGGCGGAGTTTGCCTATAACAACGCGGCTCACTCTGCTACAGGGATCTCTCCCTTCCTTTGTGTGTATGGGCATCATCCTAAGGCCAATTCTTTTGACCCCCTGGACTCCACGCCTGGTGGTTCCTCTGTGGTTTCGGTCCTTAGAGGTATTTGGCGGAAAGTGAAGAAAGCCCTTGTGTCTGTGTCATTAGTGACCAAAAGGGTTTTTGATAAGCGGAAAAGACCCTGCAGCTTCAAATTAGGAGACTTCGTCTGGTTGTCTACCAAGAATTTGAAGTTGAGACAGCCATCTCATAAGTTAGGCCCCCGGTTCATCGGCCCTTATAAGATCACCAGGGTTATCAATCCGGTGGCATTTCAGTTAGATCTGCCCCGTTCTTTGGGTATCAATAAAACATTTAATTGTTCCCTTTTAAAACGGGCGATTAGTAATCCTTCTTCCAGTGGAAGACCTTCCCCTCTTCTGATACGTGGCCAGAGGGAGTTTGTTGTTGAAAGGATTCTTGACTCCAAGATGGTTCGGGGTCGGCTGTCATTTTTGGTGCACTGGAAGGGGTATGGCCCGGAGGAGCGGTCGTGGGTGCGCAGTTGTGATCTTCATGCCCCCAGACTGATACGCTCTTTCTTCTCGCAGTTCCCCGATAAACCCGGTGGTAGGGGTTCTTTGACCCCTCGTCAGAGGGGGGGTACTGTTAGGGTCTCCTGCCCTGTGCTGCCACGTCGTCATGGCAACCGGGAGACAAGTGCTAGCGGAGTAACCTGAGCGCAGCTGATACTCCGGTTCGGGTCTTTTGCTGTGCAGTGGTTACAGGCTCTGTGCACGGCAGGGGATCCGGTGCTGGTTTTTGTGCTCACAGTCTGTGAGGTCTGAGTGGGGCGTGGACAGCACCTGCTTTATAAGGCCTCTTCTCAGGTTAAGCAGATGCTGCTGAATCTTTGTTGGTTAGTCAGTTCCTGAAAGTTAGCCAGTACTGTGTAGCTTTGTATTTGTTGTTGCTTACTGCAAATAGGCCTGGGGATTTGGTACTACACTCTGCCAATCCAGACCTAGCAGTAAGACTGGAGTCAGTCGTTTAGCTTGCTGGGGTTCTTTTACTACTCTGTGAACTTAGCAAGTTTGCGGCTGTATTCTAAGACTTGCCTGCCTAAATCCTGTCTCACTGTGCAAGGTGTCAGGTGTCAGTTTAGTGGCAGTAAGCTGAACCTGTGCACTGCAAGTGAGAATTAGGATTGTGGAGACTCTCCTTGTGTCTATCATTCCATCTCTGACCAAGGAGTTTACTGCCACACCCGTTGGTAACCCTTTAGGGTTTTGCTGTTGCCCTTAGTAACAGCATTTCGGGTTCTCTACGTATTAAAACACAACATCTTGCTTTTCCCATCTGAGCATTACTAATACTAGGGAGACACCCAGTTCCTTAGCCTCTGGGCTTCTCTGTTCACTTTGTGTGTATTTTGTTACCCTATCACCTTCTGTGTCTGTCTGTGAGTTCATTTGCTTTGCATACCTATCCGTTCAGACACCAGTACATTCCTGCAGGCACTGGTGTGCATAACAGTTCAAACACCAGTACATTCCTGCAGGCACTGGAGTGCATAACAGTTCTGACACCAGTACATTCCTGCAGGCACTGGTGTGCATAACACTCTGCTCACCTCAGGTATACTCCTGAGGCCCTTGGGCAACTGCCCACTGAGCCCATATGAAAAGACTGCCCTGCCCGGAATGGCTACTTACATGGTCTGCTGCCCATTCCGGAACAACTGTCTACAGGGCCCTACACACTTGCTGATGTGTGTGGGCGATATGAACAATCTCGTTCAGTAATGAACGAGAAATCGTTTCTATTGCTCAGTGTGTATGCACCAACGATGAACATTCATCGTTGGTTCTCCATCGCTTTGCAATGCAAGTCAAATTGGATGATGATGGATCATCATTCAGATTGATCATCATCAAAATTGAATGCATCGGCAAGCATGTAGGGGGCTTAAGGTAGTCTGGGTGGTCTACACCCCGTTCTAGCATCTGGAGTGGCTGGCTAAGGTGGTCTGCTCCCTGTTCCGTCACCCGGAATGGCTTGCTAAGGTAGGCTGTGCCCCATTCTGGCACCCAGAATCGCCATCTAAGGTGGTCTGCGCTACGTTCCAGCACCCGGAAATGGTATCTAAGGTGGTCTGCTTTCTGTTCCAGCTGCCTGAACAGCTGGCTATGGTAATCTTTGCCCTGTTCCTGCTGGAGGAGATGGCCTATGTCCCATTCTGGCTGGCAAATTTGATGGTTAAAATAGTCAAAAGTTCAATTGTGAATCATTAATCACCAAAAATGTTTAGGGTTACACCCCCTACCCTCCCAACATTAACACTGGGCAGGAAACATGGGCGGATTAAGGCAGGGGAGACAGTCCCAGGGCCCCCACACATTTGGGGCACCCACACTGTCCGTTGTCATTTGGAGGTGTCTCCCTCCGGTGGCCTAGCTGTTCAGTAACAGCTGCCGCCGAGGAGCTCCTCCAACCACAGTCAGTCTCACGGGTCAGTGAAGGAGAATCCCTGGGGGGGATGTTGTGGTTAGTGTCTTTTTCGGGTGGGTGGCCAGTTGCGGGTGGGGGGTTACTATCTCTTGCAGGCGGATAGGGGCGTCCCTTGCAGGCAGCCGATGGTGGGGATGGGCTTTGCCAGCAATGTAAGTAATGGGGGCCCACTACAACCTCCATTGCCCTGGGCCCCCACCAGCCTTAATCTGGCAAGGAGTAATTTATTATTAATCATTTATTTCTAATATTGATTTCAAAACGTTTTACCCCCTATGCAGCAAGAGTTACATAGATGAGCTGTAGCACCAGTAGCCATGTCCGTGCTCCACCTCTCTCCCTCTGTACAGGTGCAGCTACAGTGGTAGGTAGGAGGCTGCAAAGACTCCCTGCACACTGACCTACCCCTGTGTAACAGGAGCGCAAGACAGCACCACTGTGCAGGGTGACAGCCCGTCAGTCCGAGAGTAGCAGCAGCGGCTTCGTGTGGGGAGCCGGCTGTGATCTCTCCATTCCCGGTCTGTCACAGACACCCAGTGCTGCAAGTATGGCGGTACGGCATACCTGTAAGAAAATCCCAGCAGGTATGCCGTACCGCCGGGCCGCCACCTTGCAGACACCGGGTGTTGGAGAGATGAGAGCGCAGCAAGCGCCTCTCCTCTCCTGCCTGCCCGAGTCCGCCAGCGGCGGAATGCACTGAGCCGGTTCGTGAGCCAATCAGAGCTCGCAGACTGGCAGCCAATCAGGAGCCGCTGCTGCCGGACCGCGAGCCCTGATTAGCTCGTGGACCGGCACCAGTTCTAATATACAGGAGATCAGACTGAGGGCAAGAGGAGCATGTGCTGCTCTCTCCTCTCCCTAGCAGCAGAAGATACTTCCAGCCCCAGACAACAGCAACAACGGTGAGTTGCACTGCTGGGGCATATCTGGCATTCTGGGTGCATCTGTATCTGGCACTGTGGGAGCATGTATATCTGCCACTGTGGGGGCATATCTGGCACTGTGGGGACATGTATATCTGGCACTGTGGGGGCATATCTGGCACTGTGGGGGCATATCTAGCACTCTGGGGGGCATGTATATCTGGCACTATGAGGGCATATCTGGCACTGTGGGGCATATCTGGCACTGAGGGGGCATAGCTGGCACTGTGGGGACATGTGTGTATCTGACACTGTGGGGGCATATCTGGCACTGTGGGGACATATCAGGCACTATGGGGCATATCTGGCACTGAGGGGGCATAGCTGGCACTGTGGGGACATGTGTGTATCTGGCACTGTGGGGGCATATCTGGCACTGTGGGGACATATCAGGCACTGAAGGGGCATATCTGGCACTGTGGGGACATATCTGGCACTGTGGGGACATAGGCACTGAAGGGGCATATCTGGCACTCTGTGGGCATATGTTTATCTGGCACTGTGGAGCATGTGTGTCTGGCACTGTCGGGGCATATGTGTATCTGGCGCAGTGGGGGCATATCTGGCACTCTGGGGGCATATGTGTATCTGGCGCAGTGGGGGCATATCTGGCACTGTGGGGGCATATGTGAATCTGACACTCTGGGGCAATGTGTATCTGGCACTGTGGGGGCATATATGGAACTACTGGGGTCATTTGTGTATCTAGCACCATGGGGCATTTGTGCATCTGGCACTGTAGGAGCATATCCAGCACGGTGGGGGCATATGTGTATCTGGCACTATTGGTGTCATAAGTGTATCTGGCCCCCCATATGTGTATCACGCCGCCATTTTCATTGGACACACCCCATGTGAAATTTGGCCACACCCATTTTTCGGCGCGCGCGCGCACACAGTACTTATAAGACATTTTTTCTACTTGCGCCACTGGAGACACCCAGGGCCCCCATCCACCCCCACCCGGCCCTGCTTTATGTGACGCGCTTACTCAGCTCCTCAGCTGCAGACAGCTGATACGGTCCGGCGTTTCGGAAACCAGTACGGTTCGGTGGCAGGCTTAGTAGTTCCTGCATACTATTGCTGTGGTGACTCTGTGCGATTATAGCCAAATAGGCATACTTGCCAGGCTGAGTAACTGCACCGAAACCGATCATCTAAACAAATATTTACAAGGGCTAATGGATTGGCTAACAATAGACAGAAACGAATGCATGCATTCTGAATTCGGAATAAATTGTTACGGTCACTGGAAAGGAAGTTGCCAGAACTATGTTAGGTACTGCCGATAGCAAATAAAGCTTGTTTAAAAAAAAAAAACCCATCAAACAGACTTCATGCTGGCGACGGAATATATCCTACACAGCTGAAGCCAGCGGAAGTGACGTTATACCTTTTCCAACATGGCAGGCACAGGGGAACCCACATGGAGAAAAGCTGAGCAGGAGGACGATAACGATATGGAGGGGACAGAGAGCGAGGAGAGTGAGGATGAGGACGCAGTTATGGAGGAAGAGGAAGGAGAGGACACTAGTCCCCAGCGGGTGTATTTGCCCGGCGTGGAGAAGCTGCAGGATGGCGAGGAACTTGTGATGGACCAGGATGCGTATGTTCTCTATCACCAAGCACAGACAGGTGATGTGGGCAGATGGGCGCAGGGAGGAAAAGCTACATCTATGAATAGATGGGTTAGTGGATCCGGGGCTTCTTTATGCCCCAACTGTATGGTCTTCCACTCCATGTAAATATCTGCCTACTGACTTACTGTTCCTCTCTCTGGTTTCAGGGGCTCCATGTCTAAGTTTCGATGTCATTTTGGACAGTTTAGGAGACAATCGTTCAGATTACCCGCTGAGTATATTTCTCTGTGCTGGGACTCAGGCAGACACCGCTCTAGGCAATAGGTACTACAAATATACTACTTAAGTTCACAATTTTATATTGCTGTTCATAAAGAAGAGATATCTGTGCCATTATTTAAATATGAAATGTCCTCCTGATTAAAATTACTTTTCTCTTACGTCCTAGAGGATGCTGGGGACTCCGTAAGGACCATGGGGTATAGACGGGCGCCGCAGAAGACATGGGCACTTTAAGACTTTAAATGGGTGTGAACTGGCTCCTCCCTCTATGCCCCTCCTCCAGACCTCAGTTAGATCCTGTGCCCAGAGGAGACTGGTCACACACTAGGGGAGCTCTACTGAGTTTCTCTAGAAAATAGACTTTGTTAGGTTTTCTCTGACGTCCTAGTGGATGCTGGGGACTCCGTAAGGACCATGGGGAATAGACGGCTCCGCAGGAGACTGGGCACATCTAAAGAAAGCTTTAGGACTATCTGGTGTGCACTGGCTCCTCCCCCTATGACCCTCCTCCAAGCCTCAGTTAGATTTCTGTGCCCGGCTGAGCTGGATGCACACTAGGGGCTCTCCTGAGCTCCTAGGAAGAAAGTATATATTAGGTTTTTATTTTCAGTGAGACCTGCTGGCAACAGGCTCACTGCACCGAGGGACTAAGGGGAGAAGAAGCGAACCTACCTAAGTGGTGGTGGCTTGGGCTTCTTAGGCTACTGGACACCATTAGCTCCAGAGGGATCGAACACAGGACCCGACCTCGTCGTCCGTTCCCGGAGCCGCGCCGCCGTCCCCTTACAGAGCCAGAAGCAAGAAGGTGGTCCGGAAAATCGGCAGCTGAAGACTTCGGTCTTCTCCAAGGTAGCGCACAGCACTGCAGCTGTGCGCCATTGCTCCTCATGCACACCACACACTGCGGTCACTGATGGGTGCAGGGCGCTGGGGGGGGTGCCCTGAGCAGCAATATTAACACCTTGGCTGGCGAACTGACACCATATATAGCCCCAGGGGCTATATAGGTGTTTATTAACCCCTGCCAGAACTTTTACAATAGCGGGAGAAAGCCCGCCGAAAAAGGGGCGGAGCCATCTCCCTCAGCACACTGGCGCCATTTTCCCTCACAGCTCTGCTGGAGGGATCGCTCCCTGACTCTCCCCTGCAGTCCTGCACTACAGAAAAGGGTTAAAAAGAGAGGGGGGGGCACAAATTAGGCGCAGTATATATATATATTATGCAGCTATAAGGGAAAACACTCTCTATAGGTGATATCCCTGTGATATATAGCGCTCTGGTGTGTGCTGGCATACTCTCCCTCTGTCTCCCCAAAGGGCTTTGTGGGGTCCTGTCCTCTGTCAGAGCATTCCCTGTGTGTGTGCTGTGTGTCGGTACTGCTGTGTCGACATGTATGATGAGGATAATGATGTGGAGGCGGAGCAAATGCCTGTGAATGGGATGTCAACACCGGTATGGATGGACTTATGGAAGGAATTACGTGACAGTGTCAACTCCTTACATAAAAGGTTTGACGACATAGGACAGCCGGCTGCTCAGCTTGTGCCTGTCCAAGCGTCTCACATGTCATCAGGGGCTCTAAAACGCCCGCTACCTCAGATGGCAGACACAGATGTTGACACGGATACCGACTCCAGTGTCGACGACGATGAGACTAGTGTACCTTCCAATAGGGCCACCCGTTACATGATTGAGGCAATTAAAAATGTATTACACATTTCTGATAATACCCCAGATACCACAAAAAAGGGTATTATGTTTGGTGACAGAAAACTACCAGTAGTTTCTCTGACGTCCTAGTGGATGCTGGGAACTCCGTAAGGACCATGGGGAATAGCGGCTCCGCAGGAGACTGGGCACAAAAGTAAAGCTTTAGGACTACCTGGTGTGCACTGGCTCCTCCCCCTATGACCCTCCTCCAAGCCTCAGTTAGATTTTTGTGCCCGGCCGAGAAGGGTGCATTCTAGGAGGCTCTCCTGAGTTTCTTAGTAAAAGTTTAGTTTTAGGTTTTTTGTTTTCAGTGAGACCTGCTGGCAACAGGCTCACTGCATCGAGGGACTAAGGGGAGAAGAAGCGAACCTGCCTGCTTGCAGCCAGCTTGGGCTTCTTGGCTACTGGACACCATTAGCTCCAGAGGGACCGAACACAGGCCCAGCCTCGGAGTCCGGTCCCAGAGCCGCGCCGCCGGCCCCCTTACAGAGCCAGAAGCAAGAAGAGGTCCGGAAAATCGGCGGCAGAAGACATCAGTCTTCACCAAGGTAGCGCACAGCACTGCAGCTGTGCGCCATTGCTCCTCAGGCACACTTCACACTCCGGTCACTGAGGGTGCAGGGCGCTGGGGGGGGGGGCGCCCTGAGCAGCAATAGAAACACCTTGGCTGGCGAAAATACATCACATATAACCCCCAGGGCTATATGGATGTATTTTAACCCCTGCCAGAATACAGCAAAAAGTGGGAGAAAAGTCCGCCGAGAAGGGGGTGGAGCCTATCTCCTCAGCACACGGGCGCCATTTTCCCTCACAGCTCCGCTGGAAGGACGTCTCCCTGACTCTCCCCTGCAGTCCTGCACTACAGAAAAGGGTAAAACAAGAGAGGGGGGCACTAATTAGGCGCAGTATAAATAAAACAGCAGCTATAAGGGGAAAAACACTTCTATAAGGTTATCCCTGTGTGTGTGTGTATATGTATATATATATATATATATATATATATATATATATATATATATATATATATATATATATATATATATATATATATAGCGCTCTGGTGTGTGCTGGCATACTCTCCCTCTGTCTCCCCAAAGGGCTAGTGGGGTCCTGTCCTCTATCAGAGCATTCCCTGTGTGTGTGCTGTGTGTCTGTACGATTGTGTCGACATGTATGAGGAGGAAAATGGTGTGGAGGCGGAGCAATTGCCTGTAATGGAGATGTCACCCCCTAGGGAGTCGACACCTGAGTGGCTGAGCTTATGGAAGGAATTACGTGACAGTGTCAGCTCTTTACAAAAGACGGTTGATGACATGAGACAGCCGGCTACTCAGCTCGTGCCTGTCTAGGCGTCTCAAAAGCCATCAGGGGCTCTAAAACGCCCGTTACCTCAGATGGCAGATACAGACGCCGACACGGATACTGACTCCAGTGTCGACGATGAAGAGACGAATGTGACTTCCAGTAGGGCCACACGTTACATGATTGAGGCTATGAAAAATGTTTTACATATTTCTGATAATACAAGTACCACTAAAAAGGGTATTATGTTTGGTGAGAAAAAACTGCCTGTAGTTTTTCCTGCATCTGAGGAATTAAATGAAGTGTGTGATGAAGCGTGGGTTTCCCCCGATAAAAAACTGATAATTCCTAAAAGGTTTTCTCTGACGTCCTAAGTGGATGCTGGGGACTCCGTAAGGACCATGGGGAATAGCGGCTCCGCAGGAGACAGGGCACAAAAGTAAAAGCTTTAGGATCAGGTGGTGTGCACTGGCTCCTCCCCCTATGACCCTCCTCCAAGCCTCAGTTAGGTTTTTGTGCCCGGCCGAGAAGGGTGCAATCTAGGTGGCTCTCCTAAAGAGCTGCTTAGAGTAAAAGTTTTGTTAGGTTTTTTATTTTCAGTGAGTCCTGCTGGCAACAGGCTCACTGCAACGTGGGACTTAGGGGAGAAGAAGTGAACTCACCTGCGTGCAGGATGGATTGGCTTCTTAGGCTACTGGACACTAGCTCCAGAGGGACGATCACAGGTACAGCCTGGATGGGTCACCGGAGCCGCGCCGCCGACCCCCTTGCAGATGCTGAAGAGAGAAGAGGTCCAGAAATCGGCGGCTGAAGACTTCCCAGTCTTCTTAAGGTAGCGCACAGCACGGCAGCTGTGCGCCATTGCTCTCAGCACACTTCACACCAACGGTCACTGAGGGTGCAGGGCGCTGGGGGGGGCGCCCTGGGCAGCAATGAAAGTACCTATGCTGGTTAAAATACATCACATATAGCCCCTGAGGCTATATGGATGTATTTAACCCCTGCCAGGTTGTCAGAAAAACCGGGAGAAGAGCCCGCCGGAAAGTGGGCGGGGCCTATTCTCCTCAGCACACAGCGCCATTTTCCTACACAGCTCCGCTGCTAGGAAGGCTCCCAGGCTCTCCCCTGCACTGCACTACAGAAACAGGGTTAAAACAGAGAGGGGGGGCATTTTGTGTGGTGATATTATAATATATTAAGATGCTATAAGGGAAAACACTTATTATAAGGTTGTCCCTGTATAATTATAGCGTTTTGGTGTGTGCTGGCAAACTCTCCCTCTGTCTCCCCAAAGGGCTAGTGGGGTCCTGTCCTCTATCAGAGCATTCCCTGTGTGTGTGCTGTGTGTCGGTACGTGTGTGTCGACATGTATAAGGACGATGTTGGTGTGGAGGCGGAGAAATTGCCTGTAATGGTGATGTCACCCCCCAGGGAGTCGACACCGGAATGGATGGCTTATTTATGGAATTACGTGATAATGTCAACACGCTGCAAGGTCGGTTGACGACATGAGACGGCCGGCAAACCAATTAGTACCTGTCCAGGCGTCTCAAACACCGTCAGGGGCTTTAAAACGGCCATTACCTCAGTCGGTCGACACAGACACGGACACTGACTCCAGTGTCGACGGTGAAGAAACAGACGTATTTTCCAGTAGGGCCACACGTTACATGATAAGGGCAATGAAGGAGGTGTTACATATTTCTGATACTACAAGTACCACAAAAAAGGGTATTATGTGGGGTGTGAAAAAACTACCTGTAGTTTTTCCTGAATCAGATGAATTAAAAATTGCTAATATCTAAGAAATTATTGGCGTTATACCCTTTCCCGCCAGAAGTTAGGGCGCGTTGGGAAACACCCCCTAGGGTGGATAAGGCATTCACACGCTTATCAAAACAAGTGGCGTTACCGTCTCCAGATACGGCCGCCCTCAAGGAACCAGCTGATAGGAGGCTGGAAAATATCCTAAAAAGTATATACACACATACTGGTGTTATACTGCGACCAGCGATCGCCTCAGCCTGGATGTGCAGTGCTGGGGTGGCTTGGTCGGTTTCCCTGACTGAAAATATTGATACCCTTGACAGGGACAGTATTTTATTGACTATAGAGCATTTAAAGGATGCATTTCTATATATGCGAGATGCACAGAGGGATATTTGCACTCTGGCATCAAGAGTAAGTGCGATGTCCATTTCTGCCAGAAGATGTTTATGGACACGACAGTGGTCAGGTGATGCGGATTCCAAACGGCACATGGAAGTATTGCCGTATAAAGGAGAGGAGTTATTTGGGGTAGGTCTATCGGACCTGGTGGCCACGGCAACAGCTGGAAAATCCACCTTTTTACCCCAAGTCACCTCTCAGCAGAAAAAGACACCGTCTTTTCAGCCTCAGTCCTTTCGTCCCCATAAGGGCAAGCGGGCAAAAGGCCAGTCATATCTGCCCAGGGGTAGAGGAAAGGAAAAAAGACTGCAGCAGGCAGCCCCTTCCCAGGAACAGAAGCCCTCCACCGCTTCTGCCAAGCTCTCAGCATGACGCTGGGGCCTTACAAGCGGACTCAGGTGCGGTGGGGGGGTCGTCTCAAGAGTTTCAGCGCGCAGTGGGCTCACTCGCAAGTGGACCCCTGGATCCTACAGGTAGTATCTCAGGGGTACAGATTGGAATTCGAGACGTCGCCTCCTCGCAGGTTCCTGAAGTCTGCTTTACCAACGTCTCCCTCCGACAGGGAGGCAGTATTGGAAGCAATTCACCAGCAGGTGATAATCAAAGTACCCCTCCTACAACAAGGAAAGGGGTATTATTCCACACTATTTGTGGTACCGAAGCCAGACGGCTCGGTGAGACCTATTCTAAATCTGAAATCTTTGAACACTTGCATACAAAGGTTCAAATCAAGATGGAGTCACTCAGAGCAGTGATAGCGAACCTGGAAGAGGGGACTATATGGTGTCCTTGGACATCAAGGATGCTTACCTCCATGTCCCAATTTGCCCTTCTCACCAAGGGTACCTCAGGTTCGTGGTACTGAACTGTCACTATCAGTTCAGACGCTGCCGTTTGGATTGTCCACGGCACCCCGGGTCTTTACCAAGGTAAGGGCCGAAATGATGATTCTTCTTCGAAGAAAAGACGTCTTAATTATCCCTTACTTGGGCGATCTCCTGATAAGGGCAAAGTCCAGGGAACAGTTGGAGGTCGGAGTAGCACTATCTCGGGTACTGCTACAACAGCACGGGTGGATTCTAAATATTCCAAAATCGCAGCTGATCTCGACGACACGTCTGCTGTTCCTAGGGATGATTCTAGACACAGTCCAGAAAAAGGTGTTTCTCCCGGAGGAGAAAGCCAGGGAGTTATCCGAGCTAGTCAGGAACCTCCAAAAAACCAGGAAAAGTGTCAGTGCATCATTGCACAAGGGTCCTGGGAAAAATGGTGGCTTCTTACGAAGCGATTCCATTCGGCAGATATCACGCAAGAACTTTTCAGTGGGATCTGCTGGAAAAATGGTCCGGATCGCATCTTCAGATGCATCAGCGGATAACCCTGTCTCCAAGGACAAGGGTGTCTCTTCTGTGGTGGCTGCAGAGTGCTCATCTACTAGAGGGCCGCAGATTCGGCATTCAGGACTGGGTCCTGGTGACCACGGATGCCAGCCTGAGAGGCTGGGGAGCAGTCACACAGGGAAAAAATTTCAAGGGAGTGTGGTCAAGTCTGGAGACTTCTCTCCACATAAATATACTGGAGCTAAGGGCAATTTACAATGCTCTAAGCTTAGCAAGACCTCTGCTTCAAGGTCAGCCGGTATTGATCCAGTCGGACAACATCACGGCACAAGAAGCAGGAGGGCAATGGCAGAAACTGCAAGGATTCTTCGCTGGGCGGAAAATCATGTGATAGCAGTGTTCATTCCGGGAGTGGACAACTGGGAAGCAGACTTCCTCAGCAGGCACGACCTCCACCCGGGAGAGTGGGGACTTCATCTGGAAGTCTTCCACATGATTGTGAACCGTTGGGAAAGACCAAAGGTGGACATGATGGCGTCCCGCCTGAACAAAAAACTGGACAGGTATTGCGCCAGGTCAAGAGACCCTCAGGCAATAGCTGTGGACGTTCTGGTAACACCGTGGGTGTACCAGTCGGTGTATGTGTTCCCTCCTCTGCTTCTCATACCCAAGGTACTGAGAATTATAAGACGTAGAGGAGTAAGAACTATACTCGTGGCTCCGGATTGGCCAAGAAGGACTTGGTACCCGGAACTTCAAGAGATGCTCACAGAGGACCCATGGCCTCTGCCGCTAAGAAGGGACTTGGTTCAGCAAGTACCATGTCTGTTCCAAGACTTACCGCGGCTGCGTTTGACGGCATGGCGGTTGAACGCCGGATCCTAAGGGAAAAAGGCATTCCGGAAGAGGTCATCCCTACCCTGGTCAAAGCCAGGAAGGAGGTGACCGCACAACATTATCACCACAGGTGGCGAAAATATGTTGCGTGGTGTGAGGCCAGGAAGGCCCCCACGAAGAAATTTCAACTCGGTCGATTCCTGCATTTCCTGCAAACAGGAGTGTCTATGGGCCTAAAATTGGGGTCCATTAAGGTTCAAATTTCGGCCCTGTCGTTTTTCTTCCAGAAAGAATTGGCTTCAGTTCCTGAAGTCCAGACGTTTGTCAAGGGAGTACTGCATATACAACCCCCTTTTGTGCCTCCAGTGGCACCGTGGGATCTCAACGTAGTTCTGGGATTCCTCAAATCACATTGGTTTGAACCGCTCAAATCTGTGGATTTGAAATATCTCACATGGAAAGTGACCATGCGGTTGGCCCTGGCCTCGGCCAGGCGAGTGTCAGAATTGGCGGCTTTGTCTCACAAAAGCCCATATCTCTTTTTCCATTCGGACAGGGCAGAACTGCGGACTCGTCCCCAGTTTTTCCCTAAGGTGGTGTCGGCGTTTCACCTGAACCAGCCTATTGTGGTACCTGCGGCTAATAGGGACTTGGAGGACTCCAAGTTGCTAGATGTTGTCAGGGCCCTGAAAATATATGTTTCCAGGACGGCTGGAGTCAGGAAAACTGACTCGCTGTTTATCCTGTATGCACCCAACAAACTGGGTGCTCCTGCTTCTAAGCAGACGATTGCTCGTTGGATTTGTAGTACAATTCAGCTTGCACATTCTGTGGCAGGCCTGCCACAGCCAAAATCTGTAAATGCCCATTCCACAAGGAAGGTGGGCTCATCTTGGGCGACTGCCCAAGGGGTCTCGGCTTTACAACTTTGCCGAGCTGCTACTTGGTCAGGGGCAAACACGTTTGCAAAATTCTACAAATTTGATACCCTGGCTGAGGAGGACCTGGAGTTCTCTCATTCGGTGTTGCAGAGTCATCCGCACTCTCCTGCCCGTTTGGGAGCTTTGGTATAATCCCCATGGTCCTTACGGAGTCCCCAGCATCCACTTAGGCCGTCAGAGAAAATAAGAATTTACTTACCGATAATTCTATTTCTCGTAGTCCGTAGTGGATGCTGGGCGCCCATCCCAAGTGCGGATTGTCTGCAATACTTGTACATAGTTATTGTTACAAAAATCGGGTTATTGTTGTGAGCCATCTTTTCAGAGGCTCCGCTGTTATCATGCTGTTAACTGGGTTTAGATCACAGGTTGTACAGTGTGATTGGTGTGGCTGGTATGAGTCTTACCCGGGATTCAAGATCCTTCCTTATTGTGTACGCTCGTCCGGGCACAGTATCCTAACTGAGGCTTGGAGGAGGGTCATAGGGGGAGGAGCCAGTGCACACCACCTGATCCTAAAGCTTTTACTTTTGTGCCCTGTCTCCTGCGGAGCCGCTATTCCCCATGGTCCTTGCGGAGTCCCCAGCATCCACTACGGACTACGAGAAATAGAATTATCGGTAAGTAAATTCTTATTATTAGCATCATACCCCTTCCCGCCAGAGGATAGGGCACGTTGGGAAACACCCCCTAAGGTGGATAAAGCGCTCACACGTTTGTCAAAACAGGTGGCACTACCGTCTCCTGATACGGCCGCCCTTAAGGAACCTGCTGACAGAAAGCAGGAGAATATCCTAAAATGTATATACACTCACACGGGTGTTATACTGCGACCAGCAATCGCCTCAGCCTGGATGTGCAGTGCTGGGGTGGCTTGGTCGGATTCCCTGACTGACAATATTGATACCCTGGATAGAGACAGTATATTACTGACTATAGAGCATTTGAAAGATGCATTTCTATATATGCGTGATGCACAGAGGGATATTTGGCGACTGGCATCAAGAGTAAGTGCGCTGTCCATTTCTGCTAGAAGAGGGTTATGGACGAGGCAGTGGTCAGGTGATGCTGATTCCAAAAGGCATATGGAAGTATTGCCTTACAAAGGGGAGGCGTTATTTGGGGTAGGTCTATCAGACCTGGTGGCCACGGCAACTGCTGGGAAATCCACATTTTTACCCCAGGTAGCCTCTCAACATAAGAAGACGCCGTATTATCAGGCGCTGTCCTTTCGGCCCCATAAGGGCAAGCGGGCAAAAGGCTCCTCATTTCTGCCCCGTGGCAGAGGGAGAGGAAAAAGGCTGCAGCAAACAGCCAGTTCCCAGGAACAGAAGCCCTCTCCCGTTTCTGCCAAGTCCTCAGCATGACGCTGGGGCTTTACAAGCGGACTCAGGCACTCCCCTAAAGTCTGCTTTACCGACGTCTCCCTCCGACAGGGAGGCGATATTGGAAGCCATTCACAAGCTGTATTCCCAGCAGGTGATAATCAAGATACCCCTCCTGCAACAGGGACAGGGGTATTTTCTCTAACGTCCTAGTGGATGCTGGGAACTCCGTAAGGACCATGGGGGATAGCGGGCTCCGAAGGAGGCTGGGCACTCTAGAAAGATCTTAGACTACCTGGTGTGCACTGGCCCCTCCCACTATGACCCTCCTCCAAGCCTCAGTTAGATTTCGTGCCCGGCCGAGGTTGGATGCACACTAGGGGCTCTCCTGAGCTCTTAGAAAGTTATAGTCTTAGAATTTGTTATTTTCAGTGAGACCTGCTGGCAACAGGCTCAATGCAGCGAGGGACTAAGGGGAGAAGAAGCGAACTCGCCTGCTTGCAGCCGGATTGGGCTTCTTAGGCTACTGGACACCATTAGCTCCAGAGGGATCGACCGCAGGCCCAGCCTTGATGTTCGGTCCCGGAGCCGCGCCGCCGTCCCCCTTACAGAGCCAGAAGCAAGAAGATGGTCTGGAAAATCGGCGGCATGAAGACTCTGTCTTCACCAAGGTAGCGCACAGCACTGCAGCTGTGCGCCATTGCTCCTCTCACACACTTCACACTCCTGTCACTGAGGGTGCAGGGCACTGGGGGGGGCGCCCTGAGGCAGCAATAAAAACACCTTGGCTGGCTAAAATACCTCAATATATGGCCCCAGGGGCTATATATGAGGTAAATACCTCTGCCAGAATTCCATAAAAAACGGGAGAATAGGCCGCGAAAAAGGGGCGGAGCCTATCTCCTCAGCACACTGGCGCCATTTTTCCCTCACAGCTCGGCTGGAGGGAAGCTCCCTGGCTCTTCCCTGCAATTCTACAGTACAGTAAGAGGGAAAAGAGAGGGGGGGCATTAAAATTGGCACTGTATACAGTATATTATATAAAAGCTATTAGGGACATAACTCAGTTAGTCCCTGTATATATATATATATATATAGCGCTCTGGTGTGTGCTGGCATACTCTTACTCTGTCCCCCCAAAGGGCTTTTGTGGGTCCTGTCCTCGTTTAGAGCATTCCCTGTGTGTCTGCGGTGTGTCGGTACGGCTGTGTCGACATGTTGAATGAGGAGGCTTATATGGTGACAGAACAGAGGCCGATATATGTGATGTCGCCCCCTGTGGGGCCGACACCAGAGTGGATGGATAGGTGAAAGGTATTAACCGACAGTGTCAACTCCTTACATAAAAGGGTGGATGACGTAACAGCTGTGGGACAGCCGGCTTCGCAGCCCGCGCCTGCCCAGGCGTCTCAAAGGCCATCAGGGGCTCAAAAACGCCCGCTCTCTCAGATGGCAGACACAGATGTCGACACGGAGTCTGACTCCAGTGTCGACAAGGTGGAGACATATACACAATCCACTAGGAACATCCGTGACGTGATCCCGGCAATAAAAAATGTGTTATACATTTCTGACTTTAACCCAAGCACCTCTAAAAATGGGTTTTAGGTTTGGGGAGAAAAAACAGGCAGTGTTTTGTTCCCCCATCAGATGAATAAATGAAGTGTGTGAAAGCGTGGGTTCCCCCGTTAAGAAACTGGTAATTTATAAAAAGTTACTGATGGCGTACCCTTTCCCGCCAGGTGGATAAGTTACGCTGGGAGATATCCCCTAGGGTGGATAAGGCGCTCACACGTTTGTCAAAAAAGGTGGCACTGCCGTCTTAGGATACGGCCACTTTAATAGGTACCTGTTGATAAAAAACAGGAGGCTATCCTGAAGTCTGTATTTACACACTCAGGTACTAGACTGAGACCTGCAGATAGTGCTGCTGCAGCGTGGTCGGTGACCCTGTCAAACAGGGATACTAGTTGGCAAACATAAAAACATATTAAAGACGTCGTCTTATATATGGGGGATGCACAGAGGGATATTTTGCCGGCTGGCATCCAAAATAAATGTAATGTCCATTCTGTCAGGAGGGTATTAGAGACCTGTCACTGGACAGGTGATGCTGACTTAAAAAGCGCATAGAGAGCCTTATAAGGGTGAGGAATTATTTGGGATGGTCTCTGGGACCTCGTATCCACAGCAACTGCTGGGAAGAAATAATTTTACCTCAGGTTTCCTCACAGACAAAGGTACAGTCCTTTCGGCTTCAGAAAAGCAAGCGGGTCAAATGGCGCTTCCTTTCTGTACAGAGACAAGGGTAGAGGGAAAAAAGCTGCACCAGTCAGCCTGTTCCCAGAATCAAGATTCTTCCCCCGCCTCCTGTGAGGCCACACCATGACGCGGGTGCTCCACAGGTGTAGCCAGGTACGGTGGGGGGCCGTCTAAAAAATTTCAGCAATTAGTGGGCTCGCTCACAGGTGGATCCCTGTTTCTTTCAAGTAGTATTTCAGGGGTACAAGCTGGAATTCGAGATGTCTCCCCCCAGCCGTTTCCTAAAATATGCCTTGCTGACAACTCCCTCAGGCAGGGAGGCTGTGCTAGAGGCAATTAATAAGCGGTATTCCCAGCAGGTAATACTCAAGGTGCCCCTACTTCAACAAGGACGGGGTTACTATTCCACACGGGTTGGGGTACCGAAACCGCATGGTTCGGTGTGACCCATTTTATATTTAAAATCCTTGAACACAAAAATTCAAGTTCAAGTTGGAATCGCTCAGGGCGGTTATTCCAAGCATGGACGAGGGGGATTACATGGTATCCTGGGACATCAAGGATGCTTACCTGCATGTCCCCATTTACCATCCTCGCCAGGAGTACCTCAGATTTGTGGTACAGGATTACCATTACCAAGTCCAGACACTGCCGTTTGGACTGTACATGGCACCGAGGGTGTTTTATCAAGGTAATGGCCGAAATGTTGATACTCCTTCAAAAAAAGGGAGTTGTAATTATCCCGTACTTGGACAATCTCGTTATAAGGGCGAGGTCCAAGGAGCAGTTGGTAGTCGGGGTAGCACTATTTTGGAAAGTGCTACAACAGCATGGTTGGATTCTAAACAGTCCAAAGTCACAGCTGGTTCCTATGACACGTCTACTGTTCCTGGGGGTGGTTCTGGACATAAACCAGAAATAGTGTTTCTCTCGGAGGAGAAAGCCAAGGAGTTGTCATCTCTAGTCAGAGACCTCCTGAAGCCAAAATAGGTAGCGATGCATCATTGCACGCGAGTCCTGGGAAAAATGGTAGCTTCCTACGAAGCAATCCCATTAGGCAGGTTCCATACAAGAACTTTTCAGAGGGACCTGTTGGACAAGTGGTCCGGATCGCATCTTCCAATGCATAGGCTGATAACCCTGTCTCCAAGGACCAGGGTATCTCTACTGTGGTGGCTGCAGAGTGCCCATCTTCAAGAGGGCCGCAGGTTCGGCATACAGGACTAGGTCCTAGTGACCATGGATTCCAGCCTTTGAGGCTGGGAGGCAGTCACACAGGGAAGAAATTTCCAGGGACTTTGGTCAAGTCAGGTTATTTCCCTACACATAAATATTCTGGACCTGAGGGCCATTTACAATGCCCTGAGGCCGGCAAGGCCTCTGCTTCAAAACCAGCCGGTACTGATCCAATCAGACAACATCACGGCAGTCGCCCATGTAAACCAACAGGGCGGCACAAGAAGCAGGATGGCGATGGCAGAAGCCACAAGGATTCTCCGATAGGCGGAAAATCATGTGTTAGCACTGTCAGCAGTGTTCATTCCCGGAGTGGACAACTGGGAAGCAGATCTTCTCAACAGACACGACCTCCACCCGGGAGAATGGGGACTTCCTCCAGAAGTCTTCCAATAGGATTGTACACCATTGGGAAAGGCCACAGGTGGACATGATGGCGTCCCGCCTCAACAAAAAGCTATAAAAGATATTGCACCGGGTCAAGGGACCCTTAGGCGATAGCTATGGACGCTCTGGTAACACCGTGGGTGTACCAGTCGGTTTATGTGTTCTCCCCTCTGCCTCTCATACCAAAGGTACTGAGAATAATAAGAAGGCGAGGAGTAAGAACGATACTCGTGGATGGCCAAGAAGAGCTTGGTACCCGGAACTTCAAGAATTTATATCAGAGGACCCATGGCCTCTGCCACTCAGACAGGACCTGCGGCAGCAGGGGCCCTGTCTGTTCCAAGACTTACCGCGGCTGCGTTTGTCGGCATGGCGGTTGAACGCCGGATCCTGAAGGAAAAGGGCATTCCGGAGGAAGTCATTCCTACGCTTACTAAAGCCAGGAAAGAGGTTACAGCAACTCATTATCACCGCATATGGCGAAAATATGTTGCATGGTGTGAGGCCGAAAGGGCCCCAACAGAGGAATTTCAACTAGGTCGATTTCTGCATTTCCTGCAAGCAGGAGTGACTATGGGCCTTAAATTGGGTTCCATTAAGGTACAGATCTCGGCTCTGTCGATTTTCTTTCAAAAAGAACTAGCTTCAGTACCTGAAGTTCAGACATTTATAAAAGGAGTGCTGCAGAGTCAGCCCCCGTTTGTGCCTCCTGTGGCACCTTGGGATCTCAACGTGGTGTTGAGTTTCTTAAAATCACATTGGTTTGAACCACTAAAAACCGTGGATCTGAAATATCTCACGTGGAAGGTGGTTATGTTATTGGCCTTGGTTTCTGCCAGGCGAGTATCAAAGTTGGCGGCTTTGTCTTGTAAAAGCCCTTATTTGATTTTCCATATGGATAGGGCAGAATTGAGGACTCGTCCCCAGTTTCTCCCAAAGGTGGTGTCAGCGTTTCACCTGAACCAGCCTATTGTGGTGCCTAGGCTACTAGGGACTTGGAGGACTCCAAGTTGCTAGACGTTGTCAGAACGGCTAGAGTCAGAAAATCTGACTCGCTGTTTATCCTATATGCACCTAACAAGCTGGGTGCTCCTGCTTCTAAGCAGACTATTGCTCGTTGGATTTGTAGTACAATTCAGCTTGCACATACTGTGGCAGGCCTGCCACAGCCAGAATCTGTCAATGCCCATTCCACAAGGAAGGTGGGCTCATCTTGGGCGGCTGCCCGAGAGGTCTCTGCTTTACAACTTTGCCGAGCAGCTACTTGGTCAGGGGCAAACAAGTTTGCAAAATTCTACAAATTTGATACCCTGGCTGAGGAGGACCTGGAGTTCTCTCATTCAGTGCTGCAGAGTCATCCGCACTCTCCCGCCCGTTTGGGAGCTTTGGTATAATCCCCATGGTCCTTACGGAGTTCCCAGCATCCACTAGGACGTTAGAGAAAATATGAATTTACTCACCGGTAATTCTATTTCTCGTAGTCCGTAGTGGATGCTGGGCGCCCATCCCAAGTGCGGTTTATCTGCAATACTTGTACATAGTTATTATTAACTAAATCGGGTTATTGTTGAGCCATCTGTTGAGAGGCTCTATTGTTTCATACTGTTAACTGTGTTTCATATCACGAGTTGTACGGTGTGATTGGTGTGGCTGGTATGAGTCTTACCCGGGATTCAAAATCCTTCCTTATTGTGTACGCTCGTCCGGGCACAGTACCTAACTGAGGCTTGGAGGAGGGTCATAGTGGGAGGGGCCAGTGCACACCAGGTAGTCTAAGATCTTTCTAGAGTGCCCAGCCTCCTTCGGAGCCCGCTATCCCCCATGGTCCTTACGGAGTGCCCAGCATCCACTACGGACTACGAGAAATAGAATTACCGGTGAGTAAATTCTTATTATTCCACGCTGTTTGTGGTACCGAAGCCGGACGGCTCGGTGAGACCTATTTTAAATCTGAAATCCTTGAACACTTACATACACAGGTTCAAATTCAAGATGGAGTCACTCAGAGCGGTGATTGCGAACTTGGAAGAAGGGGATTATATGGTGTCTTTGGACATCAAGGAGGCTTACCTCCATGTCCCAATTTACCCTTCTAACCAAGGATACCTCAGGTTTGTGGTACAGAACTGTCACTATCAGTTTCAGACGCTGCCATTTGGTTTGTCCGCGACACCCCGGGTCTTTACCAAGGTAATGGCCGAAATGATGATACTCCTTCGAAGGAAGGGAGTTTTAGTTATCCCGTACTTGGACGATCTCCTGATAAGGGCAAGATCCAGGGAACAATTGGTAGTCGGGGTAGCACTATCTCAAGTAGTGTTGCGGCAGCACGGTTGGATTCTCAATATTCCAAAATCGCAGCTGATCCCGACGACACGTCTTCTATTCCTAGGGATGATCCTGGACACAGTCCAGAAAAAGGTGTTTCTCCCGGAGGAGAAAGCCAGGGAGTTATCCGAACTAGTCAGAAACCTCCTAAAACCAGGCCAAGTGTCAGTGCATCAATGCACAAGGGTCCTGGGAAAAATTGTGGCTTCCTACGAAGCAATCCCTTTCGGCAGATTCCACGCAAGAACTTTCCAGTGGGACCTGCTGGACAAATGGTCCGGATCGCATCTTCAGATGCATCAGCGGATAACCCTGTCACCAAAGACAAGGGTGTCTCTCCTGTGGTGGTTGCAGAGTGCTCATCTTCTAGAGGGCCGCAGATTCGGCATTCAGGACTGGGTCCTGGTGACCACGGATGCCAGCCTGCGAGGCTGGGGAGCAGTCACACAGGGAAGAAATTTCCAGGGCTTGTGGTAAAGCCTGGAGACATCACTTCACATAAATATCCTGGAGCTGAGGGCCATTTACAATGCCCTAAGCCAAGCAAGACCTTTGCTTCAAGGTCAGACGGTGCTGATCCAGTCGGACAACATCACGGCAGTCGCCCACGTGAACAGACAGGGCGGCACAAGAAGCAGGAGGGCAATGGCAGAAGCTGCAAGGATTCTTCGCTGGGCGGAAAATCATGTGATAGCACTGTCAGCAGTGTTCATTCCGGGAGTGGACAACTGGGAAGCAGACTTCCTCAGCAGGCACGACCTCCACCCGGGAGAGTGGGGACTTCACCCTGAAGTCTTCCACATGATTGTAAACCGTTGGAAAAAACCAAAGGTGGACATGATGGCATCCCGCCTCAACAAAAAATTGGACAGGTATTGCGCCAGGTCAAGGGACCCTCAGGCAATAGCTGTGGACGCTCTGGTAACACCATGGGTGTACCAGTCAGTGTATGTGTTTCCCTCCTCTGCCTCTCATACCCAAGGTACTGAGAATTATAAGACGGAGAGGAGTAAGAACTATACTCGTGGCTCCGGATTGGCTAAGAAGGACTTGGTACCCGGAACTTCAAGAGATGCTCACAGAGGACCCGTGGCCTCTACCTCTAAGAAGGGACCTGCTCCAGCAAGGACCCTGTCTGTTCCAAGACTTACCGCGGCTGCGTTTGACGGCATGGCGGTTGAACGCCGGATCCTGAAGGAAAAAGGCATTCCGGAAGAAGTCATTCCTACCCTGATCAAAGCCAGGAAGGATGTGACCTCAAAGCATTATCACTGCATTTGGCGGAAATATGTTGCGTGGTGCGAGGCCAGGAAGGCCCCAACGGAGGAATTTCAACTGGGTCGATTCCTGCATTTCCTGCAAACAGGAGTGTCTATGGGCCTAAAATTAGGATCCATTAAGGTTCAGATTTCGGCCCTGTCGATTTTCTTCCAGAAAGAACTGGCTTCAGTTCCTGAAGTTCAGACGTTTGTCAAGGGGGTGCTGCATATACAGCCTCCTTTTGTGCCTCCAGTGGCACCTTGGGATCTCAATGTAGTTTTGGGGTTCCTAAAATCACATTGGTTTGAACCACTTAAATCTGTGGATTTGAAATATCTCACATGGAAAGTGGTCATGCTGTTGGCCCTGGCTTCGGCCAGGCGCGTGTCAGAATTGGCGGCTTTATCTTATAAAAGCCCTTACCTGATTTTTCATACGGACAGGGCAGAATTGAGGACTCGTCCACAATTTCTCCCTAAGGTGGTTTCAGCCTATTGTGGTACCTGCGGCTACTAGGGACTTGGAGGACTCCAAGTTGCTGGACGTTGTCAGGGCCCTGAAAATATATGTTTCCAGGACGGCTTGAGTCAGAAAATCTGACTCCCTATTTATCCTGTATGCACACAACAAGCTGGGTGCTCCTGCTTCTAAGCAGACTATTGCTCGTTGGATTTGTAGTACAATTCAGCTTGCACTTTCTGTGGCAGGCCTGCCACAGCCAAAATCTGTAAAAGCCCATTCCACAAGGAAGGTGGGCTCATCTTGGGCGGCTGCCCGAGGGGTCTCGGCTTTACAACTTTGCCGAGCAGCTACTTGGTCAGGGGCAAACACGTTTGCTAAATTCTACAAATTTGATACCCTGGCTGAGGAGGACCTGGAGTTCTCTCATTCGGTGCTGCAGAGTCATCCGCACTCTCCCGCCCGTTTGGGAGCTTTGGTATAATCCCCATAGTCCTTACGGAGTCCCCAGCATCCACTTAGGACGTTAGAGAAAATAAGAATTTACTTACCGATAATTCTATTTCTCGTAGTCCGTAGTGGATGCTGGGCGCCCATCCCAAGTGCGGATTGTCTGCAATACTTGTACATAGTTATTGTTAACTAAATCGGGTTATTGTTGTTGTGAGCCATCTTTCCAGAGGCTCCTCTGTTATCATGCTGTTAACTGGGTTCAGATCACAAGTTGTACGGTGTGATTGGTGTGGCTGGTATGAGTCTAACCGGGATTCAAAATCCTTCCTTATTGTGTACGCTCGTCCAAGCACAGTATCCTAACTGAGGCTTGGAGGAGGGTCATAGGGGGAGGAGCCAGTGCACACCAGGTAGTCCTAAAGCTTTACTTTTGTGCCCAGTCTCCTGCGGAGCCGCTATTCCCCATGGTCCTTACGGAGTTCCCAGCATCCACTACGGACTACGAGAAATAGAATTATCGGTAAGTAAATTCTTATTTTTCCTGCATCTGAGGAATTGATATGAGGTGTGTGAGGAAGCGATAAGAAATTGATAATTTCTAAGCAGCGTACCCTTTTCCGCCAGAGGATAGGTCATGTTGGGAAATAACCCCTAGGGTAGATAAAGCAGTTACACGCTTATTAAAAAAGGTGGCACTACCGTCACGGATACGGCCGCCCTGAAGGACCTGCTGATAGAAAGCAGAAAACTACCCTTAAAGCTATACACACACACACGGGCATTATAATCCCTGTCGGATAATATTTATACTATAGATAGGGACAATATTTTGCTGAAAATAGAGCATATAAAAGACGCTGTCTTATACATGCGTGATGCACAGAGGGATATTTGCCGACTGGCATCACTAATAAGCGCTATGTAAAACCATTGCCACCAGACGGGGGTTATGGACTCGGCAATGGTCGGGCGATGCCGATTCAAAACGGCACATGGAAGTTTGCCCTAGAAGGGGGTGGAACTGTTTGGGGATGGTCTTTCAGACCTCGTTTCCACAGCTACGGCTGGGAAATCAAAACTTTTGCCACAAGCTACCCCACAGCAAAAGTAAGCACTGTATTATCAGGTACAGTCCCTTCGGCCCCAGAAAAGTAGAGGGCTAGAGGCTCATCTTTTCTGCCAAGAGGAAAAGGTAGAGGGAAAAAACTGCAGCACACAGCTAGTTCCCGGGAGCAGAAGTCCTCCCCTGCGTCCGGTAAGTCCACAGCATGACGCTGGGGCTGCTCAGGCGGACCCGGGTACGGTGGGGGCCCGTCTCAGAAATTTTCAGCGCACAGTGGGCTCTCTCACAGGTGGATCCCTGGGTTCTTCAAACAGTATCTCAGAGGTACAGGCTGGAATTCGAGACGTCTTTCCCCCCGCCGTTTCCTAAAATCTGCCTTACCGGCAACTCCATCTGCCAGGGAGCAAGCAAGTGATTATCAAGGTACCCCTCCTTCAACAGGAAAAGGGTTACCTTTCCACAATGTTTGTGGTACCGAAACCGGACGGTTCGGTGAGACCCATCTTAAATTTAAAATCCTTGAACACATATAACAAAAGATTCAAGTTCAAGATGGAATCGCTCAGGGCGATTATTGCGATCCTGGACGAGGGGGATTACAGGGTCTCTCTGGACATCAAGGATACTTACCTGCATGTACCCATTTACCCTCCTCACCAGGAGTACCTCAAGATTGTGGTACCGGACTGTCACTATCAGTTCCAGACGCTGCCGTTTGGATTATCCACGGCACCGAGGGTCTTTACCATGGGTAATGACCGAAATGATGATACTCCTTCGCAAGAAGGGAGTTTTAATTATCCCGTACTTGGACGATCTCCGGATAAAGGCGAGGTCCAAGGAACAGTTGGTAAGGGGGTAGCACTTTCTCGGGAAGTGCTGCATCAGCAGGACTGGATTCTCAATTTCAAAGTCACAGCTGGTCCCGACGACACGTCTTCTGTTCCTGGGAATGATTCTGGAAACAGACCAGAAAAAAGTGTTTCTTCCAATGGAAAAAGCCGAGGAGTTGTCATCTCTAGTCAGAAACCTCCTAAGACCGGGACAGGTGTCGGTACATCAATGCACACGAGTCCTGGGAAAAATGGTAGCTTCGTACGAAGAAATTCCATTCGGAAAGTTCCACGCAAGGATTTTCCAGTGGGACCTGTTGGACAAATGGTCCGGGTCCCATCTCCAGATACAGCAGCGGATAACCCGGTCGGCAAGAACCAGGGTGTCGCTGCGGTGGTGGCTGCAGAGGGCTCATCTACTAGAGGGCCGCAGATTCGGAATACAGGACTGGGTCCTGGTAAACACGGATGCCAGCCTTCGGGGCTGGGGTGCAGTCACACAGGGAGTAAAATTCCAAGGACTGTGGTCCAAACAGGAGATTTCACTTCACATAAATTTTCTGGAGCTAAGAGCCCTTTACAAGGCCGTGAGCCAAACAAGGCCACTGCTTCAAAACCAGCCGTACTGATCCAATCAGACAACTTCACGGCGCTCGCCCATGTAAACAGGCAGGGCGGCACAAGAAGCAGGAGGGCAATGGCAGAAGCCACAAGGATTCCCCGTTGGGCGGAAAATCATGTGGTAGCACTGGCAGCAGTGTTCATTCCGGGAGTGGACAACTGGGAAGCAGACTTCCGCAGCAGACTCCACCCGGGAGAATAGGGACTTCATCCAGAAGTCTTCCAAATGCTGGTAAACCGTTGGGAAAGACCACAGGTGGACATGATGGCGTCCCGCCTCAATAAAAAAGATATTGCGCCAGGTCAAGGTAACCTCAGGCGATCGCTGTGGACGCTCTAGTGACACCGCGGGCGTACCAGTCGGTTTATGTGTTCTCTCCTCTCCCTCTCATACCCAAGGTACTGAGGATAATAAGGAAAAGAGGAGTAAGAACTATACTCATTGTTCCGGACTGGCCAAGAAGGGCTTGGTACCTGGAACTTCAGGAGTTGATCTCAGAGGACCCATGGCCTCTGCCACTCAGACAGGATCTGCTGCAGCAGGGGCCCTGTCTGTTCAAAGACTTACCGCGGCTGCATTGACGGCATGGCGGTTGAACACCGGATCCTGAGTGAAAAAGGCATTCCGGAGGAAGTCATTCTTATCCTGATCAAAGCCAGGATGGATGTCAGCCTGAAGTGCAGACGTTGTAAGGGAGTGCTGCATATTCAGCCCCTTTTTTGTGCCCCAGTGGCACCTTGGGATCTCAATGTGGTTTTGAAGTTCCTGGAATCACATTGGTTTGAGCCACTTAAAACCGTGGATTTGAAATATCTCACATGAAAAGTGGTCATGTGTTGGCTCTGGCTTGGGCCAGGCATGTGTCAGAATTGGCGGCTTTGTCATAAAAAAGCCCTTACCTGATTTTCCATATGGATAGGGCAGAGTTGAGGACTCATCCTCACTTTCTCCCGAAGGTGGTATCAGGTTTTCACTTGTACCAACCTATTGTGGTGCCTGCGGCTACTAGGGACTTGGAGGATTCCAAGTTACTGGACGTAGTCAGGGCCCTGAAAAATTGTATTTCCAGGACGGCTGGAGTCAGGAAAACTGACTCGCTGTTATCCTAGATGCACCCAACATGCTGGGTGCTCCTGCTTCTAAGCAGACTATAGCGCGCTGGATTTGTAGCACTATTCAGCTTGCGCATTCTGCGGTGGGACTACCGCAGCCTAAATCTGTAAAAGCCCATTCCACATGGAAGGGGGCTCATCTTGGGCGGCTGCCCGAGGGGTCTCGGCTTTACAACTTGGCCGAGCTGCTACTTGGTCAGGGGCAAACACGTTGCAAAATTCTACAAATTTGATACCCTGGCTGAGGAGGACCTTGAGTTCTCTCATTCGGTGCTGCAGAGTCATCCGCACTCCCGCCCGTTTGGGAGCTTTGGTATAATCCCCATGGTCCTTACGGAGTCCCCAGCATCCACTAGGACGTCAGAGAAAATAAGATTTTACTCACCAGTAAATCTATTTCTCGTAGTCCGTAGTGGATGCTGGGCGCCCATCCCTAGTGCGAATTGTCTGCAATACTTGTAAATAGTTATTGTTACACAAATCGGGTTGTTATTGCGAACCATCTCTTCAGAGGTTCCATTGTTATCATACTGTTAACCGGGTTTCCTATCACGAGTTATATGGTGTGATTGGTGTGGCTGGTATGAGTCTTACCCGGGATTCAAAATCCTTCCTTATTGTGTCAGCTCTTCCGGGCACAGTGTCCTAACTGAGGCTTGGAGGAGGGTCATAGGGGGAGGAGCCAGTGCACACCAGATAGTCCTAAAGCTTTCTTTAGATGTGCCCAGTTTCCTGCGGAGCCGTCTATTCCCCATGGTCCTTACGGAGTCCCCAGCATCCACTACGGACTACGAGAAATAGATTTACCGGTGAGTAAAATCTTATTTCTCTGACGTCCTAGTGGATGCTGGGAACTCCGTAAGGACCATGGGGAATAGCGGCTCCGCAGGAGACAGGGCACATCTAAAGAAAGCTTTAGGATCACCTGGTGTGCACTGGCTCCTCCCCCTATGACCCTCCTCCAAGCCTCAGTTAGATTTCTGTGCCCGACGAGAAGGGTGCACACTAGGGGCTCTCCTGAGCTCTTTGTGAAAGTTTTAGTTTAGGTTTATTATTTTCAGTGAGACCTGCTGGCAACAGGCTCACTGCATCGAGGGACTAAGGGGAGAAGAAGCGAACTCACCTGCGTGCAGAGTGGATTGGGCTTCTTAGGCTACTGGACATTAGCTCCAGAGGGACGATCACAGGTTCAGCCTGGATGGGTCACTGGAGCCGCGCCGCCGGCCCCCTTACAGAGCCAGAAGAGCGAAGAGGTCCGGAAAAATCGGCGGCAGAAGACTTTCCTGTCTTCAGATAAAGGTAGGCGCACAGCACCGCAGCTGTGCGCCATTGCTCTCAGCACACTTCACACTCCGGTCACTGAGGGTGCAGGGCGCTGGGGGGGCAGCGCCCTGAGACGCAATAAATCGTTAGAAAACCTTTTATGGCTAAAATAAATGCATCACATATAACTCCTGGGCTATATGGATGCATTTAACCCCTGCCAAAACATACAGAAAAACGGATGATAAGGACGCCGAGAAAGGGGCGGAGCCTATCTCAGCACACTGGCGCCATTTTCCCTCACAGCTCAGTTGGAGGGAAGCTCCCTGGCTCTCCCCTGCAGTCACTACACTACAGAAAGGGGTTAAAAAAGAGAGGGGGGCACAAATTAGGCGCAGTATAAACAATACAGCAGCTATAAAGGGAAAAACACTTATATAAGGTTATCCCTGTATATATATAGCGCTCTGGTGTGTGCTGGCAAACTCTCCCTCTGTCTCCCCAAAGGGCTAGTGGGGTCCTGTCCTCTATCAGAGCATTCCCTGTGTGTGTGCTGTGTGTCGGTACGTTTGTGTCGACATGTATGAGGAGAAAAATGATGAGGAGACGGAGTAGAGTGTCTGTAATAGTGTTGTCACCCCCTGGGGGGTCGACACCTGAGTGGATGTATTGTGGAAATTGCGTGACAGTGTCAGCTTTGTATAAAAGACAGTGGTTGACATGAGACAGCCGGCTACTCAGCTTGTGCATGTCCAGACGTCTCATATAGGGGCTCTAAAGCGCCCGTTACCTCAGATACAGACGCCGACACGGATACTGACTCCTGTGTCGACGGTGAAGAGACAACCGTGATTTCCAAATAGGGCCACACATTGCATGATTGAGGCAATGAAAAAAGTTTACACTTTTCTGATAATATGAATACCACCAAAAAAAAAAAAAGGGGTATTATGTTGGTGAGGAAAAACTTCCTGTAGTTTTCCTGAATCTGAGAAATAAAATGCGTGGGTTTCCCCCCGATAACAATTGATAATTTCTAAAAAGTTATTGGCAGTATACCTTTTCCCGCCAGAGGTTAGGGTGCGTTGGGAAACACCCCGTAGGGGGGATAAGGCGCTCACACGCTTGTAAGAACAAGGGCTCTACCCTCTCTTGAGATGGCCGCCCTTAAGGATCCTGCTGATAGAAAGCAGGAGAGTATCCTAAAATGTATTTACACACATACTGGTGTTATACTGCGACCAGCAATCGCCTCAGCCTGGATGTGCAGTGCTGGGTTGGCGTGGTCGGATTCCCTGACTGGAAATATGATATCCTAGATAAGGACAGTATATTATTGCCTATAGAGCAATTAAAAGATGCATTTCTATATATGCATGATGCACAGCGGAATATTTGCCGACTGGCATCAAGTATAAGTGCGTTGTCCAATTATACCAGTAAAGTGGTCAGGTGATGCAGATTCCAAACGGCATTTGGAAGTATTGCCTTAAAAGAGGGGATGTACCCCAGGTCGCCTCTCAAAATAAGACGCCGTATTATCAGGCGCAGGCCTGTTTGGCAAGCGGACAAAAGGGTTCCTCTTTTCTGCTCGTGACAGAGGGAGAGGAAAATGGCTGCAGAGATCAGCCAGTTCCAAGGAACAGAAACTCTTTTCCGCCTCTGCCAAGCCCTCAGTATGACGCTAGGGCTTTACAAGTTCAGGCACGGTGGGGTCCCGTTCTCAATGAATTTCAGTGCGCAGTGGGCTCACTCGCAAGTAGACCCCTGGATCCTTCTGGTAATATTTCAGGGGTACAAATTGGAATTCGAGACGTATCCCCCTCGCCGTTTCCAAAGGTCTGTTTTACCGACGTCTCCCGCTGACAGGGAGGCAGTTTTGGAAACCATTCACAAGCTGTATTCCCAGCAGGTGATAATCAAGGTACCCCTCCTGCAACAGGGAACGGGGTATTATTCCACACTATTGTGGTACCGAAGCCAGACGGCTCGGTGAGACCGATTTTAAAATCTAAAATCTAAAATCTTTGAACACTTGCATACAGAGGTTCAAATTCAAAATTGAGTCACTCAGAGCAGTGATTGCAAACCTGGAAGAAGGGGACTACATGATGTCTCGGGACATCAAGGATGCTTACCTTCATGTCAAAATTTACCCTTCTCACCAAGGGTATTTCAGGTTATGGTACAGAACTGTCACTATCAGTTCGGACGCTGCCGTAGGGATGGTCCACGGCACCCCGGGTCTTTACTGAAGTAATGACCGTAATGATGATATTCCTTCGAAGGAAGGGAATTTTAGTTATCCGTTACTTGGACGATTCCCTGATAAGGGTAAGATCCAGGGAACAGTTGGAGATCGGTGTAGCACTATATCAGGTAGTGTTGCGGCAGCACGATTGGATTCTCAATATTCCAAAATCGCAGCTGGTTCCGACGACTTGTCTTCTGTTCCTAGGGATGATCCTGGACACAGTCCAGAAAGAAGGTGTTTCTCCCGGAGGAGAAAGCCAGGGAGTTATCCGAGCTAGTCAGGAACCTCCTAAAACCGAACCAAGTCTCAGTGCATCAATGCACAAGGGTTCTGGGTAAAAATGGTGGCTTCCTACGAAGCAATCCCATTCGGCAGATTCCACGCAAGACTTTCCAGTGGAACCTACTGGACAAATGGTCCGGGTCGCATCTTCAGATGCTTCAGCGGATAACCCTGTCACCGGGGACAAGGGTATCCCTCCTGTGGTGGGTGCAGAGTGCTCATCTTCTAGAGGGCCGCAGATTCGGCATTCGGGACTGGGTCCTGGTGGCCACGGATGCCAGCCTGCGAGGCTGGGGAGCAGTCACACAGGGAAGGAATTTCCAGGGCTTATGGTCAAGCCTGGAGACATCTCTTCATATAAACATTCTGGAACTAAGGGCCATTTACAATGCCCTAAGTCAAGCGAAACCCCTGCTTCAGGGTCAGGCGGTATTGATCCAATCGGACAACATCACGTCAGTCGCCCACGTAAACAGACAGGGCGGCACGGGAAGCAGGGGGGCAATGGCAGAAGCTGCAAGGATTCTTCGCTGGGCGGAAAATCATGTGATAGCACTGTCAGCAGTGTTCATTCCGGGAGTGGACAACTGGGAAGCAGACTTCCTCAGCAGACACGACCTTCACCCGGGAGAGTGGGGACTTCACCCAGAAGTCTTCCACCTGATTGTAAACCGTTGGGAAAAACCAAAGGTGGACATAATGGCGTCCCGTCTAAACAAAAAACTAGACAGATATTGCGCCAGGTCAGGGGACCCTCAGGCAATAGCGGTGGACGCTCTGGTAACACCGTGGGTGTACCAGTCAGTGTATGTGTTCCCTCCTCTGCCTCTCATACCAAAAGTACTGAGAATCATAAGAAGGAGAGGAGTAAGAACTATACTCGTGGTTCCGGATTGGCCAAGAAGGACTTGGTATCCGGAACTTCAAGAGATGCTCACGGACGAACCGTGGCCTCTACCTCTAAGAAAGGACCTGCTCCAGCAGGGGCCTTGTCTGTTCCAGGACTTACCGCGGCTGCGTTTGACGGCTTGGCGGTTGAACGCCGGATCCTGAAGGAAAAAGGCATTCCAGATGAAGTCATCCCTACCCTGGTCAAGGCCAGGAAGGACGTAACCGCAAAACATTATCACCGCATTTGGCGAAAATATGTTGCGTGGTGGGAGGCCAAGAAGGCCCCTACAGAGGAATTTCAACTGGGTCGTTTCCTCCATTTCCTGCAAACAGGACTGTCTATGGGCCTAAAATTAGGGTCCATTAAGGTTCAAATTTCGGCCCTGTCGATTTTCTTCCAAAAGGAACTGGCTTCAGTGCCTGAAGTTCAGACATTTGTAAAAGGGGTACTGCATATACAGCCTCCTTTTGTGCCTCCAGTGGCACCTTGGGATCTCAATGTTGTGTTGAGTTTCCTAAAGTCACATTGGTTTGAACCACTCACCACTGTGGACTTAAAATATCTCACATGGAAGGTGACGATGCTGTTAGCCCTGGCTTCAGCCAGGCGTGTGTCAGAACTGGCGGCTTTATCATATAAAAGCCCTTATTTAATATTTCATTCTGACAGGGCAGAATTGAGGACTTGTCCTCAATTTCTACCTAAGGTGGTTTCTGCATTTCACATGAAGCAACCTATTGTGGTACCTGCGGCTACTAAGGACTTGGAGGATTCCAAGTTGCTTGACGTGGTCAGGGCCCTGAAAATATGTTTCCAGGACGGCTGGAGTCAGAAAATCTGACTCGCTGTTTATCCTGTATGCACCCAACAAACTGGGTGCTCCTGCTTCTAAGCAGACGATTGCTCGTTGGATTTGTAGTACAATTCAGCTTGCACTTTCTGTGGCAGGCCTGCCACAGCCAAAAATCTTAAAATGCCCACTCCACAAGGAAGGTGGGCTCATCTTGGGCATCTGCCCGAGGGGTCTCGGCTTTACAACTTTGCCGAGCAGTTACTTGGTCAGGAGCAAATACGTTTGTAAATTTCTACAAATTTGATACCCTGGCTGAGGAGGACCTGGAGTTCTCTCATTCGGTGCTGCAGAGTCATCCGCACTCTCCCGCCCGTTTGGGAGCTTTGGTATAATCCCCATGGTCCTTACGGAGTTCCCAGCATCCACTAGGACGTCAGAGAAAATAAGAATTTACTTACCGATAATTCTATTTCTCGTAGTCCGTAGTGGATGCTGGGCGCCCATCCCAAGTGCGGATTGTCTGCAATACTGGTACATAATTATTGTTACCAAAAAATTCGGGTTATTGTTGTAGTGAGCCATCTTTTATAGAGGCTTCTCTATTATCATGCTGTTAACTGGGTTCAGATCACAAGTTGTACAGTGTGTGATTGGTGTGGCTGGTATGAGTCTTACCCGGGATTCAAATCCTTCCTTATTGTGTACGCTCGTCCGGGCACAGTATCCTAACTGAGGCTTGGAGGAGGGTCATAGGGGGAGGAGCCAGTGCACACCAGGTGATCCTAAAGCTTTCTTTAGATGTGCCCTGTCTCCTGCGGAGCCGCTATTCCCCATGGTCCTTACGGAGTTCCCAGCATCCACTACGGACTACGAGAAATAGAATTATCGGTAAGTAAATTCTTATTTTTTTATTTTCAGGGAGTACTGCTGGCAACAGGCTTCCTGCTTTGTGGGACTGAGGGGAGAGAAGCAGACCCACTTTCCTAGACTGATGGGCTCTGCTTCTTAGGCTACTGGACACCATTAGCTCCAGAGGGTCTGAACACTGGTGTCGTCTAGCTGTTCGTTCCCGGAGCCGCGCCGCCGTCCTCCTCACAGAGCCGGAAGATAGAAGCCCGGTGAGTATAGGAAGCAAGAAGACGTCAGATCTTCGTAAGGTACCGCGCAGTGGTCGCGCTGCGCGCCATTGCTCACACACACACACACACACACGCACACACACACACAAGGCAATACAAGGGTGCAGGGTGCAGGAGGGGTGCCCTGGGCAGCAAAATTTACCTCAGATACTAGACTGGCATACTATATACACTGCATAGGCAGGGTATACAAACCCCCGCCAGTATAAATAATAGCGGGACCGAAGCCCGCCATCAAGGGGGCGGGGCTTCTTCCCTCAGCTCTAACCAGCGCCATTTTATCCACAGCTTGCTGCAGAGACGCTGCTCCCGGACCCTGCCCTGCTATACACAAGTAACGGTGCAAAACGAGGGGGGCACAATAATTTGGTGCTTATTTGATAGATAGATAGAGATATATATATATATCTCTATCTATGTGCTTACAGGTCTGAAATATTGTTAATATTTCAGACTGTGGCAGCACTGGGTGTGAGCTGGCAAATTCCCTCTCTGTCTCTCCAAAGGACCTCATTGTGGGTCTGTCCTCTATAATTCAGTGTGTTTGGGGGTGTCAGTACGTGTGTGTCGACATGTCTGAGGCGGAAGGCTCGTCGAGGGAGGAAGTGGAGCAGAATGTGGTAATGTCTTCGACTGCTGATTGGGTAGACATGTGGAATGTTTTGAATGCAAGTGTGGCTTTATTACATAAAAGGTTGGACAAATCTGAGTCTCGGAACCAAGCATGGAGTCAATACATGGATATTACTGTGTCACAGAACCCATCAGGGTCCCAGAAACGTCCCTTTACCCAGATAGCAGACACGGATTCCGACTCCAGTGTCGACTATGATGATGCGCGGTTACACCCAAGGGTGGCCAAGAGTATTCAGTACATGATTATAGCAATAAAAGATGTATTACATATCACAGAGGACCCCTCGGTCCCTGACACAAGGGTCTGTATGTTTAAGGAGAAGAAACGTGAGGTAACGTTTCCCCCATCTCATGAACTGAACGCTCTATTTGAAAAGGCTTGGGAAACTCCAGACAAGAGGCTGCAGATTCCCAAGAGAATTATTATGGCGTATCCTTTCCCCTCACAGGACAGGTTACGGTGGGAATCATCACCCACGGTGGATAAAGCCTAGACGCGGTTATCCACAAAAAGTGGCCCTACCGTCCCCGGCGACCCTAAAGGATCCTGCGGACCGCAAGCAGGAAACCACTTTAAAATCAATTTATGCGACTACGGGAGCCCTGCTCAGACCGGCGGTTGCGTCGGCTACGGTGAGTAGCGCAATTACAGGTTGGGCAGATAACTTGTCATCTGACATGGACACCCACGACAGGGATACTGTTCTGTTAACTTTGGATCACATCAAGGACGCAGCGTTATACCTAAGGGAGGCTGCGAGAGATATTGGCCTCTTGGGATCAAGGGCCAATGCCAAGGCAATTTCAGCTAGAAGGTCGCTGTGGACCGGTCAGTGGACTGGTGATGCTGACTCCAAGAGACTTATGGAGGCTTTGCCTTACAAGGGTGAAGTTTTGTTTGGGGAAGGCCTCGCGGACCTGTTTTCCACAGCTACCGCAGGTAAGTCTTCTTTTTTGCCTTTTGTTCCCCCACAGCAAAAGAAAACGCTTCAATACCAGATGCAGTCCTTTCGGTCTCATAAATTCAGAAAGGGGCGTGGATCATCTTTCCTCGCCAGAGGTAGAGGAAGAGGGAAACGGACACCAACTACGGCTAGTTCCGAGGAGCAAAAGTCCTCTCCGGCTTCTGCCAAATCCACCACATGACGCTGGGGCTTCCCTGCGGGAGTCCGCATCGGTAGGGGCACGTTTTCAGCTCTTCAGCCAGGTCTGGGTTCAGTCGGACCTGGATCCTTGGGTGCTAGGAATTGTGACCCAAGGGTACAAACTGGAGTTCGAAGACGTGCCTCCACACCGATTTTTCAAATCGGCCTTACCAGCTTCTCTCCCAGAGAGAACAATAGTTTCAGCGGCAATACAAAAGCTGTGTCGACAGCAAGTGATAATCAGGGTTCCCCTGTTACAACAGGGAAAGGGTTTTTATTCAACTCTATTCGTGGTTCCGAAGCCAGACGGCTCGGTCAGACCGATTCTGAACCTAAAATCCCTTAACCTGTATTTGTAGAGATTCAAATTCAAGATGGAATCTCTCCAAGCAGTGATCTCCAGTCTGGACGGGGGGGATTTTATTGTGTCACTAGACATAAAGGATGCATACCTTCATGTCCCCATATACCCTCCTCATCAGGCGTTCCTGAGATTCGCTGTGCAGGATTGTCATTACCAATTTCAGACGTTGCCGTTTGGGCTCTCCACGGCCCCGAGGATTTTCCCCAAGGTAATGGCAGAAATGATGGTGCTCCTGCGCAAGCAGGGTGTCACAATTATCTCGTACTTGGACGATCTCCTGATAAAAGCGAGATCAAGAGAACAATTACTGAAAAGCGTGGAACTCTCTCGGAGGGTGCTACAGCAACACTGCTGGCTTCTAAATTTGCCAAAGTCGCAGTTGGTTCCGACAACTCGGCTGTCGTCTTTGGGCATGATTCTGGATACGGAAAGACAGAGGGTTTTTCTTTCAGTGGAAAAAGCTCAGGAAATCCAGAACATGGTCAAGGATCTGCAGAAACCAAAAAGAGTGTCGATTCATCAATGCACTCGAGTGTTGGGAAAGATGGTGGCGGCCTACGAGGCCATTCCGTTTGGCAGGTTCCATGCAAGAACTTTTTTCAGTGGGACCTACTGAACAAGTGGTCAGGGTCCCATCTCCAAATACATCGGATGATAAGCCTGTCCCCCAGGGCCAGGAGCTCTCTCCTGTGGTGGCTCCAGAGTGCTCACCTTCTAGAGGGTCGCAGGTTCGGAGTTCAGGATTGGGTTCTCGTGACCATGGACGCGAGCCTCCGAGGATGGGGAGCGGTCACACACGGAAAAAACTTTCAGGGAATATGGTCAAGCCAGGAGGCTTGTCTGCACATAAATGTGCTGGAATTAAGTGCCATATACAACGGCCTGAGACAGGCGGAGCATCTTCTTCGCAACCTACCCGTTCTGATCCAGTCAGACAACATCACAGCCGTGGCGCATGTAAACCGACAGGGCGGAACAAGGAGAAGAGCAGCAATGGCGGAAGCCACCAGGATTCTTCGCTGGGCGGAAAATCATGTGAGCGCTCTGTCAGCAGTATTCATTCCAGGAGTGGACAGCTGGGAAGCAGACTTCCTCAGCAGGCACGATCTCGATCCAGGAGAGTGGGGACTTCATCAAGAGGTCTTTGCAGAAGTGACAAGTTGCTGGGGACTCCCTCAAATAGACATGATGGCGTCACGCCTCAACAAGAAGCTTCGGACATATTGTTCCAGGTCGAGGGACCCTCAGGCGATAGTAGTGGACGCGCTAGTAACACCATGGGTGTATCAGTCGGTCTATGTGTTCCCTCCTCTCCCACTCATCTCATAAATATTGAGAATCATAGAACGAAAAAGAGTGCAAACAATACTCATTGTTCCAGATTGGCCTCGCAGGGCCTGGTATTCAGATCTTCAGGAAATGCTCACAGAAGATCCGTGGCCATTTCCTCTCAGAGAGGACCTGTTGCAACAGGGGCCCTGTCTGTTCCAAGACTTACCGCGGTTGCTTTTGACGGCATGGCGTTAGAACGCCGAATCCTAGCTGGTAAAGGCATTCCGGAAGAAGTCATCCCTACTCTGATAAGGGCTAGGAAGGAGGTAACGGCGAAGCACTATCACCTTATCTGGAGGAAGTAGGTGTCTTGGTGTGAATCCAAGAATGCTCCTACGGAGGATTTCCAGCTGGGTCGTTTTCTCCATTTTCTACAGACAGGAGTGGATATGGGCCTAAAGTTAGGCTCCATTAAGGTGCAGATTTCAGCCAAATCAATATTCTTTCAGAAGGAATTGGCCTCTCTTCCAGAAGTGCAGACTTTTGTGAAGGGAGTACTGCACATCCAACCTCCTTTTGTGTCCCCAGTGGCACCTTAACGTGGTGTTACAGTTCCTTAAATCACATTGGTTTGAACCTCTTCAAACTGTTGACTTGAAATTTCTCACTTGGAAAGTGGTCATGTTATTGACCTTGGCATCTGCAAGGCGGTTGTCCGAATTGGCGGCCTTGTCTCACAAGAGCCCCTATCTGATTTTCCATGAAGATAGAGCGGAATTGAGAACTCGTCCTCCATTTCTACCCAAGGTGGTTTTGTCGTTTCACATGAACTAACCTATTGTGGTGCCTGTGGCTACGGAGGTCTTGGAGGATTCCAAGTCCCTTGATGTGGTCAGGGCTTTAAAGATCTATATAGCCAGAACGGCTCGTATTAGGAAAACAGAGGCACTGTTTGTCCTATATGCGGCCAACAAGATTGGCACGCCTGCTTCCAAGCAGACTGTTGCACGCTGGATCTGTAACTCGATTCAGCAGGCTCATTCTATGGCTGGATTGCCGTTACCAAAATCGGTAAAGGCCCATTCCACTAGGAAGGTGGGTTCTTCTTGGGCGGCTGCCCGAGGTGTCTCTGCGTTACAGCTTTGTCGAGCAGCTACTTGGTCGGGTTCAAACACTTTTTTGCAAAGTTCTGTAAGTTTGATACCCTAGCTGATGAGGACCTCTGATGAGGGCGCTACCATTTATAAAGCTCTGAAGTGTAATCTTATAAATTCATAATAAATTGTTAGAAGTGCTATAGACATGAGAAGCTTCCCAAAGAACGCCAATTATTTAATTTTTTTTTGTGTGTAACGTACTTCCGCTGCTAAGCTCTCTTCTTCTCGTCCAGCCCTGTACTATGAAAAGATTTTCTATATCCTTTGATGTGGTCATGTGATAATGGATGGTCTCTGGTATGTAGGGTACTTGCATGTTAATAGGGTAGTCCTTTAATGCTTTGTCAGGAATAGATGCTGGTGGATGTGTGCAATGAATAATATATATGTATTAACCGAATACAGAGTTGTAAGTTCCATTATATCACGTATATAGTATGGTTACTGATGGCTATATATTGCAGACTATGCTGATCATGGGAAGTATATTTCAAAGGCTTTGATCCTTTGAAAACACTTATTTGCATTAAATATTATTCCTTGTATTTCAGAATGCTAGTGATGAAGATGCACAACTTGCACCGGACCAGCAAAGAGAAAAAGAATGATTCAGATTCTGACAGCAGTGATAGTGATGATGATGAAGAGGAGGACGAAGAGAAGAAACCACAACTGGAACTGGCTATGATTCCACACTATGGGGGAATTAACCGCATTCGGGTAAATAACACTGGCCTTCTTTATGCCTGCTATCCTTTTGACAAAGCTTTATCAATTCATAGCTATAGCTTTTAATGAACAGCGACATCCATAAAAGATTACTTAGTTTGGCAAATGAGGTTAGTACTGAACCAAGACATTTAATATTAATTACCGTATATATGTTGGGAAAACTTTTACATTTTTTAGAAATGTAAAAATTTGGTAAAAGTAAAGTGTGGGATGCCAAATTATTCCAGCAATATGGACAGTATTGTGGTTGATACTAAACTGTGCAGATAACTTCACTGCTCATTTTGTGCTGTTTGAGTGGGTGACTACAGAGCCTGCTTCATTGTAGCACTGCTCCATTCATCAACATTTATAATAGATGTGTGCTTTTTATCTAAGGGACCCCTTTTCCTTTACAACTAAAATACTATCCACCTACATTATGTCCATTATGCAGGGATGGTAAAGTTATGGTTTCTCCGGCAGGGTCCACAGGTTATCCACAGAATAACAATTGGAAATGATGAAGCGACAGCGGATTTGCACCAATCGGTTAAAGCTTTTCGGCCTCCCAGCATGCAACGGGCATGTCCATATATCCCTGGCTCAGGCAAATCGTTTTTTTGTTTTGTGCGGCAGGAGCCGGACCATTGTCAGAGGGCTGCTAGTTTTTAGCAGCCCTAAGCTTTCTTATTTTATTTTTATAGTCAGACAATTTTTTTCTTGAGTGATCTTTCTAAATAGCGTCTTATACGGTACCTTAGAGTCGCTCCAACAACTCTCCGCCGGGTCGCGACAACGCTTACCCACGATTACAGTGCTGTTTTCGGTGGGCGTCTATGTCGGATATACTAGCAGGTCCAGCAGACGTTACCAGGCTGTGGCCGGATCACGGGGAGAAGGTAAGGCATCGGTTTCGCTTAGAAGGGGAATACGGACACAGTCGCACCTTTTTGGGAGGAGACTACCAAACAGTCGCTGACGCGGCTGCCACCTCGGGTGCACCAGCGCTAGGCCTTATAGATCAGAGGCTCCAGGAATAGTATGCGGCCACGATCCCTAGGGTTGATGTCGGCAATGGAGAGTCAGACGCTCTCCTGGTCGTCCCTCCTCCCGGTTCATGACCAGTCTCCTCAGAGTCTCCCGCCATGAACTGATTCCCGCTTCCGTATCGGACGCTGTACACGAAGGGGACCCAGTTGCAGCATAGGCAGCTGTGTGACTGGAGCATCTGTGTTCACTATAGGTTCATGGAGCGGCAGTGTATGCCAGTAGCGTCTGGATCCACTCAGCATTCGCAACTGTATTGATCGGTCCTGGAAGCGAGGGGAGTTTCCCTGTATCCCACTCCACTGAGTACGGGTAATACAGCACTAAATCTCTACATTTCTCTAACGTCCTAGTTGATGCTGGGGAATCCGTAAGGACCATGGGGAATAGACGGGCTCCGCAGGAGACTGGGCACTCTAAGAAAGAATTAGTACTACTGGTGTGCACTGGCTCCTCCCTCTATGCCCCTCCTCCAGACCTCAGTTAGAATCTGTGCCCGGAAGGAGCTGGGTGCATTTTAGTGAGCTCTCCTGAGCTTGCTATTAAGAAAGTATTTTAGTTAGGTTTTTTTATTTTCAGAGAGCTTCTGCTGGCAACAGACTCTCTGCTACGTGGGACTGAGGGGAGAGAAGCAAACCTACTAACTGCGGCTAGGTTGCGCTTCTTAGGCTACTGGACACCATTAGCTCCAGAGGGTTCGAACACAGGAACTTAACCTTGGTCGTCCGTTCCCGGAGCCGCGCCGCAGTCCCCCTCGCAGAGCCAGAAGACAGAAGCCGGCGGATGAAGCAAGAAGACGTCAAAATCGGCGGCAGAAGACTCCTGTCTTCACATGAGGTAGCGCACAGCACTGCAGCTGTGCGCCATTGCGCCCACACTAACCCACACACTCCGGTCACTGTAGGGCGCAGGGGGGGGCGCCCTGGGCAGCAATTGAGTACCTCCTGGCAAAAGCAGCATATATACAGCTGGGCACTGTATATATGCATGAGCCCCCGCCATTTTTTACACCAAATCGCGGGACAGAAGCCCGCTGCTGAGGGGGCGGGGCTTCTTCCTCAGCACTCACCAGCGCCATTTTCTCTCCACAGCTCTGCTGAGAGGAAGCTCCCCAGGCTCTCCCCTGCAGACTCACGGTAGAAAGAGGGTAAAAAGAGAGGGGGGGCACATAAATTTAGCGCAATAATCATATATACAGCAGCTACTGGGTAAACATTAAGTTACTGTGTGATTCCTGGGTCATATAGCGCTGGGGTGTGTGCTGGCATACTCTCTCTGTCTCTCCAAAAGGCCTTGTGGGGGTCCTGTCCTCATATAGAGCATTCCCTGTGTGTGTGGTGTGTCGATACGTTTGTGTCGACATGTTTGACGAGGAGGCCTATGTGGAGGCAGAGCAGGTGCAGATGAATGAGGTGTCCCCGCCGACGGCGCCGACACCTGATTGGATGGATATGTGGAAGGTGTTAAATGATAATGTAAACTCCTTGCATAAAAGGTTGGATAAAGCTGAAGCCTTGGGACAGTCGGGGTCTCAGCCCATGCCTGATCCTACAGCGCAGAGGCCGTCAGGGTCTCAGAAGCGCCCACTATCCCATATTGTTGACACAGATATCGACACGGATTCTGACTCCAGTGTCGATGGCGATGATGCAAAATTGCAGCCTAAAATGGCTAAAGCCATCCGCTACATGATTGTAGCTATGAAGGATGTATTGCACATATCAGAGGTAAACCCTGTCCCTGACGAGGGTTTATATGTTTGGGGAGAAAAAGCAAGAGGTGACTTTTCCCCCTTCACATGAGTTAAATGAGTTATGTGAAAAAGCTTGGGATTCTCCTGATAGGAAAGTACTGATTTACAAAAGGTTACTTATGGCGTACCCCTTCCCGCCAACAGACAGGATGCGCTGGGAATCCTCCCCTAGGGTACACAAAGCTCTGACACGCTTATCTAAGAAGGTGGCCCTGCCGTCACAGGATACGGCCTCTCTAAAGGATCCTGCGGATAGGAAGCAGGAAGGTATCCTGAAGTCTGTTTATACACATTCAGGTACCATACTGCGGCCGGCAATTGCGTCGGCCTGGATGTGTATTGCTGTAGCAGCATGGACAGATACACTGTCTGAGGAACTGGATACCTTGGACAAGGATACTATTTTACTGACCCTGGGGCATATAAAAGACGCTGTCCTATATATGAGGGATGCCCAGAGGGACGTTTGCCTACTGGGCTCTAGAATAAATGCAATGTCGATTTCTGCCAGAAGGGTCTTATGGACTCGGCAATGGACAGGCGATGCAGACTCTAAAAAGCACATGGAGGTTTTACCCTACAAGGGTGAGGAATTGTTTGGGGACGGTCTCTCGGACCTAGTTTCCACAGCTACAGCTGGAAAGTCAAATTTTTTGCTATATATTCCCTCACAGCCTAAGAAAGCACCGTATTACCAAATGCAGTCCTTTCGATCACAAAAAGGCAAGAAAGTCCGAGGTGCGTCCTTTCTTGCCAGAGGCAGGGGTAGAGGAAAGAAGCTGCACAATACAGCTAGTTCCCAGGAACAGAAGTCCTCTCCGGCTTCCACTAAATCCACCGCATGACGCTGGGGCTCCACAGGTGGAGCCGGGAGCGGTGGGGGCGCGTCTCCGAAAATTCAGCCACCAGTGGGTTCGCTCACAGGTGGATCCCTGGGCTATACAGATTGTGTCTCAGGGATACAAGCTGGAATTCGAAGTGATGCCCCCTCACCGTTACCTAAAATCAGCCCTGCCTGCTACCCCCATAGAAAGGGAAGTAGCGTTAGCGGCAATTCACAAATTATATCTCCAGCAGGTGGTGGTACAGGTTCCCCTCCCTCAACAGGGAAGGGGTTACTATTCCACAATGTTTGTGGTTCCGAAACCCAACAGTTCGGTCAGACCCATATTGAATTTAAAATCCCTGAACATTTACCTGAAAAGGTTCAAGATGGAATCGCTCAGAGCGGTCATCGCAAGCCAGGAAGAGGGGGATTTTATGGTGTCTCTGGACATAAAGGATGCTTACCTGCATGTCCCCATTTATCCACCTCATCAGGAGTACCTCAGATTTGTGGTACAGGACTGTCATTACCAATTCCAGACGTTGCCGTTTGGTCTCTCCACGGCACCGAGAATATTTACCAAGGTAATGGCGGAAATGATGGTGCTCCTCCGAAAGCAGGGTGTCAGTTATCCCATACTTGGACGATCTCCTCATAAAGGCGAGGTCCAGAGAGCAGTTGCTGATCAGCGTAGCACACTCTCAGGAAGTGTTGCAACAGCACGGCTGGATTTTGAATATTCCAAAGTCGCAGCTGATCCCTACGACTCGTCTGCCCTTCCTGGGCATGATTCTGGACACTGACCAGAAAAAGGTTTCTCCCGGCGGAGAAGGCTCAGGAGCTCGTGACTCTGGTCAGAGAACTCTTAATACCAAAACAGGTGTCGGTGCATCACTGCACGCGAGTCCTGGGAAAGATGGTGGCGTCATACGAAGCCATTCCCTTCGGCAGGTTCCATGCGAGGACCTTTCAGTGGGATCTGTTGGACAAGTGGTCCGGATCGCATCTTCAGATGCATCGGCTGATCACCCTATCCCCCAGGGCCAGGGTGTCTCTTCTGTGGTGGCTGCAGAGTGCTCACCTTCTCGAGGGCCGCAGGTTCGGCATACAGGACTGGGTCCTGGTGACCACGGATGCAAGCCTCCGAGGATGGGGGGCAGTCACTCAGGGAAGAAACTTCCAAGGGCTGTGGTCAAGTCAGGAGGCTTGTCTGCACATCAATATCCTGGAACTAAGGGCCATATACAACGCCCTGAGTCAAGCGGAGCCCTCTGCTTCGCAACCAACCGGTGCTGATTCAGTCAGACAACATCACCGCAGTGGCTCATGTAAACCGCCAGGGCGGCACAAGAAGCAGGGTAGCGATGGCGGAAGCCACCAGGATTCTTCGTTGGGCGGAGAATCACGTGCAAGCACTGTCAGCAGTGTTCATTCCGGGAGTGGACAACTGGGAAGCAGACTTCCTCAGCAGGCACGACCTCCACCCGGGAGAGTGGGGACTTCATCAAGAAGTCTTCACACAGATTACAAATCGATGGGAACTGCCACAGGTGGACATGATGGCATCCCGCCTCAACAAAAAGCTACAAAGGTATTGCGCCAGGTCAAGAGACCCTCAGTCGATAGCTGTGGACGCACTAGTAACACCGTGGGTGTTCCAGTCGGTCTATGTGTTTCCTCCTCTTCCTCTCATACCCAAGGTGCTGAGAATCGTAAGAAAATGAGGAGTGAGAACAATACTCATTGTTCCGGATTGGCCAAGAAGGACTTGGTACCCGGAACTGCAAGAAATGCTCACAGAGGACCCATGGCCTCTGCCTCTCAGACAGGATCTGTTGCAACAGGGGCCCTGTCTGTTCCAAGACTTACCGCGTCTGCGTTTGACGGCATGGCTGTTGAACGCCGGATCCTAGCGGAGAAAGGCATTCCGGATGAAGTTATTCCTACGCTGATAAAGGCTAGGAAGGACGTGACAGCAAAACATTATCACCGTATATGGCAAAAATATGTTGCTTGGTGTGAGGCCAGGAAGGCCCCTACAGAGGAATTCCAGCTGGGCCGGTTCCTGCACTTCCTACAGTCAGGAGTGACTATGGGCTTAAAATTAGGGTCCATAAAGGTCCAGATTTCGGCCCTATCCATTTTCTTTCAAAAGGAACTGGCTTCGCTTCCTGAAGTCCAGGCGTTTGTAAAGGGAGTGCTGCATATTCAGCCCCTTTTGTGCCTTCAGTGGCACCTTGGGATCTTAACGTGGTGTTGAGTTTACTGAAGTCACACTGGTTTGAGCCACTCAAAACTGTGGAGTAAAAATTTCTCACGTGGAAGGTGGTCATGCTATTAGCCTTTGCTTCAGCTAGGCGTGTGTCAGAATTAGCGGCTTTGTCACATAAAAGCCCCTATCTGGTTTTCCATATGGACAGGGCAGAATTGCGGACCCGTCCACAATTTCTGCAAAAAGTGGTGTCATCCTTTCATATGAACCAACCTATTGTGGTGCCTGTGGCTACTCGTGACTTGGAGGATTCCGAGTTACTAGATGTGGTCAGGGCTTTGAAGGTTTATGTAGCCAGAACGGCTAGGGTCAGGAAAACAGAATCTTTGTTTATCCTGTATGCTTCCAACAAGCTTGGGGCGCCTGCTTCAAAGCAAACTATTGCTCGCTGGATCTGTAACACGATTCAGCAGGCTAAAAACATTCTGCGGCTGGGTTGCCGCTGCCTAGATCAGTTAAAGCCCATTCCACAAGGAAGGTGGGCTCTTCTTGGGCGGCTGCCCGAGGGGTCTCGGCATTACAGCTTTGCCGAGCGGCTACTTGGTCAGGTTCAAACACCTTTGCAAAGTTCTACAAGTTTGATACCCTGGCTGAGGAGGACCTTGTGTTTGCTCATTCGGTGCTGCAGAGTCATCCGCACTCTCCCGCCCGTTTGGGAGCTTTGGTATAATCCTCATGGTCCTTACGGAGTCCCCAGCATCCACTAGGACGTTAGAGAAAATAAGATTTTACTTACCGGTAAATCTATTTCTCGTAGTCCGTAGTGGATGCTGGGCGCCTGTCCCAAGTGCGGACTTCTTCTGCAATACTTGTATATAGTTATTGCTTAAATAAGGGTTATGTTGGTTGCATCAGGGTTGATCTGATGCTCCGTTGTTGTTCATACTGTTAACTGGGTAAGTTTATCACGAGTTATACGGTGTGATTAGTGTGACTGGTATGAGTCTTGCCCTGGATTCCAAAATCCTTTCCTTGTACTGTCAGCTCTTCCGGGCACAGTTTCTCTAACTGAGGTCTGGAGGAGGGACATAGAGGGAGGAGCCAGAGCACACCAATATCCAAATTCTTTCTTAAAGTGCCCTGTCTCCTGCGGAGCCAGTCTGTTCCCATGGTCCTTACGGAGTCCCCAGCATCCACTACGGACTACGAGAAATAGATTTACCGGTAAGTAAAATCTTATTATTACCGCATTCGGACCATTTAGTAGACATACCTTAAGAACCCTGGTCTTCGCCAGGAAAGAAATTCTCCCTATCTAAGAAGATGGTAGCTCTGTATCCTCTCCCTTCTATATTGTGTAACAAGTGGGAAAATTCACCGCCGGTGGATTCCCATGTCACCCGTCTCGTGGTGTCGTCTACTCTGCCTGTCACCACTGTCACCTCACTGAAGGTACCAACAGATAAGCGTGTGGAGGGTTGCCTGAAGTCTATTTACTCCCTTTCAGGTGCTGTACATAGGTGGTCATTCCGAGTTGTTCGCTCGTTGCCGTTTTTCACAATGGAGCGATTAGGTGGAAAATGCGCATGGTACGCAGCGCGCATGCGTTCAGTAATTTAACACAAAACTTTAAAGATTTGCACAAGCTCGAGCAATGTTTTTTCATCGCTCGAGTTATCGTAGTGTGATTGACAGGTAGTGGGTGTTTCTGGTCGGAAACTGGCCGTTTTCAGGGAGTGTGCTAAAAAACCGCAGGCGTTCCAGGTAAAAACACAGGAGTGACTGGCCGAACGCAGGGCGTGTTTGTGACGTCAAACCAGGAACTAAACGGACTGAGGTGTTCGCAATCTAGGAGTAGGTCTGGAGCTACTCAGAAACTGCAGGGAATTATTTAGTAGCAGTTCTGCTAAACTTTCGTTCGCTATTCTGCTAAGCTAAGATACACTCCCAGAGGGTGGCGGCCTAGCATTTGCAATGCTGCTAAAAGCAGCTAGCGAGCGAACAACTCTGAATGACCACCATAGACCCACTATAGCAGCGTCCTGGGCTGCAAAAGGAATTGAAGCATGGGTTCAGGCATTAGAGGAAGAGCTGCCTCAGGATGTCTCTGACACTGCCAGACAATACCTCTCATTACCACCGCCGCCTATTACATTCAGGAGGCATCCTCTGATGCAGGTGTGTTGGCAGCCAAGACAGTGACTACATCTGGCTCGCCGTATTCTGTGGTTGAGGTTGTGGAAGGTGGACCAGGACTCCAAAAAGACCTTGGAGGTACTCCCTTTTTAAGGGAGACGTCCTATTTGGGGAAGATCTCAATAAGATTGTAACTGACTTCGCGGCTGCTAAGACAGCATTTCTCCCGAATACTAATCCTTCTGCACAGAAGGCAAAAGGTACCACTTTTCGCTCCTTTCGGCCTCAAGGGAAAGCAAAAGGTCAACAATACTAGAGGCAATCTCTTGCTCCCAAAACCACTAACCCGAGGCAAAACAATCCTGGGCTGCGCGTCAGCTTGCTTCTAAACACGACAAGCCTGCTGCATGACGGGGCGGGTCTCCCTATGGTGGGAGGCTGACTTCTGCGATTCACCCAGGTCTGGTTAAAAACCACTTAAGACGCTTGGGGGTGCGAGAAGTTGTCTCTCACGGGTATGCAGTCTCTTTCAAGAGACGTCCTCCTCGCCAGTTCTGCACAACGATTATTCCTTCGGATCTGTTGAAGGCTCAAGCTCTACAACTGGTTGTGCGTTCCCTCCTGGATACAGGAGTGGTAGTGCTGGTACCTCTGTCCCAGAGTGGCAGAGGACACTACTCGACCCTGTTTCAAGTCCCGAAACCCAATGGGTCTTTCTGGCCTATACTCCACCTCAAATCACTGAACAAGTTTGTGAGAGTGCACAAGTTCCGTATGGAAACACTGCACTCAATTGTACTGGCCATGGAACCCGGATACTCTATGGTATCCCTGGATATACAAGATGCTTACCTGCATATACCTATTGCCATATCGCATCAGATATCTGCGGTTTGCTATTGGCAACCTTCACTATCAATTCCAGGCTCTGCCGGTGGGACTGGGCACGGCCCCTCGGATCTTCACCAAGGTTATGGCCGTTATGACTGCTCATCTCCGTCGCCAGGGTATCGGGATCCTGCCGTATCTGGACGACTTGCTGATTCTGGCAAACTCCCACGGTGTCCTCCTCAGTCATCTACCACTGACTGTAAACTTCCTACAAGCCCACGGGTGGCTCCTCAACTGGAAGAGGTGCACCTGGGGGCACTGCTGGACACACACAGTCAACGGCTGTTTCTGTCTCCAGAAAAGGTCCTGAAACTTCAGGACAGGATCTGATACTTCCTCTCTCGCCCCAAGTGTCGATACACTCGGCAATGCAAGTACTAGGCCTCATGGTGTCTGCTTTCGACATGGTAGAGTACGCTCAATTTCATTCCCGCCCTCTACAGAGGTTAATCCTTTCCAAGGGGGATGGCCTGCCTCATCAGATCAGATCTCGCATAATCTCCTTGACTCTGGAGGTTCGTCTGTCGCTGATCTGTTGGCTACAGGACCAGCAGTTGAGCGGTATTGGAGCAACACTCTTTCCAGGGTCGGTTGTCCGAGGAGGAATCACTCCTCCTCCCGATAAACATTCTGGAATTGCGGGCAGTGTTCAGTGCTTTGTCTCTCGCCCTGCCTCTGATACAGAACAGGCCTGTTCAAGTACGGTCAGACAACGTCACCACGGTGGCGTACATAAACCATCAAGGCGGCACTCGAAGCCGCATGGCAATGATGGAAGTGTCAAAAATCCTTTGTTGGGCGGAATGCCATCTACCAGCAATATCGGCAGTGTTCATTCCGGGATTCCTCAACTGGGAAGCGGATTTCCTCAGTCGTCAGGACAAGCCAGAGGATGGAGTCTTCATCAGGAAGTCTTTCAACTCCTAGTGGACAAGTGGGGTCTACTGGATGTAGACCTGATGGCGTCTCGACACAATCGCAAAGTTCCGGTCTTCGGCTCAAGAACCAGGGATCCTCAAGCAGCATTCGTGGACACACTGGCAATTCCATGGAACTTTCGGCTGCCCTACGTGTTCCCTCCAGTGTCACTCCTGCCCGGGGTACTACAAGGAGGAGGAATACTACTTCTAGTCACTCCTGCGTGTCCCAGACTGCATTGTTTCTCAGACCTCCAGGGTCTCTCGATAGAGCGTCCCCTTCTACTTCCTCAACGCCGAAACCTCCTCGTTCAGGGCCCTTGTGTCTACCCGGACCTGGCCAGACTGGCTTTGACGGCATGGCTCTTGAAGGTTCACTCCTGAGGGCCAAAGGATTATCCAAGGCGGTTATCCAAACTATGCTGAAGGCCCGCAAACTGGCTTCTCTGTGGATTTATTATAGGGTCTGGAATTTTTACTTCACATGGTGTGCTGCTAAGAATTGCGATGCTTACAAATTCAGTGCTTCCAGGCTTCTGGCTTTTTTGAAACAAGGCCTTGACTTAGGCCTTCGTCTGGCCTCTTTCAAGGTTCACATCTCTGCCTTGTCAGTTTGATTTCAGATAAATATGGTCTATTCCTGACGTTCATACTTTCACTCGGTGTTTTACGGATTCAGCCTCCCTATGTCCCTCCTGTGGCTCCATGGGATCTGTCTGTTCTGAATGCCCTGCAAGAGTCTCCATTTGAACCTATTAAGTCAGTGGACCTTAAATGGCTCATGGTCAAGGTCCTCTTCCTACTGGCTATTGCTTCTACTATAGGTGTTTTAGGCCCAGGCGCTCTGTCCTGTCGTCCACCCTTCCTGATATTTCACAGTGACAGGGCAGTTCTTAGAACTCGCCCTGGTTATTTGCCTAAGGTGGTGTCCTCTTTTCACCTTAACCAAGAGATTGGTTCTGGCTTTTTTCTCCTCTGGTTTGTCATCCAAAGAGCAGTCTTTGGATGTGGTACGGGCTCTCCGTGTTTACGTTGAGGACTGCCTCTATTAGGAGGTCAGATACCCTTTTCATACTATTTGGTTTTCACAAACGTGGCTGGCCTGCGAACAAGCAAACATTGGCCAGATGGATTAGAATGGTGATTGCACAAGCATATGCACAGGCTAGTATTCCAGCTCCTGCTGCTATTAAAGCCCATTCTACTGTCTGTTGGACCTTCTTGGGTGGCCCGCCGTGGCGCGTCCGCTAAACTATTGTGCAAGGCGGCTACGTCGTCCTCAGTGAACACGTTCTATGCATTTGATACTTACGCCTCCCAGGATGCTTCCTATGGACGCCTGGTTCTCATACCCGCTCCGGTGCGTCCCCTCCCTTAAGGAACTGCTTTTGGACACCCCCGACGTTTCCCTGTGGAAACAAGTGTACCCCGCTGCAGGAAAGGAGATTTATGTTAGACTTACCATTGTTAAATCTTTCTGCGAGGTACATTGGTTCTACAGGGTGCCCACTCTGACACACCTAGCTTCTGTGGGTTTGTATGGCATTAGCTGCTCGTCCTTTTTCCGGTCATGAGAATGTTGTTCTATGTGACTAACCTCTACCTTCTTTTACCTGCTCCTGCATTGGACTGGTTAAGGAAACTGAGCTCCCAGTGCCTGGAGGTGGGGTTATAGAGGAGGCCCCAATGCATCCTGGGACAGTCTAAAGCTTTAGCCTGTTGGTGCCTGGATCAAGATCCATCTCTACACCCCCGATGTGTCCCTGTGGAACCAATGTACCTCCGTCTACCATAAATCTCCATTTTGCACAGTGGTATATTTGTTCAACCACTAAAATAACAAGTATCTTATATCATTTTATTGCTGTAACACAATACTTACTACTTTTTTTTTTTTTTTTCTCCTTAGGTCTCTACACTGTTGGATATGCCAGTGGCTGCAGTTTGGTCAGAGAAGGGTCTAGTGGAAATCTATGATCTGCGGAAGCAGCTGGCAGCAGTGTCGGACACTCAGATTCTTGCTGCATTTTTGAAAGAAGAACAATCTAAAATTAAACCAGTCTTTTCCTTCTCTGGTCACATGACTGAGGGCTTTTCAATGGACTGGTCTCCAAAGACAGCAGGTAGGAGCTGGACCACGTGGCTCACTTATAAAGAGAGGTTGTGTTTTTTGTGTGTTAGACCCATATGTAAATGATTGGTCAAAAATGATAATTGCTCTCATACATAAGGCCAGGCGTTTGTACTGACTTAAAGTTTAAGGTTGAAATAAAGATGCTTGTAGTTACATAGATCTCTGAACTCCACTTAAAGTCAATATATGTCTACTGCTAGTCAAGAGTACTTGCCCAAGGGGCATCTCTTAATATATTTTCTCTTGCGTCCTAGAGGATACTGGGGTCCGCATTAGTACCATGGGTATAGACAGGTCCACTAGGAGCTTTGGGCACTTTAAGAAATCAATAGTGTGTACTGGCTCCTCCCTCTATGCCCCTCCTACCAGAATCTGTTTAGAAAGTGTGCCCGGAGGAGCGGGTCAGGCTTAGGAAGCTCCTGAAGAGTTTTCTGCATTTATTTTCTATTTTATTGTTTTCAGGCAGGTCTGGCTGGCACCAAACTGCCTGCTTCGTGGGACTTAGTGGGGGGAGGGGAAACGGCCCAACCTCCCTAGGGTTAATGGTCCCGTTCCTTGCTGACAGGACATTGAGCTCCTGAGGGTCCTATTCGCAAGCCCCACCACGGCTAGCATACAGACCCGCAGCACACCGCCACCCCTAACAGAGCCTGAAGACTGAAGAGTGGTGAGTAGGTGGCCGGCGTCCCGGTAAGCGGGTCGCTGGCTATAATGGCATAAGGGTAGGAGCGCAGCGCTGCTTGCATGCTGCGCTCCAGTCTTCAGATGCACTGTGTGACTGCTGTGAGGGACGGCTGGAGCCACTACTATTACCCTCAACTGGCTCACATTACAGGGGTTTTAACCCACTGTAACCCTTATTATGCACCACAGCCAGTATAAAAAGCAGGTAGACCGTACGCCATTACGGGGGCGGGGCCTTCACTATGAGCGGATCCAGCGGCTCACCAGCGCCATTTCCCTTCTGCAGCTTACACAGGCAGCCTGACAGGAAAGCGCAGCTCCTCCACACGGACTCCATAGCACCTCAGTGGTACCAGGGCGTCATAGCAAAGGGAAGGGGGGGGGCAATAATTTGGTTTACTAAGCCCTATTAAGGGTACTTAGTTTGCGACCCAGCTAAGTCTATACTTCAGCTATAGGGGCGCTGTGTGGCTCGCTCTGGTACTGTCTCCATAGAAGAGCTCTGTGTGGGTTAACTGTGCTTTTAACCTATTCCTCACTGTCTGTCTGTCTGTCTGTCTGTGTGTGTGTGTGTGTGTTTTACATTTATGTCAAAGGAGTGTGTATCATGCACAGCAGAGTGCTTTTCTTAATCTGGCGGTTCACTGCCGTGTACTCAAGATAGTACACATTCTCAGGCTCGGGGATCTGAACCTTTTTGGTTAGATTCATTAAAGGGGAAGATTTCAAATATTTTAAACAAATTGTCCCAAAATGAAAGAGACGCAATATTTAAGGCAATCTGTAGATGACCTGATGAATAGAGATTCAGTGGTCATCCCAGCGCCTCAGACCTCTGCTATTTGCCCATGGAAGCAAACTCTAGCCCTAATTATGCAGGTTGATACAGATGATGTTTCAGACTCAGAGGAGGGGGAGGTGGACTTAGTGGGTGGGGCATGCAGCTTTAGCACAGGGAATACAGGCCCTGATTGAAGCTATAAGAGAGGTCTTGCACATTCCTGACAGTGTCAGAGAGCAAGGAGGAATATATATATATTATTTTTTTTTTGTGAAAAGGAAATCATCTGCTACTTTTCCTGCTTCTAAGGAATTTAAATTCCCTCTTTGAAGCAACTTGGTTTAACCCTGACAGGAAGTTCCAGATTCCAAAACTGTTAATTACATCCTTCCCATTTCCTCAGGATGATAGAAAAAAAAATGGGAAAACCCACCGATAGTTGATGCATCGGTTTCCAGGCTGTCACATAAGATAGTTGTACCTGTTCCTGGGGCAGCTTCATTGAATGATGCTGCAGACCGCAAGATTGAGACCATTCTCAAATCTCTGTACACAGCAGCGGGGTTGGCCCAAAGACCCACTATAGCTTGTGCATGGGTCACTAGGGCAATTGCAAAATGGTCTGGTAATCTAATTGACATGTTAGATTCCTTGTCCAGGGGGTAGATTATTTTACTCCTACAGCATATACAGGATTCTGCTAACTTTATGGTGGAGGCCAAAAAGGAGATTAAACTGCTCAACGCACGCACCACTGCCATGGCAGTGTCGGCACGCAGGGGCTTGTGGCTACGTCAGTGGACTGCGGATTCCAAGAAAGGTGTGGAAAGCCTACCTTTTACAGGTGAATACCTGTTTGGAGATGAACTGGATACGTGGATATCCAAGGCTACGGCGGGTAAGTCTACATACCTTCCTTCCGCAGCACCCCCGGCTAGAAAATCCTATTCTGCACCAACTTTGCAGTCCTTTCGGACAGCGAAGTTTAACGGCAAGTCCAAAGGTTCTTCTGCTGCCTTCAAAGGCAGTAGAGGTAAGGCCAGAAAACCTGCAAATACAGGCTCACAGGATCAGACCTCAGGTTCTGCTTCTGCAAAACCTTCAGCATGACTGTGGACCGCACTGCCTGGTCAACAGGCAGGTGGGAGCACGCTTACGATATTTCAGTCACGTATGGACCACATCATGCCTGGATCCATGGGTAAAAGATCTTATCATCCAGGGCTACAGACTGGAGTTTCAGGAACTCCCACCTGACAGATTCTTCAAATCGGGCTTGCCAGCTTCACCGGAAGCAAGTATAACCTTGCAAGCAGCAGTTCAAAAACTGGTACAGACTCAGGTCATTGTTCCAGTTCCGCTTCAACTACAAAACCAAGGTTTCTATTACAACCTGTTTGTGATACCGAAACCGGACAGTTTGAGGCCCATTTTAAACCTCAAGTCACTACGGGTGTTCAAATTCAAGATGAAGTCGTTGATAGCGGTGATCTCGGGTCTGGAGGAGGGAGAATTCCTAGTGTCTCTGGATATTAAGGATGCATACCTTCATACTCCGATTTGGCTGCCTCATCAGGCTTATCTAAGGTTTGCGTTGCAGGACTGTCACTACCAGTTTCAGGCCCTACCCTTTGGGCTCTCCACGGCACCAAGGGTGTTTACCAAGATAATGGCGGAGATGATGTTTCTCCTTCGCAAGCAAGGAGTGAACATAATACCGTACCTGGATGATCTACTGATAAAAGCGCCGTCCAGGGAGAGGTTGTTACACGTCATTTTCCTCTTCACACGTCCACACGGGTGGATTCTGAATCTGCCAAAATCTCGCCTGGAACCAACACGGAGGCTTCCATTCCTGGGGATGCACCTGGATACGGAGGTACAGAAGGTATTCCTTCCTCTGTAAAAGCCATTGCTGATTCAGGCAATGGAAAGGGACCTCCTAAGGCTGACCCGGATTTCGGTGCATCTGTGCATTCGCCTCTTGGGAAAGATGGTAGCCTCTTACGAGGCGCTGCAGTACGGAAAGTTTCATGCAAGGCCCTTCCAGCTGGCTCTGCTAGACAAATGGTCCGGATCGCATCTTCACATGCACCAGAGGATCCATCTGTCTCCAAAAGCCAGGATTTCTCTTCTGTGGTGGATACAAACATCTCACCTGAATGAAGGCCAACGGTTCGGGATTCAAAATTGGATTCTGCTAACCACGGATGCAAGCCTCAGAGGGTGGGGGGGAGCAGTCACCCAAGGGCAGCCATGTCCAAACTGCGGCCCTCCAGCTGTTGTGAAACTACATATCCCAGCATGCCCTGACACAGTTTTGCTGTCAGAGAATGCTAAAGCTGAGTCAGGGCATGCTGGGATGTGTAGTTTCTCAACAGCTGGAGGGCCACAGTTTGGACATGCCTGCCCAAGGGGAACACACTTCCAAGGAAAGTGGTCAAGTCAGGAAGCTGTTCTTCCGATCAACGTTCTGGAACTAAGGGCAATATACAACGCCCTTCTGCAGGCATCTCATCTTTTGCACAATCGAGCCATCCAGGTTCAGTCGAAAACTGACGGCGGTGATGTACTTAAACCGACAGGGCGGAAAGAAGAGCAGAGCAGCAATGTCAGAGGTAACGAGGATTCTCCTCTGGGCAGAGAGACACGGGGTACGGGGATGTCTGCCGGCAGACTGGATAGAGCTGTGCTGCGGGAGGACAGTGCAGTCTGTGTCCAAGTCCGTAGCCGATCTACGCGCTTCACCTGGTATCCTGACGAAGCCTGAGATTGCAGGTGAAACGCGTAGATTGGCAGACATCCCCCGGATCAGCACTTGCACCCGCCACCAGCAGCGGTATCCAGCCGGACTAAAAGGGGTCTCTCTGGACGAGTGCGGACAAACACCTCCAGCAACGGAGGATCCGTGAGTAATACCAGAGTCAATACTTAAACTGACACACTGTGATTACAATTGTCAAGATACATCACCAGCTGTTCCTATAAAGGAAACATTTGAACGAAGACGTTGTTACTTTTGTTGCACTACTTTGGGACATAGTAGCAGCTGTTCCTATAAAGGAAATCACAAAGGAACATAGAAGCACAAACTAAATCCCATTACCATCTGAACTTTGGGACCATCCTATGACAAAAGATTATAATGCATATCGGTGGGTAGAGTAAAACGCACACTAGCGTATCTATCCATTATTTTATTTTTTATATTATTCTATTCTATTTTCATTCACTCTATTCTTATCACTCTAATCTTCAGTCACTGCCCTTTTTGCAATAATTATTTGTCCGTTGTATGCTATACCAGTATTAATATTTTTAATATAACCATTTATACGTCATTTTCATTTAAATATCTGTACTTTTTATAAAGAAAATAAATCCGTTTCATTTTAAAGATTTATAGCCTTGTGTTTTGTATTGAGTAAGCGCTGGGAGTAACATATTCTCGACAACAGCATATTTCCAAGGTCTGTGGTAACCTTATCTCTCTCCATAGCAGCTGCTTTCTATAACCACTAGGTGTAAGCGCAGTCCTCACAAACCCCTACTAATTCCTACCTTGATCCAAGCTAGGAAAGGGGTAACGTCTACACACTACCACCGGATTTGGAGAAAATAAGTCTCTCGGTGTGAAAACAGGAAATTTCCTGTGGTGGAATTTCAGCTGGGTCTTTTTCTACAGTCTGGGGTGGATGTGCGCCTATGCCTTGGATCAGTAAAAGTCCAGATTTAGGCCTTATCCATTTCTTCCAGAAACAGTTGGCTTCCCTTCCTGAGGTTCAGATGTTCTTGAAAGGAGTTCTGCACATCCAACCGCCCTTTGTGCCTCCCACAGCACCTTGGGATCTTAACGTGGTGTTGCAGTTTCTGCAATCAGATTGGTTTGAGCCTTTACAGGAGGTAGATGTAAAGTTTCTTACATGGAAGACTGTCACACTGTTGGCCTTTGCTTCGGCGAGGCGTGTTTCGGAATTGGGGGCCTTGTCTCACGAGCCCCTATTTGTTTTTTCATGAAGATAGAGCTGAAATCAGAACTCTTGCTTGCTGACACCTCTTCCACTTCAAAGTCCCTGGATGTTGTGCGGGCTTTGAAAATCTGTCAAACAGACAGCTCGTCACAGAACATCCGACTCGCTGTTTGTGCTTTATGATCCCCCAAAAATTGGGTGTCCTGCTTCAAAGCAGTCTTTGCTCGCTGGATCACGCTGACTATCCAGCATGCTTACTCTATGGCAGCTTTGCCGGTTCCTAAATCAGTTCATGCCCACTCTACTCGGTCGGCGGGTTCTTCCTGGGCAGCTGCCCGGGGTGTCTCGGCCTTACAGCTCTGCCGAGCAGCTACTTGGTCGGGTTCGAACACGTTTGCTAAGTTCTACAAGTTCGATACTTTGGCCTCTGAGGACCTTCAGTTTGGTCAGTCAGTTCTGCAGGAACCTCAGCACTCTCCCACCCGGTATGGGAGCTTTGGTACTAATGTGGACCCCAGTATCCTCTAGGATGTAAGAGAAAATAGGATTTTATTTACCTGCCCAGTGCTTCCTGCATGGTTACTTGGTTAAGTGTTGCTGTTGGTTCAGCTGTTGCTGTCTGTTCATGTTGGGTTAACATGGTCTTCTTGTTTGTGTGCGCTGGTTCGAATCTCACCACTATCCTTTCTGAATCCTTCTCTGTAGATATGTCGATCTCCTCGGTCACAGTTTCTGTCTGGTAGGAGGGGCATATAGGGAGGAGCCAGTGCACACTATTGATTTCTTAAAGTGCCCAAGGCTCCTAGTGGACCCGTCTACACCCATAGTACTAATGTGGACCCCAGTATTCTCTACGGACTACGAGAAAAGGATTTACCGGTAGGTAATTAAAATCCTATTTTCCAAATCTGAAGAATATGTAAATTGAGATGGACATAATCTCTGCAGCTTGTCCATTTAGCTGAGACCCAATACTGCATCAGGCTTTTGCTGATTTGACAATCGCAGTCTGCTGTGATTGTCACAAAATCAGCCACGTGCCATGAATCTCAGTGCAGGGGACATTTTGGCTAAGTTGGTATCAAGTTTTAGTGAACTCTAAGGGGGGAGAATCAAATGTTTGAAAAGTCAGTTGTGTCTGTTTTTTTCTATCTAATAGGAAAAAAACAGACACCCAAACGTCTTTTCAAACATTTGAATTCCCCTGTAAGTGTGCATTAACAATTTCACTGCCATTGATTAAAGCTGGGTACACCTTGGAGCAAAGCGCATTCGTTCATACATTGGAGCGAATGCCCTTGAGCCCAGATTCTGTGTAAACATTAGAATGAGGGTTTGGGGTTTTTTTTGTTTTTTTTCGATGGACAGAACGATTGTTTTGTCCTCCGTAAGCATAAACAAGGTCGCTAGCGATATTGCTAGGTTTAATGTACAGCATTTCAAACTTGGCGTCCATCACTAGGGAGCACACAATTGCCCATACACACCAAGCGATGTAGGCAATTTGTCATTATGAAATGGCATATCGGCTCAACATCGCTGCAGTATGTACCCAGCTTAAAAATAAATCTTGTATAATTGTTTTGTTTGACAATTTGAGTAGAATAAACGTGCAGGGGGATATTCAATTGTTTGAACAGTCAGTTGGGCGTCTGTTTTTTTTTTCCTATGCAATAAACAGAAAAAACTTGACACTCAACCGACTTTTCAAACATTTGAATTATCCCCCCCCCGCCCTCCCAAAGAGTGGTATCGCAAAACCTGGTGGGTCCTCCAGGTGCGTGTTCTTGACTGGACCCCTCACAGTGACAGTTACAAGCAGGTGTGACCTTTTAGTGTACTGCAGCCTCTTCAATACCCAGAATTGTGCATCGGTCATGGGGTTTTAACTTTCCTCTCTCTGTTAACACTTGTAGAATCATACCTCCAATTTCTCTAGCATCCATAAGGGATATTGGGGACAGATTAGTACGATGGGGGCATAGACTGGTCTAAAGGAGCCAGTGCACTTTTAAATTTCTTTAACTGGGTGTGCTGGCTCCCCCCTCTATGCCTCCTCCTACAGGTCCGTTTAGAAAAAAGTGCCCTCAGGAGAGGATGTGCACACTGCAAGCTCCAGAGTTTTCCTTCAATTTCTTTTAAAGTTTTATTTCTTTCGGTATGCTGTTTGGGCAACAGCATACTTGCACCGTGGGAGTTAGGGAGGGGGGGGGGGGGGGGTGTCACCGGCCTCTTAAGGTGCAGAGCCGCTTCCCTGCTGCAAGACCACCGTCCTGTGGGGCTGTTTGTTCAGCAGGGCATGGCTCCTTGGCCGTCGCAGCATGCCGCACACCCCTAATGTCTGAAGGTGGTCGTTGGTGAGTATTCAGTGGGGTCCCCCAGTTCACTGTGCAGCTGAAGCGCGGGTGAGGCGTACAAGTCCCTCCTGGGGGGGACCCGCTGTAGCCCCTGCATGAGACTGGCTAAAATACATTGTACCAAGCATCTATGTGAGGATACAACCATAGGGAGATATGGCCAATATAAATATAAAACAGTAGCTCCGGCGCCATGGTGGGGGGTGGAGCTACATGAGTGCGGGCTCAGCAGCATTTTGGCGCGTTCCTCTGCATAGCAGCAGCTGCCTTAACAGCTCTTCCATAACAGTCCCTGGATCACTGGTACCGGGTGTAGAGGGGGAGAGCTGCTATAGTGTGCAAAAGTAACAACCCTCTGAGGGATTTTTCATAATACAGTCTCGCTGTTTACATATATAAAACGCTGACAGCCTCACTGGGTCTGTGCAGCTTTGGGTCAGCTGTTGTCCTCTCTCCTGTGTCTCCTCTCACATGCAATAGGACAGGCTTGTATTGTATTTCAGGCTGTTGTATGTGTATTGTACCCGTTTTTCTTATTCAATATGGTAAAACAGAAGTTATGCAGTGTTTGTAATGTTAGATTCTCCCCTAGTTTATCTGGCTCAATATCATGTGAGCAGTGTAGTTAGTCATCTCAGAATGCTGATGACAATGTGGGGAGAGTCCAGAGCCCTCCTGGTTGGGGGCTATCAAAACTATGATGTCTGATACTGTAGGTCATCTCCGCTCACTGCAAATAAAACTCAGGAACTGCAACAAGCAGTGGCAAGTCTAACTGCTAAACATCCCCCCCCACCCCCTGTCTGCAACAGGTGCACAAAAACATGCTCTACCTGCACTCCTATCAGATACTGATGATATACAGGATGATGTGGACCACATAAGTGGGGATTCCACCCATACCAAGGGTATTGAACCCCTCCTATTGGCTATTCGGGCTGTGTTAAAGTTCCCCCTGGAGTATGCTAATACTCATCAGTCCTTTTTCCTCCCGTAAGACAAACTGACAGTCAAATTTCCTGATTCCAAGGAATTGGATGACTTATTTAAAATAGCCTGGAAAAATCCAGATAAAAAATATCCGGTGTCCAAACGGTTTCTGCATACATTCCCCTTTGCCCCCGAAGGCAGAAAATTCTGGGAAGAATCTCCAGCAGTGGATGTCTCAGTCTCTCGCTTTTCTAAATTGGCGGTACTTCCTGCTCCGGGCTCCTTTATGGTAAAGGACCCGGTAGGTATGAAAATTGAGGCCACTCTAAAATCTATCTACACTGCTGCAGGTGTAGCTCAAAGACCGGTCATTGCTGGTTGCTGGATGACACATGCAATTCATTCCTGGGCTTGAATGGCTCTTTGGAGGCAAATTGGACGCATGGATCTCCAAAGCTGCTGGGAAATCCACGTTTCTCCCTTCAGGAGCTCCGCCTGCTAGATGTCTACTCATTCCTTTCGGTCCTCTAGATTTCGATCTAGGGCCAGGGGGGCCTCCAATGCAGCTAGTGTCACCAGAGGTAAGCCTAAGAAACCAGCCGTTGACGGATCTCAGGATCAGAGCACCAATTCTGCTTCCACAAAGACTTCAGCATGACATTGCCCACCTCCCCGAGGAGATCTCGTGGTGGGAGCTCGGTAACGTCACTACAGCCACATCTGGGATGGTTCCTGCCAAGATGCTTGGGTAAGGGACCTTATCTCTCAGGGTTACAAGCTGGAGTTCAACGGTGCTCCTCCCCAACGATTTTTCAAATCAAGCAACAGGAATTCCCAGTGTCACTGGATATCAAGGATGCTTACCTCCATATCCCAATTTGGCCTCCTCATCAGGCCTATCTGCGGTTCGTCCTACTGAAGATCACTACCAGTTTCAGGCGTTACCCTTCGCCTGTCTACAGCTCCAAGGGTGTTCACGAAGGTGATGGCGGAAATGATGTTTCAGCTCAGGGTCTAGGGGGTCAACGTAATTCCATACATGGACGATCTCCTGATAAAAGCGAGTTCCAGGGAGCTGCTATTGCTCCATATAGATCGCACTATTCAACTTCTGTCTCACCATGGGTGGATCCTCAACCTGCAGAAGTCCCATCTGGAACCTTCTCAGCTGCTTATGTTTCTGGGGATGCTACTAGTAGATACTGTAGCACAGAAAGTGTTCCTTCCAGAGGAAAAAGTGAGAACTCTTCAAGAAATGGTTGGCCAGGTCCTCCGACCTGCTCGAGTCTCGATTCATCTTTGCATAAAATTGTTGGAAAAGATGGTGGCCTCATACGAGGCGATTCAGTTCGGAAGGTTTCATGCCAGACTCTTCCAATTGGACATCCTGAGCAAGTGGTCCGGTTCCATTCTTCAAATGCACCGGACAATTCAGCTGTCACCCCAGGCCAGGATTTCCCTCCTGTGGGGGCTAGTCTTCAAACCTGCTGGAAGGTCGACACTTTAGTATTCAGGATTGGATCTCCTCACGACTGATGCAAGTCTAAGAGGGTGGGGAGCTGTCACCCAGGGGGTGCAGTTCCAGGGCAGGTGGTCTGCCCAAGAGGCCCCCTTCCTGATCAACATCCTGGAACTTCGGGCCATTTACAATGCTCTGATTCAGGCCTTCCCTCTTCTCCGGGATCAGGTGATCCAGGTTCAGTCGGACAACGCCATGGCCGTGGCGTACATCAGCCGACGAGGAGGGACAAAAAGCAGGGCCTGCATGCGAGAAGTGTCAAGAATACTCCTGGGCAGAAAGAAATGCAAGAGCACTGTCCGCGATCTTCATTCCGGGAGTGGACAACTGGGAAGTGGACTTCCTGAGTCGCCACGACCTCCACCCGAGGTAGTGGGGACTACACCCTCAGGTGTTTCAACAGATCGACAGGTGGGGATGCCCACAGATAGACTTGATGGCCACTCGCCTCAACAAGAAGCTTTGCTGCTATTGCTCACAAACCAGGGATCCTCAGGTGAGCGCAGTGGATGCGCTGACATTGCCCTGGCCTTACCAGCTGGTCTACCTGTTTCCTCCGATTCCGTTGATCCCAAGGGTGCTCCAGCGGATCAGACATAAAAGAGCGAGAGCAATCTTGATTGGCCCCGAAGACCGTGGTACGCGGCTCTTCTGGACATGTCTGTAGAGGACCTTTGGCCTCTACCACTAAGAAGGGGTCTTCTTCAACAAGGATCGTTCATCTACCCGGACTTACGGCGTCTTCATTTGGTGGCATGGAAGTTGAGCGGAACATCCTAGCTCACAAAGGGCTTTCCAAGAAGGTCATTGCCACTATGGTGCAAGCCAGAAAACCTGTGACGTCCAAAACACTATCATATCTGGTGGCGATATGTCTCCTGGTGCGAGGAACGCACATATCTCTCTGCGGAATTCCACTTGGGCAGGTTCCTACGTTTCCTGCAGGCTGGAGTGGATAAAGGCTTATGTCTGGGATCCCTTAAGGTCCAGATTTCAGCTCTTTCCATCTTCTTCCAGAAGAAGTTGTCTCTCTTGCCGGAAGTTCAGACCTTCTTGCAAGGGGTGCTTCACATACAACCTCCATTGGTGCCGCCTATGGCACCTTGGGATCTGGATATAGTGTTACGCTTTCTACAGTCCTCCTGATTTGAACCTCTGACGATGGTAGAAGATAAGTACCTCACGTGGAAAACTGTGATGTTACTGGCCCTGGCTTCTGCTAGGCGTGTATCAGAATTGGGGGGCCTTGACGTGCAAAAGTCCGTACGTGGTCTTTTATGAGAACAGAGCGGAGCTCGGGACTAGGCAGCAGTTTCTGACGAAGGTAGTCTCCGCGTTTCACTTGAATCAACCTATTTCTCCGGAGGCATTGGATGCAGTGCGAGCCTTGAAAGTCTATGTCAAGAGGACGGCTCGGATCAGAAAGACTGATTCCTTGTTCGTGCTATATGATGCGCGGAAAAAGGGTTGCCCTACTTCAAAGCGGTCCATTGCTCGTTGGATTAGACTTACTGTCCGACAAGCCAATGCGTCGGCAGCCTTACCTGTTCCACAGTCTCTGAAGGCCCACTCTACCAGGTCGGTGGGCTCTTCATGGGCGGCTGCCCGTGGAGTCTCGGCCCTACAACTATGCCGTGCTGCTACCTGGTTGGGGAAGAACACTTTTGTGTAGTTCTACAAGTTTGATACCATGCCCGAAGAGGATACCCGGTTTGGGCAGGTGGTGCTGCAGATGTCTCTGCACGTTCCGAAAGTTTTGGGACATCCACATCGTACTAATTTGTCCCCAATATCCCTTATGGATGCTAGAGAAAATAGGATTTTAAATACCTACCGGTAAATCCTTTTCTCGTAGTCCATAAGGGATATTGGGTGCCCACCTCTGTGCGGTGACTTTTTGCAGGTTCTCTGTTCTGTGTTTCCTGTTCAGCTGTTAATGTTGCCAGGCGTTGCTGGCTATGTTTTATGTGCTGGTGTGTAAATCTCACCACACCATTTGTTATGTTCCCTCTCTCAAGTATGTCATTCTCCTTCGGGCACTGTTTTACCTATAACTGACCTGCAGGAGGTGTCATAGAGGGGAGGATCCAGCACACCCAGTTGAACAAATTTTAAGTGCACTGGCTCCTTTGGACCTGTCTATACCACCATCGTACTAATCTGCCTACAATATGCCTTACGAGAAAAGGATTTACCGGTAGGTATTTAAAATCCTATTTTCTCTCTGTACAGGGCAATTAATCACAGGAGACTGTACGAAGAACATTCATTTGTGGAATCCTAAAGAAGGCGGCACATGGCATATTGACCAGAGGCCTTTCACAGGTCACACTGCATCTGTGGAGGATCTACAGTGGTCTCCTACTGAAGCCACGGTAAGTAGAGGAATTGTGTATGTATATATAGTGAATGACACTGCCCAGTAGGACATTAGAACCAACATAAGAAAGTAATGTAATGTTGCAGGTGCACTTGAGAAAAATAATATAAATTAAAAGTTATAGTTTTATTGGTATATATTAAGATATTAAATTGCTATCCGTACAAAAACTGAACTATCTAAAATAACGAGTGTGCAGAAAGTTTTAGTCAAAATATCTTTGAAAACCTCTGGCTGCTGTCTTATTCCTTTCCCAGTTCATCATATAATAGAGGCTGAAGTGCCATATCTTCAAACGTGTATTTCTTTAAAGTCATAACTTGGTAGTTATTCATCTGTATTCCTAGTCCAATTGCTTTCACGCTGTAAATGTACGACAACCTTACCAGGATAGACTAAAAGATCTTAATATGTATAGTTTGGAGAAGAGAAAGTGGGGGGGACATGATAGAAACTTTAAAATATGTCAAGGATTTTAATCATGTACAGGAGGGAAACATTCTTTGAAGGAAAAGTATTAGAACATGAGGACACATGCTGAAACTGGAAGGTGGTATGTTCAAAGGCAACTTAAACCAAATTCCTTTACAGAAAGGTTAGTGAATAGGTGGAATTACCTCCCATTAGAGGTGGTAGAGGCTAAGAAGAGAAATACAAGCATGTTTGTGATGGACATAAGAATATCCTTATATTCTAAGGAACAAATAGGGTGGAGGTTGCTTAAAGGTAAAAAAAAAGGGGGGGGCAGGCTAGAGGAGTCAAGTGATTCTTATCTGCTTTCTATGTAAATATATCAGAAAATGTGGTTGTGATCTCTCCATAATATCATGGCAGTGAGAGACTTGTGTTTATAATTCCATGTTAGAAGACACTGTGTGGTAAAAAACCTTGCGTACCTCTCTCGCAGTTTTGGATTACCGTGGTATCCAAGTGGGGGGGGGGGGGAAATCGGGGTTTACAGTGCTAGAAACCGTGTGACGCGAATAAAACAAAAAAAAAATACCTGCCTGGTGGTTTCCCCTCCATCTTGCCACTGGGGAGGGGTCTGCTGGGAGATGTAGCCTTTAGGTCAGTGGTTCCCAAACTCAGACCTCAAGAACCCTTAACACGTTTTCCAGGTCACTCAGCAGTTGTGTCACTTGTGTCACTTTTTAAAAATCACAGGTGACCTGGAAAACATAAACTGTTACGGGTTCCTGAGGACCGATTTTGGGGTACTGTTTTAGATGAATATAGTAAGTAGGAGTAAAATAACATGTATATTGCTTTCACAAGTGAAAGTAACGCATCTGTATGCCTTGAAAAAGCTGTAGGTGAAACGTACGTCTGTGTTTCTATGGCTGCTGTCTTTAAAATAATCAAGATAATTTAGTGTCACGGACTGTAATGATCTGTGAGCTCCTAGACAACAAACCGCACACTGCAGGGAAATGCTAATGCCTGTAGCACAGCCTGTACTCTGTACAGTTGCGGGTGTGTGATTGCGAGGAATGTGTGCTTGATTACACACTGGTGCCCAACCGTTTATAAACCACTTGCCGCTGGGAAATGTTAATGTCTGTAGCACAGCCAAGGTGTGGCTCTAGAACAAAATGATGGTAGGGTAAGTGGGGGTGTTCATTTTGCACGTGCCCCTGGAAAGTTGGACATGGTCTCGCAACAAGGGGCATGCTTCAAAGAGAAGGCCGTGTCCTTATTGCGGGGAGATGGTGATGCCTTGGAGAGGCAGAGGGTGACGGGAGTAGTGTTCACGCTAGGCTGTTTTAGCAGGGCGCCGCGCCCTGCCCCTTCTGCGGTGCCCTGCTAGAACAGCCGCCCGCTTCCTGCCCTCCCAGCGTGTAAAGAGGCCATGCGCACGGCATCCATTCACGCTATGGGAGAGAGCTGGGGGAAGCCCAGCACCTCTGTCAGTGCTGGGCACGCGCCCCCCCCCCCCCCCCCCCCCCAACAGTGACGTCGCCGGCCATAGACTCCCCCATAGCAACGTCTGTGGGCCGCACCGGCCACTAAAATGACGTTAGCATGGCCACGCCTCCTAATTTACATGGCCGCACCACCATTTCGGGCGCGCAGCTTTGCCCCCAGAGTCCGGCGCCCTGCCCTATATTAATCCTAGAAGGAACACTACAGGAGTGGGGGTAATGGGCAGATAGAGAGGCAGAGGGTGACAGGGAGAGATCGTGGGAGGGAATGGGTGATGGGGAAAGGCAGTGGTTGACGTCAGGGAATGGGTGACTGGGAGGAAGTGGGTGATGTAAAGAATGAGAGCCAATGGGTGAATGGTAGATAGTAATGCAGGGGAGAAGTAGAGGGTGAGGCAGTGGGTGACAGGTAGAGATGCTTAGAGGCAGAGGGTGATGGGAATAGGTAGGTGTGACGGGGGGGGGGGGGGGGGGATAGTGGGTAACTGGGGAAGGCAGTATGTGACAACTGTGTGCCCTTCAGTTATAGACAGTTTGGGAGCAGGGGTAATCAGTGCGGCAGAAATCTCCCTATATCCACTGCCACCCAGCATAAAACAACGTGCTTGGATAGAAACACAGGCTGCTGTGCTGCTGACAAGGCGGAAGGAGGGGGGGGGATTAGTACCTGTTCCCCCCCCCAATCCTTGGTGAGTATTCACCCTTTCTGCCCGTTGCTCTGTGCACCCCCTCTCTCTGTCCTTTGGGCCCCCTCCGCTTTCTTCCCTGCACTCGAGTCTCCTCCGGCCTGCGTCCCAATGTCCCTGTCCCCTTTCTGTGCATTGAGCGTAGCTGAGCAGGTTGGTGAAATCACTGGGAGTCCGGGGTGCAGGGAAAGGAGGACTGACTGCTCACAGCCAGTTGGGAAGGGGGGTTGCTGACCCAGGCCCTTCAAACAAGCCTGGGTCCGGATAACGAAAAAAAAATCCCTAACGGGGGCACAGGCCTCGGTGCCTTGCTTCTTCCCTGAATCTGCCAATGGCACAGCCCACAAGAAGGTCGACAGTCAATAGGTCGACCACTATTGGTGGACGTGCATGAGGTTGACATGGCATTGGTCGACACAGTAAAAGGGTCGACATGAGTTTTTTTTTATTTTCTCATTCATACTTTACTATCCACGTGGACTACGATTGGGAATAGTAACCATGCCCGAAGCATGGTGAGCGAAGCGGTGCACTAATTGGGGTTCCCAGTCATCTGTAAACACCAATAAAAGTTTAAGAATCCCATGATGAACGTTTTCTGTGTCGAACTTTTCCATGATGTCCTTTTTCCTATGTCGACTTAGTGCATGTCTGCCTTTTTGGGGTCATCCTAGACACGGTCGACCTTTTTAGGGTTGACCCAATGATCCACACTTGATGAAACCGGTAGCAGAGGAAATGTATCACATTAAGGGCAGCATCCTATTAGCCCTGAAAATTTACAGTGTGAAAGCAATTCGACTAGGAATACAGATGAATAAATAGCCAGGTGTGACATTAAAGAAATTAACTTTTCAAGATATGGCAATTTAGCCATTCTTATATGGTGATCTGGCAAAGGAAAAAGACAGCCGCTAAAGGTTTTTGAAAGCTATTTTCATAGACTTTTTCTAAACTTTTTGCACATTCATTATTTTAATTTTAGATATTTCACAATTTTTGTACTGATTATTATGATATCTTTAATGTATGCTGGTAAAGCTATAATTTCTATTGGTCTCAGACAACATTACTTATTTCTTGTGTTGGTTCTAATGTTCCTTACAAAGTAGTGGGTAGAACCTCAACTGAGCTCCTTTATACATTGATGGTAAATATATCATTTGAAGTAAAAGCATAACCCTTTGGATTGAACTAAAGGTTAAATACTGGTGTGGGATTGTTTTGTATTTGTTCAAGAATATTCAAGGATATTGTTTTATAATGGCTTTGTCTGCTAAAAGGTTTGTTAAAAGGCATTTATGGCCAAATGCTTACTATTATCAATTTTCACTGTCTGATTGGTCGGCTGAAATAAGTGATAATAAGGAGTAAGCTAAGCAAAATCCTGAAAGACACTGCATTAAATCATACAAACGTGGTGGTATATGCATAATTTTGCTAATTAACTAGATTATACCAAATTGATTTGCCCATTAAATACATCATGGATTTGAAAGTATACACAGTATGTGTATTTTTAAGATATATGCAAGTAAATTGCTACTTGCTATCAATTGACCCCTGTAATCCCCAGTTTACTCAGTCAGTTTGTGATTGAATACAATAATAAAGGTGTATGTCCACATATTACCCACTTCTTTTCTAGATGCAAATAGTATACTAAGGGGTCTATTCAATTGGAGTCAGAAAGACTGCAGTTTCCGACTTTTTTCGTTCGAATAATGATTCAACCTATTCAATGGGGCTGCAGTTTTTCTGACTTGTCGGAAAACACATGGATCGGCAGATTAGCCGTGGCTCCACGTGTTTTGTCGGATTTGCGGCCAAATCTGACAGGTTTTAGTCCCGTTTTTGACCATGTCAAACCAACTTTTAAAAAAAAAAGTCGGATTGGCATTGTTGAAAACAGTCTGATTTGCCCGCAAATTGAATACTGCATTGTCGGATGCTCTCTGTCGGAGAGGAACCGACATGCATTGAATAGACCCCTAAGATTGCCAACTATCTTTTAAACTGTTAGGGGTACATTTACTATGGTGAGAGTTTTTAGAACTGGTGATGCTCATAGCAACCAATCAGATTCTATTTAACATTTATCTAGCTGCTTCTAGAGGATAATATAGAATCTGAATGGTTGCTATGGGCAAAATCACCAGTTCTAAAAAAAACAACAAAAAAAACACCCACCTCAGTAAATTTACCCCCTAGAGCAGGGGTGGCCAACCAGTCAGTGACAAAGAGCCAAAAAACCTTGTTAGGTACGTTAAAGAGCCGACATCGAGCTGATGGCGCACATGCAAAAATGGAATGTGGCCTTGTGCATGCTAGACCACACTCCTGGTATAAAATACATTGAAAAAGCCAGAACGACATAAAATACATTTTTTAAAGCCAAATCCATTGAAAAAGCCACTTTCACATAATAAACTTCAGCTCCCCCATGTGTCACTCTTGCTAGCACCCTCCTATGTCACTCTAGCCAGCTCTTCCATGTGTCACTACTTCCAGCACCGTCCCACGTCACTCCTGCCAGGACCCTCTCCTATATCACTCCATCCTGCTCTGCCGTGTGTCACTCCTGCTAGCACCGTCCTATGTCACTCCAGCCAGCTCCCTCGTGTCACTCCAGCCAGGTCTCCCATGTGTCACTACTGCCAAGACCCTGCTGTGTCACTCCAGGCAGCTCCCTCATGTCATTCCAGCCAACACCCTCCTGTCACTCCAGCCAGCTCTTCCATGTGTCACTCCTGCTAGCACCCTCCTATGTCACTCCAGCCAGCGCCCCCGTGTCACTCCAGCCAGCTCTCCCATGTGTCACTACTGCCAAGACCCTGCTGTGTCACTCCAGCCAGCTCCCCCATGTGTCACTCTTGCTAGCACCCTCCTATGTCACTCTAGCCAGCTCTGCCATGTGTCACTACTTCCAGCACCGTCCCACGTCACTCCTGCCAGGACCCTCTCCTATATCACTCCATCCAGCTCTGCCGTGTGTCACTCCTGCTAGCACCGTCCTATGTCACTCCAGCCAGCTCCCTCGTGTCACTCCAGCCAGGTCTCCCATGTGTCACTACTGCCAAGACCCTGCTGTGTCACTCCAGGCAGCTCCCTCATGTCATTCCAGCCAACACCCTCCTGTCACTCCAGCCAGCTCTTCCATGTGTCACTCCTGCTAGCACCCTCCTATGTCACTCCAGCCAGCGCCCCCGTGTCACTCCAGCCAGCTCTCCCATGTGTCACTACTGCCAAGACCCTGCTGTGTCACTCCAGCCAGCTCCCCCATGTGGCACTCCAGCCAACATCCTCCTTTCACTCCAGCCAGCTCTTCCATGTGTCACTACTTCCAGCACCCTCCCACGTCACTTCTGCCAGGACCCTTCCGTGTCTCTCCAGCCAGCTCTGCCATGTGTCACTCTAGCCCACCCTCGTGTATCACTACAGCCCCCCCCCCCCCCCCCCCCATCGACTCATGCCATTGCAGCAGTCCCTAATGTGTCCTCTGTTTGCTTGTGGATGTCTCACCTCTAGTATCTGGCTCCTTCAGTTTTCAGTCCCTGTAGTGCTGCTGCGTGTCTGGCTGGAGTGCAGCAGTTTCTGTATCTGTTGTGGTCACATGATTTAGAGTGTTGGGAGCCACATTTGAATAAAGAAAGAGCCACAGGTTTGCCACCGCTGCCCTAGAGACTTGAATTTGTAGATCTCTCACTGAGTTAATGGAGCACTATACAAAAAAGTGATCAGAAGACCAATTCATGTAAAACGGTTTTCTTCATTGCATTTGTTTCTCTAACGTCCTAGTGGATGCTGGGGACTCCGTCAGGACCATGGGGATTAGCGGCTCCGCAGGAGACAGGGCACAAAAATAAAGCTTTAGGATCAGGTGGTGTGCACTGGCTCCTCCCCCTATGACCCTCCTCCAAGCCTCAGTTAGGTTTTTGTGCCCGTCCGAGCAGGGTGCAATCTAGGTGGCTCTCCTAAAGAGCTGCTTAGAAAAAGTTTTTAGGTTTTTTATTTTCAGTGAGTCCTGCTGGCAACAGGCTCACTGCATCGAGGGACTTAGGGGAGAGAAGTGAACTCACCTGCGTGCAGGATGGATTGGCTTCTTAGGCTACTGGACACCATTAGCTCCAGAGGGAGTCGGAACACAGGTCTCACCCTGGGGTTCGTCCCGGAGCCGCGCCGCCGACCGCCCTTGCAGATGCCGAAGATGGAAGAGGTCCAGAAGCAGGCGGCAGAAGACTTTTCAGTCTTCCTGAGGTAGCGCACAGCACTGCAGCTGTGCGCCATTGTTGTCAGCACACTTCACACAGCGGTCACGGAGGGTGCAGGGCGCGGGGGGGGCGCCCTGGGCAGCAATGTATAATACCTTGTTTATGGCTAAAAATACATCACATATAGCCCTTGAGGCTATATGGATGTATTTAACCCCTGCCAGATCTCACAATCTCCGGAGAAGAGCCCGCCGAAATAGGGGGCGGGGCTTATTCTCCTCAGCACACAGCGCCATTTTCCTGCTCAGCTCCGCTGTGAGGAAGGCTCCCAGGACTCTTCCCCTGCACTGCACTACAGAAACAGGGTAAAACAGAGAGGGGGGGCACTTTTTTTGGCGATATTACTATATTTAAGCTGCTATAAGGATACAACACTTATATAGGGTTGTTCCCATATATATTATAGCGCTTGGGTGTGTGCTGGCAAACTCTCCCTCTGTCTCCCCAAAGGGCTAGTGGGGTCCTGTCTTCAATAGAGCATTCCCTGTGTGTCTGCTGTGTGTCGGTACGTGTGTGTCGACATGTATGAGGACGATGTTGGTGTGGAGGCAGAGCAATTGCCGATAATGGTGATGTCACCCCCTAGGGAGTCGACACCGGAATGGATGGCTTTGTTTATGGAATTACGTGATAATGTCAGCACATTACAAAAATCAGTTGACGACATGAGACGGCCGTCAAACCAGTTAGTACCTGCCCAGGCGTCTCAGACACCGTCAGGGGCTGTAAAACGCCCTTTACCTCAGTCGGTCGATACAGACCCAGACACGGACACTGAATCTAGTGTCGACGGTGAAGAAACAAACGTATTTTCCAGTAGGGACACACGTTATATGATCACGGCAATGAAGGAGGCTTTGCATATCTCTGATACTACAAGTACCACAAAAAGGGGTATTATGTGGGGGGTGAAAAAACTACCTGTAGTTTTTCCTGAATCAGAGGAATTGAATGATGTATGTGATGAAGCGTGGGTTAACCCAGATAGAAAAGGGCTAATTTCAAAAAAGTTATTGGCATTATACCCTTTCCCGCCAGAGGTTAGGGCGCGCTGGGAAACACCCCCTAAGGTGGATAAGGCGCTCACACGCTTATCAAAACAAGTGGCGTTACCGTCTCCTGATACGGCCGCCCTCAAGGATCCAGCTGATAGGAGGCTGGAAACTACCCTAAAAAGTATATACACACATACTGGTGTTATACTGCGACCGGCCATCGCCTCAGCCTGGATGTGCAGTGCTGGGGTGGTCTGGTCGGATTCCCTGACTGAAAATATTGATACCCTGGATAGGGACAGTATTTTACAGACTTTAGAGCAATTAAAGGATGCTTTTCTTTATATGCGAGATGCTCAGAGGGATATTTGCACTCTGGCATCGAGAGTAAGTGCGATGTCCATATCTGCCAGAAGAAGTTTATGGACACGACAGTGGTCAGGTGATGCGGATTCCAAACGGCATATGGAAGTATTGCCGTATAAAGGGGAGGAATTATTTGGCGTCGGTCTATCGGATCTGGTGGCCACGGCAACGGCCGGGAAATCCACCTTTTTACCTCAGACCCCCTCCCAACAGAAAAAGACACCGTCTTTTCAGCCGCAGTCCTTTCGGTCCTATAAGAACAAGCGGGCAAAAGGACAGTCATATCTGCCCCGAGGCAGAGGAAAGGGTAAGAGAGGGCAGCAAGCAGCTCCTTCCCAGGAACAAAAGCCCTCCGCGGTTTCTGCAAAGCCCTCAGCATGACGCTGGGGCTTTACAAGCGGACTCAGAAACGGTGGGTGGTCGACTCAAGAATTTCAGCGCGCAGTGGGCTTGCTCACAGGTGGACCCCTGGATCCTGCAGATAATATCTCAGGGTTACAGGTTGGAATTCGAGAAGTCTCCCCCTCGCCGGTTCCTAAAGTCTGCTCTGCCAACGTCTCCCTCAGACAGGGCGACGGTATTGGAAGCCATTCACAAGCTGTATTCTCAGCAGGTGATAGTCAAGGTACCCCTCCTACAACAGGGAAAGGGGTATTATTCCACACTATTTGTGGTACCGAAGCCGGATGGCTCGGTAAGACCTATTCTAAATCTGAAATCTTTGAACCTGTACATACAAAAATTCAAGTTCAAGATGGAGTCACTCAGAGCAGTGATAGCGAATCTGGAAGAAGGGGACTTTATGGTGTCCCTGGACATCAAGGATGCTTACCTGCATGTCCCAATTTGCCCTTCACATCAAGGGTACCTCAGATTCGTGGTGCAAAACTGTCATTATCAGTTTCAGACGCTGCCGTTTGGATTGTCCACGGCACCTCGGGTCTTTACCAAGGTAATGGCCGAAATGATGTTTCTTCTACGAAGAAAAGGCGTATTAATTATCCCTTACTTGGACGATCTCCTGATAAGGGCAAGGTCCAGGGAACAGCTGGGGGACGTAGTAGCACTAACCCAAATAGTGCTGCAACAGCACGGGTGGATTCTGAATTTTCCAAAATCTCAATTGACCCCGACGACACGTCTGCTGTTCCTGGGAATGATTCTGGACACGGTTCAGAAAAAGGTGTTTCTTCCGGAGGAGAAAGCCAAGGAGTTAACCGAACTTGTCAGGAACCTCCTAAAACCAGGGAAAGTGTCTGTGCATCAATGCACAAGAGTCCTGGGAAAGATGGTGGCTTCTTACGAAGCGATTCCATTCGGCAGATTCCACGCACGAACTTTTCAGTGGGATCTGCTGGACAAATGGTCCGGATCGCATCTGCAGATGCATCAGCGGATAACCTTGTCGGCACGGACAAGGGTGTCTCTTCTGTGGTGGTTGCAGAGTGCTCATCTGTTAGAGGGCCGCAGATTCGGCATACAGGACTGGGTCCTGGTGACCACGGATGCCAGTCTGAGAGGCTGGGGAGCGGTCACACAGGGAAGAAACTACCAGGGAGTATGGTCAAACCTGGAGATGTCTCTTCACATAAATATACTGGAGCTAAGAGCGATTTACAATGCTCTAAGCCTGGCAAAACCCCTGCTTCAGGGTCAGCCGGTGTTGATCCAGTCGGACAACATCACGGCAGTCGCCCACGTAAACAGACAGGGCGGCACAAGAAGCAGGAGAGCAATGGCAGAAGCTGCAAGGATTCTTCGCTGGGCGGAAGATCATGTGATAGCACTGTCAGCAGTGTTCATTCCGGGAGTGGACAACTGGGAAGCAGACTTCCTCAGCAGACACGATCTACACCCGGGAGAGTGGGGACTTCATCCAGAAGTCTTCCACATGATTGTGAACCGTTGGGAAAAACCAAAGGTGGACATGATGGCGTCTCGCCTCAACAAAAAACTGGACAGGTATTGCGCCAGGTCAAGAGACCCTCAGGCAATAGCTGTGGACGCTCTGGTAACGCCGTGGGTGTTCCAGTCAGTGTATGTGTTTCCTCCTCTGCCTCTCATACCAAAAGTACTGAGAATTATACGGCAAAGGGGAGTAAGAACGATACTCGTGGCTCCGGATTGGCCAAGAAGAACTTGGTACCCGGAACTTCAGGAGATGCTCACGGAAGATCCGTGGCCTCTACCTCTAAGACGGGACCTGCTTCAGCAGGGACCGTGTCTATTCCAAGACTTACCGCGGCTGCGTTTGACGGCATGGCGGTTGAACGCCGAATTCTAAGGGAAAAAGGCATTCCGGAAGAGGTCATTCCTACACTGGTAAAAGCCAGGAAGGAGGTGACTGCACAACATTATCACCGCATTTGGAGAAAATATGTTGCGTGGTGTGAGGCCAGGAAGGCCCCCACGGAGGAATTTCAATTGGGTCGATTCCTACATTTCCTGCAAACAGGATTGTCTATGGGCCTCAAGTTGGGGTCCATTAAGGTTCAAATTTCGGCCCTGTCTATTTTCTTCCAGAAAGAATTGGCTTCAGTTCCTGAAGTCCAGACTTTTGTAAAAGGAGTACTACATATACAGCCCCCGGTTGTGCCCCCAGTGGCTCCGTGGGACCTTAATGTAGTTTTGGATTTTCTCAAATCCCATTGGTTTGAGCCACTCAAATCGGCGGATTTGAAATATCTTACATGGAAAGTAACCATGCTACTAGCCCTGGCTTCAGCCAGGAGAGTGTCAGAATTGGCGGCTTTATCGTATAAAAGCCCATATCTGATTTTCCATTCGGACAGGGCAGAACTGCGGACGCGTCCTCATTTTCTGCCTAAGGTGGTGTCAGCGTTTCACCTGAACCAGCCTATTGTGGTGCCTGCGGCTACTAGCGATTTGGAGGATTCCAAGTTGCTGGACGTTGTCAGGGCATTGAAAATATATATTTCAAGGACGGCTGGAGTCAGAAAATCTGACTCGCTGTTTATACTGTATGCACCCAACAAGCTGGGTGCTCCTGCTTCTAAGCAGACGATTGCTCGTTGGATCTGTAGCACAATTCAACTTGCACATTCTGTGGCAGGCCTGCCACAGCCTAAATCTGTCAAGGCCCATTCCACAAGGAAGGTGGGCTCATCCTGGGCGGCTGCCCGAGGGGTCTCGGCATTACAACTCTGCCGAGCAGCTACGTGGTCGGGGGAGAACACGTTTGTAAAATTCTACAAATTTGATACCCTGGCTAAAGAGGACCTAGAGTTCTCTCATTCGGTGCTGCAGAGTCATCCGCACTCTCCCGCCCGTTTGGGAGCTTTGGTATAATCCCCATGGTCCTGACGGAGTCCCCAGCATCCACTAGGACGTTAGAGAAAATAAGATTTTACTTACCGATAAATCTATTTCTCGTAGTCCGTAGTGGATGCTGGGCGCCCATCCCAAGTGCGGATTGTCTGCAATACTTGTACATAGTTATTGTTACAAAAAAATCGGGTTGTTATTGTTGTGAGCCGTCTGTTCAGAGGCTCCTACGTTGTCATACTGTTAACTGGGTTCAGATCACAAGTTGTACGGTGTGATTGGTGTGGCTGGTATGAGTCTTACCCGGGATTCAAAATCCTTCCTTATTGTGTACGCTTGTCCGGGCACAGTATCCTAACTGAGGCTTGGAGGAGGGTCATAGGGGGAGGAGCCAGTGCACACCACCTGATCCTAAAGCTTTATTTTTGTGCCCTGTCTCCTGCGGAGCCGCTAATCCCCATGGTCCTGACTGAGTCCCCAGCATCCACTACGGACTACGAGAAATAGATTTATCGGTAAGTAAAATCTTATTTTTTTCAATACACAAGTGCTGTAGATCATAACAGCCAATTAGAAGTTTGCTTTCATCTTCTACTGTTTCCATTTTCTACTTTTTTCCATTTTCCCATACGTCCTAGAGGATGCTGGGGATGCTTCAAGAACCATGGGGTATAGACGGGATCCGCAGTAGACATGGACACACTATAAGACTTCGAAAGGGGTGTGAACTGGCTCCTCCCTCTATGCCTTTCCTCCAGACCCCAGTTAGATTATGTGCCCAGTGAGACTGGATGCACACTGAGGAGCTCTCCAGAGTTTCTCAGAAAAAGACTTTTATTAGGTTTGTTATTTTCAGGGAGACCTGGTGGCAATGGGCTCCCTGCATCGTGGGACTGAGGGGAGAGAAGCAGACCTACTTCTTCTGAGTTCAAGGGCTCTGCTTCTTGGGCTACTGGACACCATTAGCTCCAGAGGGTTCGATCACTTGGTACGCCTAGATGCTTGTTCCCGGAGCTGCGCAGTCACCCCCCTCACAGAGCCAGAAGACAGAAGCCGGGTGAGTATGAGAAGATCAGAAGACTTCAGTGATGGCAGAAGACGCATTTGAGGTACCGCACAGCGTGCCATGCTCCCACACATAACACGGCACTGCAGGGTGCTAACAGGTCTGGGCAGTCTTGTTACTTGCTTCAGTACCGGGATAGGCGCTGGGTGTGAGCTGGCTGAACTCTGTGTCTCTCTGGCAGGCTTTATTGTGGGTCTGTCTCCTATAGCCCCAGTGTGGTTGTGTGTGTCGACATGTCTGAGGCTGAATGCTCTTCCCAGGAGAAGGCTGGAGTGGGGAAAGAAAATTCTGTGAGTGGCCGTGTCGGCACCGCCAACGGATGATTGGGTGAATATGAGTGTTTTAAACGCAAATGTGACTAAGAGATTTGATAAATCTGAGTCTAATCTGAGGAAATCTATGGAAGATGCTTTGTCACAGGCCCAGACCCCTTCGGAGTCACAGAAATTTGCATTTACCCAGATTACAGATACCAACACGGACTCTGATTCCAGTGTCGACTATAGTGATGCCTGATTACATCCAAAACTGGCTAAGAGTATTCAGTACATGATTGTGGCGATAAAAGAAGTATTACATATCACTGAGGACCCTGCGGTTCTTGATACTAGGGTCTGTATGTTTAAAGGAAAGAAACCTGAGGTAACGTTTCCTCCCTCTCATGAACTGAACGCACTTTTTGAAAAAGCTTGGGAAAATCCTGCCAAAAAGACACATGTTCCCAAAAGAATTCCAGTGGCACATCCGTTCTCCTCTGGGGACAGGGAAATGTGGGAGTCAATCCCCACGGTAGACAAAGCTTTATCGCGTCTATCCAAAAAGGTGGCACTTCCGTCCCCTGACACGGCAGCCCTAAAGGATCCTGTGGATCGTAAGCAGGAAAATACACTAAAATCCATTTATGTCACTACAGGGTCGCTACTCAGGCCTGCCGTTGCTGCGGCATGGGTGAGTAGCGCTATTGAAAGGTGGGCAGATAACTTGTCATTGGAGGTAGATACCATAGACAGGGATAGTGTGCTTTTGACTCTGGGTCACATCAGGGACGCTGCAGCATATTTAAAAGAAGCTGTAAGGGATATTGGCCCTTTTGGGGTCAAGGGCCAATGCCATGGCAGTCTCAGCAGGGAGAGCGTTGTGGATTCATCAATGAAATGCTGACTCTAAGAAGGCGATGGAGTCTCTACCGTTTAACGGTAGGGTTTTGTTTGACGACTGCCTCACTGACCTGGTGTCTACGGCTACCGCGGGTAAGTCTTCATTTTTACCTTATGTTCCTGCACAGCAGAAGAAATCGCCTCACTATCAGATGCAGTCCTTTCGGCCCAATAAATTCAAAAAAGGACGTGGTTCCTCCTTCCTTGCTGCGAGGTGGAGAGGACGGGGAAAAAGGTCACAGGCTGTGTCAAGTTCCCAGGAGCAGAAGTCCTCTCCGGCTTCTACCAAATCCACCGCTTGATGCTGGGGCTCCTCTGCGGGAGTCCGCACCAGTGGGGGCACGTCTCCAACTCTTCAGTCAGGTCTGGGTGCACTCGGACCTGGATCCTTGGATAGTAGACATAGTAACCCAAGGGTACAAGTTAGAGTTTCAAGACGTGCCCCCTCACCGATTTTTCAAATCAGCCTTGCCAGCTTCTCTTCCAGAAAGGGCGATAGTAAGTGCTGCGATACTAAAGTTGTGTCAAAATCAAGTGATTGTCACGGTACCCCCGTCTCAACAGGGGGAAGGTTTTTATTCGAGCCTGTTCGTGGTCCCGAAGCCGGATGGCTCAGTCAGGCCGATTCTAAACCTAAAATCCCTCAATTTCTTTCTGAAAAAATTCAAGTTCAAGATTGAATCTCTACGAGCAGTGGTCTCCAGTCTGGAGGGGGATTTTATGGTGTGGGTCAACATAAAAGATGCCTACTTACATGTCCCCATATATCCTCCACATCAGGCTTACCTGAGATTTGCTGTGCAGGATTGTCATTACCAATTTCAGACGTTGCCGGTTGGTCTGTCCACGGCTCTGAGGATTTTCACCAAAGTAATGGCGGAAATGATGGTTCTCCTGCGCAAGCAGGGAATCACAATTATCCCGTACTTGGACGATTTCCTCATTAAAGGCGAGGTCCAAGGAGGAATTGTTGAAGAATGTTGCCCTTTCACTGACTATTCTGCAACAACACAGTTGGCTCCTAAATTTGCCAAAATCACAGTTGGATCCAACGACAAGGCTGTCGTTCGTGGGTATGATTCTGGATACAGAATTGCAGAGTTTTTCTTCCAGTGGAAAAAGCTCTGGAAATACAGAACATGCTAAAACAGATTCTGAAACCAGCAAAGGTGTCCGTTCTTCACTGCACTAGGTTGCTGGGGAAGATGGTGGTGGCGGCCTACGAGGCCATTCCGTATGGCAGGTTCCATGCCAGGGTGTTTCAGTGGAACCTGTTGGACCAGTGGTCCGGGTCTCACCGGGACATGAACCGGAAAATAATTCTATCTCCCAGGACCAGAATTTCCCTTCTGTGGTGGCTGCACAGTTCTCATCTTCTGGAGGGACGCAGGTTCGGGATTCAGGATTGAATCCTGGTGACCACAGATGCAAGCCTCCGAGGCTGGGGAACAGTCACACAGGGAAGAAACTTTCAGGGAAAGTGGTCGAGCCAGGAAACTTGTCTACACATAAACGTTCTGGAATTAAGAGCCATCTACAATGGCATACTGCAAGCAGAACATCATCTTTGAGGTCTGCCGGTCTTGATTCAGTCAGACAGCGTGACAGCAGTGGCATACAAAAACCGCCAAGGCGGAACAAAGCAGAGCGGCGATCGCCGAGGCCACGAAGATTCTTCGCTGGGCGGAAAGACATGCCAGCGCTCTGTCGGCAGTCTTCATTCCAGGAGTGGACAACTGACTTCCTCGGCAGACACGATCTCCATCCAGGAGAGTGGGGTCTTCATCAAGAGGTCTTTGCAGAAGTGACAAGTCGTTGGGGAGTTCCTCAAGTAGACATGATGGCGTCCCGCCTCAACAAGAAACTTCAGAGATATATTGTTCCAGGTCAAGGGACCCTCAAGCGATAGCGGTGGATGCCCTAGTGACACCGTGGGTGTTTCAGTCGGTCTATGTGTTCCCTCCACTTCCACTCATTCCAAAGGTGATAAAAATTATAAGAAGAACAAGGATTCAGGCGATGCTCATTGTTCCGGATTGGCCAAAAACGGCCTGGTATCCAGATCTTCAGGAGTTGCTCATAGAAGATCTCTGGCCTCTTCCACTTCGGGAGGACCTGTTACAACAGGGACCGTGCGTGTATCCGGACTTACCGCGGCTGCGTTTGACGGCGTGGTGGTTGAGCACCAAATCCTAGCCCGAAAGGGTATTCCCAGTGAAGTCATTCCCACACTACTTCAGGCTAGAAAAGAAGTAACGGCACAGCATTACCACCGTATTTGGAGAAAATATGTGTCTTGGTGTGAATCCAAGAAGGCTCCTACGGAAGATTTTCACCTGGGGCGTTTGGTCCATTTCTACAAGCAGGTGTGGATGCGGGCCTAAAGTTAGGCTCTATTAAAGTCCAGATTTCGGCCTTGTCGATCTTTTTTCAGAAAGAATTGGCCTCCCTTCCAGAAGTTCAGACCTTCGTAAAAGACGTGCTGCACATCCAACCTCCCTTTGTGGCACCATGGGATCTTAATGTGGTGTTGCAATTCTTGCAATCACATTGGTTTGGACCTTTGCGCAAGGTTGAGTTAAAATTCCTTACTTGGAAAGTGGTCATGTTGTTGGCCTTGGCGTCTGCAAGGCGAGTGTCTGAGTTGGCGACTTTGTCTCACAAGAGCTCCTATTTGATTTTCCATGCTGATAGAGCAGAGTTGAGAACTCGTCAACAATTTCTGCCAAAAGTGGTTTCATCATTTCATGTAAACCAGCCAATTGTGGTGCCAGTGGCTACTGACGCCTTGGTGGAGTCAGTCTCTCGATGTGGTCAGAGCTTTGAGGATCTGTGTCGCCAGGACGGCGCAGCTTAGGAAAACAGAGGCTCTGTTTGTCCTGTGGGCTCCCAACAATATTGGGGCTCCTGCTTCTAAGCAGACTATTGCGCGCTGGATCTGTAATAAGATTCAGTAGGCTCATTCTACGGCAGGATTGCCGTTACCGAAATCGGTGAAGGCCCATTCTACCAGAAAGGTGGGCTCATCCTTTGGTAGCTGCCGAGGGGTCTCGGCATTACAGCTTTGCCGAGCTGCTACTTGGTCGGGATCAAACACCTTTGCGAAATTTTACAAGTTTGATACCCTGGCTGAGGAGGACCTCTTGTTTGGTCAATCGGTGCTGCAGAGTCATCCGCACTCTCCCGCCCGTTCTAGAGCTTTGGTATAAGCCCCATGGTTCTTGAAGCATCCCCAGCATCCTCTAGGACGTATGAGAAAATAGGATTTTAATACCTACCGGTAAATCCTTTACTCTTAGTCCGTAGAGGATGCTGGGCGCTCGTCCCAGTGTGAGCTGTATCTGCAGTTTGGTTATTGTTACGCTCATGTTGCGTTGAGTTCAGTCAACTCTGTGACTGCTGTTGGTCATGCCGTTGCATGCGTTGTTGTTGAATGCCATGTTGTACGGCGTGTTGGTGGTGTGAGCTGGTATGTATCTCACCTTAGTTTAAATTTATTAAATAAATCCTTTTCCTCGAAATGTCTGTCTCCCTGGGCACAGTTCCTATAACTGGAGTCTGGAGGAGGGGCATAGAGGGAGGAGCCAGTTCACACCCATTCAAAGTCTTAAAGTGTGCCCATGTCTCCTGCGGATCCTGTCTATACCCCATGGTTCTTGAAGCATCCCCAGCATCCTCTACGGACTAAAAGAAAAGGATTTACCGGTAGGTATTAAAATCCTATTTTCTGGATTGTGCTAGAAAAATGACATCTGCTTGATTCTCTCTCTGCGTTATCGCGCATTTTTGCTTATTGTATATTACTCACAGTATGAGACTCTTTTAAAACGGTCTTCAATGACAGGAACAGCTTATGTTTGTTTTGTTGATTATAATAAACCACTAAAATCTATGACCGTTCTTGGGGATGATGAGAACCATAGCTAATCTATAGAGTTTGGGCTTTTTTGGGTATTGGTCCAATACCGTGTGCTACATAAAGCAGTTCGGAATCCTATGAAAATTACAACATTGTGCTACATCAAGCTGATTTATCTTTTTTTTTTTTTTTTTTTTTTTAATATACACAGGTTTTCGCTTCCTGCTCAGCTGATGCCTCCGTTCGCATTTGGGACACCCGGGCAGCTCCTAACAAGGCATGTATGCTGACAGCCAACCAGGCTCATGAAAGTGATGTCAACGTGATTAGTTGGAACCGCTATGAGCCATTTATTGTCAGTGGAGGTGATGATGGTGTACTCAAGATATGGGACCTGCGTCAGTTCCAGGTGCGTGTAAGATGCTTGACCTTTATCTTAGTAGCTCCTTGTTACAAAGGGTCTTTCAAGAATAACACATTTTCCCACAATATTGGTCTTCCCCATGGACAACAGGGCAGATGTTTTGTTATTGCAGACAAGGACAGATTTGCATATAAAATCCCTTTATTTTTAGTCATTTATCTCTGTGCCTGACAACTAAGTCATTAGACACTTTGAATAGCACTTCTTAAATACATATACAGTATAAATACATATATCTAAATGAAGTTACCAGTGAGTGTATCCCAGGAGGTCCCCCCCCCCCCCCTCAATGTCACCCAAGCGTAGCACAGGTGCAATGTGACCAATGCTTGACATCCCTACTCTTTCAAAATATTTGAAGATGTCCTTGTTTCTCTTGTATGTCTAATTAAAGGATTACCAAATTGGGGGGAGTTTTGGGGGACAAGTTTGTAAATGTACCAATTTGCCATGAGAGTTAAATTGTTCATATATTTTTTATATTTTTGTTTTGTTTTTTCTTTTCAAGGCAAAATCTGAACTTTTACAAACTTGTCCCTTTGTGCTTTCCTCCCAATATGTCTTTTGCGTGGCTGAAGGAGACACTATTAAAATTGGTGCAATAGAAAAATAAGGAGATGTCTATGGCAACAAGAAAATTTAAAATTTCTAGGGCAACTTTGAAAATTAAAGTATTTAACTGGTTGTCTTTTAAATTGTGTACTGTAGGATCAACTTTTTTACATTTTATCTTTTCTCTGTTATGAAATGTATTTTTCTATTTGATTTGCATGTATCCTTTTGTAATTGGTTTATTAAGTGGTGCTCATTCTTTTCTCCACAGAAAGGGGTAAGTGTGGCAAAGTTTAAGCAGCACACAGCCCCAATCACATCCGTTGAGTGGCATCCTACAGACAGTGGGGTATTTGCTGCTTCTGGTGCCGACGACCAGATAACTCAGTGGGATCTTGCGGTAGAAAGGGATCAAGATCAGGAAGGTGAAACCGAAGACCCAACATTGGCAACGATTCCACCACAACTGCTGTTTGTTCATCAAGGCGAAAAAGACATTAAGGAGTTACACTGGCACCAGCAGTGTCCTGGGGTCGTCATTAGCACAGCACTATCTGGTTTCAATGTGTTCCGAACAATCAGTGTGTGAGGTCATTCCTCATCTGCATCTATGAACATGCCAGTGTTGCAGTCCTCCTTTTAATGTTTGATGCTGCATTTTAATGGTATAATATGCTATAGTACAGTACAGGACTGTTCTTGTGTTTTGAGGGATGTTTTATTGAAAGCTACAAATTAGCATTTTTATATGTCCTTTTCAGAGGTCACAGTCTTCATATTTATGGATTGACTTAATTCTGGCTAGAGAGCAATGTTTATGTAAGATGAAGCATTTGTGACCTTCCATACATGCTTTAGCCTTATATTTGCCAGGTCTGGCTGTAAAAGAAGTGAAGGTCACTTAGATTATGGGTCAGATTCCAAGTTGCACACAAGTTCATATGCAAGTTTGAACAAATACTGTACAGGTAATTCAATTGTACGCATCTTGGGCATGTAGGTACACTTGTGGGCAATGCACAGTTATGTGTATGTAAAGATCTCTCTGATTTTATAAGCTGGGTACACGGTGCAACCAGCAATTGTGCCAATGGTCGGGGCGATTACCCTTTGCCCTGCGCATCGAGAGATTACCGGTAAACACTAGGCAGATATTAATGAGCGACAGAATGATCACTGTTCTGTTTCTCATTAATATTCACTGCATCGCACAGTATGGATAATCACATGACCTCACATGCGACCCACAGCAGCTCGCAGTCGACCTACACACCGCACAATATGGGTGATCTGTCGTTCCCGATTTGCACGGATCTGAGAAATCGACACAATATAGTGCAAGTTTGTACCCAGCTATAGGGATGTCTGGTATAGGGCAGATGCAAAGGTGCGCTGATAGTGAAGATTGTTACTATCAATCCTATGGATAGGAGCAGTGCAGTCTCATGGACGTGGCATACTGACTGCAGGATGATATTCCCATATGTCTCCAAAAACAAAGTGTCCACAATGTGTGCAACTCTGAATTAGGATATATAGATATATATATGGATATATATATATATATATATATATATTTGGGGTGGGGTGTGCCTGAAAGGTTATCTGTGTGTATTATAATAGGCAAGGAGTGATTTGTCTGATTAGTGATACTACAAGTTTTAGCAAGTATATTTTATATCCTCGTTGCGCATGTATGTGTGTGTGTGTGTGTGTGTGTGTGTGTGTGTGTATATATATATATATATATACATATATAGTTACATATATAGTATATGTGTGTGTGTGTGTGTGTGTATATATGTGTGTATATATATATATATATATATATATATATATAATGTGTATGTATGTGTGTATATGTATGTGTATATATATATATATATATATATATATATATATATATATATATATATTTCTCTATCGTCCTAGTGGATGCTGGGGTTCCTGAAAGGACCATGGGGGGATAGCGGCTCCGCAGGAGACAGGGCACAAAAAGTAAAGCTTTAGGATCAGGTGGTGTGCACTGGCTCCTCCCCCTATGACCCTCCTCCAAGCCTCAGTTAGATTTTTGTGCCCGGCCGAGAAGGGTGCAATCTAGGTGGCTCTCCTAAAGAGCTGCTTAGAAAAGTTTAGCTTAGGTTTTTTATTTTACAGTGAGTCCTGCTGGCAACAGGATCACTGCAACGAGGGACTTAGGGGAGAAGAAGTGAACTCACCTGCGTGCAGGATGGATTGGCTTCTTTGGCTACTGGACATTAGCTCCAGAGGGACGATCACAGGTACAGCCTGGATGGTCACCGGAGCCTCACCGCCGGCCCCCTTGCAGATGCTGAAACAAGAAGAAGGTCCAGAATCGGCGGCATGAAGACTCCTCAGTCTTAAGGTAGCGCACAGCACTGCAGCTGTGCGCCATTTCCTCTCAGCACACTTCACACGGCAGTCCCTGAGGGTGCAGGGCGCTGGGAGGGGGGCGCCCTGGGAGGCAATGAAAACCTATTTTTGGCTAAAAATACCTCACATATAGCCTCCGGGGGCTATATGGAGATATTTAACCCCTGCCAGAATCCGTTAAGAGCGGGAGACGAGGCCGCCGAAAAAGGGGCGGGGCCTATCTCCTCAGCACACAGTGCCATTTTCCCTCACAGAAAGGCTGGAGGGAAGGCTCCCAGGCTCTCCCCTGCACTGCACTACAGAAACAGGGTTAAAACAGAGATGGGGGGCACTAATTTGGCGTTAGAAATATATAAAAAGAAAACACTTATATAAGGTTGTCCCTATATAATTATAGCGTTTTTGGTGTGTGCTGGCAAACTCTCCCTCTGTCTCTCCAAAGGGCTAGTAGGTCCTGTCCTCTATCAGAGCATTCCCTGTGTGTGTGCTGTGTGTCGGTACGTGTGTGTCGACATGTATGAGGACGATGTTGGTGAGGAGGCGGAGCAATTGCCTGTAATGGTGATGTCACTCTCTAGGGAGTCGACACCGGAATGGATGGCTTATTTAGGGAATTACGTGATAATGTCAACACGCGCCAAGGTCGGTTGACGACATGAGACGGCCGACAAACAATTAGTACCGGTCCAGACGTCTCAAAAACACCGTCAGGGGTTTTAAAACGCCTGTTTACTTTAGTCGGTCGACACAGACAGGGACACTGAATCCAGTGTCGACGGTGAATAAACAAACGTATTCCTTATTAGGGCCACACGTTAAGGGCAATGAAGGAGGTGTTACATATTTCTGATACTACAAGTACCACAAAAGAGGGTATTATGTGGGATGTGAAAAAACTACCGTAGTTTTTCCTGAATCAGATAAATTAAATGAAGTGTGTGATGATGCGTGGGTTCCCCCCGATAGAAAATATGGGCGGTATACCCTTTCCCGCCAGAAGTTAGGGCGCGTTGGGAAACACCCCTTAGGGTGGATAAGGCGCTCACACGCTTATCAGAACAAGTGGCGGTACCGTCTATAGATAGGGCCGTCCTCAAGGAGCCAGCTGACGGGAGGCTGGAAAATATCATAAAAAGTATATACACACATACTGGTGTTATACTGCGACCAGCGATCGCCTCAGCCTGGATGTGCAGAGCTGGGGTGGCTTGGTCGGATTCCCTGACTAAAAATATTGATACCCTTGACAGGGACAGTATTTTATTGACTATAGAGCATTTAAAGGATGCATTTCTATATATGCGAGATGCACAGAGGGATATTTGCACTCTGGCATCAAGAGTAAGTGCGATGTCCATATCTGCCAGAAGATGTTTATGGACACGACAGTGGTCAGGTGATGCAGATTCCAAACGGCACAAAGGTGTATTGCCGTATAAAGGAAGAGGAGTTATTTGGGGTCGGTCCATCGGACCTGGTGGCCACGGCAACTGCTGGAAAATCCACCGTTTTTACCCTAAGTCACATCTCTGCAGAAAAAGACACCGTCTTTTCAGCTTCAGTCCTTTCGTCCCTATAAGAGTCATATCTGCCCAGGGATAGAGGAAAGGGAAGAAGACTGCAGCAGGCAGCCCATTCCCAGGAACAGAAGCGTTCCACCGCTTCTGACAAGCTCTCAGCATGACGCTGAGACCGTACAGGACCCCTGGATCCTACAAGTAGTATCCCAGGGGTACAGATTGGAATGTCGAGACGTTTCCCCTGCGCAGGCTCCTGAAGTCTGCTTTACCAAGGTCTCCCTCCGACAAGGAGGCAGTATGGGAAACAATTCACGAGCTGTATTCCCAGCAGGTGATAATTAAATTACCCCTCCTACAACAAGAAAAGGGGTATTATTCCACACTATATTGTGGTACTGAAGCCAGAAGGCTAGGTGAGACCTATTCTAAATCTAAAAAAATTTGAACACTTACAAAGGTTCAAATCAAGATGGAGTCACTCAGAGCAGTGATAACGAACCGGGAAGAAGGGGACTATATGGTGTCCCGAGACATCAGGGATGCTTACCTCCATGTCCCAAATTTGCCCTTATCACTAAGGGTACCTCAGGTTCGTGGTACAGAACTGTCACTATCAGTTTCAGACGCTGCCGTTTGGATTGTCCACGGCACCCCGGGTCTTTACCAAGGTAATGGCCGAAATGATGGTTCTTCTTCGAAGAAAAGGCGTCTTAATTATCCCTTACTTGGACGATCTCCTGATAAGGGCAAAGTCCAGGGAACAGTTGGAGGTCGGAGTAGCACTATCTCGGATACTGTTACAACAGCAGGGGTGGATTCTAAATATTCCAAAATCGCAGCTGATCCCGACAACAAGTCTCCTGTGCTTAGGGATGATTCTGGACACAGTCCAGAAAAAGGTGTTTCTCCCGGAAGAGAAAGCCAGGGAGTTATCCGAGCTAGTCAGGAACCTCCTAAAATCAGTGCATCATTGCACAAGGGCCATGGTAAAAAAATGGTGACTTCCTTCGAAGCAATTCCAGTCGGCAGATTTCATGCAAGAACTTTTCAGTGGGATCTGCTGGACAAATGGTCCGGATCGCATCTTCAGATGCATCAGCGGATAACCCTATATCCAATGACAAGGGTGTCTCTCCTGTGGTGGTTACAGAGTGCTCATCTTCTAGAGGGCCGCAGATTCGGCATTCAGTTTTGGATGTTGGTGACCACGGAGGCCAGCCCGAGAGGCTGGGGAGCAGTCACACAAGGAAAAAATTTCCAGGGAGTGTGATCAAGTCTGGAGACTTTTCTCCACATAAATATAGCTAAGGGTAAATTTATAATGCTCTAAGCTTAGCAAGACCTCTGCTTCAAGGTCAGCCGGTATTGATCCAGTGGGATAAAACATCACGGCAGTCGCCCACGTAAATAGACAGGGCGGCACAAGAAGCAGGAGGGCAGTGGCAAAAACTGCAAGGACTTTTCGCTGGGCGGAAAATCATGTGATAGCACTGTCAGCAGTGTTTCATTCCGGGAATGGAAACTGGGAAGCAGACTTCCTCAGTAGGCACGACCTCCGCCCGGCAGAGTGGGAACTTCATGGGGAAGTTTTCCACATGATTGTAAACCGTTGGGAATTACCAAAGGTGGACATGATGGCGTCCCGTCTGAACAAAAAACGGGACAGGTATTGCGCCAGGTTAAGAGACCCTCAGGCAATAGCTGTGGACGTTCTGGTAACACCGTGGGTGTACCAGTCGGTGTATGTGTTCCATCCTCTGCTTTTCATACCTAAGGTACTGAGAATTATAAGACGTAGAGGAGTAAGAACTATACTCATGGCTCCGGATTGGCCAAGAAGGACTTGGTACCCGGAACTTCAAGAGATGCTCACAGAGGACTTATGGCCTCTGCCGCTAAGAAGGGACTTGTTTCAGCAAGTACCATGTCTGTTCCAAGACTTACCGCAGCTGCGTTTGACGGCATGGCGGTGGAACGCCGGATCATAAGGGAAAAGGCATTCAGGAAGAGGTCATTCCTACCCTGGTCAAAGCCAGAAAGGAGGTGACCGCACAACATTATCACCACATGTGGCGAAAATATGTTGCGTGGTGTGAGGCCAGGAAGGCCCCACGAAGAAATTTCAACTCGGTCGATTCCTGCATTTCCTGCAAACAGGAGTGTCTATGGGCCTCAAATTGGGGTCCATTAAGGTTCAAATTTCGGCCCTGTCGATTTTTCTTCCAGAAAGAATTGGCTTCAGTTCCTGAAGTCCAGAAGTTTGTCAAGGGAGTATTGCATATACATCCCCCTTTTGTGCCTCCAGTGGCACTGTGGGATCTCAACGTAGTTCTGGGATTCCTCAAAACACATTGGTTTAAAACCAGTCAAATCTGTGGATTTGAAGCATCTCACATGAAAAGTGAACATGCTCTTGGACCTGGCCTGGACCAGGCGAGTGTCAAATTGGTGGTTTTTTTCTCAAAAAAGCCCATATCTGTTTGTCCATTCGGACAGGGCAGAGCTGCGGACTCGTCCCCAGTTCTCTCCCTAAGGTGGTGTCAGTGTTTCACCTGAACCAGCTTATTGTGGTGTCTTGCGCCTACTAGGGACTTGGAGGACTCCAAGTTGCTAGATGTGGTCAGGGCCCTGAAAATATAGGTTCCAGGACGGCTGGAGTCAGGAAAACTGACTTGCTGTTATCCTGTATGCACCCAACAAACTGGGTGCTCTTGCTTCTAAGCAGACTTTTGCTAGTTGGATGTGTAATACAATTCAGCTTGCACATTCTGTGGCAGGCCTGCCACAGCCAAAATATGTAAATGCCCATTCCACAAGGAAGGTGGGCTCATCTTGGGCGGCTGCCCGAGGAGTCTCGGCTTTACAACTTTGCCGAGCGGCTATTTAGTCAGGGGCAAACACGTTTGTAAAATCCTACAAATTTGATACCCTGGCTAAGGAGGACCTGGAGTTCTCTCATTCGGTGCTGCAGAGTCATCCGCACTCTCCCGCCCGTTTGGGAGCTTTGGTATAATCCCCATGGTCCTTTCAGGAACCCCAGCATCCACTAGGACGATAGAGAAAATAAGAATTTACTTACCGATAATTCTATTTCTCGGAGTCCGTAGTGGATGCTGGGCGCCCATCCCAAGTGCGGATTATCTGCATTACTTGTACGTAGGTACAAAAATCGGGTTATTATTTGTTGTGAGCCATCTTTTCAGAGGCTCCGCTGTTATCATACTGTTAACTGGGTTCAGATCACAGGTTGTACAGTGTGATTGGTGTGGCTGGTATGAGTCTTCCCGGGATTCATAAATCCTTCCTTATTGTGTACGCTTGTCCGGGCACAGTATCCTAACTGAGGCTTGGAGGAGGGTCATAGGGGGAGGAGCCAGTGCACACCACCTGATCCTAAAGCTTTACTTTTTGTGCCCTGTCTCCTGCGGAGCCGCTATCCCCCCATGGTCCTTTCAGGAACCCCAGCATCCACTACGGACTCCGAGAAATAGAATTATCGGTAAGTAAATTCTTATTATATATATATATATATATATATATTAGAGAGAGAGAGCGCGCGCCCCATGGCACATTGTGATGTTTATCCCACAGCCAGGAAACCAAAGAGTGGGTGTGAAAAGTGAGGTTGACCCTCTTTTTTTTTTTTCCTACCTACAATAACTGTATTTGTTACATTTAGTAATTATGGTATTACCATTCACCTGAAATTTTGTTTGCTGAACTATTATTTATAACAATACATCACCTACTAGTGATCTTGAAATTATTTGCTACATTCAGATTAGCTGTCTCCTGTAGCGATGACACCTGTACTTATGTCCATCGCACTTGTATTGTTGGGGGGGGGGGGGGAAAGCTTAATTGTTTTTATTGTTGACACATGAGGAGCATTTTAATTAGGAGTGAGGGGGTGAGTTGCAAAGGTAGCTGAACGCGAGGACTTTTGTACATAGCCCTTTGGGGCTGCAAACACATTCTCTAGTGGCAATACTGTATTGTAGCATATAGCCACACTTACTGGCAGGTGTGACTTAATCGTGCCTAATTGAATTGACCTCATGAAATACCCACACATCTGAACTCAATCCAGTGAACAGTCCACATGTAAGGCAGATTGATACCAGAGAAAATGTATCCTGCATCCACTAGGGGACATTGGAGTATAGACGGGTGATGAGTGGAGGCTGGCACTTAAAAAATGCTGTAGAATTGAAGTTGGCTCCACCCCCACTATTCCCCATTGGACTCAAGTTAGATTACGTTCCGGGGGAGCCGGCTGCTTTTTAGGCTGTCTTCATACTTTTCACTTTTTATTGACCTTAGTGTTCATATGCATAAACCCTAAGCCACACATTTTGTTTCAGAACAGCTGCTGTTGTGAGATTTCCCTCCTTCCATTATTTTGTCATCAAGAACTTCCCTCCTAATTGTGTTTCTTTTTAATGACAACCAGTTGAAGGGCTACATATTTAAGTAAATAATACGAACAGAAAGGTATTTTTCTACAAAATCAATTTATCTCAAGATAAACGTGTAACAAATTGTTATAGCTAGTGCTAATCCTTGTATGGGCGAGGTGTCTTTAGGAGCTACCAATTAAATATTTCTATAACGAAATTGTAGTATTCTATTATTTCACATCATACAATGTGTAAATATTTTTATTTTATTTTTTGTTGATGGTAGGATTACAATTATAATATCAGTTTGGTCAGACAATCTTGCCTTCACTCCATTCATTGTGTGGAGCCTTAAATAGCTACAGGGGTGCCGTCTTGCCAAACAGCCACTCTTGGTGCGCCATGTTCCACGCCACTCTGCTAGCACTGGGCATCTTTTTTTTTTTTTTTTTTTTTTTTTTGTGCTTGTGTGTATTTTTATCTGCAAATCCATCTTGGTCACAGTGTGTTGTGACTAGGAACCACCAGGAGACTGCTGATTAATTTGATATGCAACACTTGTATATCTGTGTGTGAAGGAGCCTGAATCTGTATATGAAAGTGATGCAGCAGCTGCAGCTTTTTCCCATGCCTAGTTTCTTTTTCATCCACTAGGGGTCACTGGAGTACTCTTGTGATATGGACGGCTTTAGCAGAACAGGCACTGAATATTTAAATTTAGTTACACTCCTCCCCTCCATATTCCCAGAGTACCACAGTGTTTTTTCTGTGCTCAAGCAGTGACACGCTTGTGTGGGCCTCCCACACTTACTTTTAACTTTATTTTTACACCTTCGGCACATCCCTTCCCAGTTTATCAAGAAACGTGGGTCCGGGATAGTGCCCGCTGCACGGAGGCAGCGCATGGCGTGTCGGTCCTCAGAAAGAGCACCCTCACAGCCACACGCAGCTCACTAGCTGACTGCAGGAAGAGCTGGACGGAGCTTACAGAAAAAAGCCCCGTCATAGCCCTGACTACAGGAGACAAGGTATGCTGGGCGCTGCCGCCCCGCTGTGTGGGGTCCATGTTTTCTGTTCACCGCTGCCCTCATCCGCCGATAACAGGCGCCCGCCCCAGCCGCTCTGACCGCCGCTGTACGGGGCTCAGCGCTCGCCACAGCCGCTTCGACTTAGCCGCCGCCAAGAGCCGCTACACCGCCGCATGCCGCTCACACCCGCCGGCCGCACTTCCGCAGCACAGCCGCTATAGAGCGCGCTCCCCGGCTCCCTGCACCCGATCTCCGGCTTCCAGGTCCCGCTCCCTGGCAACCACTCCCCGCTGGAAGACGCAGCGGTACACGGAGCACAGGGGGAGGGGGGAGAAGTCTCCTCACAGGCAGCACAGCTGCAAGGGGGGGGGGGGGGGGAAGCATAGGCTGCATGGGTTATAATATTACATAGGCTTCATGGGTTATATTAATAGGCTGTTAAGCCTATATTAAAGGGTTAGTTTGACATAGTTGGTTACAGGTTATAAAGACGTGTTGTAACCTGACCTGTGATTCTAACTGTAAGCATGGGGGCCATTTTAACCATGCTTCCTGTTTCTTCCTGTTTATGATTCCAGAACGTTTCTATCCTACATCTCTACTCCACCGGATGGCGCAGGGGTGTTAGTGGGAATTTCGTATCAGGTTTCATATAGTACTGGCCACGTGCACTGCACTTCGGCTATATATATATTAGACACACCTTAGTAACAATTTTACTGAGTCATGCAAGTGTCTGTCTTTGTATATTTTATTGTCTGTCTACATAATGAGTAAGGCACCAGCAAAAACTAAAAAGCAGTTTCACTGCAATGTCTGTAAGAGTGTGTTACTGGATGGATCTGCCACATGTACAGTATGTTTTGTGAATTCAGCTACAAATACAATTTCCGCTCCGGTTTCGAAGCCAGTTTCATCCCCGGACCCTCCATGGGCAATGCTTACAGATGTAATGGCTGGGTTGCAATCAGAATTGGCTGCCGCTCGACACGAGAGGGAAGCGGCAAAATCTGAGTCTCGGGTGAGATCGCCAGAACTACCGGAGGGGGCTCAACCTTTCCAAAGGTCCAAGTCCACTTTGGGTAGAAGGGATAAATTTAATTTGTTTTATGATTTACCAGTTTCTGCTATGTTGCATTCTGATGATTCTATGCCAGACCTCACTGCGCAAGATGAGGGTGAGGAGGGCGAATTAGACCAGCAGTCAGATAGTGAAGATTTTGACAGCCCAGGCATTGATAATCTCATCAGGGCAGTGCGTCAGTCTCTGAAGTTTACAGAGACTGATGAGCCTCTGACAAATGATGAAGTGGTATTTACTAAACGACACACTCCAATGTGTTTTCCTGTTTCGGAATCTCTTAATAAGATGTTAGTGGAAACACGGAAGAATCCAGATAAACGGTTTTCTATACCTCGCCGATTTAAGTCTAGTTACCCGTTTCCAGAGTCTGTGACATCTACATGGGAGAATCCGCCAATGGTGGATTCGTCTGTGTCAAAACTTAAAAAAAAAATTAACCATACCAGTACCAACTGCTTCTACGCTTAAAGACCCTTCAGACCGTAAAATAGAAGCTATGCTAAAGTCCATGTATATAGCAGCAGGAGTGTTGCTTAGACCTGGGTTGGTTGGCATTTGGGTAACTAAGGCGCTAATGGTATGGATAACAGAACTCAAGTCTGGCCTACATGACGATCACCTTATACTTCTCGCTGATCAAATTTGTGAAGCTGCTGATTATGTACAGCTTCTACTGACGTCTGTCAGCTCAGTTCTCTCCTTTCATCGTCGCTAGTTACGGCACGACGAGCACTCTGGCTGCGGTCTTGGCAAGCGGAGGCAGAGGTTAAGAGAGGTATAGAGGCGTTACCTTACGGTGGCGAGAAGTTGTTTGGTCCTGAATTGGACAAATGGATTTCTGAGGCCACGAGAGGAAAGTCTGTTTTCCTACCATTGCCTCTAACTACCTAGACGAAAATACTCTGGCCCGGTGTTCAAATCCTTTAGACCTCAGCCCTTTCGAAGCTGTGGTAGAGGAACAGCCACGCCTGGTAGACTAGGTCGAGGACGTGGTTTTCAACAAACCAACACCAGTCGTCAGGACGCTAAGGTCACCGACAAGCCAGTGGCATGACGGGCTCCCAGCCCATCTCGGATCTCCAGTGGTGGGGGCACGCCTTCAGACGTTCCATTTGGCGTGGTTCCAGACAACCACAGATGGGTGGATCCGCAATTTAGTGTTAAAAGGTTACAAGATAGAGTTCGACTGTCTCCCGCCACTGCGGTTTTTCAAGACCGGACAGCCTGTGTCGGACGACAAGAGGGCGGTTCTGCAAATTGCCATTCAGTCTCTGCTGGATTCAGCAGTTTTGATTCCGGTCCCTGTACACCAACAAGGTCAGGGTTATTATTCCAGTCTGTTTGTGGTACCAAAGCCGGATGGCTCAGTCAGGCCAATATGGAACTTAAAGGGCCTCAATCAGTACGTTGCTTACTACAGATTCAAGATGGAATCTCTGTGGTCAGTAATTGCAGGTTTAGAGCCACAGGAATTCATGATTGTGCTGGATCTCAAGGATGCGTACTTACACATTCCGATTTAGCCACCTCATCAGAGGTTCTTGCGTTTTGCGATAGGGCAAAACCGTTACCAGTTTCAGGCTCTACCGTTTGGTCTTTCGTCAGTGCCTTGGGTATTCACCAAAGTAATGTCTGTAATGATAGCTTATCTCAGATCCCTGGGAGTGATAATAGTTCCGTACTAGGACGATCTGCTCATCAAAGCTCCGTCTCAACAGATGCTCCTCCAACATGCGTTGCTAACGTACAATGTACTAGTTCAGCACGGTTGGATTGTCAACTTCAAGAAATCACATCTGATTCCGTCTCAACGACTTCAATTCCTAGGAATGATGCTCGATACGGTAGATCAAAGAATTTACCTACCAGAACAGAAAGTACAGAGTATTCATCATCTGGTACAATTAGTGCTCAAGTCTCGGTACATTTGTGCATTCGCTTGTTAGGCACAATGGTGGCGGCTTTCGAAGCGCTTCAGTTCGGAAGATTTCACTCGCGTCCTTTTCAACTGGATGTGCTCGCACAGTGGTCGGGCTCGCATCTGCAGATTCACCAGAGGGTGAGGTTGTCTCCACGGGCCAGAGTATCTCTACTCTAGTGGCTCAAAGTACACAATCTAACCGCAGGGAAACGGTTTGGCGTCTGGAATTGGATAATTCTAACGACGGACGCGAGTCTCAGAGGTTGGGGAGCTGTGGTTCAAAATTGTCAGCTCCAGGGTCTCTGGGCGGATCATGAAAGATTGCGGTCTATAAATGGCCTGGAACTCCGGGCATTTACAATGCGCTACGACAAGCAGTGCACATGCTTCGGTCTCAGACTGTCCAGGTGCAGTCAGACAACGCGACGGTGGTCGCGTACATCAACAAACAAGGATGAACGAGAAGCCGCATGGCCATGCGGGAAGTAGCTCGAATCCTCATTTGGGCCGAGCATCACCAAGTGATATTGTCGGCGGTGTTCATTCCGGGAGTGGACAACTGGGAGGCAGATTTTCATCCAGGAGAATGGGCATTAAATCCAGAAGTGTTTCACATGTTGGTCCAGAGGTGGGATTACCCTCAAGTGGACCTGATGGCATCTCGCCACAATCACCAAATGCCCCAGTATGTGTCCAGAACGCGAGATCCAAAGGCAGTGGCGGTGGATGCTCTCACAATCGCGTGGCCGTACAGCCTCATGTGTCTGTTTCCACTGTTTCCGCTGCTCCCTCTGTTGCTAAAACGGATCAAACGAGAGTCCGCCAGAGTCATACTAGTGGCGCCTCATTGGCCTCTGAGAGCTTGGTTCTCGGATCTCCGCGGGCTACTCGCAGACGATCCTTTGCCACTCCCGCTACGTCCGGACCTGTTACAACAGGGTCCGTTCCTTTACCCCGATTTAGCACGGCTGCGTTTGACAGGGTGGCTGTTGAGACCGCCCTCTTAAGAAGAGAGGGCATTCCAGAATCTGTTATACCAACTATGTTACGTGCTAGGAAGCCAGTTACGGCAGCTCATTATTACAGAATTTGGCGTGCCTATATAGGTTGGTGTGAAGCTCGGAAGTTTCCGACATCATCTTTCAAGTTATCCCGTCTTTTGTTATTTCTACAGACGGGGTTAGATGGAGGATTGCGTTTATCTACACTAAAGGTGCAGGTCTCTGCTTTGTCAGTTTACTTTCAAAGACGATTGGCTCTATTGCCGTCTGTACACGCCTTTCTGCAAGGTGTCCTCAGAGTACAACCTCCATTCATTCCACCTACAGCGCCATGGGACTTGAATCTGGTTTTAGATTTTTTACAGTCTTCATATTTTGAACCCTTACAACAAGTGGATATTAAGTTTCTCACTTGGAAAACAGTTTTTCTCCTAGCCTTAGCTTCGGCAAGGTGTGTTTCAGATTTGGGTGCCTTGTCATGCAAGCTACCGTATTTGGTGTTTCATGATGACAGAGCGGAACTTCGGACGAATCCCGCTTTCTTTCCAAAGGTAGTGTCATCTTTTCACATCAATCAACCAATAGTAGTTCCTCTGTTAACAGGAGATTCTGGAACTTTGGATGTGGTACGCGCACTACGCGTTTATGTATCCCGAACGTCTACAGTTCGTAAGACGGATACGTTGTTTGTTCTCTATGATGCTGCCAAGATGGGTTGGCCAGCTTCTTAGCAGACCTTATCCAGATGGATTAAACTGACCATACGTCAGGCTTACCTTCATGCTAGGTTACAGCCGCCTACATCAGTAACAGCTCATTCCACACGTTCTGTGGGCACTTCATGGGCAGCTGGTCGTGGGGCTTCTACGACGCAGCTTTGCCGTGCGGCTACATGGTCATCAGTGCACATGTTTGATACGTTTGCGGCATCAGCATCTAGCTTTGGCCGCCTAGTGTTACAGGTGCCAAACGGCTCTCCTGCCCAAGGGGGAAACTTTGGTCTGTCCCAAGAGTACTCCAGTGACCCCTAGTGGATGAAAAAGAAAATAGGATTTTGGTATTTACCAGGTAAATCCTTTTCTTTGAATCCATAGGGGGCACTGGACGCCCACCCAGAGCAGTTTTACCTGGTTTGTGTTAAGTTCAGGGGATCTTCTGGTAACACATTCACACCGACTGGTTCAAATTTTCAAGTTCTATCGGTTATGGTGTCAACTGTTTAGTTGTCAGTAACGTTATGTGTCAACTTTATTGTTGTCCGTTATGTTATAATGTTATATGTAATTCTCCATTGTCATCCTCTCTATCACTCCTGTTCGGCTCAGTAAAAAACACTGAGGTTCTCTGGGAATATGGAGGGGAGGAGAATTACTAAATTTAAATATTCAGTGCCTGTTCTGCTAAAGCCGTCCATATCCCAAGAGTACTCCAGTGCCCCCTATGGATTCAAAGAAAAGGATTTACCTGGCAAGTACCAAAATCCTATTATCGTTGCGTTTACAGTCTCAATCAGTCAGATATAAAAGTGCCAGGTGTCCCTGGCGTATTGAAGCTAGTTATGAGGATGGGTGTGGTATGACTGACACTGGCATCCTGACAATTAGAATGCTGACAGGGGACGGGTTAATTATTTCTCTTGTTTCCTAGAGGATACTGGGGTCCACATTAGTACCATGGGGTATAGACTGGTCCACTAGGAGCCTTGGGCACTTTAAGAAATCAATAGTGTGCACTGGTTCCTCCCTCTATGCCCCTCCTACCAGACTCGGTTTAGACAATGTGCACAGAGGAGCCGGTCACGCTTGGGAAGCTCCTGAAGAGTTTTCTGCATTTATTTTCTTTTTTTATTATTTTCAGGCAGCTCTGGCTGGCACCAGACTGCCTGCTTCGTGGGACTTATGGGGAGGAACGGGGAACGGCCCAACCTCCCTAGGGTTAATGGTCCTGTTCCCCGCTGACAGGACACTGAGCTCCTGAGGGTCCTATTCGTAAGCCCCACCATGGCGAGCGTACAGACCCGCAGCACACCGCCACCCCTAACAGAGCCAGAAAAGTGGTGAGTAGGTGGCCGGCGTCCCACTTAGCGGGTTGCCAGCTGTAATGGCGGCATGAGGGTATAGCGCTGTGCAGTATCCGGCTTCAGGGACACTGCAGTGACCGCTGTGAGGGGCGGCTGAAGCCATGCTTATTACCCACGACTGAAACGGTTTACAGGGGTTCTAACCCACTGTAACCCTTTTAATTCAAGTTACCTCAGCCAGTACAAAAGCGGGAAGGCCGCGCACCATTAAGGGGGCAGGGCCTTCACTATGAGCGGATCCAGCGGCTCACCAGCGCCATTTCCTTTCTGCAAGCTTACACAGGCAGCCTGACTGGACGGTGCAGCTCCTCCATGCGGACTCCAAAGCACCTCAGTGGTACCAGTGGGTCATAGCAAAGGGGGGGAGCGATTATTTGGTGTACTAAACCCCTATTAAGGGTTTTTAGTTGACGACCCAGCTAGGTCTATACCTTAGCTATAGGGGCGCTGTGTGGCTGGCTACATTTCTCTGTGTGTCTCTAGAAGGGTTCTGTGTGGGTTAACTGCTTTTAACCTTTTCCTTACTGTGTGGGTGGGTGTTCTTTTGCATTATCATGTCAAAGGATTGTGCATCATGCACAGCAGAGTGCTTTTTTCAATCGGGGATCATTACAGTGTACCCAGGATAGTACACATTCTCAGGCTAGTGGATCGGAACTAGTATGGTTCAGTATTCATTAAAAGGGATGATTTCAAATATTTCACAGAAATTATCCCAAAATGAGGAGACTCAATACTTAAGGCAATCTAGATAACCTGATGAATAGAGATTTAGTGGTCGTGCAGGAGACCCCTGCTATTTGTCCAAAGAAGCGTACTCTGGCCCAAATCATGCAGGCTGATACCGATTATGATGGATCAGACCCAGAGGAGGGGGGGATGCAGCTTTAGCACAGGGAATACAGGCCCTGATTGAAGCTATAAAGAGAGGTTTTGCATATTCCTGACAGGGTGTTAGAGGACGAGGAGGTATCCTTTTTTAATGTTAAAAAGAAATCCTCTGCTACTTTTCCTGCTTCCAATGAATAAATTCCCTTTTTGAAGCAACTTGGGTTAATCCTGACAGGAAGTTTCAGATTCCAAAATGGTTGATTACATCCTTCCCGTTTCCTCAGGATGACAGAAAAAAATGGGAAAACCCGCCGATAGTGGACTGGTCAGTTTCCAGGCTGTCGCGTAACATTGTTTTACCAGTTCCTGGGGCAGGTTCGTTGAAGGATGCTGCAGACCGCAAAATTGAGACCACTTTCAAATCTCTGTACACATCGGCGGTGGTGGCCCAAATACCAACTATAGCTTGTGCATGGATCACTAGGGCCATTGCAAAATGGTCTGGTAATCTAATTGACATGTTAGAATCCTTGTCCAGGGGAGAGATTATTTTACTCCTACATCATATACAGGATTCTGCTAACTTTATGGTGGAGGCCATAAAGGAGATTGGACTGCTCTACGCGCGTACTACTGCCATGGCAGTGTCGGCACATAGGGGCTTGTGGCTACGCCAGTGGACTGTGGATTCCAGGAAAGACATGGAAAGCCTACCTTTCACAGGGGAAGCCTTTTTTGGAGAGGAACTGGATACATGGATATCCAAGGCTACGGCGGGTAAGTCTACATATCTTCCTTCCGCAGCTCCCCCGGCTTGGAAATCCTATTCTGCATCAATGTTGCAGTCCTTTCGGACAGCAAAGTTTAAAGCTAAGGCCGAAGGATCTTCTGCTGCCTTCAAGGGCAATAGAGGTTAGCCCAGAAAACCTGCAAATACAGTCTCACAGGATCAGACCTCCGTTTCTGCTTCCGCAAAGCCTTCAGCATGACGGTGGACCGCACTGCCTGGTCAACAGGCACATGGGAGCCTGGTTACAATATTTCAGTCACGTATGGACCACCTCATGCCTGGATCCATGGGTAAAGGATCTTATTGTCCGTGGCTACAGACTGGAATTTCAGGAACTCCCACCTCACAGATTCTTCAAATCCGGCTTACCAACCTCACCCGAAGCAAGTATGCCCTTACAAGCAGCAATTCAAAAACTGGTACAAACTCAGGTCATTGTTCCAGTTCCACTTCACCTACAAAACAAAGGTTTCTATTCCAACCTGTTTGTGGTACCGAAACGGGATGGTTCGGTAAGACCCATTTTAAACGTCAAGTCACTGAACCTGTACTTACGGGTGTTCAAATTCAAGATGGAGTCGCTGAGAGCGGTGATCTCAGGTCTGGAGGAGGGAGAATTCCTGGTGTCTCTGGATATCAAGGATGCGTACCTTCATATTCCGATTTGGCCACCTCATCAGCCTTATCTAAGGTTTTCATTGTAGGACTGTCGCTACCAGTTCCAGGCCCTGCCCTTTGGGCTCTCCACGGCACCAAGGGCGTTTACCAGGGTTATGGCGGAGATGATGTTTCTCCTCCGCAAGCAGGGAGTGAACATAGTACTGTACCTGGACGATCTACTGATAAAAGCACCGTCCAGGGAAAGGTTGTTACACAGCATTGCCCTCTCCACACGACTACTCCAGGATCACGGGTGGATTCTGAAGCTGCCAAAATCTCACCTGGAACAACACGGAGGCTTATGTTCCTAGGGATGATACTGGATACGGAGGTACAGAAGGTGTTCCTTCCTCTGGAAAAGGCAGTGGTAATTCATCAATAGTAAGGGTCGTCCTATAGCCGCCACGGATATCGGTACATCTGTGCATTCACCTCCTGGGAAAGATGGTAGCCTCTTATGAGGCACTGCAGTACGGAAGGTTTCACGCAAGACCCAGCTGGATCTTCTGGACAAATGGTCCGGATCGCATCTACACGTGCACCAGAGGATCAGCCTGTCCCCAAGAACCAGGATTTCTCTTTTGTGGTGGCTACAGATGTCTCGCCTGACCGAGGGCCGAAGGTTTGGGATTCAAAATTGGATTCTGCTAACCACGGATGCAAGCCTCAGAGGGTGGGGAGCAGTCACCCAAGGGGAACGCTTCCAAGGAAGATGGACAAGTCAGGAAGCCATTCTTCCAATCAAAATGTTGGAATTAAGGGCAATATACAACGTCCTTCGGAAGGCATCTCATCTTTAACATCGAGCCATCCAGGTTCAGTCGGACAATGTGACGTCTGTGACGTACATGAACCGACAGGGCGGAACGAAGAGCAGAGCAGCAATGTTGGAGTTGACAAGGATTCTCCTCTGGGCAGTGGGACACGCCGTAGTGCTGTCCGCAATCTTCATTCCGGGAATGGACACCTAGGAAGCAGACTTCCTCAGCAGACACGACCTCCACCCAGGAGAGTGGGGCCTTCACCCGGAGGTGTTCAGGTGCTTGACACGTCGGTGGGGAAATTCCACAGATCGACATGTTGGCCTCTTGTCTCAACAAGAAGCTCCAGCAGTATTGCTCCAGGTCAAGAGACCCAGAGGTAGTGGCGGTTGATGCTCTGGTGACTCCGTTCGTCTACCAGATGGTGTATGTCTTTTCACCACTTCCGCTGATCCCAAGAATTCTGAAAAGAATAAACAGGGAAAGGGTCCAAGCAATTCTCATTGCTCCGGATTGGCCAGATCTACTGGAACTACTTCTGGAGGACCTGTGGCCTCTGCGTTTTCGGGAGGATCTTCTATAACGGGCCATTCTATCAAGACTTACCGTGGCTACGTTTGGCAGCATGGAGGTTGAGTGTTAAATTCTAACCCAGAAAGGTATTCCAGACAAGGTAATTCCTGCCTTGATCCAAGCCAGGAAAGGGGTAACCTCTAAACATTATCACCGGATTTGGAGAAAATGCGTCTCTTGGTGTGAGAACAGGAAATTTGTCTGGTATGGATGTGGGTCTGCATCTGGGCTCCATAAAGGTCCAGATTTCGGCCTTATCCATTTTCTTCCAGAAACCATTGGCGTCCCTTCCTGAGGTTCAGACCTTCTTGAAAGGAGTTCTGCACATCCAACCACCCTTTGTGCCTCCCACAGCACCTTGGGATCTTAACGTGGTGTTGCATTTTCTGCAATCGGATTGGTTTGAGCCTTTACAGGAGGTGGATGTAAAGTTTCTTACATGGAAAACTGTCACACTGTTAGCCTTGGCACGGCGTGTTTCGGAATTGGGGGCCTTGTCTCACAAAAACCCTTATTTGATTTTTCATGAGGATAGAGCTGAACTCAGAACTCAAAAAGAGGAAGACACGAGGTTAGTGGAAGACAACCGTTACCACCAGTATATGGTGGGATAAAGGTATTCTCTTTGGGCACTGACCTTAGAAAGGTGCCCTATATGCACAAAAAGGTTTCTTTTACAGGTTTGTCGCACACACCTCCTCCTCTCATATAGTTTCAACAAGGCAAAGATGACCTGTCAAGCACTGACCTTCAATGAGTGCCCTATATGCATTGAAAGGTATCTTTGTCCACCGTTTTCAACGTATTTCCTTTAGCTCCAAATGAAAAAGGACAAGGATCCGAAACGCGTCAGTGTGCTGTGGCCTCCAGACTAAGAGACATCTCCATTGGCTGTCGGGATTGTGACTATATAAGTCAATGAAGCTATCCCTACATGAATTTCGGATTCCAGCACAAAAAAGAAACCTTTATGTGAACATAGGGAATTTCTAAAAGGTCAGTTCATTGTGGGTGATCGTATATTGGCTACACATTTGGAGCTAAAGGAAATACGTTGAAAACGGTGGACAAAGATACCTTTCAATGCATATAGGGCACTCATTGAAGGTCAGTGCTTGACAGGTCATCTTTGCCTTGTTGAAACTATATGAGAGGAGGAGGTGTGTGCGACAAACCTGTAAAAGAAACCTTTTTGTGCATATAGGGCACCTTTCTAAGGTCAGTGCCCAAAGAGAATACCTTTATCCCACCATATACTGGTGGTAACGGTTGTCTTCCACTAACCTCGTGTCTTCCTCTTTTTGGGTTCAACCTCTCTATTTTGTGGAGTGAAGATACCCCAGGGTTGTTTGATTACCTTTTGGATAGCCGCTACAGACAAGAAGAATCACGATCTATATTGACAGCGCTGTGGTTTTGTTTCATTGTTGTTTTTATCTATTTGTATATGGGCTAGGTGAGCTCAGAAACATAATCTAGCTGCAGTCTTTGGCTGGCGCAGGTGGAAGACTACTTCTCTCCATGAACTCAGAACTCGTCTGCCATTTCTTCCAAAGGTGGTTTCTACGTTTCACATCAAGCAACCTATCGTGGTTCCGGTACTTACAGACACCTCTTCTACTTCAAAGTCCCTGCATGTGGTGAGGGCTTTGAGAATCTATGTCAAACGGACAGATCGGCTTAGAAAATCGAACTCGCTGGTTGTGCTCTATGACCCCAAGAAAATTGGGTGTCTTTTGCGCGCTGGATCACGCTGACTATCCAGCATGCTTATTCTACAGCAGGTTTGCCGGTTCCTAAATCCGTTCATGCCCACTCTACTCCGTCGGTTGGTTCTTCCTGGGCAGCTGCCCGGATTGTCTCGGCTTTACAGTTCTGCAAGAACCTCAGCACTCTCCCACCCGGTTTGGGAGCTTTGGTACATCACCATGGTCGTAATGTAGACCCCAGTATCCTCTAGGATGTAAGAGAAAATAAGGATTTTCCGGTAGGTAATTAAAATCCTTTCTCGTAGTCGTAGAGGTTACTGGGCGCCCGCCCAGTGCTTTGTGTTTCCTGCAGGGTTACTTGGTTAAGTATTCTTGTTAGATCAGCTGTTGCTGTTCTTGTTCATGTTGTGTCTACATGGTTTTTCTTCTTTGTGTGTGCTGGTTCGACTCTCACCACTATCTTTTTCTGAATCCTTCTCTTAAGATATGTCCATCTCCTTGGCCACAGTTTCTAGACTGAGTCTGGTAGGAGGGGCATAGAGGGTGGAGCCATTGCACACTATTGATTTCTTAAAGTGCCCAAGGCGCCTAGTGGACCCATCTATACTCCATGGTACTAATGTGGACCCCAATATCCTCTGCGGACTACGAGAAAAGGATTTAGCGGTAGGTAATTAAAATTCTATTTTCACTCCTCCCTTGTCCCTTACCCCAATCCCCCTGAGGTGGTGGCCAGGGCTAGGACTCAGTGGGTGGTGAATACAGCTAACCTCATTCACTCATTCTAGTGCCTAACCCTAACAGTGACCCGATACTTACTTACCCTCGGAATATCTGCGTTCAGTGTTTCAGAGCCGGTATTCTGAGTGGTATCTGGGTTATGGCGTCGGTCACATAACTGCCAGTATCCAGAGTGTTCAAGAGGACACATTTGTATCTGTCATTTTACACTGGAAGGCAAGCATATGAACAAAGCAATACTTAAAAAAAAAAAATATTTTTCACCACTTATGCCAGCATTTATTATAAATTATATTGCCAAGGCAGCTGAACTATACTGGCCCAGAGCAGGAAGGGTTAAATTGACCAGTTTCCGTAGTTGTGAGCGTGGACAGTAATACTGAAGGGACTAATGTGTGACATAAAAAAGTTTAAAAATAAATTTGTTTTGAAAATTTTAAAAAGTAAAAACATGAATACATTTTATTTTTTACTGCCACCCAGCGATGGTTTGGTAACCGATCAGGTGTTACAAGTCATACTTATAAAAGACTACTCCATGGTTCTTAGCACCATTTGTGTTATCACTGGTGCTTAATGTGCCAAAGCACGTATATGAGCCCTATTGCTTTCAATCCAAGAACATATTTCAATAATTTACCATTTATACTTGAGTATATTTAAGTAAAAAAATCTATACATTTATATTACATTAAGTATTTGCCCCCCTTATCTTACTACTTAGCTGCAATTATATTAGTGAATCTGTTACCAACTTTGCACATATAGCCACTGCAATTTTTCACACATTCTCCTTTCAATCTTGCTTTGAAGTCAAAAGGCTGTGGGGTAAATTTACTTAAGTTTCTAAAAGAGAATTGGCAATGTTGCCCCTAGCAACCAATCAGATGCTGTCTATCCTTTCTAAAATGATATATGTCATCTCATTGGTTGCTATGGGCAACATCACCAATTCTCTTTTAGAAGCTTTTGTAAATTTGACTGAGCTACTTCCGGACATTGATTTCTTTTTAACTTTATTAAATATGTTCCAATGTGTCTTGTTTTATGCTTTAGGTAATTTTCCTGCCAGAATATACATTTTCTGAATCCTAGATTGTTTTGTAAGTGCATCAGGTTTTCCTCCCATCACGGTTTGCAGTATTAGGTACTATTATTAGATCAAATGTATCAGTGAATGCCTGGAGGTATATATACTAAAAGTCTGTTTCTATCAAAATTGTCAGCAACTATAGCATTTCTTATTATTGCCATTTAAAAGCTAAATCATTGTATTGATTAATGTTGCTGCTCTAAAACTGCCATGTGATCTATATATAGAATACAACTATAAGGGTTGTGTCTTTACATATAATTTTGATAAAAATACTTATAGGGACTGTTTATGACCTATGCAGAATTTTTGTCTTCAGTTCGGCATTACACAAAAACTACTGGATGAATTTATATCGCATTTTTAATATTGTATAGGTTAGTGACCTAGAAAGAAACTGAGGTATGTATTATCGCGATGTGACATCTGGGAGTGGAGCAATAAAGGAAAATCCAGATGCTTTAAATATATGTTTCTGCAGCGGGGTACATTGGTATTCCACAGGGAATGACATCGCACCAACAGGCTAAAGTTTTGACTGTTCCCAAGATGCACTGCACCGCCTCCTATATAGCCCCGCCTCCAGGCACTGGAGCTCAGTTTGTAAGTTGGTGCCTGCAGTGCAGGTCACTAACAGGTGGGGCTGTGCTAGGCAGCCCTGAACAGAGCTTTTTAGAAGACTTCAAGGGCCGCAGCACTTTCTATGTCTTTATTACAGGCTGTGCTGCGGCTCCATCACCTCTCTCAGCGGCACTGCATACTCCCGCGGCAGGGTACTTGCAGTAGAGACACACCGGTTTTCAGGCATACCACCGCTGTCACTCTCCAGGATCGCGTGGCTGCACTAAAGGGAGGAGGTAAGCGGGTCCCCCAGGTGGGATCCGGTTGCGGTCCCAGGAGATGGACCGCGCCGGTGGCGTGGACACTGTGTCGCACAGGGACCCCACTATATCCACCAGGGCAAGGAGCACAGGTCCGATTTACTAAAATCCGTTTATAAAAGGCTCCACAGTACCTGGTGGTGAAGTCCAGAAGAGGGGATAAGGCGCTGACCTGTAGCCCCTCCCCCAGCTCCGGGTGCCATCTACTGCTGGTGTTCCTGCCCTGGAGCTGCAGTTCTCTCTCCCTGACTGAGATTTTTGCGCCATTGCATAGCTTGGCTGATCTCCGGGACTGCTGGGCACTGTCTCCTCTGTAAATCCGCCTGTATCATCAGCACTGTGCATTTACACACACTTAAGTGTTCTACATGTCATTTTAGACAGTGTTAGTTAAGAACAAGTGTACTGCTATCTAAATATTTAGTACAAGTATTCTGTGATATACATCCAGCGTTTACTGTGCATTGTTATATCTGTATACATACATACTTTTATGTAATTTTCTAGTCCAGTGCAGTTTTATTGTTTATATGTAATAATTCCTGCATTGTACATGTGACTGAGTGTGCCTTTGGCTCATACTTGCCTACTCTCCCGGAATGGCCGGGAGGCTCCCGAAAATCGTGTGACCCTCTCAGCTCCCCAGAAGAGCAGGCAAGTCTCCCAATTTCTGGGGTCCCCCCTGCCTGGCTGCCCACTTAGCGAGTAAAGTGGGTGGTCTGGGCAGTCGATGATTGATTCTTGTTGAATTGCGTCATCATAGCCACGCCTACTGCAGTATAATGCCGGTAATAGTGGCATTACACAGCGGGGTGTGTGGCTAACATGACGTGATACATCAGCCACACCCTCATTCCGCCTCTGCCACGCCCCCTTTCCACCTCTGGCCCGCCCCCCTCTGCAAATCACGTCACTGCCCCACCCCTTGCTGAGCCGACCTGGCTGCTCTCTCCCGGAGAGAGCAGCCATAAAGTCGGCAAGTATGCGTTAGCTGCTGTGTGGATTCCATTCTTATGTATCACACGTTTTGCTATCATTATTTCTCATACGTCCTAGAGGATGCTGGGGTCCACTTCATGACCATGGGGTATAGATGGTTCCGCAGGACCCATGGGCACTTTAAGACTTTTCAAAGAGTGTGAACTGGCTCCTTCCCCTATGCCCCTCCTCCAGACCTCAGTTTTAGAAATGTGCCCAGGCAGACTGGATGCACTCCAGGGGAGCTCTACTGAGTTTCTCTGAAAAGACTTATGTTAGGTTTTTTATTTTCAGGGAGAACTGCTGGCAACAGTCTCCCTGCTTCATGGGTCTGAGGGGGCAGAAGTAGGAACCAACTTCCTAAAGAGTTTCATGGCTCTGCTTCTGGCTGACAGGACACCATTAGGTCCTGAAGGATACTAAACGCTAGCCGTGTCTAGATGCTCACTCCCACAGCACGCCGTCACCCCCCTCACAGAGCCAGAAGACAGGTGAGTGTTAGAAGATGAATCTTCAATCAAGATAGTGACGGCTAAAGGTACAGCGAGGCTGGCGGGAGCGCAGTGCGCCATTGCTGCCCATACATACACAGGCAGTGCAGAGGGGCGGGGGGCCCTGGGCAGCAAAAAACCTTGTAAACTGGCTAACAGGGGGCATAAGATGCCAAAGCACAGCCCTACACCCGCCAGTATAAATATGTGAAAAATCTCTGAGGGGAAACGCGCCATTGCAGGGGCGGAGCTTCCTCCTCAGTCAGCCAGCACACTGCTCAGCGCCATTTTCTCTCATCAGCTGCAGAGACAACGCTGGTCCTCCTCCACTACTGAATACAAGTATCAGAGTGCACAACAAGGGGGGGTGCACAGTGAATTTGGTGCTTTACAGGGTGTATTTACATTATAAAAAGCGCTTGTGTCAGTGGGCATTTTGTGTTCACAGACATTGTGTACTGGCTGCTCCTAACTGTGTCCTCCTGACAGATTTTACTGTGGGTCTGTCCCCTATAAGTCCCAGAGTGTCTGTGGTGTGTGTGCACGAGTGTGACATGTCTGAGGCAGGGAGTTCTTCCCCTGAGGAAGCCATTTTAGGGACAATGTGGTGGTGCTGCCGGCACACCAAGAGCCTGCATGGGTGAAATAAATACGTGATAGTGTGCATCATATCAATAGGAGATTAGATAAGTCTGAATCTCATGCAGAATGCTGGAGAAAATCTGTGGAAGATGTGATTTTTCAAGGTTCTGTTCTCCCATCCGCAGACGACCCCTCTGGGTCACATAAAAGACCGTTTGCAAATATTGTAAATACTGATACCGACACGGACTCTGATTCCTGTGTCGACGATAGTGACTCCAGGGAAGTAGATCATATACAATATATGATTGTGGCTATAAGGGAAGTTTTGGAAGTTACTGAAGCCCCTCCTGTACCTCAGGAGAAAGCCTATTTCTATAAAGAAAAGAAATCTAAGGTTGTTTTCCCTCCTTCCCACGAGCTAAATACTCTCTTTGAAGGGGTGTGGGTGAATCCTGAAAATAAATTTTGCATTCCCAAAAGGATTCAGATGGCTTATCCCTTTCCTTTAGAGGACAGAAAAAAATGGGAGTCACCCCCGGTGTTAGACAGTGCCCTGTCTAGATTGACAAAGAAGGTGATTCTCCCTGCACCTGGGACGGCTTCGCTAAAGGAGCCGGCAGACCGCAAAATGGAGACTACATTAAAATCCATTTATGTTGCCAATGGTACGCTGCTCAGGCCCACAATTGCTTGCGCATGGGTGAGTCGTGCTATTGAAAAATGGTCAGACAACTTGTCATCAGAAATTGACACGATAGATAAAGATGAGATACTCCTAAAGTTAGGTAATATCAAAGACGCAGCCACATACATGCTAGAAGCGATGAAGGATATTGGACTCTTGGGTTCAACACCCGCTACCATGGCAGTATCGGCTAGGCGGACGTTGTGGATTCGCCAGTGGAACGCGGATGCAGATTCCAAAAAGAATATGGAGGCTCTCCCATATAAAATTGAGGCCTTATTTGGTGATGGGCTGGATGCGTTAGTCTCGCCGGCTACCGCAGGTAAGTCGACATTTTTGCCTTATGCTCCTGCATCGGCAAAAAAGACACATCACTCACATGCAGTCCTTTCGGCCCAACAAATACAAAAAGGCCAAAGGTTCCCCCTTCTTTGCAGGTAGGGGAAGGGGAAAAGGAAAGAAATCCGCAGCGTCTCCAGGATCCCAGGAGCAGAAGTCAACCCCTTCTGCCAAATCTACAGCATGACGCTGGGGTTCCCTTGCGGGAGGCCGCTCGGGTGGGGGCACATCTGAAACTGTTCAGTCAAGGTTGGATTCAATCTGGCCTGGACCCATGGGTCTTACAAATAGTATCCCAGGGGTACAAGCTGGAGTTTCAAGACGTCCCCCATACCGATTTTTCAAATCGACCTTGCCAGCTTCTCTTCCAGAAAGAGAGGCAGTAACAACGGCAATTCAAAAGTTATGTCAGGATCAGGTCATAGTCCTGGTACCCTTGTCACAACAAGGAGAGGGGTTTTATTCATGCCTCTATGTAGTTCCGAAGCCGGACGGCTCGGTCAGACCAATTTTAAACCTAAAAGATCTGAATCTCTACTTGAAAAGGTTCAAGTTCAAAATGGAATCACTGAGGGCAGTGATTTCATGTCTGGAGGAAGGGAACTTCATGGTGTCAGTAGACATAAAGGATGCTTACCTGCATGTGTGATACCCGCGTTCGGGGTACCCCTTCTGCAGTTAAACCAGTTGCAGATGCACTGTGCGGATTAAAATCCTTTTTACACTGGTTGCTAAGCAACTATGGCAACCAGGAGAGGAATATGTATAGCACTAGGACCCTGGGCTTTCCATCAGGATCCCTGCAGAGCGGGAAGCTGGGAGCGCTCTGATTGGCCGTGTTGTGTGGGGAGAGAAGCAGGAAGGAGAGCTGCAGTGAGCAGACAGAGAGAGCATGGCTTTGGAACAGGAGGAAGTGTGTCATGCGTGGGTGTGAAGAGCTGTACGCGGAGGTCTGGAGGCGCGCTGCGCTGGGAGAGACTGGGCATCGAGAGACGGCTGTCATCCTGAAAAGCAGCAGTGAGAAGTGACCGGCAGGAGCTGGCAACAGCAGCAGATAATGCAGGTACTCTACTTCACCCCAGACAGCCCCCACATATGGGCACCCAGACCAACAGTGATCACCCTGACAGCTTGCAACATCACAGCCCCTTGGGAAAGATCACAGCAGGACCCTATGTACAAGGAGAGGGACATGTGGGATTTATTTGAAGCTGCCTGCCATTGTACCAGAGAGAGCCTTAAGGGATAGGGTTGTGTGAGACCCTCTGCTTCCCCTTACCACTGCAATTGCAAGGAAAACACGAAGTGACACTTATCCCTAGACTGTTTGAGCTGCAGCACAATGTGTGTGCCAGGATTGGGTCATTTGCTCTGTGACCCACTGTATGTGAAATGACTTACTCCACAGCGCCCTCTATTTGAAGCATTGCTATACTGTGATATGACTTACTCCACAGCGCCCTCTATTGGAAACTGGTGCTATACATGGCAAGTAGCTGCTCCACGGCACCACCCGTTGGATTACAAATACTGTGCACAGTGCGAACTCATTCTACAGCACCCCCTGTAGGACAGTGATATAGCTGGAACATTTTGTCAGCAGCATAAACTGAACATATCCAATCTAGCGACATCTAGTGACCCGTCAGTATAACGCATGCATACTCATGAAACAGCTGTATAAGACGTCTGAGTGTTGAAATTCTGAAATGCTCTTGTGTTAATGTTATGTTATACTTTTAGTATGTGACTAAAAGTATCGTGGCTTATTGAATTGCACTGAACTCTACTAAGAGGTGAATTTAGTCACATGGACCAGTGACTAACCCTGTCTATAATAAATCTTTGTTACTGTATCCCACCGTAGTGGTCCTTTCACCTTTAAAAGGGGGGTGTTGACTATACTGGGGTATCCCCGTCCCTTCTGCCCAGGTCCTACGCAGCCTTCCCACGCAGATTCCGCCTGATGTCGCGACAAGCAAGAACCGAACGACCAGAGAGGCCACAACTGGACAGGCGTGAGACTGCAGGTACGCTTAGCCACCTATCACACATGTTCCCATTTATCCTCACCAGGCTTATCTGAGATTCGCGGTTCAGGACTGCCATTACCAATTCCAGACATTGCCTTTCGGTCTCTCCACGGCGCCAAGGGCATTCACCAAGGTGATGGCGGAGATGATGGTCCTCCTTCGTCAAAAAGGAGTCAATATAATTCCTTATCTGGATGATCTCCTGATAAAGGCAAGATCCAGGGAGCAGTTGCTGCAGAACATCACACTCTCCCTGTCCATACTCCAACAACACGGGTGGATCATAAATTTTCCAAAGTCTCAGTTGAAACCGACAACGAGATTGTCTTTCCTCGGGATGATACTGGACACAGAAGTTCAGAGAGTATTTCTTCCAGTGGAAAAGGCTCTGGAAATCCAGAGAATGGTCAAACAGATACTGAAACCAACCAGTGTGTCGATCCATCAGTGCATTCGGTTGTTGGGGAAGATGGTGGCGGCCTACGAGGCCATACAGTTTGGCAGATTCCATGTCAGAGTATTCTAATGGGATCTGTTGGACAAGTGGTCCGGATCCCACCTACACATGCAAGGGAAGATAATCCTGTCGTCAAAAACCAGGATTTCGCTCCTGTGGTGGCTACACAGTTCTCACCTATTGGAGGGATGCAGGTTCGGGATTCAGGACTGGGTCCTGGTAACCACGGATGCAAGTCTCTGAGGCTGGGGAGCTGTCACTCAGGGGGAAAGCTTCCAAGGAAAATGGTCAAGTCAGGCAGTCTGCCTTCACATAAACGTTCTAGAATTGAGAGCCATTTACAACGGCCTTCTACAAGCGGTACATCTTCTTCAAGATCATCCCGTGCAGATCCAGTCGGACAGTGTAACAGCAGTCACGTACATAAACAGGCAAGGTGGAACGAAAAGCAGAGCAGCAATGGCAGAGGTGTCAAGGATTCTCCTCTGGGCAGAAAGACATGTCAGAGCTCTGTCTGCGATTTTCATTCCGGGAGTGGACAACTGGGAAGCAGACTTCCTCAGTAGACCCGATCTTCATCCAGGAGAGTGGGGCCTCCACCAAGAAGTCTTCGCAGAGGTGACAAGTCTCTGGGGGCGTTCCTCAAGTAGACATGATGGCATCTCGTCTCAACAAGAAGCTTCAGAGATATTGTTCCAGGTCAAGAGACCCTCAAGCAATAGCAGTGGATGCACTGGTGGCCCAGTGGATATTCCAGTCAGTCTATGTCTTCCCTCCACTTCCACTGATCCCAAAAGTTCTAAGGATAATAAGAACAAGAGTTCGAGCAATCTTCATTGCCCCAGACTGGCCAAGGAGGACCTGGTACCCAGATCTTCAGGAGTTGTTCATAGAAGATCCTGAGCCTCTTCCTCCTCGCGAGGACCTGCTACAGCAGGGGCCGTGCGTGTATCAAGACTTACCAGCACCGGATCCTAGCCCGAAAGGGTATTCCCAAGGAAGTCATTCCAACTCTTATTCAGGCCAGGAAGGATGTAACGTCTAAACATTACGACCGTATTTGGAGAAAATACATATCTTGGTGTGAATCCAAGAAGGCTCCTACGGAAGAGTTTGAGTTGGGACGTTTTTCTACATTTTCTGCAGGCTGGTGTGGATGCGGGCCTTAGATTGGGGTCAATCAAGGTCCAGATTTCGGCCTTATCAGTTTTCTTTCAAAGACAATTGGCTTCTTTTCCAGAAGTTCAGACCTTCGTGAAAGGGGTTCTGCACATCCAGCCTCCATTTGTGCCCCCAGTGGCACCATGGGACCTTAATGTGGTGTTGCAGTTCCTTCAATTGAGTTAGTTTGAACCTCTCCAGGAGATAGAGTTGAAGTTTCTCACTTGGAAAGTGGTAATGCTTTTGGCCTTGGCATTCGCAAGGCGGTTGTCTGAGTTGGGGGCCTTGTCTCACAAGAGCCCTTACCTGATCTTCCATGAGGATAGGGCGGAGTTGAGAACTCGCCAACATTTTCTTCCAAAGGTGGTTTCATCTTTCCACATAAACCAACCAATTGTGGTGCCAGTGGCTACTGACACGTTCACTGAGTCAAAGTCTCTAGATGTGGTTAGGGCTTTGAAGATTTATGTTGCTAGAACAGCTCGGGTACGGAAAACAGAGGCTCTGTTTGTCCTGTATGCTCCCAACAAGATTGGGTGTCCTGCTTCCAAGCAGACTATTGCGCACTGGATCAGAGGTACGATTCAGCATGCTCACTCTACGGCTGGATTGCCGTTACCGACGTCGGTAGGTGGGTGGGCTCGTCCTGGGCGGCTGCCCGGGGGGTCTCGGCTTTACAACTTTGCCGAGCAGCTACTTGGTCAGGGTCAAACACTTTTGCTAAATTTTATAAGTTTGACACTTGGCCGATGAGGACCTAAAGTTTGGTCAATCGGTGCTGCAGGGTCATCCGCACTCTCCCACCCGTACTGGAGCTTTGGTATAAACCCCATGGTCATGAAGTGGACCCCAGCATCCTCTAGAACGTATGAGAAAACCGGATTTTAATACCTACCAGTAAATCCTTTTCTCCTAGTCCGTAGAGGATGCTGGGCGCCCGACCCAGTGCGTACTTTACCTGCAGTTTTGTTTATTAGAGTTACACAAGTTGTGTTATATTAGTTTTCAGCATGTTGCTGTAATTGGTTCATGCCTGTTGGCATGTGTTCTGTCGAATGCCATGTTGTGCGGCATGGTTGAGGTGTGAGCTGGTATGTATCTCACCATTAGTATTAAAGTAAATCTTTTCCTCGAAATGTCCGTCTCCCTGGGCACAGTTCCTATAACTGAGCTCTGGAGGAGGGGCATAGGGGGAGGAGCCAGTTCACACCCTTTGAAAAGTCTTAAAGTGCCCATGGCTCCTGCGGAACCGTCTATACCCCATGGTCATGAAGTGGACCCCAGCATCCTCTACGGACTAGGAGAAAAGGATTTACCGGTAGGTATTAAAATCCTGTTATTCTGTACCCTGGGAAACTAGGTGCGTCAGGGTCTCATATAATATATAGTGCTACATAGTATATGCTGTTTGTATTTCTCACTGTGTTTTTCAGTCACACCACACCGCTTAAATCCTGTTTGTGCTCTGTGTTTACTGTCACAAAACACAGGTGATTATTTGATGTTTTTTTGTGTTTGTCTGGCTATATTGTACTGTTACACCCTAAAGCTACATCCTATACAATGTCTGCTACACAGGGCGGGACATCCGCGGACGCTCCTGCATCATGCAGTGCTGTCGTCATGGATTCACCAGTGGAGGAAATGTTACCTGCTGCTTTCAGCCGCTGGGTGTCGTACATCTCCCAGTCCGCCTGCGGCACCTGTGGCCAATCAGGACCCACCTTGGACAGCTTTTTAAAATATGCTGACTACGCTTGTTACGCCCCCTGTGGGGCCTCCCGTGCAATTACAGCCACATATTGTCCCTGTAGTCAATCTACCATGGGCGGACACTCTGTCTACCCAGTTACAGCAATTAAATCAGACTTTGGTTATACAAAAGTCCACCCCACGCCCCTCTGGGGCCAAGGAGTCATCTAAACTATCCATTTCTTCCTCACAATCCACTAATATTTCGGATATTTCTTCCGATGAGGATGGGGAATATACTGATCGGTCAGACACTGATACAGTTGCTTCTGATGAGGAATCTACAACCCAGGTTGATGTTCCTGACCTTGTAGAGGCTATCAAGCTGATTCTCCAGATTGATTATGACATTGAGCCTCCTGTTACGTCTAAGAAACCGGATAAGTTTAAGCGTCAGAAGGTAACTAAAGTAGTTTTACCACATTCTGACCTTTTAACTGACATACGTCAGGAATCCTGGTCATCTCCAGGAAAGAAGTTTTCCCTGTCTAAAAAGATGCTAGCTCATTATCCTATCCCTGCGAAGTTGAGTAACAAGTGGGAAACTCCACCGCCGGTGGACTCTCATGTCGCACGTCTTGTGGTATCATCTACTCTGCCTGTCACCTCACTGAAGGAACTGACAGATAAGCGTGTGGAGAGATGCCTGAAGTCTATTTACACTCTTACCAGTGCTGTACATAGACCCACTATGGCGGCCTCTCAGGCTGCAAAAGAAATTGAAGCATGGGTTCAGGCAATTGAGGATAAGCTACCTCAGGATTTTTCTGACACTGCCAGACAATATCTGTCGTATATTACCACAGCCTCTCACTATATTCAGGAGGTGGCCTTTGATGCAGGGGTCATGGCGGCCAAGGCATCTACTACGTCTAGCCTGGCTCGCCGGATTCTGTGGTTGAGTGTCTGGAAAGTGGATCTGGACTCTAAAGAGACCTTGGAGGTGCTTCCTTTAAAGGGAGACATACTGTTTGGGGAGGATCTGAACAAGATTGTTACCGACTTGGCGACGGCCAAGACTGCGTTTCTCCCAAGTACTAATCCTTCTGCTCGGAAGGCTAAGAGTACAACTTTTCGTTCCTTTCGGCCTCCAAGTAAAGCAAAAAGTCAGGCGTACCCGAGACATGCTTGTACTTCCAAAACCCAAATCTAAACAATCCTGGGCCGTCCGTCAGACTTCTTCCAAACAAGACAAGCCTGCTGCATGATGGGGCAGGCCTCCCCCTGGGGAACCCCAGGGTGGGAGGCCGACTTCTGCAGTTCGCCCAGGCCTTGTTAAATATGACTTCAGACGCCTGGGTGCGGGAAGTTGTCTCTCATGAGTACGCAATCTTTTTCAAGAGACGTCCCCCTCTCCAGTTCTGTTCAACGGTTATCCCCTTGGATCTGTTGAAAGCGCAAGCGCTATACCTGGTTGTACAATCCATCCTGGAAACTTGAGTGATAGTGCCTGTTTCTAGTTCCGAAACCAAATGGGTCTTTCCAGCCTATCCTCAACCTCAAATCATTGAACAGGTTTGTAAGAGTGTCCAAATTCCGTATGGAAACCCTGTGCTCTATTGTGCTGGCCATGGAACCTGAGGACTATATGGTATCCCTGGACATACAGGATGCTTACCTGCACATACCTATTGCCATTTCACATCAGCAATATCTGCGGTTTGCTATTGGCAACCTTCATTTTCAATTCCATGCACTGCTATTTGGACTGGCCACGGCACCTCAGATTTTCACCAAAGTCATGGCCTTGATGACGACTTTCCTCCGTCGTCGGGGAATCAGGATCCTGCCGTGTCTGGACGACTTGCTGATTCTGGCAAACTCCCAAGATGTCCTCCTCAGTCAACTGGAGATGTTGGTCCAATTCCTACAAGCCCACGGGTGGCTCATCAATTGGAAGAAGTCCTCGCTGGTCCCTGCTCAGAGCAGGATGCACCTGGGGGTGCTGCTGGACACACACAGCCAAAGACTATTTCTGTCTCTGGAGAAGGTCTTGAAACTTCAGGACAAGATCAGATGCTTCCTCTCTCGCCAGAGAGTGTCGATGCACTCGGCGATGCAAGTACTAGGCCTCATGGTGTCGGCTTTCGACATGGTAAGAGTATGCTCAATTTCACTCCCGCCCTCTGCAGAGGTTAATCCTTTCCAAATGGGACGGCCTGCCTCATCGGATCAGGTCTCAAATGATCTCCTTGACTCCGGAGGTTCGTCTGTCACTGAGCTGGTGGCTACAGGACCAACAGTTGAGCAGGGGCCATCCCTTCTAGATCTCCAACTGGGTCCTCCTGACAACGGATGCCAGTCTGCAAGGTTGGGTGCGGTGTTGGAGCAGCACTCTCTCCAGGGTCGGTGGATCAGGGAGGAATCTCTCCGCCCGATAAACATTCTGGAATTGCAGGCAGTGTTCAATGCATTGACACTGGCCCTGCCTCTGGTACAGTACAGGCCTGTTCAAGTACAATCAGACAACGCCACCATGGTGGCGTACCTAAATCATCAAGGCAGCACTCGAAGCTGCATGGCAAAGATGGAAGTGTCAAAAATCCTCCAATGGGCGGAATGCCATATGCCAGCAATATCGGCAGTGTTCATTCCGGGAGTCCTCAACTGGGAAGCGGATTTCCTCAGTCGTCAGGACGTGCATGCCGGCGACTGGAGTCCTCATCCTGAAGTCTTTCGACTCCTAGTGGACAAGTGGGGCCTGTAGACCTGATGGCGTCTCGACACAATTACAAGATTCCGGGCTTCGGATCAAGGACAAGGGATCCTCAAGCAGCGTTTGTGTATGCACTGGCAATTCCATGGAACTTTTGGCTGCCATACGTGTTCCCTCCAGTGTCACTCCTGCCCCGGGTATTACGGAGGTTCAAGCAAGGAGGAATACTACTTCTAGTCGCCCCTGCATGGCCCAGATGGCATTGGTTCTCAGACCTGCAGGATCTCTCGATAGAGCGTCCTCTTCTACTTCCTCAACTCCCAGACCTCGTCGTTCAGGGCCCTTGTATCTACCCGGACCTGGCCAGTCTGGCTTTGATGGCGTAGCTCTTGAAGCATCACTCTTGAGAGCAAAAGGATTCTCTGAGGCGGTCATTCAAACTATGTTGAAAGCCTGTAAACCAGCTTCGGCTCGGAGTTATTACAGGGTCTGGAATTCTTACTATACATGGTGTGCTACTAAGAATTGTGATGCATATACTTTCAAAACTTCCAGACTTTTGGCTTTTCTACAACAAGTCCTTCGTCTGGCCTCTCTCAAGGTTCATATATCTGCCTTCTCGATGTGGTTTCAGAGAAAAATTGCGTCTCTTCCTTGATGTTCACACTTTCACTCAGGGAGTTCTACAGATTCAGCCTCCCTATGTCCCTCCTGTGGCTCCATGGGATCTGTCTGTCATCGTACATGCCCTGCAAGAGTCTCCATTTGAACCTCTTGAGTCTGTGGACCTTAAATGCCTTACGCTTAAGGTCGTGTTTCTGTTGGCTGTTGCCTCTGCAAGGAGGGTGTCGGACTAAGGCGCTCTGTCTTGTCATCCACCCTTTCTGATTTTTCACCGTGACAGAGCAGTTCTTCGTACTCGCCCTGGTTATTTACCTAAGGTGGTATCATCTTTTCACCTTAACCAGGAGATTGTGGTTCCGGCCTTCATCTCTTCTGGTTTGTCCTCCAAAGAAAGATCTTTGGACGTGGTACGGGCTCTCCATATTTATGTGGAAAGAACTGCCTCTACAGATATGTGGGGAAAGAAAAGACAAAAGATTCCTTTTGGGAGCACTCTTCAATATGAATTCATATGAATAAAGTCAAAATATGAGTCTAAAGTAAACAGTGTATTGATGAGTCATCAAAAACATAACATTTATTCTGTTTATATTTTAAAATAAAGACCTTGCGGTCAAAATAAAAAAGTCTTGATCTTCGCCATTGTTATAAATTCAAGACAAGAAAAAGGTGAAGTATAGAAATTAATTGTGAGAATGTACAATAATTGCTATTCAACCAGTGTTTCAAATAGAGTAGATAAAGTGACCATCTTGGTAATACCCACAATACCCAGTATTCCTAGGTGGTCTCCCATCCAAGTACTGACCAAGTCTATCCTATCAGCTTCCGAAATTTAAAGGATCGGGCTAATTTTGGGATAATATAACCGTGGGCAATGAGTAAAGATGGTACCAGAAGGAAGAAAGAACCCACTTCTGCTGTCTGTACTCTGCCTAATACACGTCAATGAGTTGTTAATCCCCAGGCTTTTCCAAATGAGAGAGTGTTGGAAAGGAGAACCAAAACCATAAAATAGTAGAGAATAGTCCACTGAGAATTATGATAATAATCCTTTCTCAGTATTTGAAGGAAGATAGGCACTTCTGCTTTCTGTTGTGACGGCAAAATGTACGCTGAAAAGAGCTGAACTCTAATCAGCACTGCTATCAGCCAGATGAGAGAGTAATAGAAAATTGTAAGCGTTATACAAAAGAAAATATTTGAGAACAAATCTTGGAGTAATTAATACTCTAATGCAACATTATAGATGTTGTGATATATGCGGAATCCAAGAATTATCTCAATTTTTATACATGGATGTGAAATTCTATACCACCATAAAAAAATATATAAATTAGACGGTAGAATACCATCACTTAGTTATAGTTAGTACATACAGATAGTTGATTTCAGACTCTACCGAATCTTTGACATATACTGCAGAATTCCAATATCCACATTCCTACTTAGTAGGATCGAGCACGGTGGCCAAAATGTAGTGCTCTGATTTCAACAGATTGACCATCCTTGAATCCTGGCAAAGCGGATGAAGGGCTCCATCCACAAGTCCAACATACTTTGCGGAATCGCTCCGTCTTAGCTCCTCCTTCAATTTCTTCAGCTGCTTCTGCAAAAGCCTGATGAGGGGAATGACCTAACTCAAGCTGGCAGTGACTGAACTGACTTCGCATGTTGCAAGTTCAAAGGGTTGGAGAACCTTGCACAAGACGGAAATCATTCTCCACTGCGCTTGAGTCAGGTGCATTCCCCTCCTTTGCATATATTGTAGGTGGAAGTATTGGCTTGAATGGCCTTTTGCTGCTCCTCCACCCTTTGAAGCATATAGAGTGTTGAATTCCACCTCGTTACCACCTCTTGCTTCAGGTGATGGCAGGGCAGGTTCAGGAGTGTTTGCTGGCGCTCCAGTCTTCGGCACGGGGTGGCTGAATGTTGAAAGTGGGCCGCAATTTTTTGGCCCACCGACAGCATCTCCTGCATACCCCTGTAATTTTTCAAAAAATTCTGCACCACCAAATTAATTGTATGTGCAAAACATGGGACATGCTGGAATTTGCCCAGATGTAATGCACGCACAATATTGGTGGCGTTGTATGATTTCACAAATCCCCAGGAGAGTCTAATTGGGGTAAGCCATTGTGCGTTGAGGTCCCTCAGTTTCCGTAAGAGGTTGTCAGCGGTGTGCCTCTTACAGAAAGCAGTGATACATAGCGTAGCCTGCCTAGGAACAAGTTGGCGTTTGAGATATGCTGCTACTAGTGCCGCTGCTGTTGTTGCTGCGGGAGGCAATACATCTACCCAGTATGCTGTCACAGTCATATAGTCCTTAGTCTGCCCTGTTCCACTTGTCCACATGTTCGAGGTTAAGTGGACAATAGGTACAACTGCATTTTTTAGGACACTGTGGATGCTTTTTCTGACATCTCTATACATTCTCGGTATCGCCTGCCTAGTGAAGTGGAACCTAGATGGGATTTGGTACAGGGGACACAGTACCTCAAACAATTCTCTAAGTCCCACTGAACTAATGGCAGATACCGGACACATGTCTAACACCAACATAGCTGTCAAGGCCTCAGTTATCCGCTTTGCAACAGGATGACTGCTGTCATATTATCTTCCTCACAAAGGACTGTTGGACAGTCAATTGCTTAGTTGAAGTAGAAAAAGTGGTCTTCCGACTTCCCCTCTGGGATGACGATCGACTTCCAGCAGCAACAACAGCAGTGGCAGCAACAGCAGCAGTAGGCGTAACACTCAAGGATCCTCCGGAGGAATCCCGGTTAGGAGAGGACTCCTCAGTCTTGACAGGTACATGGCCTACAGGACTACTGACGTTCCTGTCTGAGGAGGAAGTTGGCATTAAGGGAGTTAGTGGTGTGGCTTGCAGGAGCTTGGGTACAAGAGGAAGAAGGGATTTAGATGTCAGTGGACTGCTTACGCTCTTACCCAAAGTTTCACAACTTGACACTGACTTCTGATGAATGGTGACGTATAAGGGAGGAAGTTCCTAGGTGGTTAATGTCCTTTCCCCTACTTATTACAGATTGACAGAGGCAACACACGGCTTGACACCTGTTGTCCGGATTTGTGGAGAAATAATTCCGCACGAAGAGGTGGCTTTTTGGTATTTTGCCCAGGCATCACAATGGGCTTATTCATCCCACGGACAACAGGTGTCTCCCCCGGTGCCTGATTTAAACAAACCACATCACCATCAGAATCCTCCTTGTCAACTGCTTCCTCTGCATCAGCAACACCCATATCCTCATCCTGGTGTACTTCAACAGTGACATCTTCAGTTTGAATATCAGAAACTGGACTGTGGGTGCTCCTTCCAGCACTTGCAGATGACGTGCAAATGGTGGAAGGAGCCACCTCTTCCTGTCCAGTGTTGGGAAGGTCAGGCATCGCAACCGCCGACACACTTGGACTCTCCTTGGGGATTTCTGATACCATCTTAGAACGCACAGTTCTTTGCTGTGCTTTTGCCAGCTTAACTCTTTTCATTTTTCTAGCGGGAGTATGAGGGCTTCCATCGTCATGTGTAGCTGAACCACTAGTCATCAACATAGGCCAGGGCTTAGGCGTTCCTTGCCAGTCGGTGTTGTAAATGGCATATTGGAAAGTTTACGTTTCTCCTCAGACCAGTTAAATTTATTTACTTTTTACTGAACTTTTGCTTTTTGGATTTGACATGCCCTCTACTATGACATTGGGCATTGGCCTTGGCAGACGACGTTGATGTCATTTCATTGTCTATGTCATGACTAGTGGCAGCAGCTTCAGCACTGGGAGGAAGTGGTTTTTGATCTTTCCCTATTTTAGTCTCCAAATTTTGTTCTCCATTATTTTTCTGGCGTTATATAACAATATGCGGTACAGGAGAGCGTACCGCTACACCACACAGGGCAAACCCTGTGAAAATTATTTGGATTAAATATTCATAACCCCTTTATTTGGAGTAAATAATATACAGCACAGGACAGCACCACTGAACGTATATGGCAGCACCACTGGACTGGATTTATACAGCAGTAGAACTGGAATTATACTGCAGGATCACTGGAATTATATGGCAGTACCACTGGATTTATATGGCAGCATCACTGGACTGGATTTATATGCCAGTACCACTGTAATTATATGCCAGTACCACTGGAATTATGCGGCAGTATCACTGGATTTATACTGCAGTACCGCTGGAGATATACGGCAGTATCACTGGACATATACAGCAGCACAACTGGACTGATGCAGGATAACACAGCACCACTGCAATGGACTGGATTTATACAGCAGCACTGGACATATGACAGCAGAGGATACCACCACTGTGACTGGACAGATGCAGCACAAGACACTACCACTGTACTGATGCAGGACAACACAGCACCACTGCAATGGACTGGACTTATACAGCAGTACTGGACATATGGCAGCAGAGGACACCACCACTGTGACTGGACTGATGCAGCACAAGACACCAGCATTGGACTGATGCAGCACAAAACAGCACCACTGGACTTATACAGCAGCACTGGACATATGGCAGCAGAGGACACCACCACTGTGACTGGACTGATGCAGCACAAGACACTACCACTGAACTGATGCAGGACACTGAGGACGGAGACATGTCCTCTCTCTACACTCTCCAATGCCGGAGTGAAAATGGCGGTGATGCGTGGCTCCTTATATGGAATCCAAACAACAGCGGATAATGACATTTTGCCTCATTCTGGTTTCCGAGTCAGGTGGGAAAACCAGAGCCAGGCTCGGATTTGGGCTCGGTTGGTGAAGTTCGGGGGGGTTCGGTTCTCAGGGAACCGAACCCGCTCATCTCTATATTACACCAATTCAACATAAGGCATGAGCTTGTTGAAAACACAGCTATTTCATATAGTAAAAAAATACCAAGTGTATACAATTATGACTAAAAATAACAGTATTCTATTAAAAACAACTTAACACACAGTGAAGTGTAAAATTGAACAATATTGTTAGTTTCCACTTGAGATTGACATATTTTGGATGCAGATACAGCCATAATTATTCACAGAATATAGGCATGCTGCATATCATTAAACTCAGCATAAGCTTGTGGGGTGGTCTTCAGTATGCCGGCTGTCGGGATCCCGGCGCACAGTATACCAGCGCCGGAATCCCAACAGCCGGCATACCAACACTTATTCTCCCTCGTGGGGGTCCACGACCCCCCTGGAGGGAGAATAAAATAGCGTGGCACGTGTAGCGTGCCACCGTGCCCGCAGCGCTGCGAGCGCAGGGTGGCGAGCGCAGTGCACCCGCAAGGGGCTCATTTGCGCTCGCCACACTGTCGGTAAGCCGGCGGTCGGGCTCCCGGCACCGGTATGCTGGTCGCCGGGAGCCCGACCGCCGGCATACCATACTACACCCAGCTTGTGCATCCTATTACATTAGTATGTCTCTGAGATGCATTTTCGCAGAAAAAATGCAAAAAAGATGCTTGGCGCTACAGAATCCTGTCACAGCATGGCGTGACTTGAAGGGCTGTTTAGCGTGACTGCAGAAATGATGTAAGACGATACATCTGTATCAATCACAAATCAGGCAGGTTATCTTGACTCATGAAGTTTCAGTTTGCACGTCAATCAAGTAAAAGGCGCACCAAGACAAATACTACACACTATGGTGACGCACAGTGCGAGTTGACTGCAAATATTGTTTACAAATACATTTTGTCATCAACATGTACAATATAAAATATACATTAGATGGCACTACTGTCTTTGTAAAATTAGTTCTGATGAGCAATGACATAAATGAAAGCGAAGCCACAGGCAAATGCTAGTAATACGTATACCCCTTGCTTTCATTAGGTCATCTAAACTTCCTCCACTTGACATGAGAATCTCACATGCTTTTTTTTAACTAAACATACATTTTGTGTGTGTGTGGGTGGGGGGGGGGGTTCTCTCCCTTTCAAGAATGGATACATTTTTGCTGTTCCCATAAAAGAGCATATATATGACTCTTTCTGCAATGGAAACGAGCTGTTGTCCTGGTACTCTTGATAACCTTCTTAAAAAGTGCTGTATTTGTGATGACAAGTTCTAAACATTCACAGCTGTGACATTCTCTTTATTTCTTTAAATAGCCCTGGAGCACTACCATAAAGACTTGCGGCACAATGTAATAGAGATCGGTGGAGGTGTGGGATGCCGGCCAATCTCAGACTTTTTATTAAAGGGGAATCACAAGGCAATTGTAACTTATGCCTTGTAAGTGATTGACCATTTAAAAAAACATCAGAGATCGGACAGCATCCCGCACCTCCGACGATCTTGGACTCCATTACATCCCACCGTTTGAGTCTATACTCTTTTCTGTTACCTTTACTCAAATTGCTTCAACAGTTCATCAATTCCCATGTTTGGAAGTCCAGCAGATGTATTTACTTTGAAATCAAAACACTATGGGAGGTATTTGATTGTTTGAAAAGTCAGTTGGGAGTCTGTTTTTTCCAATGTAATAGACAGGAAAAAACAGACACCCAACCGACTTTTCAAAAAATTGAATATCCCCTACTTGTACAAAAGTGGATTTCAATTAATCTGTTTACCCCTGGTAAATTCTGTAGATCAGTGATTAACAACTCTACCTCTCAAAAACCCCTACACGCAGAGCTGGATTATGATGAGGGGGGTAGGGGGTGGCTCACTGGGGGTAAGTACCCCGGGCACCCCTCTCCGACTCTCTGAATGGGCCCCCCACTGCAGAATGGATCTTTTTCACCAATCTGCTGCGCCACATAGCCGTCACTGACAGCGCCGCAGTTCTGAGGCTGCAGGCACTGGCGGCTTTACCATGTTAATTAAACTAATTGGAAGTCTCTGCACCTGCGCAGGCTCAAACGACTGGCTGTGAGGGCTTCAGGAGACATCGGGAAGCCGGGCACATGATCAAGCAAGGGATAATCAATGCTGGAAGAGAAGCAAGCTGCAAGTCACTGCAGTGTGTGCAGCAAGGTAGCTCACCTCAAAAACGTAAGCTAGAAGAGGTTGTTTTTTTATCAACTGAAATGAAATGGACACAGTAAAGATAGATAGATAGATAGATAGATAGATAGATAGATAGATAGATAGATAGATAGATAGATATACTAGTTGAATACCTGTGCTTCGCTATGGAATTTAAAGAATAATGCCAATCTTTGTCAGGCCACACCTCTGGGCTCCCCCGGATTGATGCTGTCAAAATTCTGGTGCTGAGTAGAATAATCCGCCTTCTTCTCTGGCCCATCCCACCTCTGATGCTGCCATGCTCAGTGCTGTAAATGCTGGGATGACAGGCTAAGCTCTGCCCGCTGTATGTTTAAATATACAGCCAAAAAGAGAAAAGTATTCCTTATTATGGGCACACACGGACAGTTATGTTCACGTATTTACAGAAAGTCATCTATCTTTCCATAGATGACCAATAATTCTAAAATATAACTTTTATTTATTCTCATAAAACAGATGCGAAAATATAGTGCAAGTGAAACAAATTGTGTGAAAAATAATAAAGTGAAATAAAATGGTTAGCCACTGTAATTTTCTGTTTTCCTCACTACCTCTAGTGTTCTTATTCAATGTTTCAGTATTTGCAACAATAGAAGTTGTTAAATGTCTCCTACAGACACATTTGTAACGTTTGGGCCCATAGCTCCTGTATGTAGCATTCATTCAAGGTTTAATCTACCACCAATATCTATGTTCAGTTCTATGCTTACAGTGTGCACATCACTGTCTCATGAAGCATACTATATTTATTATGTAGACATTATGGTGGGCCTTGTGATCTCAATTTCTGCAGTGCCGTATTAGTGTTTAATATAGAGAAGCTTATGGATAACAATTATAAATATCTAATTTTCCACTGAATAAGGGAATGGATATTGTCATATTGCTATGCTGCCCTCCTTATTGATGCAGCCTCGCAAAGACCCTTCACAGTGTCACTGTGTGATGTGATGTGTATATATACAGGTTGAGTATCCCATATCCAAATATTCCGAAATACGGAATACAGTATTCCGAAATACGGACTTTTTTGAGTGAGAGTGAGATAGTGAAACCTTTGTTTTCTGATGATTCAATGTACACAAACTTTGTTTAATACACAAAGTTATTAATAATATTGTATTAAATGACCTTCAGACTGTGTGTATAAGGTGTATATGAAACATAAATGAATTGTGTGAATGTACACACACTTTGTTTAATGCACAAAGTTATAAAAAATATTGGCTTCAATTACCTTCAGGCTGTGTGTATAAGGTGTATATGAAACATAAATGCATTCTGTGCTTAGATTGAGGTCCCATCACCATGATATCTCATTATGGTATGCAATTATTCCAAAATACGGAAAAATCCGATATCCAAAGTACCTCTGGTCCCAAGCGTTTTGGATAAGGGATACTCAACCTGTACCTCTCTCTCTATGTTATTGTCTCTATACATAGACCAGATTTGAATGTTCCCACTCTCTCTATATCTATCTCATATGGATTCATATGGATATGTTTAGTTGTTAATCATGAATTTATTTAAGAATCTCCGTTTCCCAGGGTGACATTGCTCTCATCCTATGTAGCACTGCCCTATTGTCTCATTACGGGTATAATGATACAAGCGTAAATTCATACATATAAGATGTAGAGTTTGTGGTATAGCTGTTATAAAAAAAATCTCAATTAGATGAGGGTAATTTATTAACATGGGTCAAATAGAAGATACTTTGTTAGCATGATTCAACAGTTAGATCTCATCACAATCACACTCTGTGCTTTTTTTTATATCATTCTGATATGATGTAGAGCCCGATATACAGCTTACAGTTTCGGCGGCACTTGGATAAAATGATGGACCTGCACAGGTAAACTTCAACGTTTCGCTGATTTATTTCATTTTATCCTGATGACGCTGAGATAAATCAGCGAAACATTGAAGTTTACCTGTGCGGGTCCATAATTTTATCCGAGTGCTGCCGAATCTGTAAGCTGTATATTGGGCTCCAAACTAGGGAGCCTCCACAGAGGGCACTTGACTACAGATGTTTGTAGGGGTTCATGGTTTGCTTTGGAAGTGATTGTCCATTTAAAAAAACCACATGAGTTCGGCCGGCATCCTGCACAGCCGCCAAACTCGGGTGTCATTACATACGGGCCGCATAATGAGCAGCACAAATACACATCACCAAAGGCTGACATAATGCATCGCTATGACACCAGCCCAGGGGGTCTTACATTCTAGTGATATGTACAGGCTGATCACTGCGAAAAAGTGGTGAAGAGAAAAGCAGGTATAACGGTCTTTAGGAAAGTGATAATACATCTACCCAATTATGAGGATTTCTGCATGTGGGACAGTTCCTTACCCAGCAACATAGATTAACTCACCTGTGCATGATTAAAGAAATCCACAGCACATGTTGGTGGTAACAGAGAACCCCATTTAGAGCACACCCATTACACCAACTACTACTTATAGCTACACATACTATTGTTTGTAGGGAAGGCATCTAATCCATTTTATTTTATTATTTTAGAGCGTTTTTCATCACTAAAGCTGGGTACACACTTATGCAATCATCATCTTGGATACCCGATATTAGGTGAAGGGGGTGATGATTTTATAGGTGTGTATGCAGTACTGATGCAGGAGCGTTAGCCAATAAAGGGCTTATAACACTCCTGCAATGGTCTGGATCGGGAGGTTCGCTTCTTATATACTGTAATATTTGTTGGCTCGGGCTCACGATCCCATAGAAGCCTGTACACACTGACCTATTTCTAGCAGTGGGGCAGATGTACAAACGTGCGCTATGTGCTTTTTGCACATAGCGCACGCTAACTCCCGCTGTTACCTCATCATCCCGATGCATGATACGGCTCACAGCTGATTGATAAGGAAGCCTGGTAGCGCACGCTGGTGGATCGTCTGCGGCAGTGTTCCTTTTAGGAAGTTGACGGCTGCCCGATGTACAAAGGTTGGGACTTGACTTACCACTCGTTAAGGCCCCTCTGTTATTTCGGCAGGTTGGGGCTGGCGGTGCGGGGCTGCTGCTATGTGGTTGTTCACGGTGCATGTTAATAAAGTTTTTGAATGTCATTTCTCAGTGCCTTTCTGTCAGGAAGTATATATACTTATAGGAAAACCTGTTTACATTAGACAACATACACATTTCATAACAAACAAGCTACAGTGCAGATGAGACAACTGTATATGACAGCTTCTCACCTCGTTCCTAACAGAAAGTATATGGCAAAACGGCCAGCCGATTCTGCAGCCATGGGGTCAGGGATCGTGTGTCGCACATGCTAAAACAACCTGCGGGGGACAGCGCATGCGCGCACCAACACCAAACGGACCAGGAACACATCGCCGCAGGGCTGTCATAGGGCATTGTACCAACCAATCAGCTCCTGGCTGTTAATTTACATATTGGAGCTGATTGGCTGGTGCGTTTATCACTTTGCAGTTATCACTGGTTTATCACGTCCTTATGCCTTCTCCAGGTTAATACATCTGCCCCATCCTGCTCTGCTGATCAGCTAAGTGATCATAAAGGCGTGTACCCAGCTTAACTCCACTAAGAAATTCCACGGCTTAACCATCATTACAGTAAAGCATCCCTTCCTAAGCCCTCAGTGAAACCATAATTTCATTTCAAATGGATGATCCCTTGTCCTCTTTATGGTCATTGATTGGAAAAGTTTGTCAAATAAATCTTTGTAGCGACCTCAAATATATTTATACATATAATTGAGGTCACCTCGTTGGAGTCATTTTTCCAAAGTAGACAATCCTAGTTGATTTAAATTCTTAAACATACTCTTCTATTTCCTGTATTAATGATGTTCTCTCTACTCTTATACAGGCCAGGAGTTTAGTCACTTTTGCAGCCACTGCCTAAGATGGTGTGCTGCTATTCTGCGTTCTGTCAACCAGTATTCCAAAGACCTTTCTCTAGCATCCATAAGGGATATTAGGGAATCTAGTACAATGGGGTATAGACGGGGTCCAAAGGAGCCGGTGCACTTTAAATTTTCTTAACTGGGTGTGCTGGCTCCTCCCCTCTATTCCACCTCCCACAGGTTTAGAAAAAAGTGCCCTCAGGAGAGGATGCACATCTCTGAGCTCCAGAGAGTTTTCTTCAATTTCTTTTTAATGTTTGTTATTTTCGGTATGCTGGTTGGGCAACAGCATACCTGCACCGTGGGAGTTAGGGGAGGGATGGTCACCGGCCTTGTGTGGTGCAGAGCCGCTTCCCCGCAGCAGGACCACCATCCTGAGGGGTTGTTGTTCAGCGGGGCACTGCGCCTTGGCTGTCACAACCGCAGCACGCTGCACACCCCTAACACTACCTGAAGGTGACGTCTGTGGGGAGTACAAACCAGGGGCCGCGCTAGGGGGGGTCCCCCGGTTCAAAGTGCGTCTAAATGTGGGTGCAGCGTACGGGACCCTCCTGGGGGGGGGCCCATTGGGTCCCCCATGCAGACTGGCTAACAATCGCTTGAACTAGCACTTGTGTTACGTTTTTGAGCAAACAGGAAACATTACCAGTATAAATAATCACTATAGCTCCGGCGCCATTGGAGGGGGCGTACTACCTCAGAGCAAGACCAGCGCCATTTTGGCGCCTTCCTCTGCTTAATGCAGCCACAGACAGCACATACAGAGCTTCCTACCTCACAAGCCATACTGGAACACTAGTACAGGGTGTAGAAAAGGGGGAGAGCCGCTATTGTACACTATCTGGGTCCTCTACAGGACAGACATATTAGTGTTTACTGTGATATAGTTAGTGGTCAGCCTTACTGGGGCTGTTCAGCTAGGGGTGTGCTGGTGTCCTTCTCTCTGTGTGTCTCCTCTCACATACAGTAAGGGCAGGCTTGATATATATTACTGTCTGTATGTGTGTATTGTGCTTACTGTGAAACATGGGTAAACACAAGCTGTGCAGTGTATGTCACACTACATTCTCTCCAGTATCATCTGATTCTGTTTCTTGAGAACAATGCAGTCAATCTTCACAAATCAGTGAAGGGGCTGGAGGGGAATACGGTCGTTAAGTCGACACAGCTTAGGTCGACAGTCATTAGGTCAACCACTGAAGGTCAACATGCATAAGGTCAACATGGTCATTAGGCCGACAGGTCATAAGGTCGACATGTTTTAAAAAAAAAATGAAAACATTTTGGGGACTTTTTCATTACTTGACAATCCACGTGGACAACAATTGAGAACGGTAGAGGTACACGGTGCACTAATTGGGGTTCCCAGTCACTTTACGAAGAAAACTACACAAAAAAAAGTCCAAAAACCCATGTCGACCTTTTGACATGTCGACCTTCCATGGTCGACCCAACGATCCATACCCGCTGGAGGAGAGGGTCCAGAGCCCGCATGGCTAGGGTCTCTGAAAAATATGATGTCTCATATGTCATCCCAGCTCACTGCTAATGTTCAAAAAACTCAGCTACTACAACAGGCTGTTGCAGATTTAGCTGCTAGGGTAGATGTCACACAGCCCCCCTCCTCCCATGCAGGACAACAAAAGCGTGGTTTGTCTGCTCTACTTTCTGACACAGATGAGGATATACAAGAGGATGGGGAGGAATTGGACCTCGTTAGTGGGGATACCGAAACTGCTCAGGATATTGAACCCCTAATTCTGGCTATACGGGATGTGGTAAAGCGCCCTCTAGAGGATGCTGCATCACAACAGTCATTTTTCTTTACATAAAACAAGCCTAGTGTCACTTTCCCTGATTCTGCAGAGGTAGATGACCTTTTCAAATTAGCCTGGAAAAAACTGGACAAAAACTTTGAAGTGTCCAAAAAGTTTTTGCGCACTTTCCCATTTGCTCCTGCAGGTAGGAAATTTTGGGAGGAACCCCGGGGAGTTGATGTATCAGTCTCTCGACTGTCCAAAAAGGCGGTGATGCCTGCCCCGGGCTCCTTTACTATAAAAAATCCTGGGGATAGGAAAACAAGCTACACTCAAATCTATTTACATGGCAACAGGTGTCTCGCAGCGGTCGGTCAATGCGGGTTGCTGGATGACCCATGCCATTCATTCATGTGCCACTCAAATTCAGGAGGGCATCTCCGGGAATATGCCCCTGCTCACTATGGGTCACCCTAAAGCACATTCAGGACACCACACGCATCCTCTGTAATTCCCTCAAGGAAATGGGGAACATTAATGCTAGGACCTCTGCCATGGCAGTGTCGGCACGCCAGGCCTTGTGGTTGCGTCAGTGGATAGTGAACGCAGAATCCAAACGCAGTGTGGAATTCCTCCCATTTTAAGGGGAATGGCGCTTTGGGGTTGAGTTGGATACGTGGATTTTCAAAGTTACGGCTGGGAAATCCACGTTTCTCCCATCTGGGGTCCTGCTGGCGAGATGCTCTTACCCAGGGCCGTCTGTACAGTTCTTTCGGTCTCACAGATTTCGATCTAAGGCCAGAGGTGCCTCAACTGCGACCAGGGGCACCAGCTCTCAGGAATATACCACCAGTTCTGCTTCCACTAAGGCTTCAGCATGACGGTGCCCACCCACCCTGAGGGGATCTCGAGGTGGGAGCTTGACTGCGTCACTTCAGCCGCGTCTGGGAGGATTCCTGCCAGGATACCTGGGTCAGGGATCTTGTTTTTAACGGCTACAAGCTGGAGTTCGACAGTGCTCCTCCCCAACGATTTTTCAAATCAAGCTTACCAGTTTTCGAAAATATGCAGGTTACGTTGCAACAAGCCACTCTAAAGTTGGTCAAGTCCCACGTCATTGTTCCAGTACCAATCCCACAACGAGGCAAGGGTTATTACTCCAACCTGTTTGTGGTTCTGAAACCGTACGGTTCGGTAAGACCCATTTTGAAGCTAAGGTCCTTGAATCCTTACCTGAAGGTGTTCAAGTTCAAAATGGAATTCTTGCAAGCAGTGATTGCGGCCCTAGATGAACAGGAATTCATGGTTTCCTTGGATATCAAATACACCTACCTCCATATTCCGATTTGGCCAACTCATCAGGCGTACCCGAGGTTTGCCCTGCTGGACGATCACTACCAGTTCCAGGCACTACCCTTTGGCCTGTCCACAGCGCCGAGGGTGTTCACAAAGGTGATGGCGGAGATGAGGTTCCAGCTCCAGGGAGTCAATATTGTCCCTTACCTAGATGATCTTCTGATCAAAGCAAGATCCAGGGAGCTTTTGTTGCTCCATATCGACGGCACTATCCAACTTCTGTCACACCATGGGTGGATCCTCAACTTACAGAAGTCCCACCTGGAGCCAACTCAGCCGCTCCTGTTCCTGGGGATGTTGCTGGATACTGTAGCCCAGAAGGTGTTCTTACCAGAGAACAAGGTGAGAACACTTCAGGAGATGGTCCGCATGGTGCTCTGACCTACTCGAGTGTCCATCTATCTTTGCATAAGATTGTTGGGAAAGATGGTCGCCTCATATGAGGCAATCCAATATGGGAGGTTCGATGCCAGGACTTTTCAGCTGGATCTCCTGAGCAAATGGACCGGATGTTACGGCTGTCGCTTCAAGCCAGGATTTCCCTCCTGCAATCCTCCAAATCTCCTGGAAGGTGGGAGTTTCGGGATT